>NC_133027.1:28167500-28840937 GCF_048771995.1 Taeniopygia guttata | reverse complement strand
TATCTCAAGGTAATATAGCATGAAGGCATACTGATGCAGACAACATTCATTTTGAAACATCATCTAGTTCTCTCGGGTTCTGACTTTAAAAATGAATTTTCTCTCTGTTATATACAGCCTTACATTTAGCGCTGGAAAGATTTATGTCAAAATGCATGGTAACTGAAGCATTCATCGATAATGTTAGAAACTCGTACTCATTGCACCTTTTATTCTGATTTGACACGGTATCTGAATCAGCCCTTACTTGTAACATTGTAACTGCTGAGCACTTAAGAAACTAGGTTTCCATTACAAAAGTTCTAGTTTTTATGTGTATCCTGATAGATATGAAACAGTAAGATAGTCTGAAAGACTGAAAGATGTTATAAAGACAGAGTACCTAAGTCAGTTTGACTATGGTTTGATATTAAATTAGATGTAAATAGTTTTCAAAACATCTCTATATAAGAACCCAGGTCAGTAATCTGCTGCATAAAAGAAAACTATCCATCATGTTTCCTCTTATATCAATATGAGTTATGGTGAAAGTAGTTATTATATTTAAAGGAAATTCCAGGATTTTTAAAAAAGAGGTTACTAGCAAATAGTCGCTTAAAATGTCCTTGCTTTTATTCATGGTCACAGCTCCAGCTTCAAGATATTTTTATACCTGCATAAAAATAAACCTTTTTCTAAATCTGAAAAACTCTGTTCATGTCTGTCTCCATCGGGCAGAGTCCAAACATGGCAGAGTCCAGACATTCTATCCAGATATGTACATAAAAATTGAAATGCTAACTTTCTGGCTGTTAATATTTCCTACAAGAATGTAAATAATATAAATGTTGTAATGTCCGTGGTGTTTTTAATAGTTATTAAAAAATGTCAGTAGCTATTGTATCTATGTGAACTTTTCTAAGTTTCCAAACCAGATTCTATAACCTTGAAAGTCACTAAATAGATTTCCCATGCTTTGTGCAGTTACAGAGTGGATAAACTCACAAAAAACTTGCTTTTAAACAAGTGTGAAAGTTTCTCTCCTTGTTTCCTTTAAGAAGTGGGCTTTAAGAAGAAATTCTGCTCTATCCCACGCAAGATCAGCACAAGCTACTATTGTAATGTTAGGCCTGGCATGGAGTGGTGGTCCTTTCCATCTCCACCAGATTTTTCAATGTGTTGAGAAAAGAGTAATTCCTCTGGACAAAAATTATTTATGTGAATGATAGAGATACTCTGCTTCGAATTGAGAAAGCAACTCTTAAGAATAGCTCACTTTTCTTTGTCAGGCTGTTATTTCTTGTCAAAGTGGTTTTTCACATCTAACAGTGACTCATGCTGAGAAAACAGCTTTGGGTAGAAAAGTATTTGCCTATTGCGATTAAGGTTCATTTAACTAATGGTTTCCAGTGGTACTGGGTTTAGATTAGGCAGAAGAAATACTCTGGGAAATATACAGAAGACCTATTCAGGCTGATTTTAGTAACTTTTATTCTCATTTTGAGTATGTTGCTTAAGAGAAAAAAAATTAACAATATATTTATATGATTGCTCATAAAAATGTAGTTATATTCATTGTCTTCAAGCTCTACATTTTCCTGTCCTATTAAAGAAATTCATGGTCATTATGTTTCTCTCCCTCCTTAAACCACTATGTTGCCATAAGCAAAATAAGATAAGTAGGAAATATATCTGACAAATGCATGGTGAAATTTCTGTCTACCAAACGTTTTTCAAATCAGAAATAAAAGCAGCCTTGGGAGATAAATCTACTGAAATTGAAACAGCCGTACAGAAATTGCCAAAATAATCCCCTGCATTGCCCAAAGCAAGATATAAATTAAGAAGCAATACACTATGAGTGTAATGGAGCATTTACCTTTCATGCTTCCATTCATCTCATATAAACAGCTTGTACACTGCACCTCACAGGAATAATTACAAAATCATAGAATAGCTGAAATCATACATATTGAGACAGAAAATAAACAGACAACAGTTTCTTTTTACTTATCTAATTATTTAAAGACTTTTTGTAATTTAAAAAAGTTGCTATCTTCTTTTCTAATTATCAGCTTGCACAGGTAAAAAGTCAAAAGAATAAAAAAGGCTTTAGGCAAAATCAGCAGGGAAGTTATGCATCCTTTCTGTTGAAAACAGATGTGAACTTACTGGCTGATATGTTATCCGTATTCTGCCTTTCCATATAGGACATAAATATCTAAAAAGAATTTCCAGTTTTTAAAATTGCAAGGGCAGAGTCAGTTACAGAGTTATGGCTTGCTTCTTTTGGTGGAAGAGAAAATGAACAAATAGAATCATAGAAGAATAAATGGAAACCAATAACTAAATGACATTAGGGACATCAGCTGCAAGCAGATATCCAAATGAAGAGATGAAAAATGATAGTTAACTGCATAACTCATTGCTCCTTTTCAACTTAATCAAGCAGCTAAACATAAAGGGTACAGTTTCCTATGGATAATTTTCCAGAATAAAATACACAAGGCATAGCATTCAGAAAGCATTGTGTGTTTTCTTTAAAATTCTGTGTTATTTACTGAAAGCAAATGCCTGCCAAATGAGAAAATAGCCCATCTAAGCAAAGGCATTGATAAACCTGGTCTGGTGACATGACACTGAATTTTGAGGTCTCTCCCAACCTCAATTTTTCTATGACCCTATTCTGTAATTTTAATACAGAAAAAATTACCTTTTGGACTTTTATTTGTTTGTCTGTTTGCTGAAATGCGATTGGCTGATGCTGAAATGCGCCAATGATTTTATTGTTGGATCCAATATAAAACTAGATATAAGTAAAAACCAAATTATCTAGCAGCAGAGCAGGTTTCCCAGAGAGGTTGTGTCACCTCTGTCCTTAAGGATTTTCAAAACAGACCTACTTTGAGCAAAACAGAAACTTTGAGCAACCTGATCTGAACCTGTAGTGGACACTGTTTTGAGCAGGAGATTAGTTTAGACCCTGAGGTACATTCCAATCTGAATTATTCTATGATTTGCAGTGGGTAACAGGTCCACTGGTTAACTTTTGAGTTTCAGATTCACCTGCAAAAGTGGCCTTATTTTTTTCGGTGCCAAATTTTTTGCAATTATGTAAAAGGTGTTAATTCACCCAATATTCCATTGGGTCTGATGCACTGTTGTTATCAGTAAAGCAGGACTGAGAGCCTTCAGTCTGAGAAATTAAATTTTTTCTGCTCCTCTACCTAATGAATGACAAGAAGTGGCTTCTTGTAAGCTTGGTAGTAAGTAGTCAAGGGATCCTAAAGCAGGCACACTTATCCTCTTTCTCTTTCTCTTCAGTGAGTTTTGACTTTATTTTTATCTTTGCCCATGCAATTAAACAAATGCCCTAAAAAGGAGACAAATTAAAAATACATAGTCATAAGATAAACATAAGGATAATACATGAGGCAAGACAATTACTAAATGGAGTTTGAACTTCATTAGACTACAGAACAGGGAGATTACAATTGTAATTATAGAGTTAGAAGATTCCTGTAGCCAGGTAATTTTATGTAACTTCATTATTTTAAATTCTGAGCATTTGGTCTCAACAATTCAACAAATAATTAATATTTTATTTCCAAACAGTTTGAATTTATAAAATACCCTGATTATTTTAAAGGGTAATTTTTGTATTTTTAATTGTGTATTTATTTATGACAGTGGATATTATCATACAATGATCATTATTACTTCCATAAGGAAGGAGCGTTATCATCACGTTCATAAGGACAGATGCACAGATGTCCATATAAATTAGAAGCTATTTGGTAAAATAGTGTGAATAAAATTTTATGCATTTAATTCACTCTCACTATACCTGAAAATGATACCATGAAAAATTTTATGTGCTCAGGTTAGTATGCCTCTCCTGTGAGTTAGCAGTAGAGCTGTTCAAAAATCAAAAACTCTTATTAGTTGGAAAGCAGCTAAGCCAATATTTCCTTAAAAAAACAAACAAACAAAACAAAAAAAAAACCCAAACAGAACAAAACAAAAAAAAAACCAAAACAGAGAAAGTTCAACTCTAAGCTAATCACTCAAAGTTAAGCCTTTCACCTGGGATGTACAAGGGATAAATGTAAACTATAGATATAATTCAGCCCATTAGTCATAATGTGAAACTCAATGTATGCTTCAAGTTTTGCCAATTATTTTCCCATGTATTTTCACATTCTGTTTTTTGTGTATACACATATATCCTGATCTTTAGAAAGTTTCAGAACTAATGAAACACATAAGTACAATGAGAACAGAAGACTTGGTAATTTCTCCAAATACTTTCTGTAATTGTTTGATGTGATATAAATACAGCTGAAAAAATCATTGTCTCTTTCCTTTCTGGAGCAGAACTGATAGTAAAAAGTCATGTGTGCTTATCCAAAATATGTTCCCATTTACACATACTGGCAGAGATATAATAATCAGTAAGGAGAAGGTTCAGCATCACATCCAAGACTCTCAACTTAATATCTGGGCTGTAGGCTATACTGGGGTTAAGAATATTTTTTCTCTTATTTTGAAGCTGTTCCACCGTGCAGAAAATAATTAAAATTTATAGGATCAGAAAGAGAGCAAGCATAATGACAACTCAGCAGCCTACTGGCTCAAAATCTCACTTGAGAAAAGAGACTGGGATTCTGTTCTGAATTCCAAAAACTATACATTTTACATGAGACAGACACTGGATAACATGTATAAATAGCTCTTGAAGCAACTTAGACCTTTTCATTCTGAGTGAATATCTTAACTAGCTGACATGAGACCCTTACTAACTGCTGGACTTTCCACTGCCTTCTATGAATATTACATTGTAAACATCTCATGATCACTATATCTGAACATGAAATTTCATGTTTAAAATGAGCTCCTGGAATTTTTGATATCATGCAGTAAAAAGACAAAAAAATCTAATGACTATGGTAACTAAGATAATGAGAAGTCCTACATAGCCATCAGCTACCATAATGCAGAGTGATCCCTTTAAGATATTTCTGCTCTGATCACTTGAAGAAGGTTCAGTCCAGCTGAAATTTCTAGGATGACTAATTTCTGAAAAAGATAATAAGGTCTAATAACATTCCCAACTTAGATTAGAAAATCTGAAAAAAATATTTTGCAATTTATTCTTTGTTATTTTCTCAATGACTGTTATTTTGGATTGTAACAATTTATCAGATTCTAGATGTTGTTGACACAACATATTTTTTTTTTTTTACAGATTTGTAGCATTCTATCTCTGTGACTAAGAAATAAACCCCTAGAATGGGAAAAGACTCACAGGCGATAAGCAAGGGAGATGTGTCCATGAAGACCAGAAAGTTATGCAGGGAGGGACTAACCACAAATGTTGCAAGGAAGCTGACTTCATCTCATCACAAAGGGGACCAAAGGGTGGCCTTTATTGTAGATGAGCACCTATCAACAGTTCAGCATAATAAATATTAAACCTTCCACATGTGGAATATATAAAAGAACCTGGCCAGAAAGTGTCAGACTAAAAAAAATCAATAAATGTAATTTTTAATAAATTCACTGCTATATTAAGGTATTTCTTAATCATATTTTTCATTTTTTTCTAGATATCCTGGGAGTTTATTTGTTTATTAAATTCAGCTTCTACATGTATTGTGAGGTTATTTTCCACAGATTCTCTAATTATTTCTGTGTATTTTTCTTTCTCTTTGGTTTCTTGATGGAATATATACATCAAATATTTTCTTCAAATGTCTACAGACATATCTAGGTCAGAAGTTATTCAAGCAGAGCTTTTGTATTATTGCTATAATTTTTAAATCCAGTTCTCTTATTCTGCAGTCCAGATCCATGGAATAGGAAAGAAACTACTGCTACATAGCTTCAGGAAGGTGGAGCAAACCTATGCTTGTTTTCTGATGAGTAGCTTGATTTCCTTACTGTATTTTTCTTTGTTGAGAGTAGAAAGTGAAAAGTTGCAAGATCAAATGCCAGTGTCAGATTTCCTTGTTTGTCTTCTACATTCTGGAACACGTTTTAGCTAATGAAAATGAACATCCTCATGACAGCAAAAGCTGATTAGGTATGACAAGGACTGTATCTATAATTCAGCCTTTGAGAGGGGGTTTGGGTTCCAATGCACACAACACTGTCTCTCTCCTTATAGTATTCTCTCATCCATCTGATTCAAAAATATATTTCCCATTCCTCCTAATACTTAATAGTTTCTTGATTGTTTTTTCCATTTTCATTTTCTAAAAGCTTCAAATCAGTAAAATTAGGAGGCTATGGCTTATGAAATCTATTATATTGCAGATGTGGACACAAATACATGATGGTGTGAGATAAATTATCATTTTTTTTGTAGCAGTCAATAATAGCATATTAATATTTATTTCAGTGTAAGGGGTTATTTTCTTACCCTTGCTCACAGTGACATGTATGCATGAAAGCTTATTGAGCCAGAGCCAACTATTCAGTGTGAAGAAAGTAGAATAAATCAGGAAAGCATATCACTTTCAGTATCACAGCTGTTCTCACTTCGTGTCCTACTTGGTAGCTGGGCTACTGAGAAAAGCAAATACTTATTTGTCTTATTTCTGCACTAAGTAAATGTCATAGCAACCCATTAGCATTGACAAGGTCCTTGTTCCTGAATATCAACTACTTTAACCCTTTCTCTTACATCAACTCTTTTGCCGTTATATAAGACATAACAATCAATGTCTTTTGTTTAAGAATACATGCAGTTACAGCATCTGATCTTTCAAAAATAATGAAAAGATTATTTTATTCTTATTACACATTTCTGATGGCTTTTGAAGAAGTTATTCATTCTTTAAAACATTGCACTTGTCTTCTCAGCAGTTAGTCTTCTTTAGCAGATTCTGAGTAGAAAATTGTTACTTCTACACAAGACTGGTGAAAATAAATTTAATTTAATAAAAAGACTGTGAGTGTTCTGTGGACTGATGGAGCTGCTTCTTAAATTACATCAGAATTTGAAATAGGCATCAAATGTGTTCCAAAACATATTGAAATAGGCACTAAAACTTTACTTCTGGTAACTTTGTTGACTTGGATCAGATTAATAGAGTGAAAATTTTTAAGGTTTTATTTTTTCATTACCCATTTACTGTTGCAATGAGAAACGGACATAATCTTTAATTACCTAACTCTCAAAAGTATCTGAAAAGTTCTTGGTGCTTTTTTAGGATCCCAAATATTTCTATATATTTACGTTAAACTGCTTAGAAGTGTCCTTTTAAAATCTTCCTTCCCTACATTAATTTGAAGTTTTGAAAATTGAATCTTGTAAGTGTGTAAATAAATCATCAAGTCCAAGGTAGCAGGCAGTAAGTGTCAAATTTTTCATGGCTGATACTATTCTAGAAATCCTGAAACACTTTTGCTTCGGAGGCTAGTAAAGTCTTTGTTGGTTGCTGTAGAATGGCTACACAGAATATTAAGATTTTCACTTATTTTTCTCTTCACTTTTCTAAAAAGTTGATTCTAAAATGAGAGAAGCAGAGTTAAACTATCATCTTCTTTTGGTTGCAGGAAACCCAAGTACATTTATTTTCATCTACTTGTTTTTCCAACTAATTAATAAATGATTACAGAGAAAGATGACAACTTAACTTACTAGTCACACAGGACCCAGATTTATGCTGTTCGGCAGTTTCTGACAGATTGAATTATTGGATACAGTTAGGTTGATGGAAAAAAGAAAAGGGATGGGTTAGAAGTTCAGGATTCTTGCTGACTGCACTACCTTCTTATGGCATCATGCTAAAGGTTGACTTCAGCAACATACATTAAATCCCTTTTCCTCCAATCAAGCAAAACATAGCTAATAAATCATATAAGAGGAGGTATTACAAAATATCTTAGCTTTATTTTCAGGAGAGCTGTGACAAAGTAAGCTGTGCACTGTACTGTACTGTGCTGGTATACAAAACACTTCCAAATTATTTTCACCAATAATTTGGTGAAATTATTCACCAATGTCAGTGTTTACCTTATGTAAGCTTGTTCACAAACAAAAATGACGCCTAAATACATGTAGTGTGGGGAATTGCTTTTACTTTCACCTAACACAATTTAGAAATACTAATACCAATCCTTGGACAAAACTGGGTGCTTTTTTCTGTCATGTAAACAGGCCTGCTCTTAACAATTTTGCAATTGTTTTATAATTGTCTGTATGTGGGAATCCAGGGCTTCCCTCTGGCTGCCCTGGCAGGTCTGGGACCCTGGCAGGGGCTCAGGAACCCCCCTGGACAGAGCCCCGAGAGACACTGTCTGTGATCTCTGTCCATGGAGAGGAATTTTCAATCTTACAGGATGAATTACAAGCTTTGAGTGTTTGATAAGACTAATAATTAAGTGTGACACAGGTGCAGAAGTAAAATTTTAGGTTTCTAGATTAGGGGTTCAGAGGGGACAAGATGGAGGAATTGGGAGTGTCTTGTCCTTTTCCTCCTTCTTCATGCCCTCCATGTTTCACTGTAGTGTTGGCATTTTTTTATTGGTTTAGGCTGGGGACACGCTGTTCAACGTAGATGATAGATATTGGCACATTATTGTAAATATAGTACACGTAGTTTCTGGTATATAATGTTTGTAACATCCCACTGAGGGGCAGAGCCCCGCACGCTGCCCTGCAGGACAGAGCTGCGGCAGGGCAGCAGAACTTGTTATAGATAAGCAAAAATAAACAACCTTGAAAACAGCACAGACGAATCATGGCTTCTTCTTTGGCAACGGGGCAGAAAGACAGAGACTTTCTACAATCTCGGAATCACCAATACCCACAGATTTCGACATATATATGCTTAAGTTTTTGAGTTAGAAAATACACTCTTAGAGTATCCTTTGACATCAGAAAGCTTTAATCTTTTTTTTTCTAATTCACTTCTCTTAATTTTTGAACTAACTAGTTTCTCTCATTGGTACATGCATTAAACAAGTATGTACTATGAATGCGCAGAGACAACTTATTAAAATGGGACTCAGACTCTTGTCTTGATGCAAAATAATCAAGATTAATATATTTTATCTAATCAGTGGTTAATAATGCCCTATTTCACTAGATAACAAAGAAATTGTTTTCAAAACTACTCTGGGCTTGTTTCAGATGAGATTTCATTTAGAAAAAAATACACGTTTCACTTCCTCAGACATACCTTTTAGGTAGAAAGGCTGTGTGAAAATTTAGTATTCAGACTGCTTCACTTAAGTTAATTTTTTGTATTAAAAAAGCATAGAATTTTAATTTTTATGACTACGATTACACTAAAGGTACTGTCCTACCCATTAACACAATAGTGACCTATATGTCAAATGATAAAAGTGTACAGAAATCTGTTACACCAAAATCTTATTATGGCCAAAAAGGGGAAAAAAAATCCCACATATACTGATCTATAAAATTGTTGTTAGTCCGCATAGAGTTTTAACAAGTTAGTCTAACTTGTCAGAATAATACATGAAAACCTTATTATTAATATGGTTAAAATTGACCAGAGGACCAGAGGGTCATCTTTGCTTTAGATAAAAGGCTGAAGGGGTTGTCTGGGATCAGGTGGCTGTGTTCATAGCCTTTCCTGTCTTAATAAGAGTGTGAAAGTGTCCTGAGTGAGCCAGACCAGCATGGGGGACCTGTCTCAGTCCAACATAGAGTATGAAACAGAACAGCCAGCAGAAAGAATTTTAAAGAGGAGAGTGAGTTTGAGCTAACTTGAGACCATGTATTCTTTCCCAGTGACTGGATCACCCAGAGTCACGACCACAAACAGAGACCAATAATGACAATCGAGTTTGTGTTGTGATCCAATCATGTATTTAAATGACTGTGTTGTGCTTGTTTGTTTGTTTTTTTTTTTTTAATTTCAGTGAACTCCTGTATTGTTAAATCAAAATCCCAGTAAATACATTTAATATTAAAACAAAACCTCCTTGTGTAGAATATCTTCTGACAGTGGGAAATGTGAATACAAAGTTGAACCTGGCTTCTTCAGGCTCCATGACAAATATTTACTTTTTCTTTAGTATTCTCAATATTATGTGGAAAGTGGCAAAGATTTTCTGTAGAAAATTAGTCTCTTATAGCAGAAATAGACATTTTAAGACGTCTATTTAAAAAAAATAAACAGTAGTATCTTCTAAGGTTTTGAACACCGAAAGTTAAATCAGGAGCTAGGATTTGGTTTTGACTGTTAAACTAATTCTAATAAAGAGTAAATATCATGATGACCATTGCAATAGCTCTGGGTATATCACCTGCTTTAAATGACATCGATAGTAAATCACTGCATAGCAAGTTTACAATGCCTTGGATCTGGCTTACTTATACTTGGGTTCTGATATAGCTTAAAAACCTGTGCTGTAGAGGTATGTTCTGGTAAATATCCTAAAACATTTTGACCATATCAAGGATAAAAGAACAGTTCTTGAAGAGTCACAGGTATTTACTGAATGGAACTGTCACTGAAATTATGTTATAACTAACAAAACATTAATATATTCTTAATGTTGCTAATAAAAAAAAAACATTGCCCAAGCTCTATAGTGAGGAAGTTCATAAAATGTAAAAATACAAGAACTGGAAGGGCTATTTGCACAAAAACCCAGATAGGCAAAAGTGTATGGAATTAATCTAGTAGAAGATGGGAAGACATATCATCTACACCATGATATGAAATGTACCCATTCCCACTACATATTTTATTCTAGTTTTCATTTGCCTTCCTCCAATTTTGCTGCAACAGTACGGTTCATCAGTCCTACACACACACAATTTTATCCCATGGCAGTCCTCAGCACTCCATGGAAACCATGCCTGCATTTGCCTTGATGTGCCACAGAGAGACCATCTTGTCTCAGTGTCCATTGTTCTCTCCTCCTTTGACACCTGTATGCTGTGAATGACAATTTGCCCCTGTAAGCACTGACAAATTTCAGCTCGACCATAATGTGGCTGTCAGACAGATTGGCATAATACACCATCATTATCAAAATCTACGTAACAACATCACACCAATTTTTACATCCTGCCACATAAGCATACAGCTAATGCATGTTCCTATCTTATACTTGGTACTTCCTATCTTACACTTTCCTTCTTTTTTTTTTTTTTTGCACTTTTTTAGTCACTACAAAATATCTCCATTACTATAAAAGTGTTAAAAATCTCAAGACTTAAAGAATCTTCTGTCAGGAGGAGAGAAAGACAAAAAAAATGCTAAAGGAAGTATCTAAAAATAGTGTAAAAAACCTTAAACAGCATATTATGAAAAACAATAAAAATAAGAAAAGGAAAAACACATGCAATGAATTCCAATATGCACACTAAAAACATAACACTAGAATCCAGCTTTCATTAATCATAGACACAGATTCATCCTCAAAGAAAATATTTTCTCTGAAGAATTTTCTGTTAATACTAAATGAACTCTTTTAGGAGACAAAGACCTAGTTTCTCAGTAAAACTTAATGTCAAAGGAAAAAGAACTAAGAATAAAAATGTGTTTTCATACTGTTCTAATACATATTTTTTCATTAAAATCCACCTACTGGGACTGCACTAGTATGTGCTTCCAAGTGCTAGAGGTTGGCACATTGGACTGCAGACAGAATAGAGTTTTCCAAAGAACATTTCTTAATAAGGAAAAGACCTTTGGAAATTTATATAAGGAATTTTTGTTTCTAAGACTTTTCCTTTTTCTCAGCTCTACTAAAATTGTGTAATTCTTTAAAAAGAGAAAAAAAACCTCCTCTTATGAAAATAATGTTTTCTAATTTACAACTAATTTCACTAGCTGTTAGTAACAAAGCTTAATTCAAAACAGCTGTGGAAAATATGAGTCTTAAATAGTGCCATCCTGTTACTTGGAGTTACTTTGCAAAACAACAGATAGCATAGGTTCTTAAGTCAACACAACTTGTCTGGCAAATTACCAGCGTTATGCATTATTTGCTGCATCACTGCTGTTATCATGTTCTGGAAAGCTTCATTCTCCATGCCTTAGGATGTGGAAGTGCTCATTTCAGGCTATAGCTTGTTTTTCAATGAGCTGGTACCCTAGAGAGCTCCTAGCAACCTTTGTGATCTGTAGTAGTAATGGTGGAGATGCTAACTTAAAAAAAAAAAATCAATAAGGTCAATAATGATTTTTGCCCTTGTTTTGGAGCGTGAGGTCAGACTGGAGCTCTAATGTCCCATTAAGGACTCATGTGGACATACAGAAGAGTAGGCCTGTAAGGATACTGGTTCCTGTTATGCTAGATTCTAATATCTTATTAGTGTTAGATAACTAATGCTTAGTTATGAGCTTATAATATTTTTATGAGCTTACTTTTGCTTGTATCATTGCACTTTGCTCAAAGCACCAGATTTTTTCAAGCAATGGTCCCACCAGTTTCCTCCAATTCAGTTCCAAATAGCCAGCAGCCATTTACTGCCTTAGCTAAGAATGCAGATGTGCAAATCTTTATCAACACCCACAACCAGTTAATTAACATGCAAATGACCTTAAATCTACCCTCAAGAATGGATGTCAGATTAAGGAGAGCATGAAACTTCACTTTGAGTGTTCAGGCTTAGAAAAACACATCTTATTTCTATCCTCTGCTTCACTTTAGCTGAATGTATATAAAATAAAATGATAGTTTATCCTCTAGCACATCTGCTTCTAATATATATACTATGGAAACACATTGTTCAGAATATTATTCAGACCTATAACACCAGAGAAAGTTTATTCTCCCTGATGCAAACTCCACAAAATTATGCTAGAGAAGGAGGAGTTCAGCATTACACAACAGAGATCTGACTTTTTGCTGAGGGCTATTAGGAAAAATATGTGGACGTAGATAATTTGGCTTGCAAAAGAAATTTATCACAGACAGTGATAAATTGGAAGTTGTCTTTAATACAAACATCTTTATGTAATAGAGAGATAATCCTTTTCTTTGCATAATCTGTGTACTCATAATTTAACATGATAATTGCTATACAAACATGTAACTTCGTAATTCCTTGTTAAGTGCAGTATTGTGCATGTTTTGACAACTTTATTTTTACAGCTCTTTCTAAAACATTAAAATTTCAGTTCTATCTCCGAATGAACAGCAGCTGAACAACAGAAAAATATATACAGATATAGAAAAAAAATTAACTCCTTTTTACTTAAGACAACCTTCTAGAATATTACCAAAGCAATAACGAGCTTCCTAAAAGAGAACAGACATGCATATATGTACAGGACTTCAAAAGCAATGTCATTGCTCTAATCTTCCTTTAGCAATACATACTTTGTTTATGCTGTTACACCACCAGACACTTTAAAATGCAGAAGTAAGAAGAAAGTCAAATCATTCGTGTTGGTTTTGGCCTGTAAATTTCCTCACAGTAGCTGGTATGCTACTGTGGATTATGCTTTATGTTTGTGCTGAGCATGGGGTTGATAATATTGAAAGTTTTTTATTGCTGAGCAAGACTGACACAGAGGCACAGCCTTCTCTGCTTTTCCGCCACACTGCCAGGGAGGCTTGGAGTACATGGGAAGCTGGGGAGGAGACAGAGCCGGGACAGGTGACCTAAACTGACCAAAAGAATATTCCATACTCTATGACATCATGCTCAGCATTTAAAGTGGGGAAAGAAGGAAGAAGGGGAAATGTTTGGAGTGATGGAGTTTGTCTTCCCAAGTCACTGTTACCTGTGATGGGGCCCTGCTCTCCTGGAGATGGCTGAACACCTGCCTGCCCTTGGGAAACACTGAATTAATTTCTTTTGCATGTGAGGTTTTGCTTTCCTTATTAAAATATCTTTATGTCAATCCATAGGATTTCCAGCTTTTATCCTTGTGATTCTGTCCCCCATTCCACTGAAAAAGGAGTGAGTGAGTCAGCTGTGTGATATTTGGTTACTGGATAGGATTAGACTGACACCTCCAAAAATATTTTAAAAAATTTTACCTAAAGAAAAGTATGTAATGTGAAACTTGAGCAAACTAGGAGCAAAATTTTTTGACCAGTACATTTTTTTTTAGACATGTATAGCAATTTTTTTTCTTTAGAAAATTGGAATTTATTATGAGAACAAAAAAAAAAATTGATCATAAACTGTTGAAAAAGTTGGGGTTTAGCTCTATATGGAAGAAAGACCGCTTTATAGTGCTTGTTGGTTCTACAAAGTACTTTTGGCTCTCAAATCTTTAACATATTAACTAAGCAGGAAATAGAAATGGAGTGGGATAATACACACTCTCTTCTACATCAGTCAGAAATAATGACTTGGTGACCCTGGAGGTATAGTACCTTTATTCATTTCAGTGAAATCAAGTAGTATGAGGCTGCTATAATGTCAGATAAATTAAGATTTACAGTATGCCATTTCTGGAAAGCAGCTTCAGTCAGAGCAGCTATTAAAAGAGTGTCTTTTAAAATGAGTGGCATTAACTGGAGTTTCTTGATAGTTAGTCAAACTCATGAAAAGGAAAACCAACAGAAAAAGACTCTACAGAACATATAACCAATGTGTCAATGTTGTAAAGCAGTAACAACCACTTCTGCGTGAGAAAAAGGCAGCTTTCATTTGCTCATAAAGTCAAGAATATATTTTGTATGACAATTATTTAAAGAACTAAAGCTGGCTTCCTCTGTTATAGACCTTGAGATATTCTGGTAAAAGCTGCTGTAATAAGACATAAGCCTTGTAACCTTACCACTGCAGATGAGAAGAATGACTGGATTTCAAGGTTTTGTAAGGTACATGAACTATGTCAGGTTGTAAATGACAACTGAAGTTCTGAAGGTAGTTCAAGTATTTTTGTCATGTACTTGAGAAAAGTTATCATACATCTCAAAATACCCAAACAGCTTGAGCTCAGAGAATGAGTTCTGCAAAATAATGTTAAACTCTGCTTCTATCATGCTTAGCAGATTTAAAAAAGAATGATTCCTTCCCCAGAAGTGTAAATAGGGATCTGTTGTAACCATTAACAAATACAATTAACATACGTTAGGTCTAGGATGCCATTTACCTTTCTTGTTCCAGGAACAACTAACACAGTCAAGACTACTACTGCTGCTTCTGTTTTTCATTTTGCTTCATACATTTTTGTGGTCAATGCTCTTTAAGGTTTCCTCAAAAACCATTAAGGTTTTCTACAACATTTTGTCAATGGTCTTTAGACATATAGAAATCACTAAGACTATCCTTGTTCTTAGAGAGTGCATTAATCACTCAGTTTAGTAAAATGACAAGGAAAATACCTTTTTAGATTAGATTACTTTAAAGCTAGATCGACAGGATTATTCAGACCTAATTTGTACCAATTTTTACCATTCTTCAGAGTGACTACTTAATTCAGACAGATCAGTAAATATTAAGACATATCTAAGAGAATGCAGAGGACTTCTGAGGTTTAAGATGTAATTTGAATCCTCTGTTATGCAAGAGGTTTCCTTCACAACTTTTCATCTAAGATCTATATATTTAGGTATACAATGTATGAAAAATTATTAAATCCTTTTTATAATGAAATTTCAATTACATTGATATTTACAAATTAAATATATTCTGAAGAAGATTTTTACATCTTAAAAATGAATTATTACTGTGAACTTTTTTATAAAGTAATTTATTTATATTTAAGATTTTTAGTCAATCCATGTTGGAATGACCAGTCTTACACTGGAAAGATATTTTCTTGAAAAAAACACTATCAGATCTCCGACAGTCTTCTGTGAACTCAGACAGTTGTGTCACCATGGACTGTAATCCTGTCAGACCTAACAAGCTAAGCACATTCAGGCTGAATTAATAGAAGAATGGGAGATCTCAAAGGAACACTTCAGTGTTGTAGCAAGTTTTTTAGTGCTACTGACTCAGTGGGAGACACTCTTCTATGTAACTTAGTAGTGAACTAATGCCCGAGCCAGGGAATTTTGAAAGACACTATAATTAGGATGCAATAGGCAAAAATGCTCAGAAATAGAGAATGGGAGGCATCAGTCTGACTGATGTCACTGCAAGTGTCTTAATGCATGAACTGGAGAAAAGCAGCTGCTAGAAAAGAACCAAAAATATATCATATGACTGGATAGTAAAATATAAAAGCAATAGAAAACCTAGTTTTATGTGATCAGCACAAGACCATTTTACTGATGCAGATGATGAATTTCCAAGACCATATACAGGAAAAAGACCTTGCAAAATAAAAGAGAGATAAAATTAATTCTCAATCAGTTTTAACTGATGTGTTGTTCATTATATGTTAAAAATGGCCTTTCTAAAAAGTACTGGGCAAATCATTCAAATATTTCTATTTTCACACATTCCTCCTTCACAAAGCAAAAAGTCTTACCTCTCTTCTCATAAATATTATCTTAGAAAGAAAGTAAAGAAACATGAACTCTGTATCGCAAAATATGTTCTTAGTTTTATCAGTCAGGCAATATTTGTCCATCTGTAGCGATCGCAAAATCAATTCACTTCCCCTTTATGCAACATGATCAACAAGGAGCCAAAGTCATCTTAAAACAGATGTATCACATTGACATTACTTTTTAGTTAAATTTTAAAAAAAGTAAGTAGTGATCCCCAAAATTTGCAGAAGTTTCTGCAGTCTGTATTAAATGCACAGGCTGCCAGGATATGACTCTCTCTGGCTTCTGACAAGTAATGTGTTGTGGAAAATTCTGGGAAAACTGCTAAACAGGTGTAATTCTAATACATTAAGGCAAGAAATGGGGGATTAAAAAAAAAAAGTGATGTGATAGTCCCTGAAGGGCAGTAAGCCACTTTAGTAGATAAAGCTTCCATTAATGTTTTAATGGAAGCCTTCTACTTTAGGAATCCCTAAATTTGGTATTTTCTCCATAAATTTTTAACATTGAATTCCACTGCTGAACTTTCCAATCACTCAGACAATAAATAAAGTTGACACAATACTTAGCTGCTCATATAAATATTAGATACCTGATGACTGAATTCAGTGAAGAGCATATAAATATCTAGAAGAGCATTGAATATTCTAAGTATTAGTTCTCAATACAACTTCTCAATATGAATTGAAGTTATGGGGAAAATAATGTTTTCAAAAGGTTGCTATGGAACATCTTAAAAGTTCTCTATAAATGCTGAAGAAATATGTTAGATCCTAATTTCCTGAAGAGAGGAAGAAAACTAGAAACCAATCCCTTACTCAAAAAAAAAACCAACAAAAAAAAAAAAAAAAAAAAAACCCAAAAAAACCCCCTAAACTAAATAGCAAAACAATATGCCTTAGATTATTTTTTCTGATTTTCCATGCTACTGGAAATCTAATATATGTGAATCTGTTTGGACATATTTCCTTGATGTTCCGACAGGTCATTATAGAAAATAGTCTTGTATTTTAGCAATATTTTCACTTTTAAAAGTAGAAGCATAAAAGTTTTCCATGTACGAATGTAGCCTC
The DNA here is from genome assembly GCF_048771995.1 of Taeniopygia guttata. Classification (NCBI taxonomy): domain Eukaryota; kingdom Metazoa; phylum Chordata; class Aves; order Passeriformes; family Estrildidae; genus Taeniopygia; species Taeniopygia guttata. The sequence continues at coordinate 28,823,484 of NC_133027.1, read as the reverse complement.
AGAATCATGAATAAACCATTATTCAGTTCAGCACAATGCATTTACACATGTTGCATGATGACTCCCTATTTCAGGTAAACTTAAACATCCTCCAAAGGCAGCAGTATTGCTTCTGGCAAATGAAAAAAGGTTGTAGATGAAATGGGAAAAGGTTCTTTCTTGGTGAATGCTACTTAAGTGCATTCCACTATTGAGAGAGAATAAGAGGAAGAATTTACTGTTATAATAACACTAAAGGTGAAGTTATAAGGTGTTATATATCTTATAAAATGTTAAAAAATAATTATATTTAAGAAGATTTGTTAAAGTCCCATAAAACATTTTCAAACTTAGTTGTCCAAATAACCACACTTGCTTTGGACAATTCTACTTTGCCCACCAGAAATTTTGATCTATCATTTCAGCATATTTTTCTCATCTGGAAAATAATACTCGAAGAAGATTTTTTTCCAGGACTTGTGCTCGGTGATTTTTTTTTCACTCTTCCAGATACAGAGAACATTTTTTCCCCTTTTCTCTGAAGGCCTCTTAAGTCTGTACACTTAATTTCGAAATGCAGCTTTTTTTTTCATTTTCTTTTCAGTCCTAATTTTCGTATTAGGGCCTGAAAAAAATAATGTGAAGAAAAATTCAGATTAAAATTATTAGTAGCAACTCTTATCTGTGTGTGTATATTATTGTATATACAATTAATTTTACATAGACAAGTTGTTCTAAAATCCTTTACCAGAGATGTTTCCCAAACCTAGGTTCTTATGGATTTTCAGTTTACAAATGTTATTTTATCTTTCCTGATTACAGGATACCTGCTATGTAATGTAGGCCATGTCCCTCTCTATTATAGTGAAAGGTACTCTGCAGACTAGAAAGCATTGCTTATTCAGGCAGATACAGTATTAAATACAGACTTTGTAACGGAGTACAGCAGCTTACCAGGAGGTAAAGTTAACCAGATTACTACCTATTCAAAGGCATTTCTCTGTCTTTTCCTTGTGAAATTAATATCCTTACATTTCTAACTGCTCCCTATTGCATTTATGCAGCTTGTGGGTATGTTTGTCAGACATCTCTTAACAATGATCAGAAAAGGTGGCATATGGAACAACAACAGAAGGTCTACCATGGGGTCCTGCACATTTAATATTCTCTGAAAACACGAGAATTTTTCCATTGACTCATGGGTGGCTGGAAGTGCCCATTAGAAAATACCAAAGAAATTAATATGATTTACCTGTGCTAAAAGGTATGACAGGTCCGTTAGCAATATTTTCAGTTATTGTTTGAAAATAAAAAGAACAATCTATATAATCATAAATTACTTCTCTGTCAGACTCTGTATAATACTTAACAAGACAGTTTCATTCTCCAGTAAAAGTTTGTGGCTAAAAGGTGTTGGTTCTAAATCTTGGTACACATGCTCAGCCATGAAGGATAGGTTACATCTCTAGCTAATTACTCAAATGGCTCCTGCAGGTAGCAGACCAAAGAATATAGAGAATCTGTAAAATTGGAAGAGACTTCTGTAGGTTATAAAACACACAGATTGTTCTTCCTTCATCATCCACTGTGCACAAAATTCAATTGTGTGCATTACCTATCCAAGCTCAGCTGATTTTCTCAAACAGTAAATGTATTCAGGACATTCACATACTGCTGACAGTGATGAAAGACTTATGCCATTCCAAAGAGGATGATAAAGCCCCACAGATGGCATGTCAAGACACTGTTGGGTGCTCATGAATGAACATCAACTCTATAAATCTGTATAAAATCCTTCTTCTTGTATGCAAAAAGATTTATAGTGAGAATGACCTTATAATTTCCTTATGGAAGTACAGTTGTGGCGTAAATGGTTTCAGAAGGAAATGTGATCACCTAGCAACAGTTCTGATCTCAAATTTTCTAAATCTCAGGATTAAGAACATATTTTTCAAGGATGACACATATTTTCAAGTCACTCACATGGCTGTTCACTCTCTCTCTCTTGACTTAAGTACTTTTCCCTGCCTTTGCCCAATTTGTGTTATCATTGTTCACTTCTGTGTAAACAGTGTTCATTAACTTGTGCTGCAAGCAGGGCAACTCCATTGTGACAAGCAGTTTCCCCTTTGGCTCTGAATCTAAAATTAAGCACCTATAGCTCTTTTTCACAGTTACTCATGATAAAGAGTATGTATTTCAGAATTTATACAAATGTACAAATATGTAAATGTATAAATTAATAGAAACTTTGCTTTTCAATGTCATTTCTCCTACTGACTCACTAATTTAATTACAGTGTTCATATGAAAAATTAGTGCCAACATTTAAATGCCTTTCTTTCAGTAGGTTTAATTGTCAGTGAAGGAACCAAAGTTCTGTCGAATTTGAGTTTGAAAATATACACTTACCATCCCTACAGTTCTCAAATAGGTAATTACCTTACTACAGAGAATCCCTGAATCAGAAAGTTTTAACAGCAAATTCTCACAGAGTTTTCTACCACATTGCAGAATCTTGCTCTGCTCCTTGCAAGGATCTAATAATGTTTCTGTTTTCCGACCTGCTTTTATAAAAGTGTTCCCTTAAGAAGAAGAGTTTTCTCTCTTTCTGTCATGACAGAAGTAACTCACTAATTCTTTGTGTTAGGACCAGACTCTAAGATTGAGGCAGAACTACTGGAAACATATTTAGAATTTCAGAGTTATGATAATATCTTGATATGACTACAGTTCCAGATTCCTGACATGAACACTGGCAAACTGTGAGCATGTTCTATGCAGTATTTTGGCCTGGGCTCTTTAGCAGTCTCTCAGCCAATGTCCAGACAGGGCTCAGGACAGGACAGATTTAATTCCCAAAGGCAGTTTCAATACAGTCACTCTCTTTTGGTATGAAGGAGAGTTTAGCTGTGCAAACAGAAGCTAATATGTGCCAGGTGGTCTAATATTTAGTGCCTGAAGCTTCTCATTTACTAGAGTCAGCAAAATCTGTGTGTCTTAAAAATATACAATACTATGTACAGGAATAAATGGTTATTGATTACTTCTTATAGCTTCTTCCAGGCTTGGTAGAAAGTCACAAAAATACTAGTCTGTATAAAAAAAAAATTAGGATCCTTAGCTCATTTAATAGGGCTACACAAGGGAACAGAACAGTAACCTAAATTGCTGAACTAATCCCTGTCTTTTTGCTCCCTGGACATCACCTGCACCTGATTGTTGCAATGATGGAGCCTGTTTAGAGGAGATGTTATTTTGTATTCATATTCCCCATGAACTCATTCAAGGTATAATTTATCCCTTCTAATGTGTTAATTATTCCAATATGATATATAAATCCTACTGTTCAACAAATATTTAAAATTAGGCAAATCATAACTTTTGTAGGGAGTGTGGTCCATTAAAGATTGAATACAAGCTAATATTGACCTCATGAACTGAAAACCTGCTTCTCTTAACATGACACTGTAGCTTCAGTATCAAAACATTAACTTCACAGTAGATTACAGCTTTGTGTTTCTCAAGATGCTCATTCAGTCAAGTTACTTAGCATCTGGTATCCTACCACAATTACCTACTCAGATGGCAGCATCAAAATCAAACAAGGTTGTAAGGATCATACACACAGGATTCAGATTGTTCACACTGAAATTTTTATATACAAAAACCATTTCTTTAAAAGTCCAATGCAAAACTTGTATTATCAGAGGAAAGGCCTAGTCTACTCAACCGACCTCTATGGACCTGCAGTTTAACACTGACTATTCCAACAATAAAAAAGCTGTATTTTCACCATGAGAACAAACCTTGAGCCATCTATTGCAAATTACAGATTCAAGCACATTCTTTTTCTATTAACCTTCTTAGATTTTTTTCTGTTCTCTTCTTTTTTTTTTTTATGATAATATATTTATCGCTTTCAAACTGAAAAAATATTGGTTTATAGCTGTATTTCATGTATATTTCAATACTGAAGTGATTTGTTCCTTTTTCTAAGAATTGGGTAAGATTTAATTTTCATAGGAAATTTAAATATATATATATATATATATATATATATATATATATATATATATATATATATATTCTGAAGATGCTCTGGTATGGTTTTAATTTTTTTCTAGTTATATCAGAGCTAAGTTTTTATGAAACAGATTACTGTTAACCCTACTACCAAGATAGTTTTTACAGTGAATGAAAAACTGTAGAATAACTAAAATCTTAGCACTTTATTTATTGACTTATGATTACTAGCTATTCCTCATTATTCTGAATCACCATCAATCTCACCTTCTTCTTAAGAAATGTAATAAATATAAAATGGTCACCTGGTCTTCTGATTCTTTCCAGGTCATTGATTAATACCTGTCATTTCAGAAAATAATGCCTTTAAATATTTCATTTAAAAAATGAAATAAAGAAATATTATTTCTTTAAAAGTATTTTAAAGACATAAAATACATATATTTTTGTCATACATAAAGCATAAAATAAGATGAATTAATCTTTTCCTAAACCTTATCATTAAGAAGTCATTTCAAAGCATTTTAAGAGCAGAAGTGACTGGAATATTTTATGGACACCTTCTCTATCAGTCAAAGTAAACAATCTACTTAGAAAATCTTGCTGCTGCAGTGTACCAGGAAAAGGCTTTGTTGACATGAGATCTTTGCTTTCTTTATTCAACACAAATATCTTACCTCCAACCACATCTGACATTTCCAGCATTCAACATAATACTGAATATAAATCAGAACACTAAAGCCAAAATTTTGTCTCATGGGGAACCCCTTAAAGGGACGTTTTTAACATGAGAAAATATTTTGGTCCTAAGGCAAACCCAAAATAGATGAATTGACACCAGAAGTGTTATTAAGATTTGGTATATGTTAATACAGTGTTCAGAGATATCTCCAGCAAAGTTTGAGTCCTAGAAGAAGTGTAACAATGTGTTTGGTCTCTTCATAGACTAAAGCAGGATCCAAGGTGGTTATATTAATTTTGTGGAGATTGTCAATAATAGTGATACTATGAATCCACATTTGCTCCTGCCATTTGGACTATCTTCTTCTCTCATTGGGAAGATAGATAATTTCACCAGGTTAAATTTAGAACAATTGCTCTTAACTTATGGTTCATTTTGAAGCTGGCCATTTCTCTTTCAAATCTGTTGGACCATGGGATTATTTAAAGAGAAATTACTCTGGTTTTGCAGCTATGTTAGATAGTGTAATAAAAATTATTACTTCACCACGAAGAACTTGACTACTGGAATACAATCCTTAATTCTACCAATGTTTTCCATAGAAAATGTATATATATTGACAATATGGACAGTGGATATCACCACATGCAAGTATGCCCCCAGATCTGGTCTCAGGAGTCCTTACTTGATTGAGCTGTTAATTGTTATCAAATGATAAATAAATGTCATCTGACCAAGATGATTCACTAATATACACCAAAATACTGATATTTTGAAAGTAAGCATTATTCCTGTGCTGCCTTTACCTTGACACAATATTGGGTACAGTAATTATCTAAGTTTTAGTTTTCTTTGTGTTTTAATATGCATCAGAATTATGAAATGACAGCCTTAAAATTTTATTCATTTATCAAGCTGCTTATGTACAATTCAATTTTAACTGTGTGCATTTTCTGTTGTATGAAAACAAGAGTCACCAAAGACACTAAAAATACCTTAAATTAAATAGCCTGTTTTCAGATAATGCTTTGTTTTAATCAGGATTCTGTGAAGGTTACTGGCATGATTATGCTTTACTAATCAGAGGTCTAGAAACATCAAGGTGTTTTGTTTTAAGCATTTATCCTTGTTAGTTATTCCCTAGAGAAATATTAATTTACACTAAATGCTTTATTAATGACCTCTTAACAAATATAGCACTGTGTAATGAGCATTTTTTTTCTATTATCAAAAACAAAACATGCCAAATTATGATAATAGAAAAATTATGATGTTTTTATGGTGCCCTTATAGAACACTCAATACATATATTACACATATATTCCCATAATATTGTAAAGGCAAAAAATACATGCTTACATAATTTATTTATTACAAAGATTCTTCTGTATCTCATATTTATTCATGCTCGGATGAATCCCTTCAACTAGCTACTTTTTTTAAAATTACAGGTGGGTGAAACCATAAATTTCAACATGGCTTCATTCTTAACAGTCTATGAAGCAGTAGATTGGAAGCATAAAATAAAGTGAGCAGAATCATGTCATGTTCTGCTGGGAGACATATTTTACCCTTTAGCAGCATATTAAAAACGCATGTTTTAGAAATTGAGGCAAGGCATCCAGTACCTCTTTCCCATGAGATCTATTTCTCTGCCTAGAGCAGAATTTTCCTCTTGGCAGTGTGTTTCAGAACTGGAAAGTTCAACAGTTTAATCTCTAGCATTTGCATTACATTTTCTTATTCAGAAAAAAAAGTTTAAAAATATATTTCTATCATACTGCTAAAGTGTTGGGTTTGGGTTTTTTCAAATAATTTTAATGCACATGAACAAGATCAGATTTTCTTTTTTTTGTTTGTTTTTTTTTTTCCCCATAATTAAGCTGGTGGGATAGCATGGTTTCAATATGTAATTTTAATAATATGGTCACATTGCATTATCTCTACATTTCCTAGTCAGATATTCAAAATAAATTGCAAATATAAATTCAGGAAATCTTGAAAAACAATCTAATTTGAAGAAGAGATGTCATAGCACATTTAAGTGCTGCAGTTTATATTGCATAGTCTTTCCCACGCCACTTTGTAGTTAGCAGAATACGACTAGCAGAACAATTCTTCTGGACTGGATATAAACCACAAAGAGTGTGCCTTTCACTAGGATCCTTTTGAAAATGTTTATCATAAGACATGAAAGTGCTAGTTAATAACTCCTTTGATTATGTAGACAGTACAGTCTCTACTTGCTACCATGCTATTGCACTTAGAATACAAGCAATATCTCAGTAGTTAGGAACATCTTTTTTGCAGGTCTGTAGTTTTGACAGTAGAAGAAGGTACACATGCCATGAATTTCATACTCCCCAGACGAAGAATTCATGGGTTTCACTAGGGAAAAACAGCCTTAGTTGAAAAATACTAAAATTAATCATGTGAAGGATACTGCTGGAATAAGGGAGTATGAGGAACAACTGATTATCAATCATACAACTGATTATCTATGAACTAGGATAGACAAATTATGGGTATGATATCTTCACGGGTTGTGTAAACAGCAGTCTTCATGAACCACTGTTCAGTTTGTTTTGGAATTGGAAAGATGAAGGGACAGCCAAAGAGAAAATTAGACAATTTTGCAGTACCAAGTGATGACTCTTTGGTATTTGGTACTATCTTACAGCAATTGCAGAGAAGATGTGAGCTCTTTTAGTCTATTAAAATATGAAAGTATATAGAGTGTTACAGTTTTTAAGAATTCTTGACTCATACTTAAACTCAGAACATTCACAATTAGGGACGAATTAACAAAAAAACCCAATCAAACCACAGGAACAAAAAACCCCAAGCTAACCAAAAAATCAACCAACCAACCAACCAACCAACCAACCAACCACCAGAAGTAAAAGAACAGGAAAAAAGGAGTCATGGGAATACAAACAACAATAGAAATATCAAACATAAAGATGGCAGGCACTTTTGGAAACAGCATTAAGATTCTGAAATGTTAAATGTCTGAAATCTTTACAGTTTCTTTTTATTTCTCCAAAGCAAGGTAGTAATGAAGGTAGATTTTTTAATTCACAGAACTGTCAATGGAGCTTTTATAATTCTTTTGTCTTTAGATTTCTGTAATTCTTTTCTCTATACAACATAACAATAGTCTACAGTAAACCAGCTCTAGAGAATTTTATTCTGTTGTCATTTCTGGGACTTGTCTGACATCACTCAAAGCTTTTCACAGTGGTAGTTCAGCGTAGCAGATTCAGAGTAACTCCAGATGCAGCCCCATCACCACTGCCAAAAGTCTTAATGAGGCTTCACAGTCCCTCATCTATCCTCAACCACAAGACATGACAGCAAGGTACAGAAAAGAACATTCCTTTAGTGAATGCTAAACTATTTCTGGAATGGCAAAAGGACTGCTTTCTTTGCATCTCATTTCAGATGCACATTTACATCTTTGTTATTATGTATTTTCATATCTGTGGTGCTCAGATAGAACTTTGTATTTCAAAATTTAGTTCGATCTGTGAATTATTCAGGAACCTAACCCAAAAGGCATTAGCAATTCAAATCTCCCAATAACTGATTTTCATTTTTTTTTCTGTAGAAGAAAAACATGAGTAGATTGTATAATGGATCTGTTGCTGGATAATATTAAGTGAGTTTTCTGAAATAAATAATTGACCTGCATATGACATAAAAAATATTGTGATCTTAAGTTGAACTAAAGATGATGAGTAAGATATAACTATGGGAAAGGAAAAACAGACTCCAGAATATAAACAAGTACCAAGACCTATGCCAAGGAACTTTCAGGCATTCATTTCAATTACATTTTATTTCATTAAAAAATAGAAAAAGAAAATGCACTTATTGACTTACATTTTTTATTTTTCAAACTAACTTTTTATGAAATCATAATCTTCAAGTTTAGATTAAGCTAAAGATACTAATCCCTTGTCCTCACTGCTGCCGTTTCTGTCAAATAAAAGGTGCTAGAAATTTAGACATTGAGCTGCCTAGCTTATCTTCTGGATCAAAAACTTATCTTCTTGGGTTCCTATCTACATAAATGCCAAAGGAAATTAGTTCTAGTTTCGTGTTCCAAAAGAGAAATGAGATTTTTCCAACAGAAGGAATATTAGAGTTCTACCATCACATCAATATATTTTTGTCCACAATTTCTGCCACTTTTTAGATGTGTTATGTCTCAAATAGTCCAGTGGATATAAATGGAAATAAAACCAAAAAACCCCAACCAAACAAAAAACCAAACACAAAAATCATCCCAAAAATAAAGTGGGAAAAAAACCCCAGCATAGTGTTTATTTCCAAAATATTCTGATCATTTTCTCAAAAATAGAGAAGGGAGCAACATATCTTCTTCAGGTTAGTGAGTGGTGACATAAGGAAAGAAATGGGAGAGGTCAAGGGGAGAAAATTAGAGCTAAAAAGGTTCTGAAAAACTACAGTAGCAGAAAAATTATAAGACAGATAGGAAGTTACTAGTGAAAACAAAGATGAAGCTCGATTGTCCAAGATCTGCTTCACAAAGAGATGAGTAAATAAATAAAATTATAACAGAGATTGGATCAATATTTTAGGAAAAATAATTGTAGGATTTCATGACAGTAACAGGACTACAAAGCTATTGAAAAATATGAGATATATACACAGAATAGAGGACAGAAATCACTGTGTAATCAAAAAGCCAGTTGAAAAATTATATAACATTGTATGTAAATGGGAATAACACATTGTATATAACTGCTCTTTTAATTTTGGATAATTCACTACTGAATGAGATTAATATTGTGAACTAAAAATCTAAACATAATTATTTATGTGTGTTTGACAAAAGGATGTAAACATAATTTCTTCTCTATAGACTAAAGATTTTAAATAGTTTAATGAAAAATGTCATGGATAATTTATCACCCTACTGATTTATTATCTCTATTATTTCTCCCCTGATCATGAATGAAGTTTTAAAGGGGAAAATCAACAAAATAAATGCTCTAAGAATTCTTTGATGCATAGTATACATTTATTTCTTCTCAAAAGTCTATATCAAGTGCTCATTATCGACTACTAGTCTCTCTTACTCTATTTAAAATTTTACGCTATTATAGTAAAAAAAAGTACTGCTTTTTTTTTTTTAATATAATAGATAATAAAAAAATTGAACTGTTGACTTTAGATGAGTTGAATGGCCAAATATTGGTCTGAATATGAAAAAAAGTATTCACCATCTCTTTCCACATGGGAGGAGGAAGAATTACAGACCATAAAAAATAAAATGACAAGCTGGAGACAGTCACTGACTTGTCTATCGTTAACTGATGGATTGAGACAAACATGACAAGGCATGCAGATCTAAAATGCTTGACCACACAACTTATGTATTTGCCTTATTTTTTTCCCAAGCAATTTGCTATCCCAGTGCCCAATTCAAATGCAAGCTAAAGTAAGTATCTTATCTTTTTGAAGTGTACATGAAGCCCCTAAAAAATGTTAAGGTGTGTACAACAGAAAAACTCTAATAGATTCAATTTTGAGCACAGGTCTTTAGATAATTTGTTACATAGCATTCAATAATTTTCCCAATACTCTAGTATCTGATAGTATTAAAGAGAAACTATATTAATTACAGGTTTTATAACAAGTGAGGAAAAAAGTTATAACTGTAGGGACAATTGCGGTTGAACCAAAGTAGATAAGGACACAATTGATCTAAAAAGAAATGTCTACTCTTCACTGAAGCAAGAGTGAAGATCTGTTCTAACTTCTAGTTAGAACTAGAAATTCTAGCTGGATTTGTCATAAAATTCTATTCTAAAGCCAATATTCATCATCTATTAGACAATGAAATTCCAAAATCACTCATCAAATCTATCTTTTTGAAATCCAGTGCCAAAAGTACTTTTGTATCCAATCAGATCAAACTATATATGGTTCTCACTTGCAGATTCCTGATCCAACAGTGTTGTGACAGGGTGAGTCAAAGCTGTGGGAAGGGACTGTTTCAGGTTCCTCACACTTATGCTGAAGGCCAAAAACATCCATTATGTAAAGCTATTGTCCTTCAAGCTTGATTGTATGTAATATGAAATTCCTCTAATGAAAATATAATGTATAACCACACACATAAATGTATGTAGTGTTTATGTGAATAAAATTATTTTTAGTAAGAAATAATATCTCTATATTTTATCTAGGTTCAGAGATTACTGGATTTTGCAAGAGTTATGTTGTGACACCAAATTTTCATAAGCCTTAAGAAAGTAGAAGACAAGGAAGTCCTGAAATAAATAAGTATTCAATGGAGAAGTAGGTTGATTGTTAAAATAAGCATCTCCTCCAGTAGTTAGAGCATTGATAGACAAGAGTGTTTTTGCTTTTCAGCCATTTATCCCTTAACTGTGATGCAGAAGATAATTTAAATCTAAGATCTTAGTTGTTGTATTCTGGTGTTAGAATACAACAATATTCTGGTGTTACAATACCAGTTGTATTCTGGTGTTAGAATGTTTATCTAGCAGCTTAAAGAGTGAAGCTAGATCCTTTTAGCAAAAATATAGAGTTTTGACACTTTTCAGGATGCGGGCAATTATGCCAAAATACAAAAATTTATTAAGCACTTATTCTCAGGCTGATTAAACTTGTATAACTTTATTTGTTCCTGTGTTCTTTAAGTTACAACAAGAATTAAATTGAGGGTGTTGGTAGTTAAGATCAACTATTAAACTTCAAAGGGTAAGGAGAAGAGTGAATAGTAATAGCGACTAATTTTAGTGTCTGAAGAAATTTTTAGTGCCTAAAACCCTATGACAATTTTGGTCATTAAGTTTCAGCAAAAAGACTTGTATAATAGTATCAAAAATGCAGGAAAAAAAAAAAAACAAACACTGAAGTCTTATGAGACTTAACTAGCAATTATTTGAAGAATACTTTCAAGATACAAAATGCTGTATCATTCTTAATCAGAGAATAATAGAAAGGTTTGAGTGGCAGGAACCTCAAAGATAATTTACTTCCAAACCCCCTGACGTGGACAGGGACACCTTCCAGGTTGCCTTGTAATTCCTAATGTATAAACCAACCCTCTTTCGGTTTAAAGATCTTACCCCTTTGTCCTATCACTACATGCTCTTGTAAAAGGTCCCTCTCCCTCTCTTGTAGCTTCCCCAGAAAGGAAGTGCAGATATTCTTTACAGCAAGTCAATGAAATGGAGTTTAATAGGAAGCAAATAGTGAATCTACAAAGTAAGAACACTAAGACTAAGGCAGAAAGAAAGTTCCATGAAATAAGCATTAACATTCTCAAACGGAAGAACTTTTCTTTCAAGAAAAGAGAAGAATCAATTCCTGGGAGTTAAATTCTACTTAAAGCTCTTATTTGCACTCTGCAGTCTTTGTGGATGCTACCAAACTAGCATTTCAGAGGAAATCTTAGTATTTGAATTAAAATGTCCAGTCATACACACTTCTGTGCACCTTCAACTCCATACATTCTAGTGACCTGTTAGAGAGAACCACTTTCCTTGCATATAAAAATAAACTCTAAGAAAGTCCCAATGAGTATAACTTGTGAACTTTGATTACTGTGTAAAGAACCAATCCAGAACTGGTGCAAATATTGTTTTTATAGAAGGGGTGGGGGTGGGAAGGAAACCCTGAATATGTGTTATAATTTCACTGATCTGAATTAGAGTTGTAGGCCAGTGTGAGTCTTCCAGTAAGTTTCACAGGCTCAGCTGAAGAGTCATTGATCTTCAAGAGGAACAGGGCAGCTGCTTAAACATCATTTGCTCCAAACAGTGTTGAAATATTGGACTCTACCCTGAGTCAGTTAGTACTCTCCTCAAACCATTGTCAGAAAACAGAGATGATCATAAAAGGATTGGGGAAAAAAAAGGTTCAACTTTTCTTCATAGGTTATTTCCTAGGTTAAAAAATACTACAATTCTTGAAAGCTTGAACTGAGATTTAGAATCACATTTATAATTCATTAGAACCAGAGCTAGAATATTAAAAATTATACTTTGCATCCAGGCTTACTTTATTGTTTACTCTGTTATTTTGGCAAAGGAATATGAAAAGTCTAATTTTGGGGGCTTATTATACGCACTTTTCACTGTCTTTGTTCAGATGTGAACTATACGAAGGATGGACCAATAGAGAAACAGATCTAAAAATTTTAGAAAAAATTTTAGTGAAGCTTTTTTGTCTTTGTTTATTAGAAGAAAACTACTTTTTATAATTCTGCTTCTGACCTAGTAAACATTATCCTCAGGGATAAAAACAAATATTCTGTGGAGAAAAGACAGTCTATCTATATTTCTTTATGCACAGCAAAAAGGTATCTTTATTGTACTTAAAAGCAGCTTCCTTATACTAAAAGAAATGGTTTTATTGCAGTTTTATGGCACTGTGAGCTGATGGGTTTTGTTGTCTGTTAATTTGTTTGTTTTAAGAATAGCAACTGTAATACTTGTAGTCCCTGGACTAGTCTTGTGTACTCTGTTTATGTCCGTTGTTTCCCCGGGGTTTTGCTTTCCTTCTGCCAGCGCTGTATCACAGATTGCTTCTGGTCCAGTAAATTTGCTGTCCAAAGACCCCAGTTCTTTCACAAGGAATGACCGCAGGCTCTGACGAGGACAATTTTGTTGTGTGCAGATACAATCAGATCTAGATTCAAGATCTAACAGGGAAGGAATTACATCAAAATAAAGGCATATTATTTTACATTAATCTCTTAAGCATTTATACTCCATCTTTATAATTTACATTACCATACCTACCACATAGTAAGCCGGCTCTTCTCCCTTCCTTTTAATTTTTTCCTGATATTTCCAGGACCAATTATTTTTCCATCACTCTTTCAGCTTAGAAGAATCTATCTCTTGAGCAGGGCTTGTAAAATTCCTACTTTTGTTGCTATTGTAACATTCCTACTTTGGATTATGCAAAATATTTCTGTGGTTCCACCCACTTATCCTTGCTAAAGGGAGGTCTACAATGATTTGAAGAGTATCGCTTGGGTAGGAATGAAAATGTTCAGGAAAAGAAAATCAGGGCTTATATTGTACCGAATAATTTTTTAATTTTTTTAAGAATTGTATCTATACACCATTGTCTATGTACTTGTTGGGGCTTGGACCAGTGAAATGTATGGTTATTGGAAGTTTGATTTTTTTACTTAGTTGTGTTGGGTCTCTATTTCCAGTGAAAGAAGAAATTGTGGTCAAAAATACATATTTCTTATTAAAATTTTATTTCACTACTTTCCTTTTGCATGACAGGAATAGGATGGAACATACTTTTCATTTCAGATGAGACTATTTAAACATAAATGCTTCACTAAATGTCTAAACCCATTTTTTTCTTAAAATATTCTTAAGCATTATTAAAAAAAAAATCCAAACAAAACTAAAAAAAAACCCCAAACAAACAAACAAACAAAAAAACCAACCAACCCAAAAAAACACCCAAAACCAACTCAACCCCAAAAACTTGATTCAGAAGAAATAGTAGTTCAGAATTACAAGAACAACCTTTGAACCTTTGAACTATTGCTAAACCTCTGTGTGACACTCAGTATTCTGGAAAAATATGTGGAAATCCTGTGTGCAGGAAATTTTTTTTAGAGCTCCAGATTGATCAGACTTCTAATTGAAGAGAAATCTAAAGGAATGTTTGTCACCATTAGTTCTTTTTAGATAATACTAACTCTTATACACAAAAGGAGAAGGGTTTTTTGCTTACTATTGGTATGCAACAAATTTGAAATTTAAGTAGAAAATGGGAGACAACTGAGGGAACAGTCTCAAAATAAAATTATATTGTGATATTACCATGAGAAAGAGTGAAGTGATGGGACATGCAAGACAGTGTGGAGTGAAAGGGAAGACTTAAAATACAATAAATTTCAGAGAACAAAAACCCAAGGCTGTAAAGATCCAAGTATCCAATAATTCAGGTTGTTCTGCAATTTCCTTTTTATCTCCATTAAAAGCAAAATCTTAAAATGGTTTAGTCTGTAATCCTATTTAGAAGCTATGTTTCCAGTAAAATCTTCTCAGTGGTAGCATAACATTAATAGATTTTCTCAAAAATGGTTACACTGAGAGTCTTGCCTACCCGCACAGACAATTCCCATCTATGCAGTTCCATATATGTCTTCAGTGAGATACTTCACTTGTGAAAAGTTAATCACATTAACTCTTTAAAGCTTCTTCACCTTCATTGACAATACTGAATCACAGCTATAAATGCCTTATGTTCATAACCAAGCTACAGGAGATGAATTTATGAGGACTTATTACCAGAAAGTGCTATGAAAATGCTTTGCATTCAGTTATAGAAAAACGTTTGCTGTTCCTTTCAACTACTGAAAACATTTTCAGTAATACCGAAAGCTCTCCGTCTTATTATCAAATATTACTAAGAAAGTGTTATGTAGCACTCAAAGAGTAAGCTGTTCTATTAACGAGTTCTTGTTTAATACTTAACCGAAGTGTATAAACTAGTTTAATTTCAGAACAAGAAAAATAGAATCTAAATTTTCATTAGATAAGCTTGGAATGCCGCTAAAGCCATATGTATTGCCTATAAAAGATTTCTATCAAGATTTTGTAGACTTTAAGTATTAATTAAAAACTTTAATGAGTTTTGGTAGAAGAAAAACTTACTCTATGTCAATATAAATATGACTACATGTAGAAAAATCAAACTATTGGATACTCTTGGTAATCTTGCCCAGCACACGACTAGTTTCTTGGTGCTCCGTACAATGGTTTTTTTCTGGATGTTTGAAGTAGGATACAAGAGACCTTATTCTAATTGAGTTTGGCCATCACCATAACAAATTTTCCCATTGGGTCCAGTCCACAAAATAACTAATCTAAACACATTGTTAAAAACCAGGAATTGTATATTTTTTTCTTTGTTATCTCTCTTATCTCTTTGTACAGGTATAATACACACACATTCTTTCTCATTTAGATAAAGAATCTTATGGGATTTAGTGCAGAATTTTATTTGTAGTGTCTTTGAGCTCTGCTTCTTTGAACAATTCAGCAAGAAATAAATTTTTTTATTAGAGATTTTGGCTTTAATTTTTTTTTCTGCAGAAATAATCCTCTTCTTCACACCACCTCTGTGAATTACATATTTGTCTCTAAGAGACATTATAATTTTAAAGAGAACTTATCAAAAAAAGTGTCAGAAAATGCATTTAAGTCACCTAACTTGGTTGTGAAATGAAGTCATTGAACAAACATCCACTAAATTCTATCAACATATGGAGTCACATATATACCACAGTATACTGTTAAATACTTGACGTGTTAATAGATTTTACTTTTGTAGTGCAGGGCATACAAGCTGTAACAGAGAAATTTTTATAACCTCAAGAATATTCCATCCATCAGAAAGGAAACAAGTACATCTGTAAATAATGCACATATTAAAAGTTCCGTATCCCTTACCTGGAGACAGAGAAACTCAGTACCTGTCTACTTTCATTAAGGTGCATTTTCATGGTTTGTAAAGTCTGTGGGAGAAATAAGGTGGCCTCAGGTTCAATTTACATTTGCTTGAGTCTTTTCTTCTTGTATCAAGAGCTGTGCACCCTTCAGTAAAGGCACTGCATTAACCTTCATGAATAAGATACATTAGCACTGATTGTATCTATGCTTGCCTATTCTATCTGCAGCCATCTTTAGGAGAGCGATGTTCTGAAACACTGATACCTCATGCTGTTTTATTCAGAATTAAATGGAGTCAGTGCAGACCTAGCAGATTTGTTTCACTGAGTCCTATACATATTTGATTGTCCTTAAAAATCGTGGTCTTAAATTAAAAAAAAAAAATAAAGAAAAAAAACTTGGCTTCTTAGACTTCACCCCAGAGACAGAGCAAAAAATTTAGCAAGTTTAGTTTTAAAAAAATTGGCTTGAACTTCCTTGGAAAAGTGTGTGAGCCAAAAAATAATTTAGTCATTACTGTAAATAATGATTAGCACACTGAAAGTAAAAATGGCTTTCTGGGTACTGGTGAAATTAAGCCCAGACATCTGAAAGGACTTGTATTCTCTAGGGACTTCTCATCTTGTGGTCACCTAAAGTTGGACTATAGTCAGTCACATTCAAAGACCAAGAATCAATACCTTGCTCTTTTTGATACTGATGCAAATTCTGCAATCTCCTTAAAACAACAGACTACATGTTGCAAAATACAGTGGGGCACCTTTATCCTCAATGTACCCATTATGACTACTCTCTTCAGAAAAGAAGAAAAATGGCATAAAGGTGAGAGAACATGGTTGAAGCTATTGAATATGACTGAAGTAAGAACATATACTTTGGAAGGAAGAATTTTGAATTCAGGATGTAGGAAGAGCATGGCCAGTTTTTTCTTGGCTTGCCATTTATGTTGCTGTTAATTCCGGGTATTGATTATGACAGGGATAACTTTTCTTCCTTCTTATAATTTTTAACAGTTCAGTGTTTCCTTCAGCATCAGTATATGCTGACATATAATTCTGATGTAATTAGCTTTTTGATGAATGAGAGAACAACTAAGGCCAGAAAACCCATACCCATTTTTTTAACAGGAATTACAGCTGCTGGGAGGTTCACGAACATTTATGGCTATTTTATAATGAAAGAGGAAAGTTGGGTAACTCTTCTGACATTTTATTTCAATCTAATAGGCTTTTATACATCAAAGATAACAAAAGGTGGTCAGAAATGGTATTTCCTTCGTAACACTGGAGAGATTCTGAGTCCACATGGTGTCAAGAATTCATGTGGTTTAAGACAGATTTTTTGTGGCATGTTGCTCTCTAGAAAGTAATCACATCACAGAATAATGTAACAATTATTAAGAACATAGCAGTGTGCACAATGCTAATGATAAGACCTACATGATATGCCCTAACTTTCATCAGACAATTCTCACCAAAATGCAGTTTATAAAGTAAAGAATCTGACCATCAAAATAGCAGAAATTTGCTTCTCAGTGTAAGGAAATTTCTAAATGCCCATTTTAGTATTTCTGTCTGCAGGCACTCTGTAGACTGAAGATATGAGACAATTCCCCAGCCATACAACCTCATCTAACAGCACTGCAGTTTCACTTCCGATTTACAATGCAAGAAACCACTTTGAGCCTATCATAAATTATCCTGTTAGTACAGCAAATTATATGTAATTCAATGGATGAATGTTTTAACCTTTATTTTATAATAAGTTTTTACTTATTATATGTATTTTTTGTATAGTACACTACTAAAACATATATTGTGGTTCTTGGCTGATTCTGTTTTATGCCAGAGTGCCTTGGAGCAGTTCCAGGTTAAGTGTCACTGATTTAAGTCAACATGGTTTTTATTTATCATGCTGTTTCTTGGCTTTCCTCACAGTAACATTCACTTGGAACTCTTTATTGCTAGTCAGGTTTTCAAGTATGATTACCTAAGAAAAAAAACCCAAAACATAATAACGTGAAAAAGACCTACAGCATTTACATTTTCTGCAAAAAGGAAAACTATCCTATTCACTATAGTATTATAACTTAAACTGTGAAACTAAATGTTCTATCACAACCTAAGTTAGGGGGGATTTTTTAATATGCTGAGTGTATCCCTGATATAATTTATTCTATACTGAAAATGAGAAAATCAAATTAAATATCTGCAAAACAAAATTATTTAAATTATTCTCCTAAAATCTTTATTTGTGGAAAGTTTTAATTACTTAAAACAAATGTTATGTCTGCTTACATAGCCTTCTAACTAGACACTAGATGTTTTCAAGTAAGTCTTTTATTTAAGTTAAAGATTTGAAAGAATTCTTGGTTTTTAATAATTATTTTCTTTAAGAACATCACATGAAAGGTGAGGAGAGGACTTTTGTTTGTGTTTTAGCAGCAAAAATTGCCATGGAATGTGTAAAGAAAAGGTAGGATGGAGAAATTAGAATGGAGAATGCTCAAATGCTAGTATAGGACAGGGCTCTGAATCCATCACTTCAGAAAGTCACCGTGTTGAAGGACTCACCAAAATTTGAACAGGAATTGGACTGCACCTGGAAGAGGTTTCCATTCCCCTTTTGTATTTCAAGAATTTAAAAAAAATCAGTGAGGGCAATCCCAAAAAGAACAGTACTTGAACTGTCTGGGACATTTTTTATAGGTTAATAAAATTATATTTGCTTTCTAATTTTCTATGATACCTGCTAGATTCTTTGATTCTTCTTGTCTTGATTTAAGACAATTCAAGAGGTAGACGCTGTAAAATGAGTTTCCTACCCTTGTAGTTTTTAACCAATCCCTTTCCACCAATAAAGAGAAATGAATAAGGGTATTTTTTTGAAAACATTTTGTGTTGAGGCCTTCATAAAGTATTAGAGGTCAAATTTTTAGGAAGAACAAACTCCTATGAGTGATTTGTCCATGGCAAAGATTTTTTTTACATTCTTATATACATAGAAAGTATCTGATACGACTCAGACTTTAATATAGATAAGATGCATAAAAATTGTCCAATTTTCAGTGTTTTTACTCTTCAAAACAGCTAGGACACTTCACCAATATGTCAGATATCTAAAGCTCCAACTACAACGTAGTATTAAAGTATCTGCCTAGCTTTAGGCAGAAAGAAATAGTTTAGTTGTATGTGTTGCATTATTTTCCCCTTAGATATAGGTATGTGCTTAAATACGTTACCAACTTGAAATCAAGGTCAATATCTGCTTCACTCAGACCAATCAGACATTTAGCAGCCTTGAAAAGAACATGCCACAGATCCAGAGGCTGATCAATGCACACTAGACTGAGTGGCTGGAGTCAAGGCTGGAAGATGAAGTTACTGAACAATAACTAATTAATCAGCAGTGCCCCACTGGGGACTAAAATGCTAATTGAAGCAGAATTAATACAAGATTGAGATAAAATAACCCTGGAGTAAGACAGATCAACCACTGAGACTGAATCATTTTAAATAGTATCTGTCTCTCATCTACCTAGGAAAGCTTCTTGTTATTAATTATTTATTGAACAATCCCTCCCTTTAGAAGTTATGTGTCCAACCACCAAGGAGGATAACATGACTTCCATAGAGCTAACATCTGCTCATTCAGAATTCAAAGCACTTCATCAAATAGTTATATCAACAGCATCATGATGAAAACGAGTGTTGGAAGGGCACAAAGGGAATTTGAGAAGCTTCCTCAGCATGCAAGGTTAGAGACAGTTCCAAGCAGTTTAAAACTGTGTGCTGTATTGTGCTTGATTGTGTTTACAACAGCCATATTACAACTGTAGCAACTAAAGTATTACATACAGTTGTGTCAAGATGATTTTAATATTTGTCTTGAAATATTTCTTGATTTTTAAAACTTTCATTTAATTTTTGAGAGGTGATGTAAGAAGCTCTTCTGAAAACTATAGCATACCACACAAGAAATATTTTGTCTAACATTCATTGGCAGCAGAAGTAAGCGGGGTAGAAGTGCCTGGAATTCTTAATCTTCTTAGTCAAATATAATGAAAAAATGACACAGAAAACAAATTTTGGGATTTTTTAAGACACATGGTGGCATGAAAGGAAAAGGAGAAAACCCTGCCCACCGCTGTCAAATTTAATACAACCGGAGACCAACTTAAGAATCAAAAAAGATATTTACTAATAAATAATAAAATATAGAAGAAGCCAGTGAGGAGGCAGGAAATATTTCCAGATGCTGTTCATGAAAGATGGTGACAACCTACGTAAAAATTTAAAAAATCACCATCAATCTGCTGATAAAGTATAAAGTAAAACAAACACCCAAACTTAGATGCAATTCCTTTTTTAATTCACTCCCAAAAATATTGTAAAAAATTTATAACTTAATGTGTTTTATCCTATATTGAACACAGCAAAAGACATTCTTTTATGGTATATGACCTAATAATTTACCAGTTGTGGATATCTTTGAACTTATGGTCATTTTGGTGCAACCAGAATTTAATTTTGAAAGCAACTGAAAAAATCACTTTGCTAGGTTTTAATCATACTGTCCTGGAGAAAGTGTATGGGAAAAGATATATCTCACAATCAAACTAAAATAAAAATAGAAATTGCTTGCTAACAAATAGCCTGTCCAGTAAGACGAGGTTCTTAAAAATGAATCAACTGAAAAATATGAGAAATATTGTAGTTTATTCTGTTTTATCAAGCTCCAATGCCAGCTGTACATACACAATCATGTTTTGAACCTAAATTTATGCTCAGCTTCTTTCTTTGCATAAGCTCTTGTTGTTAGAGCATACCTTTCAGATTACTTTAACAGAAGTACTTATTTACATTTCCTCAGATGAATGAGAGAGATACTTTTGGGTCTCTGATCAGCTGTACTCACAGGTAAATTAGAACAAGTTGGAAACAGAAAGATTTACATTCAATTTCAGACCAAATTAATGTTTTCTTTTCAGTTGTCTTAGGATACAATATATTCCATATCCTAATGGCAGAATTTTAGGGGGACTATAAATTAGAAAGAAAAAAAAGAGTTATACTACTACATACATCTGCAAGTGATATAAATTCCATGGGTAGAATAAATGCAGACTAAATAAATACCACTTCAAGCCAAGTATAAACTGATCTAAGTTCTCATTACTGCAAAACATGTGATCCTAATCCCTCTCTCTTCTGCCTAATGTATTCTTCTGCCTTCAGCAGCAGTGAAGATTAAAAATACAAGAATACATTAATGTGCAGCTATAATGGGAAGTCTTGTTTTCACACAGACTTCAAAATGAGAAAATATTAATATCTATTTTACAACACAAAGGTTTTTTATATACTAGAAATATAGAACCAAAAATTAATTAAATCATTATTATTAGAGAAAACAGTAAGTGATTACTGCTACTATAAGTAGATGTCACAGTTGTATTTTAGATACATTTTTTTGTGGTGGTATTAAGGCCAAAGTATGTTTTATTTTTTTCCCCCTCACTCACAAATGTACTATGCAATAAACCTCCAATCGCTTGCTGTCTGTGTGGTAGGAGGACAATGTAGCTTTCAGGTATTATAGACCAGCTGAATTTATCCATCAAAAGGACCAAATAAATGTAGAGTACAATGAAGATAATCCAAATCTGCCTAAAAGTGATAAGTAGTTTTAACTGATGTAGCGGAAAAAGTAGTTACAACAGCAGCAAAGAATGAAGGGGTAAGGCCAAAGACTATGGTACAAAGGCAGTCATATTTTTAACACATGTAAATTCATTAGGATAGTGTTTCTAAATAATGCACATCACATTTAGAATTAGAAATACTTTCCCTTGTGTTTTCAAAAGTGTGGAAGTGAAACATGCATGCAAGGCTGCATTGAGCAATGATTTCTTTCTGTTGTAATAGTGAAATGTTTATTGCCTTCATGTGAAGTGCCTACATGTCAACATCTGTGATCCTGGATTGTAGAAACCCAAAAGAGCAATTGCAGGAAATATAATGATCTGAATGCTGGAGAACACGTCATTGTGTTTCATCTATTCACCTTCCATTTACTACTTCATCTATGTATCTTCCATTTTCCATGAAACTATGACAGCCAGTCTAAAGTCCATGAAACTATGACAGCCAGTCTAAAGTGTGTATAAAGAAGAAATAGCCAGAGAAGAATAGAATCATAGAACTGCTTGGATCAGAAAAGACCTTTGAATCCAACCATTAACCCAGCACTGTCGAGTCCTCTGCTAAACCATGTCCTTTTGTGTCACATTTACACATCTGCTAAATATGTATATGGTGTCTCAACCACGTTCCTGTTCCAATGGCTGAAGAAGAAAATAAGAGGAAAACAAGGTATAGCTATTTCAAAGCATAATATACTGCGGCTCTGAGCCATGATATACTTTTCTAACAAAAATGATACTTCAAAGCTAATGGATAGAAGGACTTAGATGTATATAAAACCAAAATGAACCAACTTTATCGTTTCTCCCCATAGTTGCTATAATGTTTTAGATACCTAATTTGCTGATAGTGCAGATTTGCAGTTTTCATGAGGTGATTCTGGTCTCACCACTGCTGCCTTGTGGTTTAATGGTCTTTCTTAAAATCATTACAAGAATGAAAACTATACAGCAATGTTTTCCCCTCCTATCTTTACTTATGAGGGAGATGGATCCAGTCACAGCCATCCCTATAATATTGTTACCAGTAATTAGGTACAAATAAAAAGCCACTTTAACACCAACATAGCATTAAGAAGCAGTCACTCTGTATTTGGCCAGATTTTTGAGGGAATATCTCCTCCAAAAATTCTGCATGCTGAGTATAGGCAAGTTTCTGTTTATATAAGCGTTTTACAACATACTCATTGATTGTCTACAAATAAAGATAACTATGATAATAATTTCCCAAAAATCAATAACATATTTTCCCTCCCCTTTATGCATGCACTCTTCTGTCCTGGGGATCTCTTTGGTAGTCACTAGTGGTTGGGGACCCCAAAGTTATAGCTGACTGACTCTGACCACATAAATCTTGGCAGAAAACTGGGCCTGGTTGCCTTCCAGTTCTCCTTCTTACACAATGGGCATTGTGCAGTTCCATGGGCCAGTGGGCTTTGAAGAATAAGCATTTTGTTAGTTCACCAGGTATAGACAATTTTTCATCTGGTAATGTTATTAAAAGCCCTTGTCCAAGGTGCTCCTTTCACTTTCAATACACTGTCTACAGCTTATGAGACAATGCCTTGACTGAGCCTCATAGAAACTCAATTGAGTACATGGCCACATACTTGTTTACATTTTTATGCACTTGTCAAAATCTCTTCAATTAAAATATTAAAAAGTTAGGCTTGCACATGCATTTTATCTGTCTGATAGTTGAGGTGCCTTACATATGAGTGGAGGAAGAAATTTCCATTTGGCCTGGATTTGGATGCTTGGGAATGAAAAGGAGTAGAACATATGCCTAATCTGCTCCTTTTAATTTTCTACTCTTTAACTGAGGCAGCCAACAGGGTTGTGAAATCCTCTTTTAGGTGCCTATCTATCTCCTTGATGGAAACTTGTCACTAATTCTCAGTGATTAACTACACTGTCAAGAAATACAGTTGAATACTATGAGCTACAGTATGTGAGCAAACTGCAGTTCCCTGGTACCTTTAGCTTTATATAGTTGATTATAATTGAAGGAAACCTTGACTATCACACTGTGTATATCAAAAGTTTTGTTTCTATTTCTGATTATCTTGCAACGAACACAAAAAAAAATTTTCCAAATAGCTTGCAAAATAAT
The DNA here is from genome assembly GCF_048771995.1 of Taeniopygia guttata. NCBI lineage: Eukaryota > Metazoa > Chordata > Aves > Passeriformes > Estrildidae > Taeniopygia > Taeniopygia guttata. The sequence continues at coordinate 28,799,486 of NC_133027.1, read as the reverse complement.
TACTTGATGCAAAAAGTGTAGAAAATTTGTGTCATGCATATAAAAATCTAATTTTGTGTCTATCACAGAAACAGTGAATATTTAGGAGAACATTAAGAGAAATTTTAATAACAAAAGAGCAGCAACAGAAAAGCAATTTTCACTAAGGCCTTTTCCTGAGTTCTTGCCTCTGCAATGTTTTTCTCAACAATCTTAAACTCTTTACAACTCCAGCACTACCTTAATTCACTTTTGCTTCCAAACTCTTTTCCCCTCTCTGCGAGTACCGAAATACTGTTGCCTTTCCATTTATTAATAAATTATAAACTGAATTCAAAATCTAAATATTGAAAAATTGTAATTAACCACTTTAAAACAGGCAACAGAAGATTAATATGATTTGTAAATTACTTTAGAGAAACAAATCCAACAATATTGAAATTGGCTGTCAGCAGCTTTCAAATTAGTTATTATAAATTATTTACTTCCTAATTCAAAGCAACAGAATTCCCATATCCAATTTATGAACCACACTTGAATCTTGCTCAGGGTCCTGAGTTAGTTATCTTGGCTAAGGAGTGAATTAGGGGGTAATATACATTTTTTTTCCTTCAAAAAAAAGAAATAATGGGGCACTTATGGAGAATATATGCTAAACTTCCTGCAGCAGGAGAAAATAGAGCAATGATGCTGCTTATGTATCTGCAGATTTTGATACTGTAAATAAAAGCTCATTTGTTTTCCTATAGACTTTGTGGACTAGCAGGAAAATAATGTGCTATTTATGGAGATCTCTTCCAGTATTCCCTCTGTATTAAGCTTCCCTTAATCTTCCACCTTACTGAGGTCAGTTCACATTAATCTTATTGTCATGCATAATGCTATTATGTATGGATGTATACATGATCTTATCAGCATTAAATTTTATCTTCTTATTATCTAAATTCCAATTTTCCCAAGTAAATTAAACAGCAAGTTCTTTCCCTAATGTAACTTCACATGTAGAAAAGACAAGCAGGTCCTGAGTCATGAAGATCTACAAGCTGGTTTTGAGAGGATTTTATTGTTCCACTGAGTGTTTCTCATCTTGCAAGGGTACTCAGATACATTGCTTAATTCTGCAGAGGCCTTAGTAAAACAATTGTGCACTAGGTGTTCACAGAATTTTAGAAAAAGCAACTAATACAGTAAAGCACTAGATATTCTGTTAATTGTAGGTAACTTGTTAACTGACTTGTTATAGTATTTGGTTTTTATCTGTAATGCCAATTTAATGTCAATGTATGTGGATAAAAACACTACGGGAAAACTCCAGTTAAGGAAATGTAAGACATGTGCTGTTCTTATAATGAAAATGAAAACAATATATTAAAAAACCGAACCAAACAAAAAAAAAAACCAACCAAACAAAAAAACACCAAAAAACACCAACAAAACAACAAAAGCTCTCCCTATAATAATTCCTTCTAGCAGTCTTTTAGAGGTGCTTAGTGCTAAATGCTGAAATTGCTTAAAAAGAACAAAATATCAATGCATTACTCACTTTCAGTTGTCTTACATACTTTATATCACCCACCAGAATGAAAGAGATAAAAGTGTTATATCTCTGAAAAGGATTAGATCAAACAGACACAAAGGTGTCTTTAAACACATATGTCATGGTGGTAGATGGAACCCCTTACAGAAAATGACTCATGTTCCAAGAATGCCAGCTTCAACTTCGCACACTGCATCTAAAGTAAAACAAACCTTCTTAGGTAAGCAAGACTTGTCTCATATGTTCTTACAGGTCCAAAAAGCAGTGCATCATCAAGACAGAGGAGAGAGGAGGAAAGAGAAGGGGTGGGCTGGGGAACAGGAAGAGAAAGAGAAGGATCTGTATAAATACTAAGAAATCACATGACTCAGGAAGATCACATGTTCCAGAACAAAAGGTCTTTATTTTTCAAGCTTCATAAAAGAATGTGTAACTTCTATTCAATATAACATATGTCAAGGGAAAAAGAAAAAAAAGAAAAAAAAAAAAAAAAAAGCCGCAAAATAAGGAAAAGAAATCCAAACTGGACAAAATGAGATCTATATATACCATACATACTCTTACAAGTGAGAAATATAATAGAAATAAGAGCTTTTTCAAAAAGACAAGGAAGAAGCCTGAATTATTTGGAAAATAAAATTACTCCTGCATACTTAATATAAGGTATTTTTTAATAAAACTGTAAAATAGTGCAAACACATGCTAACTCACAAGTGAACAGGCAAATGCTGGTTCCAGTCTTAATGATAATTTAAATATGTTTGGCACCTCTGTGAAAGAGTGTCTGCAATACACATATTTGATGTACCATACCTGTCTGTATGTCTAATGTTATGCTCTAACCTTATAAAATCATAATGTTTCACACCTTCACAACAAAATAATTTCCATTTTATCCCATCATAGTTTTGGCAAGGCACTACATTTGAGTATAAAATTTCTTTCTAATAATGTTTTTTTACCTTAACATATTTGGAATACTTTAATGTTCTACTGCCTACTTAACAGTTTAGATTACATGTAACAATATCTAAAGATTTAGGATCTTCAAAGTTCAAAGACAAATTTCTGTCTTTCACCATAATGAATTTTGTCTCTAAGAAAGTGTGAAGAAATAAAAAAAAAAAAAATCAGTTTTTAAAAAGAAGAAAATATATTTAGTACAATAATCAAGCATTATAGCCTGTTATTTCTATTGGTTTTCCCCCCTCCACGCAGCCCCCCGAATGAATCCGACTAGCTCAGAGATATGGGGCTGTGAGGGGAGGAAATAGCATGGAGAGGGAAAAGTATTCAGAAGAGGCTCCTTATCCAGGGTGTTGGAACAGCTCTCTTTATTCTGTGGTGTCCATGGAGAGCGGGGCAAAAGAGAAAGAGCAGGAAGTTTCAGGGGTCTATATAGGTTTTGGACAGGGTGGGCACTCCTGGCTCCCCGCCAACCCCATTGGGGCAGGAAGGAGGATTCAGGGGTTATCATGATCAGAGCCACAGAGGCCCTAGGAAAGGGGGGACAAAAGGGTGTCCAGGAGCTCACCGTAACAATAGCCCAAGGTTCTCTTTCTGTCAAATGCACTATCACTATTTCATTATTTTACAGACATCTTATACACTACAGAATAAGAGAAAGTATAAAAGGTCCTATCAGTATGGATTAAATGGATTAAATAATCTTCAAAATAGGTCATAGGGGAGGAATTAGTTCACAGACTTAGGAATAGTTACCAACATTTTTAAACAACCAGAATTCCCAGATAGTTATAAGAGTACAAAATAAATTGTTCCCTTCATCGTGACTTCTGTGTTCCCAGTCTTGCTAGTAGAGTTTAGTTTTATTTTAGTTGTGAAATTTAATTCAACTAATCATATGCATGAGTCTTCTAAACTGGTAAAGGCTTCCAAACAGGAACAATGTCTGTAAAATCTAAGTTATTCAAGGAATCCTTGTGACCTCTTTTTCTACTGCAGTATACCTTTGTGCCATGCAAAAGAAAGTTGTTAACTGAGAAAAATATGCTTATGCACACATGCACACACTCTGCAGCAAAACAACTGTGTTAATAAACTTGTTATGAAGAAGTCACCTGTCTATTTCAGGTTTAAATAAGGTGATCCTGATGTAAAGGACCTTATTAGCTTTTACATCACCCCACTCCAGTCTTGCTGTGCTAGCAAAGCTCTATGGGACTCCTTTCTTGCCTGTCTTCATATCTACTACATCATTATCATATCTTCTACAAGACCTTTCCTTCTTCATGAAATTACTTTCCTAAACTGGTCCCTGAAGTTGCTTTTTGTCCCTGTATCAACCCCACTAATTTCATAATTGAAAACTTTATAACATCCAGATAACAAGTGTTAGAATAAATATTTCTATGTGATTTATTTTGTTTTTCTTTCCTATATATAACCTGTCATTTTTACTGGCACTTTTTGACTGGGGAGGGATCCAATATTATTATTACTACAAATATGCAAACAGGATATTATTTTGATTCTCTAAATTTAAGATTAAAATAATAAATCAAATAAAAACCTTAATGCCTTAAATGTGGATGGACATGAATAAAAATATCATAATAATTCATCTAATAATTGCAGCATGTCTACATTTGATTACTATCATAGCCCTTGGTTATTCATTGGAGCTCTGAATGGCAATTATTGGAGGAATAACCTATTCATGTTCTCAATATTATATTTATTAGCACATTTACTGTATTAATTTGTTGTCTGATCTCTTGAAAACATACTTTCATCTTCATCTTGAATCCATTTTGGAAGAATGTTCCAGACATCGGAGATTTATTTTATTTTTACTTTAAGAGGAGATAACATGACTTGTTCCCATTTATTAATTTCCTTGTGCATTGAAGACATTGTTATGTACTTGTCTGTGAAGACCAAAATGAGAAATAAGAATTCCAAGAGATATTTAATGCACTGGGAAAAGGAAGTCAAATTAAAAGCACAGAAGAGTTCTCTATGACAGAATGGACCCCTGTGGGAGGATAAATGTCTGTATCGGAAAGGATTTTGAGGGCTCTCCAGGAATCCTGATTAGAATTCCCATGATTGGCATGCTGACTGAATTTCCCTTTCAAACACCTTATAAGTGAAAACTCTTTTACTGTTTATTTCTTTTCCTGGGCAATCCTCTCATGCCATTTTTAGTTTTTATAAATTGCTTGGCTTTACTTCATAATCTTCTCAGTAGTCTATATTTTATTTTATGTAATTTGATGCTTTTTCCCCCATCCTGATAGCTTTTATTACTTAGTTACCCATATGAGTCTCTTGTCTTTTCTTTCATTATTATTTCTGAGTAGTGATACCTACTCAGTTCAAAAATAGTTGCATTTACTTCCTCAACTTTTCAACCTTTGTTACTTCTTTAATAAGACCTCAAAATGTCATTCATGGAGGTTTGAACCTCCCTCTTGTGAATGTGAATACAACATTGATAAAAAAATTACAGACTGCTCCATCAACTGGAGATTACCTTCATATTTTACAGACCTTACATCTCAAATAATATCCTACAATTTTAAGCACTTTTACTAATTTCTCAATGTAGAAGATGTCATACAGACTTACAGGAAGTTTTTCTACAGGCCAATTTATCTTTGGTTTTGTTTTCTATCAGAAAATGAGCATCTTTAGCCCACATAGTTATGACTAAAAAAATGTTGTCTTGTTTTTGAAAAAAGTAATTTATGTCACTCCTTAATAAAACATTAATATATTATTCCTAACTTCACCAAATTAAGGACACTGAAATGTAAAACTTTTAATTTTTTACTGTTTAAAAGCAAGATATATGCCTCTATTCTGGTCTTTTTTTCAGTGTTAATACCATCCAATTTTTAGAGGCACCTTGGTGCTTGAATCTGTCAAGCAGATCCTTATATGACCTTAGTCTAGTTTAATGGGCTTCCTGATTGATAATGTACATGATTTTACTACTAGGTTTCTGGTTTAAATTAATTCCATGTTAGTTGTGATTGAAAATCATTACCATCTGATAGATGTTCTGTGTTACTGTTCATGCAGAATGAGTTATGGGGCTTTATCTATCCACAGCAGCTGCAAGTGAACAAGTGTCTCCATCATTAAACCACCAACATCAAATAGCATCCTTCTTGGTGTTGGAAGATGTGAAAAGCATGAAAACTCAGATCTTCCTCACTTCGTTGAAGCAATACAGCTGTTATTTGATAACAATTTTCACTGAGAGCATATGTGACTCCATGTCCATGATGACTGTCACTGTAAATGGCCTAAAAATAATTGTAATATGCATTGCATTAGTCTAAACACTTACTAGGTTAAGTAAAAAATTTTGTTTGGATTCCTAGATCTGACAGAATTTTTGATGAAAGGACATATAGTCAAATGTTAATACTTGTTTAAGAAAACAATATTTAAAAGACTCTTACAATTGGTTTCATCAGAATACATTTTTTTCATTCACTGAAAAATTGCTATTATATTAAAAACTATAGATTAAAGAAAATTTAATTTTCTGTGTTCTAACATTCTGCAAAACATGCTTATTTTATTTTATGTCATTTTAAAACCTTTTATTACGTACTTTTTCACAGGGTGTCTGATTGAAACCAGACACTGGTCATCTTCCTCTGTAACCTGACTGTGTCTGGGTAAACACATAAAAATTTTAAAATGGAAAATTTAAATTCACATTCCTATCAGGCATTGTCATCCAGGTTATTTACCATCAGTGGGCCATGAAGACATGCCTGAGGGAATCATATAATAGTTTGGGTTGGAAGTGACATTAAAGATCACCTAATTCCACCTTCTGCCATTGGCAGGGAGACCTTCTTCAAGACCAGGTTGCTCAAAGCCCTATCCAACTTGGCATCAAACACTTCCAAGGATGGGACATGCACAATTGCTCTGGACAACCTGTCCAAGCACCTTACCACTCTCACAAAAAAGAATTTCTTCCTAATATCTAATCTGAATTACTACTCTGAAACTTGAGTACTTTCAAAATGAGATAGGCAGCTATAAGTGAAGTATTTGTTCTCAATTGTCATAGCACCCTTTAGAAAGGGAAAACACACTGAAGCTGTACCCATGCATTGAATGGAACAACACTTCATCTTCTCTGCCTGTATTTTCTCAAAAGTTTAAGTATAAAGTTTAAATATATCCACATTTGTTAGCAGTTTAAATATATCCACATTTGTTAGCAGTCTACCCTACAATGTCTCTCTGTTCCCAAAGGGCAGAATGCGCTGAGCAAACATACACACAGAGCTCTAATTCCACCTTGGTCTTTTTTCATACTGTAAATTTGCAAGCTGGCTTGAAAGATGAGTGTTCATTTACACTAATTTCTTAGAAATGTGATGGCCACCTGCATAATACCATTTCCTGGCTACTTTCTCACTGTATCTGGTATATTAACTACTCTTCAGTATTTATTCACCATTTTTTTCACAAACCTATTACAAAACTCTCCTACGTTTTTGACTCATTAACTGGGTTTTGGTCCTGTTTTTCATCTAGATCCTATTTTTCTTTAGATGTTCTCACTACTCAGTGATGGTGTTGTGATTGCTAAGCCACAGTTGTTCCAGCAGCAATGTCTGGGTAGCCAGGCACTGACTCACAAGATGTGCCCAGCATTGTTCAAGCTTCTCCATTTCACCATGGGGACCAAACCCACCATCACCTGGGCTCCCTGCCTTTCACACTAGCCCCCTGGATTCTGTGCTTCCTGCTGATATTCTCTGAGTCTCTGATATCAGTCTGCTGATATTCTCTGAGTATTGATGGCAGTATCATTCATGGCCACATGGATGAGAGAAAACAGGTTATACCAAGGGATGGAGAGGATCTCCATCAATTTGAAATCTTATGTTTTTAATGAGCCTACAAGTATGTTACAAAAATGTCAAGCAACATAACATTGATACTCTGTTTGAGAAATGGAGAAAAAGAAACTTTAAAAAATGAAAGAAACACAAACCGTGAACAGTTAAAGAGCTGATTTCCAATTTACAAAGCTGTAAAACTGTGAGTCAATATAAAAAGAGGACAAGAAAAAAATTTTGCCATAATCAGATTATGTTGCAAAAGTTATATTAACTCATTACCTTGAAAAAATAAAAAAAATTAAAATATTTTAATGATAACTGAAAGGAAGAAAATGTGTAAGTACTAAGAAATAAGCTTTTTACAATATTCTAGTCATTCTTTATATTTAATTAGGTTTGAAAAGAAAGTATGATTTATGAATGATAACACAGTACAATTTGGCTTTGTCTTTCCATCAAGAAGATATTCTTCAGAGAAAGGCTAAATTAAAAAATAAGTGAGTCATGTTTCATAAATTAAATTATTGTACAGAGCAATGCATTACATTAAAATCCTTCACAATTTCAGTCATTCAAACTCCAGCTGTGTTTCTGTAATAAAATGGAGTAGTAAAATTGAAGACAGAGGAACATTTAATTAATATGTGCTTTGTAAACTGTGATACTGCATACCATGAAAAGCCATATAATCAAAAAGAAAAATAATGGAATAACCAACAAAACAACTAAAAATGAGGCAGAAAATAAAAAAAAATTGTATTATCCTAGCCCTCTCTTAACTGTTCTTTGCAGTCAAGTTCTCTCCACCAATGTTATAAGGAATATAAACACATAATTGAGGAGAACTGTTTCACTTGGCTTCTAGAATTTTAGGAAAACTTGGTGCTTAAGCAAGAAACACTAGCATATCCACAGAGTTATTCACTTTATGTTGTTTCTTTTGGGCCATACATCTTTACAGTTTAAGTGCTTCATTTATTATCATAAACTGCAAATCACGTGAAATATTGTCCCCATTTTACAGGACAAGTACGACTTAAGCAATATATAAAGGACAAAAATTTATTATCTGGATATCAAGTTTTTTTGTATTTAGTACTTTTTTGGCCAAAATTCTCCAAGTATGGTAGTGCATGATAGGATATCTTATATTAAAGCAAAGTTTTCCCTGAATATAGTAGGATTTGTGACTGCACTAGGAATCAAGCAATCACCATGCAATGACTCTCAAGGCCTTCTCTGTTACTTTTTCTGCTCCTCCGTGAAAAGGGTTGGTGTTTCACTGCCATGTTACTTTCACATCAAAGATATGAAAGTAAAGTAAAATTCTGGACTTTTAAGTCTGAGGTAAAGGAATTGTGTTGCAGGTATGCTGATATGCAGAGTTTATTTTTTCTTTAGAAATGTAGTGATCTTGTTTGCCAGTTAAAAGGGGAAATAAAGTTTGTTTGTTTGTTGGGTTTTTTTTTTCTTTCCTTAAGACTCTTTTCTAAAAATATTTTTATTTCATAAGAAAATAGAAAATGTAGTAATGCTGTCACTGGTGTTACACAATATGCTCTGATGTGAATTTGAGACCACAAAAAATATATGTAAGAATTACAGGTAAGAATACTACCTATATATAAGAATTTATCCTAACATTTAAAATAAATATTATCATAATAAGGCAAAAAGAAGTCAAAAAGGAATAAATAATGCAAATACAATACAATGCAAAGCATATGTCTAGGGAGATGCATTTTTAGGATTCACAAACTGATATTTTTGTACCATCATGCTGCATTGCTTTTTGTCATGCTAAATTCAGATAAACAAAATTAATAATCTTGATTTTACAATCGTTACTTGTTTTCAACTGCAATAATACTGTGTTATTCTGTAACAATTTCATTTGTATTGGTCAAAAAGAAGCTCCGCAATGGTAAAAATGGTTAATTATGTCCTATAAAACATATGATAATAGTCCTTTTTTTAAGCAGTAGTTTTTAAGATAATACTATTTTTCATTAAAAAACCCATAACAAAAAAAATATTTTAATATGTTTTGCTTTTCATCCATCTCTGCATCTGCATATAAATCCCCAAAGGGTTATCTGAATTAGGGAAACTTCACTAAGAAGCCCCAGCTAACTGTCTCCTATCATGTTTGTGAACTACATTCAACTGCACTCAGAACTCCCTTTCAAATCAATGAGAGCTCTGCACATAATTTTAAAGGTATTATATAGTTTAAAAGTCACTTTTCTATAAGGAATAGTATCATACTTGGAGAGCTTAACAGAATGAACAAGGCTTTCAAGCAGACAAAGCTTGAGCCACTATCCAGTAAACTCTAATAATCAATATTACTAACTGACTGTGGGATGTCTTTCGCTATTTTCAGCACCACAGTTTGAATTGATCATATTGAACCCTGGATTCTTTAAATGTCCTGAAAGTAGAAATAAGCACCACTTATACGTAATCTTTTATTGCAACAACACTCCTTGCCTTAATTTCCTTGTGTCAGCTTTCCTATTCCTTTTACAAATACACAATTAATAATCTATATTTATTTACGTATTCTTTTCTTGATGAAGTAAAACTGTAGGAGTTAAAATATTTTCAATCTTTTAAACAAAATACTAGAAGATATAATTACTGAATGATCAAAAATTATATACTGAAAAAATCTGATACCAAGAAAACCATCTGAAAAGAACAATTTAGTTGGCATACTGTGACTTATGGTAAGATATATGATGACCATAAAAGGAAGTAGTCAGAGTCCAGAGTCATAACTACAGAAATGCTATAGTCAGATAGATGGACTAAGTGATTGTTAGAAAAAGGTATTAAATCTCATACCATATGAAAAAGAGCTCCTATCATTGATTAAATACTCAGTAAATTTTCATCCTGCAAGGTATCAAGCACCGGCTGACAGCAGGCCTTGCCTTCGGATGTACTCTCACTGAAGCTAACAGAAAAGCTTTTTAAAAGCTTGGACATTCCTTCGAGGTACAACTTTGTGCTAAGGGATGGTTTGGCATGATATCTTTTCCGTGTACCTAATTTATCTGGTAGTATGCCACTTTACTAGGTATTGTCTCTGAACTAAATTTTTGTGCTACAATGAGAAATAAAACGAAATGAGCATGGAGAAACTGCAGAAAGCATACCAAATATTGTTTGCTGCTACAGAATTCAATGGAAGGAAGGAAGGAAGGAAGGAAGGAAGGAAGGAAGGAAGGAAGGAAGGAAGGAAGGAAGGAAGGAAGGAAGGAAGGAAGGAAGGAAGGAAGGAAGGAAGGAAGGAAGGAAGGAAGGAAGGAAGGAAGGAAGGAAGGAAGGAAGGAAGGAAGGAAGGAAGGAAGGAAGGAAGGAAGGAAGGAAGGAAGGAAGGAAGGAAGGAAGGAAGGAAGGAAGGAAGGAAGGAAGGAAGGGAGGAAGGGAGGAAGGGAGGAAGGGAGGAAGGGAGGGAGGGAGGGAGGGAGGGAGGGAGGGAGGGAGGGAGGGAGGGAGGGAGGGAGGGAGGGAGGGAGGGAGGGAGGGAGGGAGGGAGGGAGGGAGGGAGGGAGGGAGGGAGGGAGGGAGGGAGGGAGGGAGGGAGGGAGGGAGGGAGGGAGGGAGGGAGGGAGGGAGGGAGGGAGGGAGGGAGGGAGGGAGGGAGGGAGGGAGGGAGGAAGGGAGGAAGGGAGGAAGGGAGGAAGGGAGGAAGGGAGGAAGGGAGGAAGGAAGGAAGGAAGGAAGGAAGGAAGGAAGGAAGGAAGGAAGGAAGGAAGGAAGGAAGGAAGGAAGGAAGGAAGGAAGGAAGGAAGGAAGGAAGGAAGGAAGGAAGGAAGGAAGGAAGGAAGGGGAGAAAGAGAAAGAAACAGAGAGATAAAGAGAGAAAGAAAGCAAGCAAGCAAATAAGGAAGAAAGAAGAGAAAATGTTTTTGAATATTTGGAACACCATTTTCCTGAGAACTCCCTGCCCACCTTGAACCAATAAGTCACTGAATAAAAACTCTTCCAGTGAATCTCATTCAAAGCTTTTAGGATAGTTTTTATTGCTTACTGTAAAGCACCAAATTTGGGATCTTGAGGAAACAAAGTCGTCTAACTTTTTCTAATCTAGTTTGTACCATAATACACCACCTGTACTGCAGAGCAGCCAAGCATACTGCCCACGTGGCCAGTGAATGCTATTTTTCCTGTGCTGTAGAAACAAAGTGCACAACAAATTTTTTCTTAGCTACTGTTCATTAGGAGCCAAAATGTCCACTTAGTCTTTAAAATTTACCATTTTATGAACTAATATATCAATTTGATGAAAGTAAAGAGGTCAGAAAAATATATAGACATTTATTCGCGTCTTCATAATAGTTTGTTGGGTGAATTTGGGGAAAAGGGAAAAGGTTATTGTAGGAGAATATGTAGATGGGCTGTTTCCTTATGAATAATGATTTTTTATTTTAGGATCTAGTCCTCAAGGACTACTAGGACAAGCAAATAAAACGTATTTGCCAAATATCTCACGAATCAAAAATATGCTAGCATTTGTATCAGAGACTATCATTCTAAAGAGGGAAGACTAGATTACTTTTTTAAAAGATCAGGAACTGGTATCATAAATTATATCCCTCTTCTTTCCTTTAATCCTTTTCTTCGAATTACACCCAGATATGACAGTCAATTTAACTGCCAGACTCTATGAAATATAAGTAAATAGTAACTTACCTGTAATGCAATAAATTGAACCACTTTTTTTGTTGAATTTTTTTGTAGGAATGTCTATGTGACTTTTTTATGTATAAAAGTATACTGCATCACATTAATGCTATTGAGATTCTGTATTAGAGTTTTGCATTTAGAAGTCATTGGAGATTCTACTGAAATACGTATTCTAGCACTAGTGAGATAAAACAAACAAGTTGCTGCATTATTGCATGAAAATAAAAACTTATATACTGACTCACAAAAAATCTTCTTAAACTCTTCCCAGGCCCAGTCAGTAAAAATAATTTTTAAGGGTGTTAATACATTGTTGAGAAATAGCACCTAACAAGAAGCACATACAAATTAAGTGAAACAGCTCACAACCATTCATATAAGCTTATGAATTTTAAGAACCCCATTACCACTCTTTCCATCTTTTTTATTCATCATGCAGACAAAATAAAACCAAATCTATTTCAATAAGTTATTAAACTGGATGTTTTGGGAGAGCCTTAAACAGCAATATTTTTCATTTGTACCTTCATGTAGGAAGAAGTGTTCAGACAGAGACTCTGACAGTAGGACATTGATGAAACTGTATCTCCAGTGGGCAGGGAATTGAATGCTGGATTAGGAAAAAATAAACTGAATTGCATTTACTTCCATGTGTAGTCATGTCTTTGATTCTTAAGCAGAGGGGCAGGTATCAATCTCTTCATTTCCATGACCAGTGACAAGACTCGAGGACAGAGCTTGAAGCGGAGAGGGAAGGTTTAGGCTGGAGATCAGGAAAAGGTTTGTCACCCAGAAGGTGACTGAGCACTGGAACAGACTCCCCAGGGAAGTGGTGGTCACAGCACCAAGCCTTCACCAAGCCTGTCTGAGTTCAAGAAGTGTCTGGACAATGCTCTCAGGCACACATAGTGAGATTCTTGCTGATGGTCCTGCACAGGGCAAGGAGTAGGACTCAATGATTCTGATGGGTTCCAACCTAGCATATTCTGTTGCTATGATTCTATTCTACTTCCTGATTAGCACAATCTTTCTCATCTTTACACATCATTCCCTTTAGACGAAGATTTGTATGACTAGTATGGCTTGTGGTAGGCATACAGATCTTGCTATTAAGGCAGAATGTGTACAAACTGAATCCAGAAAAGTTAGGTCAATAGTGCTCCTGAGTTTCACCTTGGACAGAAAGATATAGAACCTGGACAACTGTACTAACACTGTATTTATAAAGCTAAGAAACTTATGTGAACATACTGTCTCTGAATAACTCAATACCAACCTTCTTTTTTTTTTAGTCCAGGTTTAAAATTTTTAGCTTTCCCTGTATCCCTTTATCATCTGCAATACCACAGAAAATATTATTCATATGAAGTGTGTATATATCTATATCTATCTCTCTATAGATATATTCATAAAGGTTTTAAGTTTTGAACACATGCACTTTTCCTAAGTAAGTATCCTTTCAGTGATTATTAATATGGCCTCATTAAAGTCAGAATAACTGCACTGCAAGGATGAACAGAAGTCAGTAGTCAGGCTAAGTCAAGTAATGTAGAATGAGGGATACCTGTTTAAAGTCAAGGAAACAATGTCAGCTCCCAGAAGTCCAATCTGTTTGAGTCAGTCAAATCTGTTCAGTCATTCTTGGTCCTGTCACCTTGCATTTTTCCTCTGCACTATCTATGCTTGTCTTTTTCTTTCTTTGATAGATATGTGTGTATGCACTGGCCATTCACTGTTATTTCAGTCCAACTGCCCCAAGGGTCTGTAATAAAAAGAACCTCAGTTACCTGGCCTACAAGGGGTGGGTGTATTAATTACAAAGACATGTAAACAAATAGTGATGTGCTTCATGCACTAGGAGGAGAAGGCGAAATGCATTCCAATTAATCTCTAAGAAAAATGATATCCTGCATTATCATAAGATAATATGTGTTAAAAAAATCCAGGAAGTAAACTGTCTTGAAAATATGTATTTTCCACTTCATAAGTAAAACAAGAATGTGAATCATCAGAAAAAGATCTCAAGGCTCTGCCAGTATGTATAAGTCCATAAAAGTGTTTTCTTGTAAAATCTAGTGTAAATATATCACTTTGCATTAAGAGGTCTCATTTCTTGCTTGTGATACCATCTAATTATTTCTACACAAATCTTTCTAGACTCATATATTACTTGTGCAGACTTTGTAGCTTTATACTCATTGTAGCACAATACTAAATTATTTTCTGTAGCTACAACAATTATGTGTATATGATGGGTTGACCACAGCTGGAAGCTAAGTTTCTGTCCTGTTATGCCACTCTCATGGGATGAGGGAGAGAATCAGAACAGCAAAAGTGAGGCAAAATTAGTTTGGCACGTTAAGCAAAGATATATATAGAAGCAATGAAAAATAAGGAATTCATTCACTGCTTAACATCAGCAGGCATATGCTCAGCCTATTCTAGGAAGCCAGCACCTTAGCATGGGTAAAATTACTTGGTAAGACAAGAAGTACAACCATGAAAATGCCACCTTCCTCCTCCTTTCCATGAGTTCTTATACTTGAGCACAATGTCATATGATATGCATATCAGTTCCAGTTCTTCTTCCCAAAATCTTGCCTACTTCCTGGGGAAGGTGGAGACAAGGAACCCCAGCCAGGTACCAGACAGTGGGAAGGACACTGAGGAAGCTTCAACCCTGGGCATCAGGGACATCCCTGGGCACAGTCTGAGGACAGGCTGAGCTTGAGCCAGAGAGTGAGCCCAGCTGAGCAGGGCCCATGGCCTGGAGACAGGGCAGGGCTGTGGGGCCCAGCAGCACCAGCCGACATCCTAAGGGGCTGTGTGAGATCCTGGGTGTGGGCAGTGGGGAGGAGGCACTGAACAGGGACACTGTGTCCTAGCACTGCTCTTGAGGCCCTGACAAAAGTTGTCTCTGTGGGCAATTTCACTCTTTTGCTCATTATTTCAATCACAAACTGAAGAACATATCTTTGTCTTTTATTATCAAAATGTGCTGCCTTGCATCAAAGCTACCTTTTCTTTTGTCATGGAGCTGTCATAAAGTATTTTTTTGCCTGAATTTGAAATCAGTGTAATTCTCGAAATATATATTATATTCAGTATTTTATATTCTATATTCTATATTCTGCTTTTCCTACATCTTTTATGTTACATCTAGTGAGTGTGTAATGGGTTGGTGCTGTCTGGCTGACAAAATCCCTCTCAGCCACTCTCACTCTCCATCCTCAGGAGGGCAGGGGAGAATATGAGATGAAGATACTCTTGAGTTCACATAAAGACATAGAGGTCCCTTGCCTGCTACTGTCATGAGCAAACAAGATTTGACTTGGGATCTTACCACATGCTTGAAAGGAATCTCTGCTCTAGTGCCTGGAGCACTACCTCTCAGATTTCTTCTCTCACCTTGGTGTTGCCTCTTCTTTTCTCATCATTATTTTTGATTTTGTCGTCCCACAACTATCTAAAATTTTTTATCCATGTTGTTATTGTGTTTTTCTGAAGCCAGTACCCCCTTGCCTGTGGGCTCAGCCGTGTCCTGTAGTGGGTAGGTTGACTTGAAACATCTGTGTCCAGCATGGAGCAGCCCCAGGCCCCACTGCCATCATCTTGCTACACTTTCTACACCAGCTAGAGTTTTATTTAACTTTCCACCAAAGACTTATAAAGTTTAGATTTTAAGGATATTGTTCAAAAGAATATTAAACCAAAGAGTTTCTACTGAATTTCAGAATTAAAAGATTAGAAAAGAGGAAAAAAGAAAATCTATTACCTTTCCTGCATACTAACATTAACATTCTTGTCATTCTCAAAGTTATCACTATTTTTTGTCTCAGCTTCTCAGAAAACATTACAGAAATACAAAAGGAAATCAGCCTAACTGATAGCCATAGTATGCACATACAGAATAAATACCTGAGAGAAAGTTAAAGAACAGGGGAAAGGAAATCTAAACTATGAGCCAACATGAAAGAATTTAAAAACTGGTTGCCAAAGAAGTAAGGTCAATAAATTGTCAACAAAAATAAATACATATTCTTTCATCTAAAATGACTTTTACCTCTCTGAATTGCAAAAACAATTTTTAATTCTCTCACTGTACTCTGTATGTTCTTTATCTTTCTAAGCCTGAAGACAATACAACAATATTTCTATCCTCTTGTGTCATATAGGAACTTTGCTGTTCCCAAACAC
Organism: Taeniopygia guttata; assembly: GCF_048771995.1. Lineage (NCBI taxonomy): Eukaryota > Metazoa > Chordata > Aves > Passeriformes > Estrildidae > Taeniopygia > Taeniopygia guttata. The sequence continues at coordinate 28,783,229 of NC_133027.1, read as the reverse complement.
TGGGTAGCATCCTACTACTTCAAAATCAGTGGGAATACTATTGCCTCTTATTCATAAAATCTAATTATATCCTGTAACCATCTATTTGCCTAATGCTTTTTAATATATTTTCATGGTGATGCCATTTAATATATTTTCATTTATATACAGGTATATTTTCTTCTTTACACAATGTAACATCAACACTAACAAATGCCCTTGTGCTGTAGTCTGTCTTATGTACTTGCAGTTTTTCACAATGCATGCTGTGATGGTTTCAGCAGCAAAACAAATAAACTAATTATTTTGGGGTCTACACATTGTGAGAAAGGCCTTTGAATTATTTTAGTTTGATGAATTCTGAACTTTGCTACAAACTCGTTCATTGAAGACTTGATCAATAAAAGAGGGAATTGTAAATCTTTATCAATATATGCTGCAGCAGGAAATAAAATACAGAGGAGTTAAATAAAAAGAATAACACACTTTAAATCACATTTGCCTCTCAGATAAGACTTAAAAAATATTGCAATATAGGAATTATTATTTTGCTGTTTTTCAAAATAATTTTATAAATATTCCTCTTGGGAACTGCTTAAGGAGAAAAAAAAATACTCAGACCTAAAAGTACTGGATATTATGAAAGACAGAGTGGAAGAGAACATATTCTTCTCCACAACCAAAACGGACTTCCTCCTAAGCTAAATATATTAAGATAATAAAAAATTACTAATAAAAGAAACAGCTTAAAAGCATAAATATGTATTACCAAACCAGAGGAGATTATTTTCTCCAAAAGTAATTTTTCTTATGCCTATACTACCAACTTCAAGAAATTACTAGAACATGCACTTATAGATTTTTAACATAAAAGATAGTATAAACAGAAAATATATAATTATAATTTTTAATAGCTTTTATATAATATTTTCCTGGGGTGACTTTATGATGCTTGTATCTCCAATTTTCTGCTCTGTTTATGCTGGATATTAAGTTCTGCATTTTTAAGACTGGTTCCAAGAGTGAAAGGGGAGAGAAGAAGTGTGGAGTTTGTTATCAGAAACTGCACTTGCTCCTACTCCTTCAAATTCCTGCTCCCGGACTGTGCTGTCTGCAGTGGACAGCAGGAGAGAGCTCTCCTTTGCTTTTAGTTCGCTTTTAGCTAGCTGAGTCGGAGAAGTTCCCTAGACTGTGGCTTTTCTTTTTTTTTTTTGGAACTGATCAGCCCTGCTCTGGATGGAAAACCCAGAACACTGTAAGGTAACACCCGTGGCCCATCGGGGTTGGGATGTGGCATTTTCCAGTACAGGAGGGACTGATAAGTGACTGAGCAAGCTGAGCTACACCCCACAAAAAGGACTTTCTCTGAATTTGCCATCTGTTCAGAACAATGAGAGGTTCCATTTTTTAATATTATTCATTTTTCCATGATTGTGAGTACTTCTCTTGTTAAAAAAACAGTTTGTTCCACTTTTCTCTGCATTTACTTTCTAGAGGGACTCCTTTGGAAGTTTCCTCCAAATTCGCCCTAAACCAGAACAAATACTTCATTGTTAGCAGCTAGAACAAGAGAACTAAAAAGAAGAGGTATCAATTGCATATGACAGTGTTATATATGAGAGAACACAATATGCCTCTGTTTTCTAATGTGTGTCAGAAAGGAAAAATAGAGATGCATTGTCACTTATTTCTGCAAACACACACATACGAGAAAGGCAGCCCATACAGTCACATAAAGTGGCCTAGAAACAGCTAATTTTAGAAGCCTATACAATTTGCATAAGTTGGGATCAAAGATGCAAGATATTTAGTTTCATCCAGGACTGGGTGGCTGTGTCAAACTTAAAACACAATGATATATATTATCAAATAATTTAACAACAATTATGAATTATTCTGTTGATGTAAATTAACACTTGAGAATAAAATCCTTGCAAGTACCAGATGCAACCAACAGAAAAAAAAAACCATAATCATATCTAGGCTGAGCATTAGATTTAGATTTGTCCATAAAAATACTGTGATCTGTTGCTAGTTAGAAGAGTTCACATCTGTGCTTCTGAGTTTACTCTTTGGTGTATGCAAAGCACAAGAATGATTTCTGCTTTTCGGTTCTCTTTTTTATAATGAATGGTACTTTGACTTCATAATAAAAAACACCATGAAATTTTCAGAAATGTATTGAACATAATATATGTAAGAAAATATGGAAAACAAAGTAGAACACTATTCTGCAGTTGCACTGGAATATCAATTCCTGTTATAGAATAGCCTTTTACTCTCTCAAGCATTGATCACTCTAAGAGGGAGTCATTTTCTGTGAAGATGATATTATAGTAAAGAAAGGAGGTGATACAGGACTCTGAGAGACCTGGAGCTCATATATCTTGTTCCTTGCAAATTGGCTATTTAATAATGGAGATTCTTAACTGAAAAGTGCTGCTTTGTAAAACCGCTTTGATTTATTTTGTATTGCTGCAAAACCAAAGCAGATATGACATTGGCTGAATAGGTAGTGCATGGATTTATATCTGACATGTTGGCTTTAGTCTACAGATTTAGGATTACACTTTCTTACAGTCTAAAGACTTCTCGCAGTCCTTATGCAGTGTCCATATGTGTTTGATTTATGTAGCAAAATTTGATAGTAGGGGGTGCTGTGCAGGCTACTTCCATGAGAAGACACTGGAAACTGATGGAGGTTATCCCTCTGCAGCCCATGGTGGAGCCGATAGCCACCTGCAGCCTAGGGAGAAGCTCAAGGATGGAGAAGGATGTTCTCAAAGGAGGGTTTGTGTTGCACTACGACATGAAATAACTCAAATACTCACACTAAAATCAAAAGTGTAAAAGGAAATAACTTTTATTTCTGACTTCACAAGATATAGAATTCTAAAAGTGACAGTGGATTGGAGGATGAAATTGCCACATCTCCCAACTACCCTGGTTAAACTAACAGATTATTAATTCTCTTCCTACAAAAAAGAATTCAAAACAATCATTATCTACATGAACAGTGCGTGAGAAATCTAGTAGAAATATGTAAACAAAAGAAGGTATAGAAAACTTTTAAAGGAACTTTAAAACTTTTAAAATAACAGGGCGACAGGTTCGATCTTGTGAAGAGCCTGCAAAGGAGCAGACTTAAGGCAGAACCTGTGGCACTATGGGGAGGACACCAAGCTGGAGCAGCTCATGAGGAACCGCAGCCTCTGGCAGGGACTGACATTCAGAGAGAAGTTAATGAACAACTGTATCTCATGGGTGAAACTCCACAATTTATCAGAAGAGTATGAGGAGAAAGAAGTAGCAGAGATAATATGTTATGAGCTGACCACAACCCCCATTCCTCATCTACACATGCCACTCAGATGGAAGTAGGTAGAGAAATCAGAAGGCAAGTTGAGTACGGGGAAAAGGAAGGAGTGGGAAAAAGATGACTTTAATATTTGGGTTCATTCATTATTGTAGTTGAAAATAAATTAAATTAATTTCCCTAAGCTGAGTCATATTTTTTGTGACAGTAGCTGGTATGTGTTCTCTGTCCTTTTCTTGGTGCACAAGTTTTTCGTCATATTTTCTCCACCTCTCCTGTTGAGAAGAGTCAATGATAGAGTGGATTGGTGGACACCTGGAGGCTAATGATGTCAGCACATCACACCAGAGAAACCAAAATGTTTTGTTCTTGTTATTATTACTACATTCTCTCTCCTTTTTGTACTTCTTAATAAGATTTGTTATAAAAGTAAATTAATTAAGAATATGTTTACTCACACTAATTTGCTCAGCTCAGATGATAATAGAAGTAAGGGCCTCAGTTATTACAAAAGATTTTTCATGTAAAAATAGATCATAATACAATCTTCACTTTGGCTAAAAAGTGATCTAAGAAAGGCTGTGAAGCTGAACAATCTAAATGTACTTTAGATTTTTAGGTTTTTTTCTCTCATGTTTATAGTTCTCTTTTTTTTTTTTTTTTTGCTTAATATGATTTGACTGAAAAAAACAAGGATAAGAATATCCATGTATCTAAGAAAACTACAGAATGGATGTAAATTTAGATATTGTTTCGTATGTGGATCACAAATAACAGAACTGTATTTTTAAATGTTCAGAATACATAAATCAAAAATTGAAAATAATTATTAAAATTACCATTTAGGTAACTGAAATGCAAATGATTTAGAAAATTGCCCAGTACATAGGCATCTCGTGTCAATTTGTCCATGTTCCAAAGCCCTTTCTAAAAATAAGAAGAAGCAGTAATGGTCTTTTAAGCCAAACTGATCTGTGCAGACACAGATCCTATGGGTTCTGCCTTATACTTGTTCCTGAAAATAAAGCAGATTGTTCTGGAGCCAATAAAGCATTGTTTCTAAAGATTTGCAGTGGTTATATCTCTTGCCTCAGGAATTGATCTGGAAATCAAAGAACCACAATCATGTGGAAAGCCCAAGGCAAACAATTCCGGCTCCCCTTGAAAGAAACTGAAGGAGTAAAAGCAGAATGAGTGGACAACATATTTTAAATAAGACCTTAGGTGCAGAACTGATGGCAAGGAATAAATCAAGTAGTCCTCAAGGCAAAGACTACTCTGTGTTAAACTGTTTATTCTTTTTTTAAACAAGTAACAAATCATTAAAAAAATTGAATTTTCCTTTAAAACCAATCAAAATTATTATACTATTAACCAGAGATAAATTCTGCTACATTAGGTATATTAAAAAAAAAAAAAATACAGAAAAGACATAAAGGCCTGGAATAGCAGTGATTAAACCTAGGCATACTATTCACACAGAACATTCACAGGTTCTTTTTCTTAGTCCCAACACATTTGTCATGTCAAAGACTTAAATCTGCTATCTTTCTATCTCTGATGAGATTCTTTTTTCATTATTAGCAGATTCTGTACAGCCCCATAATGGCCTTAGTAACATTGTGTTGAACACCCTATAAGAAACACTGCCTAAATATCTGAACTCATTTGTTTTCTCAGTCAGAACATGAATGCATCCCTTTTAGAGCTTACTCCTTTTCAAAAAAAATTCAGAGTGAATTACTTTGGAAGACATAATTACTTTTCCTTGGTGACAGAGACAGAAATAGTATAGTTTATAACTTAAAAGTTTTCATTAAAGACTTTTGCCTATTATAGCAGAACTGTGCTACAAAAGCTGCACAGAATACCACCACCCCCTGAACAGGCCTTTGGAGTGAGGCACTGTGGAGTTCCCTGATGAAGATAAGATAAAACTCTGGTCTGGGGACATTCACAAAGCACAAGCTTAGCACCTTCAGAGAGGAGATGTCAGCCGCAGGGCTATCAGCTGCCAGGCTGGAACAGACCCTAGAACCGAAGGGTGGGGAGAGAGGCTTTGGGGGTGTGTTGGAAAACCTCTGGTCAGAGGCAGTGACCGCCCATTCTCTGCTGTGCAGAGGAACCCAGCCGAGGTGCCCCTCATCCCAGGAAAAGCTTATCCACAGCAGAGGGGTGACATGGCCCATCAAAGGGCCCTGAAAGGGTTCCCCAGACCCTACACCAGAACACTGCAGATGGTGCAACAAATCCTCAGTGTTGCAAGGGACAGTGTCAAACAGGGGGCCTGCAAGGGAGGCATCTGGGCGTTCCCACCTGCCCAAAGTGACCATTAATCCATGGAATTCTGCACTCTTTGGCACGGCCCGGTGTGGTGTGTGGCAGCCTGGTGCTGTGGGGCAGTGACAGGGCACCCTCACCATTAAGAAAACCGTATGGAGAGGAGCAATGAGACATTGCTGGGACCCTCAGATGAATGATATGCTTCCACCTAACCCCCGTCACTCTCTCCCTGTCCCCCCATACCCACACCACTTCTTTTTCTATTTCTTTCTTTTCTCTTCCTTTCTCTTTGCCTCTTTTATTATTAAATAAAATACATCAATTCTTTGGCACCAAAATCTAACCTCATTTGGTTTTAATCTTATTTTTGTGTATATTTTGAACCTTCCAAGTTTCTTCCATTTTATTGACAGAGACTTGGTTTTATTTGTCTTTCTGGGTTTAGATTGGATTGCAACACTTGGGCACATCACTTAAAAAAGAAATTCATCTCACTTAATTTTAGCCATGCCTAATTGATAGGTATCTGGCCTGCAAGAGTGATGTTTTTTCCCAGAGACATCTGTCTCTCCATACTGACTATGATGAAATCCTGGAAGGCTAGTTTAGATTAGATGCCTACATTTTGAAAGTTGAAGAGAGAGAGCGATTATTTTCCCTCTCTCCACCACAAAGGTGCTTTATGTACTAGTGTTACCATAGTGATTTACAAGAATATAAAAAAAACTCCATCAACTTTACCTACTTTTGAACTACAGATGCAAATACATGAAAAGTTAGATAATGTGATACCAAATCTGACCAAGTATATCCTGAATTTCAAATGGATTTATGAGCAGGGGTCCTCACGTCTGTCAGCCACATTCTTTCACCTTCTTGTCTTCTTTAGTTGTAAGAGATATTTCTTGCAGATACGACAAGAATCTTATAAAAGTCTATTCTGGAAATGACATCTAGAAAATCTTCTGGTCCAGCCTTTGTTTGAAAGAAAAACCTTGGATTAGGTCATGCAGCATCAAGGCAATTCTGGAATAATTCCTGTAGGAAAGATTTCACCAGTTCTCTGAGCGACCTAATCATATGTATAATTGTTTTCATTATAAAGATTTTCTTCTTACATTCAGACAAGATTTTGCCTGAATTAGCTTATGCATTTTTCCTCTTACCTATCACCATATATCTTTATCTGCCTCCTCTCTAATTGTTTTTAGGTACTGGAAGAGTCCCTCTTAGAAGGTGCATTCAATCTCATCATCCTGACCATATATAAACCATATTCTATAAACCATATCTAAACTGAATACTAACAGATGCAGTGTAGCAGTGTGTGGCAGCAGTGCCAATCGTGATCCAGGGAGGCCACCACCAGCAGCAGGGAAAACAGACAAGACACGTCTCTGCTGGTTAGCAGGGGAGTCCATTTTATTCCTCCCACCCCAATCCCCACCGTGTCTGGAGGTTATCTTAACTTGCTTTTCTACAGGAGAGACTTGTTGGGGACAGATTATAGACAACAGCAACCACTACTCCAACACCAGCATTTTTAAATGCAGTATCAATCTCTGAAAAACTCCATTCATGAACAAGTTATTGTCTGGAATACTAAATGCCACCCTCTCAGCTTGGCAATTTAGGGTGTCTTCTATCTATTCTGTGGTCTTCCTTTCCAATGTGTATCTTGACCAGCTGGCCAACAAGAATGTTGGGGGACACCATGTCAAATGCCTTGCTAAAATCAAGATATACAGCAACCACCGCTCTGCCTTCATCCACCAAGCATCACAGAAGACAATGGCATTGGCCAAGCACAATTTGCCTTTGGTAAATCTGTGTTGCCTTTCCCCATAACTATTTACTCTTTGCTTTGTCATTCATGTACGGGGAATTTTCTTCCATGAGGACCTATTCATTAATTTGCATAGTGACTGATGTGATGCTAACTGGCCTGCAGTTTCCTGGATGTTTCTTTTTACCCTATGCATAGATGGATGTGTTCTTTTCCTTATCAGACTAATTCAGGATTCCCCTTGGACCCTATAAACTATTTCAGAGATGACAGAGAATGATTTTGCAAGGATGCCATACAAATCTCTTAGCACCCTGACGTATCCTGTCAGGCCCCACAGCTGTGTATATGTCCAAATTGTTCAGATGTTCTCTTGATCATTCGTTGCTCTTTGCTTCATCATTGCTCTTGGCAAGGTGAATTTGGAACTGACCTTAACTATGAGGACTGAGGCAAAGAGGACATTAAGTACCTCAAATTTTTTATGCTATTTGTGAGTGATTTGCTAGTCCCACTCAGAAGTGGACCTATATAGTCCTTGCACATGTGCTGTCCACTTACATAGGTAGAAAACTCTTTTTTTTTTTTTTTTTAATTGCTTTTAGAAATTTGAGCTCCAGTTGAGATTTTGGCTTTTTAATGTCGCCTGTGAATGTTCAATCGCTATTTCTATATACCTATATTGAACCTTTCCATACCTATTTCTTGGTTTGGCTTTGTTTTGTTTTATTTTGGTGGGGTTCATAGCTGCTTTGTTTTTAGGGTTTTGGGTTGGTTTGGGTTTTTTGGTTGATTTGATTTTGCTTTTCTTTTGCTGTCGCTGTTTGCTTATTTGATTTAGTTTTTATTATTTTATCTATGAAAAAATACCAGTTTACTAAAACAAAACAAAAACCAAAAAACTAGCTCTAACCAAGGCTAGCTCTAGGTCTTTATGTTATGCTTATTCCTTCTCTAGCTGAGTGGGTGGACTGATCTTTTAAGAAAGATGTTTCTGAAATTCTCCCAGTATTCCTTAGCTCATTTGCTCTTCATGACAGGCTCCCAGGGGTCACTCTCTGAAGAAGTTCTGTCATTCTGAAATCCAGGTCTTTAGTCCACTTATTTTTCTCATGATCTTTCAGATCTCAAAATTCTGTGATCTCCTGGTTTCATGGTTTGACACAGAAAAATAATTTTCTCAGAAGGAAGAGGTCAATTTGGATATTGACCAATTGAAGGTGGACACGCCTCTGAGAACACAGAGGGGTTAAAAGCAGAATTCCCAGGAGAACTCTCTCTCTTTGGTTCCGGTCAGCGGTCAGTGTAGAATCTCCCCTGCTTGGCCCGTGGCTGGGTGAGGGAGGGGAAGGCCAGTGGCCTGACTGAGGTAGGCCGAAGGGTGGAGGGGACTGAATCAGGCCAGCCCCCTGCAGATGGAAGGGTGGAGAAATCTGGGATGTCTCTGTTCCCCCCCAGAGTCTCTCTCTCTCAGGAGAGAAAGAGACAGTGGTGATTTTGTCAGCAGCACACCTTGGGGAAGGAGAAGAGCTGGGGATGGGGGGGGGGCGGGCCGAGGGGGGCGGGCCGCAAGGTGCCCAGCCACCTGTGGGAGCCAGAGCCTGGGCAGCGAGCCATCCTTGGGAGTCAGGACTTTTAACCCTTCCTTAAGAAATGAAAGCTTTGTGAAATTTTGGACCCTGGGATGTTGGAAGGAGAAATTCTAGGTGGGAGGAGATGATGGAGTGGCTTTTAGGCTGGACTTTTTCTTGGTAGCCACAGACTGAACTGATTTTCTCCTCCAAGAGAGACTGTATTTTAGGAGGATGCCGGTGAGCCAAAGAGACTTGCTTCAGCTGGGAAAAGACAGAAGTGGAGCGAACAGAGAAAAGTTAGGGAGGTTTATGGTGGTGCCCCCTGTCTTCAGAGAAGAAGAAGAGAAGAAGATTTCTGTTCTTGGACCCTCGGCCCCAGGGGGAAATGGGGGGGACTGTGGTCCCAAAAATGAAAAAAACGGAACTGTTGTTTTTTTACCCTCCTAGCAGGGCATCCTTTAAAGGAAAATCCTAAAAGCAGCCTGTCCATCCATGCATTGGTGGTGAGAGCACTGTGCATGGAAAGGAGAGGCTCATCATGGCAAACTTTTTCTCCGGGTGATGCCATGTGTGACATGGAAATACAGGATGTGGCAGCTGTGTTTCTTGGGGGGGTCTGTGGCATGGGAGGGACTCTATCTCCCTCGATGGACTGAGTATCGATTGTCTGGAGGGCGGAAACCTGATTGGGGTCCAGGTTGTGTCTCACTGTGGTTTGTTGGAGTTGGGTGGTGGGAGGAGGAATGCTTTGGAAGGTTTTCATTTTGAATTTTGTGTGTTTTTTCCTTTATTTTTTTCTTTTATAGTAGTATAGTAGTAGTAGCTTAATAAAGTTTTTTTTCCCTTGTTATTAAGCTTGGGCCTGCTTTTGCTCTGTTCTCGATCGTATTTCACAGCATTCAATTGAGAGGTTGCATTTTCATGGGGGCGCTGGCATTGTGCTAGTGTCAAACCATGACACCTGGTCAGTGCAACCAAGACTGCCATTGATGGTCATGTTTTGAAAAAACTCTTTTTTATATTTAGATCCAGAAGAGCATCACTCCTAATTGACATATTCAACAACTGAGTAAGGAAGTTGTCCGTGATACATTTCAGAGATCTCCTGAATTGCTTATGTGCCACTGTATTGTTTTCTTGGCAAATAAAAGTATGATAACTGAAGTCCTTCATGGGAACCAGAGTGTGCAGACATAAAGCTTCTTTGAATCGAGGATGGTTTTGTCCCATTAATCCTCTCTTACTGTGTGGTCTGTACAGAGATAGCATATCACTACCACAAGGTATCCATTGATGGTGATTATTTGGATCTTGATCTACATCATTTGACATGTCCTATTTTTCATATCTAACAGCTAAGTGCTTATGTCAAAAATATAGAGGAAAAGAGTGGAGTTTCTAGCACTGTTTAATTCCATACCACCCATATCATGGATGGGGCTAAGTTAATGCTTTGCAGAATGTTTATTGTTGATTGAATGCTGCTCTAAGACTTTTGCCAAAGTTCTCTGATTTTCTAAAGTTGCTGGTACTTTTTTTTTTTCTTTTTTGACCTCTTGGGAATATTTTGTTGGTATTTCTCCCACATGTCTAGCTCAGATTACATGAAAAACTGTGATCCCTTTAAAGTGTCTCGTTGAGCAAGTAGGCCTTACAAGTGGGGGAAAGGGTAAAGCTCGAGTGGGTTAAATTTTCTCAGTGGGTTCCAAACCAGCATATCTTTCACTGGTCTTTTACACAGTAAATAAAACTTTCTTCTCTTTTATCATCTGTCTTTCCAAAGTGGAGTAATGCAAAAGATTACAGGACTTAGTCTCAGAACCTAACTTTCAGGTAGGTACATTTATCTGAAAAGAAATACATGTTCTCTTTCCAGTCTGTAAAATAAGAATGATTACTCTGCTTTACTAAGACACTTAAAAATTAAAGACATTCAATATCTGAAAAGCCTTTGAGTATTTTTAGCTGCCTTCACCTGTATGGTAGTGTCTTGTTTTAAAAAAAATTATATGAAGCAGACACTCCAGAAGGAGTTATTCCCCTTTTAGTTTTAACCACACCCCTTTCACCAATAAGGAGAGACAAATACAAGAAGATCTATGAAAAATACCAGTTTAATAAAACAAAGCAAAAAACAAACCAGCACAAAACATCTACAACCAAGAAAACAATAATAATCACTAATAATCCCTAGATATAAATATGCTAAACCCCATGGACTCCCTGGGAAAAAAGGAAATAAAATGTGGGGAAGTTCATCCCCTAATATGGTGGCCTCAGTAGCTGACTGAATTGTCCAGGGGACAAAGACAATGTGGCAGAGAAGCCGCCTTCTCCTGACAGTGTGGCAGACAGAGAGAACAAATGAAAAAAACAACCCACAGCAACTGAACCTCCATGATAACAAAACTCCCTCTTCCCCAAACAACAACCAATGGGAAACAAGGGGGAAAAAAAACCCTAAAAAGAAACCTGGAGAACTATTGGTATCCAAATGCTGATGAGCCGTTTGCTCTGTGCCACCAGACACAAGGTCTCTCCCAGTGGTGGAAGGTCCATTGACAGTGGCAGCTGGAACTAGGTCAGCACCTGGAACTGGTGGACTGTGTGATACAGGAGTCCAGCTTTTCCTGGTGTGGTTGTCCTGCGTGGCTGCAGCAAAAAAAAAGTCCAAAGATAATGATCTCCCCAGCCCCAGAGACAGTGCTGTCCTCAGTGACTGTGGTCAAAAAAAGGGGGTTATGAAATTCTTAAAGGGACTTTTAAAGAACCCTAGCACCCCCCACCTGCACAAACCCAGGGCAAGAAAATCTGCCTCTGCTCTCTCCTCTGTGTCTTAATGTGACTGTGTCAGTCTTGGACAGATTGGCATAGAAAAAATATGGAATATGATAGACATTTGTTGGGTTACCCAGGACAGGTGGAAAAGAGGAGCTAACCCATAGATATATTTGGACCTTAGGTCTATTTTATCGATAGAAAGATGAAAAATTATGTTGCTGTGTTATCATAGTTACTTCCTTTGTATCTACCTGCTTCTTTACAGATTGCTCAGGAAAAGGTGACAAAGAGGCTCAGATAAAAGCTGTTTGTCTGTCATTATATGTGGAAAAGTATACCACTTCAGTGAACAGATGTCCAGTTTTACTACTGTCTCATTTGCAGATTATTTTATACAACATTCTTATTTAATTTTAGGTTAATTAAAAAGTTTTGTTTTCACCATTATGATGAAAATTTTAATTTCATATATCAGCTAAAATAAAAATTATATTTGCCTTAAAAAAGGAATGAAAATAACCTCACCTTTTTTGTAAGAGCTGCAATTTAAGTAGAACTTTGAAAGCATGGAAGCTTTATATTTCCCATGTTTCTTCAAATATGGTTTGAATCAAAGTGTTATCCTCCCACGCTTGATAATAATTTGAAATCATGCTAATCTCTGACACAGCAGGTTTTTGATAGCTCTGTAAAACCTTAATATCATTGCTTCAGGCGAGGGTGACAGATGTAATCACTTCTATAATTCATGTTTAATACCTAAGTGACAGAGAAGAATCATATCGTGTCCTTGATCCCAAATCCTCAGCCATACTATGTCACCCACTCCTAGAAAATACTTGTGAAAATTGCAAAACCTATTCCAAATTTATTAATATTAAGAATATATTTGTATCAATGTATGAACTGATCAAGCACAAAGGCATAATTTGTAAAGACAAATATATATTTTACAGGATTTTGTACATTCTTCTAAACTCTCTTCTGCAGTGTCAATATCCAAGAGAGGTTTCTCTTACCCACATTTCACTTTTCCAGAATACTGATAAAAATTGGGAAATAATTTGACACATGAAAGACAATATCTTCATCCTCTAGTTCTTATAATCTGCTTACCTTTTGAAGAGCATCTTTAAACACTAAATCTAAGGAAAGTTCTATCTTTGCTGTTTGTTTTAGCATTTTTTTAAAAAAAGAACAGTTGTTATGAAAAGACACATCTTTTAAAAGTGCTAATAAAATTAAACATGCAAACATATTTACAAAATCTATATTTTATATTTGCAATGAACGCATGAGATATTTAAGAAATAACTAAATATTGCATGTGTCTGGAGGACTTGTAGAAATAGAAAAAGTTTTTATACAGTAACATGGAGACAGTCCTGTGTTCTGACTAGATTCTAAAATGGTTACACATAACTTGCTTCTGTGCATCTGTTTGCAGAGCTAAGCCTGGAAAAACTAAGCTCACAAAGCATATAAATTCCCATATCACTTGTGTCATCAGACACATTTTTGTTTTCCTTTATTAGATAATGATCAGCTCTATTACACACTTAGACATACCCTAATCTTTTCAAACAACTCCATATTTCTATTATCTTTAGAAAAAAATGCAGCAAGTATAATTTCCATGTCTGTATAAATGTTCTGTCACTTATTCCATAGCAGTTAAATTTGATCTGAAATGACAAAATTTCTACATTGATGTTATTACAGGTCCCAAGGAATATGGAGATGACATGACCATTTGTATTTATACAGAGATTTGCTCCCCAGGAAAAAAATGTAATTATTTTATGTGCTCATTCCAGGTAAAACTTCAGAACTTCAGAGAGAAATCTCTTCTTTTGTGCAAAAAAATGAATTTTTCTAATCAGCTGAATTTAGTTTACTCGTGTTTTAAGAGGAAAAAAAAATAAAAAAGCCTAAATTTGAAAGCCAGCTTAAGATGTTGGTAACACAAGCAATCAGCTATTAAATAGAATTATGACTAAGAACTTTTACATGTTTTATACAGACCTAATGCTAAATCCTATTAATGATAAATGTTTATTCATCTGAAGAGGTTTGGGTTTTCTTGATTCATCCTATGGCAATGGTATTGAATATTGTCAATGACAGTGATGATAGCTTTTCTTGGTTTTGTTTTCATCTGTCCAAAACATAAGTTTATAAAATAAATATTCATAAGCAAAATCACACTGTGATTATGTGCCAGACTTAGTTAGAAGTCATAGCTATATTGCTATTTAATGCAATTCCACTATGGATGGATCAATATAATTACAATTCCTTTTTTAACATTTGTTAGTTATCAAAGGTAACAGTGGAAGAGAGTTTCATGACTCCCATTAGCAACAAATGGATTTTGTATTCCTCTGCTAGATCAAAGATGGCTGATGTTGCAAGGGAAGGAACATTAAATACTAACTACTAATAGCAGCAATTACAGGGTAGAATGAAGTGCTTTGATTGTAAAAATAGGAACAGAACTTAAAGTTAAAAGGTGAAGATTCTCTTTACTGTCTTCTGTTTCTTCTATACTCTCTATAATGCAAATTTTAAGACACAATTTTATATTTAACTTAAAAAAATACACATGCTTTTGCAGATTGAGGCGCAAGGAGATATGTAAAGTAGATATTGACCTTCCTATAAAGGAAATATGATTTTATCTAACCTTTCTAACTCAAACACAAATCTAATTAATCAAACTAAGGTTCAATTTATTTTTTAAAGTAAGTTTTAATTTTAAGGTGCAGCATAGGATGACCTAGGAATTTTTTTTCTCTTATTATATTGCCCATCATATACACCAGTGGTAGACAACTTGTGACTCTTGACCTATCAGTTTTTGTTAGGTCATGTAAGGGAGGCTTTCTGTTTAGGAACAGCACACATTTAGCAGGAGTGTCTTTGATACATGGTAGTTTTTTGTGTTGTGGTGCCATATGGGTATTTTTTGCATAGTTCAGAAGGTCTAGAGTAGTAGATATTCCACACTTTTGCAATTCAACATGATTCTTTGGAATTCTTTTACATACAGGAAAGAAAAAAATAAGCAGTCCTCAGTCTATTCTTAGAATGTTATGACAGAGATATAAAGTAATGATTTCTTCAGAAGTTTAGAAATACAAGTCATTATTAACCAAACTCTAAGAAAGGTTTTTTTTGCATTTAAAAAAATAGGTTCACTTTTCCTTAGGATCTAGAATCACTTTTATATAAAGAAAAATTTAACCAATATTGGCTTGTTCAAAGCTTCTTTCAGAGAAGTGCTGGTCCTGTAAATATCTGGAAACATGATGAAATTATAAAGTGTACTATAAAATTTTGTAATTAAACTTTAAATACTTTTATTTATTAATTATGTTGTAATTTGGTCCTTGAAAGCACCTCTATAAAAGCTTTTTAATATATTTATGAACCCAAATTGTGATTTAAATATTTAATATTTAAAATATCTGTTTAATTAAGAAATTTATGTTCATTTGCTTAGTGAAGAGAGATTTTAGCTTTTAGTACTTAGTGACTGGATAAAACTAAAAGGTTGGTTGATATTGTGTGCAAAAAGGTCATGTAACATAATAAAATATTCTCCAGGAAATGTCAATTGAGTTGTAAAGTCCCAGAGAAATTTATGAGATCCAATATTTTTTGCTTTTTTTTTGGTTGGTTAGTTGGTTGGTTTTAACTTCTTCAGACTTTTAGAACTTTCAGAATCTTTTCAAAGTCCAGGCACCTCCCATACTAACTTAAATGATGGATATGTTTTTAGCATCTTGGAATTTTAGTGTTTGCACTTCTGTTTGAGAAGTAATCCTCAGTTGTTCTATCTGTTTTTTTGGTTTTGGTTTTGTTTGGGGTTTTTTGTTTTGGGTTTTTTTTGTTGTTGTTTTTGGTTGTGTTTTTTTTGGTTTGGTTTGGTTTGGTTTGGTTTTTTTTTTGTGTTTTCTTCTTTTGTATACTTAGTCTTTGGAAGAAACTAAGAAACAACATTTTTTTTTTAATCTTCACCATCACCCCAGCTTTAAACTAATTTACATTCTCCTTTTGTTAGCAGTGGAAAACATACTTCAGTTTTCAAATAATTTCAAATGTTTTAGACATTTTCATATATATTTAACACAAGTGATAGCTTGCAATTTACTGCCTGAATAGTTTTTAATGCTGTGCAAACTCGAAAATATCTCTTATTTGTTGCTTTTGAAAAATAGTCATCTATTTGACAAGGTTTTTCAACTTTGTTCTCTTGTAAAAGTGTGCCAAGATGATTAGTGAACTTTTAAACTAATATGAAGATGTGCATTTAAAGAATAAATGGCTATGCATGTATTACATTTAGGAAAACGATATATTTATCTTTAAAATTTTTTACTTATCCAAGAATCACAAGTGATCTACAGGTTCGCATTTAAGTTCTAAATTATAACATTTTTTTTTTGCGTAACTCTCTTTTTCATTTTTGAACACAAAAAACGTTGTTGATGAAGGTCCTTTTATGGAGAGAATTTTAAACCCAATATTTTAAATCATGCATTGGAATATTTTTCTAATCCTATAGTCTCACATTTGAGTAAGATTTTATATAGAAATCTTAATAATTTTCAAGCCATTAAATTTTACTAGTACTTAGTTTTGTCAGAAAAGGTGTTATTTTTCTGGGCACTAATTATTCAGGAATGTTTAACAATAATTCCTATTTTTGATTTACAAAGTTCTTAGGAGTTGCCTTACTATGTCTTCCTTCACCAGGAATAAGGTTTGGTCCTGTAATTAAGAAACTAAAACAAAAATTCCTCAAATAGAAAATAAGACAATAAGAATAGAATATGTCACATCATCACTACAGAAAAATACTTTATACTACAGGATGATCATAAAAAAATTATAGCCGTGTGTTAAGTATTTTATATGGAAAACCCTCCCTATAGTCCTTGAAATTGCTATTTATAATGCTTAAAATCCCCTTGGTAATGATTTCAAATATTTATCAATATAGTTCTTATACAATGTTATTAATTCTCCGAGGCTACTGTATTTTGTTAGACTAGGAGTTAAAAAGTGAAATTACCTCTCCTATGGCAAAACATTTATTTATACATTTCAACTTGATTTGTCAATTGGTATGCGTTGTCACTTTGGGACTGATTTCTTATACCTGTGCTTCACTGGTATTCTGAAGATAATCTATATACTCAACTGCAGGCATTACTCTCAAAAATGAGAAAGAGATTTTTGTCAAGGGTTGTAGAACACTTTTATGATGCTGTTTAAAAGCTGAGTACATGTTGAATGTAGCATGCTGTCACTCTCCTTTTTGAAAATTGTCTGTCATCTAGAAAGCACTGTATTGTGAGTGAAATATGTAAGAGAACCACATTAGGTACTTGCTCATAGTTACAGAACTCTCACCGGACTGCTTGCCTTTGTGCTCTGGTGAGACATTGTGTCAGTAAAGAACAAAGCATTACAGGAGGTATAACTTTTATGGTTCATAGTGTGCTGGACTCGTTGGGGAGGAAGCATATCTATTTTATCCTAGAAAAGAGATTAATCCAATATAGCAGCATCCAGGGATATAACATTTAAGGGTAACGAATTAGGGAACTTCTATCTCTGACAATCAGCTGACATTTTTGAGTCTATGTTCTCAACGAGAGAGTTGGTAACACTCTCTGGCTCAAAATGTATGAAAGCTAAGATTAGCATTGGTATTTAGAAAGCTTGCGGAATGAATGGAAAAATTTTGACCCCAGTTTACATCCTTCTTTAGTCTTTTAGTTCTTTTGACCAAAACTATAAATGAAGAATTTGGCTATCAAGGAGAGATATTTCTACTGGGATTTTTCTTTCTAAGAGAAAATAAGTTGTCTTGAAAATTGGTAATATTCCAAACGCTAAAGAACTAACCTTGCTGAAATTTGCAAAAATATAATGAGTGCAGTGCTATTCTCATTTATTTCTCATAAAATTCTATTATAGTAAATGGATTGATATTGAATAAAACCTCACAGAATTAAGCTCATTGATTCAGAACTAAAGGTCCAAGTGACAGCATTCTTCATTTGTATGGTAGGTTACTTCAGATTTTTGTAAAACTAAAAAATGAAACAAATTACTGTATTTTTTAATAATGTCATTAAATTGAATATGCAAATTTTATATGTCTGAAGTACCAAAAAGTGGCAAAAGAAAATTAAATACCCCTCAAATATGCAAAAAAATTATTTTACTTATTACTTAACCATGGTCTTGAGCCTAATACTCAATAATAAAAATGACAGCACAATCATTGCCCACAAAAAGGAAATGACTCTTAGATATGCTTATGACTATTATACAAATATTCTAAAAATTTTAAACTCTAAGGGACAGTGACTGTGTCAATATCTGAAAGTACTTTATCTCCTTCCAATTTAGATTCCTAATTTTAAAGTTTTCCTAAATTTAAACGACTTAATTTTTTTTAACACATCAAATGGAAGTTGTGTCTTCTGAAAGAAAGCAGAAGGATCAACCTCTTCTTCTGATTTAATATGCTAATATTTTTTGCAGTTAGTACATTCACTCGTGATGTGAAATGGAATTTCAACTGCTTTTGCAGTGTGATGGGGCTCAAATTCCCAGATATCACATGCCATAGTGTACCCAAGCAGTTCAAGTTTATTATTTGGTGGTTTTCCACTCTGTGTGCCTTACAATGAACGGCCTGTGTAGATGTGTTTACACGTCACCCTCATTCATGTGCACTCATTAGCCCTTTATATTTATACTTTTGCTGTCTCATCAAACATGTACATTTGATTTTTTGACAATTGAAGTAGCTTTAACTTTAGACAGTTAAAGTAACTGTCAAAAGCAGCTTTTGACAGTTAAAGTAGCTCTCAAGAGGAAATCTACTAATGATATTTCTAAAATTTACAATCTAACATATCAGTTCTTAGCCAATGTGTTTGTCCTCAATGTTTTTGAGGACATAACACTTTAAATACGCCCCACATGGTGTTTAAACCAAATTCATTAATTTCTTACATCATTTAATCTTAAATAATAAAGTAACCACTACAAATTTCCACTTTTCTTTATTTGTTGAATTTTGCCAACTAATTTGCCTTCCACTGTTTGATATCTGCTAAGAAAATTTAATGATACATTTTCCCTCCATAAAATTGCCTTGATTCTAAAGCACTGCTAAACTTTCTATACTGCCAATAATAGGAGACTTTGTTCAAAAACAAATTTTATCTATTTCAAGTAGTTAGTGGTGTGAAATGAGGCATCATAACCATTTAGACACTTGTAATAACTTTTGAGGAATAGGTTAAGAGTCTTAATTTCTAAGTTACATTTCAGGTTCCTTAGTTATGTTTTTAGAGCTGATACTTCAAATTTTCAGTGCTTACTATTCAATGTAAATCAAATCTTGTATAAGCAAATTTTAGTTATGTGTCAGTTGAAAGCAGTCTAGTAAGCATCTCATCATTAACCAATACTTCAGTCTATGCAGAGCTCCACTAAGTGGGGATTCGGGAGAAGAGACTACTTTTACAGGCTAATATGTAAATTTAGGGACTTTATATGACAACTGAAGTTCAAATTATAGTAAGTATTGAGACCAAAATAATATCTGATTTATTTACAATGCTCAGAAACAGTGAGAAAGCTTAGCCACAAGGAATTATTTTGGATAAACTGGGTAGGATTCAGACTGCAATATAATCCTCAAAAGCCAGAGGCATACTGCATCTGTCTCTGAGGTAAGAAAATGATGGAACAACCAGCAAGATTGCACAGATAGGAGTATATGTGAAAGAGATTGAGAACCAAGATTTAGGAATGTAAGAAGACTATCTCAAATGGAAATGTCATGGACATCTGGTGAGAGGTCATTACAGCATTTCCAGCTGTGGTTATTCATTCAGCAGTACCTTATTAATGATATGAAATTCAAAATTGTTTTTTCTTCAGCTGACAATGGTAATATTACATTAGAGAAAAGAACTACAAGATAATTTTTCACTTAGAGAATCAAGGGAAAAACATTATGACTTCTAAATTGTTGTTGGTACCAAAAGCACAAACATCAGAGGACATATATTATTCTGAATAGTTGTTTACAGAGTGATTGATGAAAGACATTTAGAAGGTTGCAATTTTCACTGTAATATGGGTCTTCAGCAAGTGAAGTTCAAATTGAGTTAGAAAGGAGCAGTAGTTTAGAAGAAGGATCTGCCCTGATCTATCATTTAATTTAAACAGTGGTGCATAGATATGTTTTTTTCCCTGATTTCTCTATCACTACCAACTTTTCTAATGAGTTGTGTGTTTAAATCATTTGGCTAAAACAGACAAAATTAGGCTAGCCATAGCCCTTCAGTGTATGAAAGGAATTAAAAGGGAGTCTCATCAATACCTGGAGAAGACAGTGTATGCATAAGAGCTATGAACATATAAAGCTTTTGGATTCAGCTATTATACTAATACCTCAAACCCCAAACTGAAGAAAACAAAAACAACCATAAACAAACAAACCAAAAACAGCCAAACAAACAAAATTTTAAAAAAACCAAAACAAATGAACAAACTAAAGAAAAAAAAAACAAACAAAAAACAAAACTGCAGAAACAGATTTCCGCCTTTTTCTCATCAAAATATAAAGCTAAATACTTTTCAATTCCTTCACTATACTCCAAAGTTGATGCAAAAATATAACGTGTGTTTTTGTATAATTTACAAAAGTCATAGAATCTTAGAATCTTTAAAATTGGAAAAGATCTTCAAAATCTTCAAGTCTTCCCTTTGACTGATTACCACTTTGTCAGCTAAACCATAACACCAAGTGACATATCCAGTCATTTCCTAAACATTTCCAGGGATGGTGACAAAACACCAGTACCCTGGGTAGTCTGTTCCAATGCCTAACCATCCTACCATAGTAGAAATTCTTCCTGATGTCAAACCTGAACAACCCCTAGCACAGCTTGAGGCCATTTCTTTGTCCAGAAGATGACACCAACCCCTACCTTGCTACAAACTCCTTTCAGGTACTTGGGCAATAACGTCTCCCCTGAACCCTTTTTTTCTCCAGGCTAAACAACCCCATCTCCTTCAGACACTTTTCAGAGGTCTTACTCTCTAGCTTCTCCAGCTTCATTGCCCTTCATGTGCTCCAGTACCACAATGTCCTTCTTGTGAGGGGCTGACAACTGGACATAGGTCTCAAGGTGCCAACTCACCAGTGACAAGTACAGAGGGACAATCACTTCCCTAGTTTGGCCTTCTTGAGCACCCGGGCACATTCTGGATCATGTCCAGCTGCTATTAACCAGCACTCCCAGGTCCTTTCCCACCAGGCAGTTTTCCAGACACTGTCCCCAGCACTGCAGGGGGTTGCTCTGACCCAAGTGCTGGACCTGGCACTTGGTCTTGTTGAACCTCACATTGTTGGCCTCAGCCCATCCATCCAGCCGGTCCGGATCCTTCTGCACAGCCTCCCTACCCAACAGCAGGTCAACACTCCTACCCAATTTGGTGTCATCCACAAAGTTTTTGAGTATGTACTAAATTTCTTCATCCAGATCACCAATAAATGCATTAATTAGGACTGGCCCCAATACTGAGCCTGACCAGGAACTGGGCTCTGATCTGTTATATATCAGAATATCAGGATATTCTGTTTCTATGGTTCTAACAGCACTGCTCAGCTTGGTCCGCACAAAGCTTGGAGCACTTGATCCTATTGTCTATGTCATTAAAGATATTAAAGGTATGTCATGAAGATATTAAATAGCATTCATCTTAGCATGAGCCTTTGTGAGACACTTGTTAACTGATCCCCACTTGAAAATCAAGGCACTGACTGTAACTCTCTGGACACAGCTTTCCAGCCAGATCTTAAGCTCAATAGTGATATCACCTCTTTATGTTATCAAGTAAAACTTCTCAGTTTATGAGCAGGAAATCCAGCAGTGGGTGGTTCCTAGTCACATAAACCAGTATCTGCAGTAGGAAATATTTCTCAATTCATTCAAGAAACCTGATGGAAGACTTGTGCACTGCTGCATTTTTCCCCCAAAATGTCCAGTTAATTGCAATCACCCATGAGGACCAGTATTTAATCTCTAGTTTGACTTGTACTAAGCACTAAGTTTGATGTTTTCACAGAAGTATCATAAACTAAAATTTGAATCAGAATGACAATGATCAGTCAGACACCATGACTTTATATGTGAAGCAAGGCTTTTCCTTATCCATCTTAATTACTTACATGTATCTATTTTTAATTTCATCACTTAATTTGGAATTTCTTTGTTGCTTTTGGTGGGGGTGGTGATTTTTGTTGTTCTCCCTTCACCCTTCCTGCCTCCCCCACTTTTGTTAAGTGATTTTGCTGTCCTTTTCAACATGGTCTTGGACATATTTTTTTAAATAGGCTTGTACCAATAGGTGACTGTGTCCCTGTTTAGTCCCTTTTCCAGAGCATTTATAAATTAAGTAAACAGAAAAAGGTTTCCCTACTTGGAACCCTGATGAATGACTGATGTTTTCCTGTTTTTAGCAGAACTAAATTATTGCTTTAAACAAAGCTTTTCAAAGAAAAAGGACATGTATGTGTTCACCTTTATTTGCAGAACTACTTCTTGGTATCAAATAATGCAGATAATCAAAAAGAAAATATTCATTTCATGTAAATCATGCCACAAGAAACCAAATAAGTTGTGTTTTACCAAATTTATAAAAATCCATGCTATTGTAGGTTTATCACAATAAAACCAGTATTGCTCTAAAGTAATTAGATGAAATCTGTATGTAAAAAAATCTAGCTGTATTAATCAAATTTGAAACAAATAATCTGTATTTCATACTGAATGTTGCTCCCTTTCTATTTTTCCACTATCAGAATGGTGATAATTTCCAAAATAATTAAAATACATAATAATTCTGAAGTGTAGAATCAAATTTTAATTTTTCTATATGAATTGCAATTCAATAAGCAACTCAGAGCTGATTAAAGCTTAGTGCAAGGAAAAAAATAACAAAGGCTAAAAAGGGTTTGAAATAGTTTTTCACATAATGTATTTACCAAAAAATTTTGAATGCCATAGTAAATCAGCAAAAACATCAACTATTTTCATCTCAGAAGTACTCAGCTAATAAAGGAAAATATATTTTAAAAATAAAATATTCAATGATTGACAGAAAAAAATCCCCTAATATTATTTGTGAATAGTTTTATTGAGCTTCATTTTCTATGCGATTCAGGCCACTTTGCAGATACATTATCCGATTAAACTCTGCGGAACTTCTGGAAATGTAAGGGTGTTTTCATGACTGCTACCATCAGGGAAGTAACGATGCATTGCTCTGCATTGTACACACTATAATTTTAGTAGAATAAGTTCTACGGGTATCTGCTTTGCCCCAGAAGTGCCCCCACCAACGGAAGAGTATGAAATTATATGAAATGGAAAATAGCCACTGATATTTGATAAAATCTGAGGTTTTTTGCTTTTTAAAATTTGTTAGGTTATAAAGAACAGTATTATTACTTAGAATGTATATAATAAAAAAAAGAAAAAAGAAAAAGTAGCTGTTTCAGCATTTCTTTGCCTTATAATCACATTATGAAAATAAATTATCATGCTCTATATTCACAGTTTGTTGTGATCTTGATAAGAACACAGTATTGCACCAGTGGGCACTGAGTGGAATAGATGCTAATTAACACTTATATATGTTAATTTTTGAAAGAATATATCAGACTTGTACCAATAAATGCTAATCTGTCTAAATTTTATAACCCTTGAAATAACAGGCTTGAAAACATGATGTAAGAGAGAAACTGAATGTCCTTTTCTCTTACCCACAGATAACCGACTTGATTAAACTGTGATTAGAAAATTTAGACATTAGCGCCTTATAGTTTAGTAGGGTAATGGTTTAAGTTGCGATTTTTTTTCACATTTTCACTTGATACAGACCTTTATATTTCTCTTTTATACAAAAAAGTATAAGGTAAAGGAAATTAGATTAATAATTTTGTTTTAATCTATGTCTTTCATTTTACCCAAAGGGATATTTAAACTTCATTTTAAAGTCTGTATTAAAACAGCCCCACAAGCACTACTATGAATAAGAGTTTTCCAGAATATATATAAACTGGATCTGCAATAATTCAGGCATAACATTTTGCTCTACTCTGAAAATGCCTGGACAAGACCTAAATGTCAATGTTTGACAGAAATATAATGAGCTAACATTATAGTCAGTGATTTTGTTTTCTCATGCGCATGTGCTCAGTTAAACAGATTTAGAGATGCTTGCAGAGATCTAATACAAGAGAACTTACCCTTTTGATTTTTTTTCTCTATTTTTTCTCTTCTTTCTTCTCTTTCTATTTAGACTTTTCCATCTCTCTCAAGGTTTATCAAACTCAGTGGATAACCCACCAATGTTGAAGAAAAACTCCTTTTGAATGTGGCAGCAACATTGCTGAATCTTGTTTAATGTACCACATATACTTTTCCACTACACCCTTGGACTCACCCAGTAGGGCAAATTTTTACATTTCCTTACTAGCATTTCCTTACATCAGTGCTAGTAAGACAATGAATACTGACTAGTACTGCTAATACAATTATCCAAATGACACAAAAATAACTATCTTTTTATAGCATTTCATTTCTTGTGGTACTTCCTCTTCCTTTTTGCCAAAGGGAAATTTCCTATGTGCCCATATAACTGCAAATAGCAGAGTTACTAGATACATCAAATGCCTCTTGGAGTTGGATACTTTCTGTAAGGTCTCTTTTATCTTCAGAAATTTTGATCAAATATTGAGTTTGGGGTTTATATGTAATACATATCATCAACTCTACTGAGAATTGATACAGAGAAATAGTATCTCCTAAAGTCAATTACCCCCCATCTGGGAGAAACCTGAAATGCATTGCTCATTTTGCTGTCATCTGGAATATCTACATGAAAGGTGTTCTGTGTTATTAAAATACCTGTTTTACATTATTATCTTTTTTTCATTTTAATAAATGTACATGCATTAAACTAGAAGGAAAGCAGTAATTATTGAAAGCCTTGCATTGTCTTTTGACTTTTCTGCTCTGTGATCCACCATTTGTCACATAAGGCTTTGGTTGTTTAGTCATTCAGAAGACAACACTGTTATCTCTTTGGCATTGGACTGACAATAAATTATATACATATTACACTATGGTTAACAGTGACAGTTAAAGAAAAGATTAAGACCATTGGACACAATGGATTCTGTGCTTTACATTCATCACACAGAATACAAAGAACACTTTTTCGATTCCACTTATGAATTTAATAATGATAATTTAAAAAATCCAGTGTATATGACTTATTTACAATCCATTCCTCTTCCTACTTTCTTTAGAAGGACCAGATTGACTTTTTTCATAAAAATTTTCTATTAGCAACAAAATTATCTTAGTCTTAATAGTATAATAATTATTGCAGAAATACAATTGAATCTGTTCCAATCTCATATGTCAGGAAGGGGATATTGAGTGGGTGTTTTAGGTTGATAATAAAGATTACAGAATTATAATTTACAGAAATTTTTTCAACTCACCAGTTATAAATCAATGTCAAATAGGTCTATTATAAAAGACCTTGATCAAAAAAAGCTATTAACAGGAATATTTTTACAGGTGATCTATGATTTTTGTAAGTTTTTTTTTTTTTTTTTTGTTTTATTGTTGTTATTGGATGTTTTATTTAAGACTTGCACAATGGGGAAATATTTTTCTGGAATGGCCTGTCCTTGCTGTTTTTCAGAGGAGTGTTGATAAAACCAGCAGCAATATTTGTTTCTAGCAGGAGGGACCACACCCGGTAACATTCCATCTGTGTTTCTTTAAACATTATTTAGATGCAAATAAATAAAAAATAGCATTTTAATAATAGCTTAAGTCAATAAAACCATATGGACTAGAAGGCACTACTAGTGCTTATTTGGTCCAACTCCATAAGGAGAGCAAGATCTGTGTAGATCAGACTGCCTGAGACTTTATCCAACTGTGTTTTAAGGCAAACAGCTGAAGGATTTATTTGAAACCTTTTCCTTCATATAGTCCTTATTTAAAAGTACAGTTATATCTATGAGACTCAAGCGTCTCAGTTTTTTTCTCCTTCAAAATTTCTAATTTCTTTATAGCTTGAACCTGTCAACAGATTTCAATTAACTTCACATCTACAGGATTTCATGGTAATCTATGAAATTAATTTTTCACAGTGTCATGAGCCTATCTGATCCTTATTTTCATACTCAGTAATTAATATCCCCTTCTGAAGAAGGAGATGTATAAGAAAAGAACTATGAAGCCAGCAGAAATTAATATGCTGTATCTACTGCTTTCAGGATTAAAAGAAGGTTCCCTAACAGTGGACAGAGTTTCTCTGCATAAAGCAAACATGACATAATGACCATTGGTTTTTATATCCATATTGAAGCCACACTGTTCATAGAGATATTTTCCAGAGCTAATTTTAGCCTTTCAGCAGGTAGTGTATATGTATCATGAGGCTGTCCTTCCCATCCTGCTGATGCCTTGTGAAGGCTGAGTTAGAACAGAGACTGGATGGAACTAAAGTAGGTATTTATTAAGAGGCCTCAATAGATCCACCTTGGGCAGCACAACCCAAAATGGCCACAAAATGGATGACAGGTCATGGGGGTCTCACACTTTTATAAGTTTTGGTCCATTAGCATATTGGAGCTTATTGTCCAATTACAGCTTTAGCTCATGAAGTCCCATCCTTGTTTTCTCTCTTCAGTCCACTGTTGTTTATGCTCTTGGGCCTGAGATCTGGATCGGTTGTCCTTGGGTCCCCAGCTAGAGAAGGAGTTGTTTTGTCAACCTATTCTCTGATGAGAGCTTACTATCCATATGAAGCCTAGACTACTAAAGCAGAATAGAATCTGAAAAATAGAAAAGCTAAAATCTGAGGCATCACTGCAACCAGCACAGATCTTCTTATCCCTAATATCAGAGCCATATTTAAGTGATGAAAAGACAGAGCTGATTAGGGCAGGGTAGGGATTTTATGGGACAAAGGGACTACACCAGATAGGCAAGGATAACAGATGCTTGTTGGTCCTGTTAATATTTTCATATTTGAAAAGTCCTATTTGTCTCACACAGGAAAAACCTCAGTAACACAGTGGGATGAACTGTTGCACATAATAACAGCTGCATCCTCCATCTGCTTTGCCAGGGGAGTAAGGTCTTTGTGCTGGGTTGTCTCCCTATCCAGCCTCCATCCCCACCATCCCCATGGGCACAAATGGCTATGGTTTGCAGACAGTGTCTGTGTCTGGGGATGTCAGCCCCTCCCCAGCTGGACCACCCCAGAGAGGAAGCTGGAGCAGAGGAGGCTGCAGTCACTGGCACTGACAGAGGCTTTAAACCAGTGACACCCAGCTCAGGGTTGGCATCCCCCTGATAAGGGCAGAAATCATATTTACAGACATACATATTTACAGACTCCACCATCTGTTCTGGTTATCAGGACACATTGCAAGTGAAGAGGCAAATTTCTCCTGGCTGCATGTTTCATTGTGAGACAGCAGTCCAGGGATCATAGTCTTGACCATAGAATGAGGGGACTGAATATTGATTACTTCAGCATTCATCTTTCATCAGCATCTGCTCTTCCCTCCACACTGCCATACTCTTTAAGAATGATGCATGTTGTTAGAAGTCACTAAGGAAACATTAAGAAGGCTTTACCATATCCCCACTGAATACACTTCAGAGAAGGTGCCTTTAGCAGTTAGTCAGCAAGGGCTTTGGGAAAAAGGAACTGTGAAACATATTTCTCCCATTCAGACAAGGATACTTAATGGTCAAGCTTTTTATTCCTACTTTTATATCCACAAGGGTTTTGTTTAACAACAGAGTTTCTCCTGCTTTGTTCCACACAGTTACTTAAATTAATTCAGCAGAGTTTGTAAAATGCTACCTTTACTTTAAAGTGTTTTATCCTCCTTGGAAGGATCTAAGTGTCAATCCAAATGCAAGGTCACTGAGGAGGCACAAGAGGTTTTCTGCTGAGCAACATCAAGATTGCTCTGCATGCTTTTCCATAGCATGCACCTCACAGTGTTACACTGGTAGGTGTAACAACATAAATAATAAAAGTATATGCTGCACATAAAAAGTTGGAAGATACGGGACACTGAATGTATTGGAATAAAGAGTGAGGGGAGCAATTAGAGAGGATGGTAAAATAGCAGAGTTAAATTAATTTTTTTGCATCCATCTTTACTATCTAGGACTACAGGGAAATCACTCTTCCAAGGGCACTTTTCATGGGAAATTATACTGTGGCCTTAACAAAATGATAGCCTCCAAGGAGGAAGTTATAGACCAACTTAAAAAATTAAGTGTAGTAAATCACTAAAACCAGATAATATTCATTTGAGGGTTGTGAAGGAAATTAAGTGTGAAATAGAGAAGTTACTGGCAAAGATATTCAGTGTATCATTAAAAATGAAACTAATCCACAGGCTAAAAATTCATTTTGCTGGTTCTTGGCTTTGGAAAAACCTACACTTTTTACTGTTTTTTATATCATAATGGCTAGGGGAACCTCTGAGTAGTGTAAGTACTTGGGGCTGAAAGTAATCTTCTACTAAAGACATTCTTTACCATACACTGAACACCACATACAGTTTAAATTCATCGTGCTATAGAGATACTGAAAATATAATCCTAATATCAAAAGTTGTGTGATAAAAATAATTCCATTTCATGTTTCTGATTGTATAAAATTTAGTATTGGAGCACACCAAATTTGCAAAATTACGGTGTCATCTTCTATATCATATTAAAAAGCATTTATCTTTTGCTGTAAGACAGAAATAATGATGAAACAAAGAAAAACAAAACAAAATAAAAAGCTTTTCTAATTTAAATTATAAGTTGAAAAATTAGAACTACTGATCCACAATTGAAGATCAATAGGAATGAGGCATCTTTTTGAAAATCAGGTTATTTGCTGAAAAAAGATGCATTTACATAGTCTTTGAAATATACAAAATTTTAGGTTGTATTTTCTGTATGTTTTAGTGCATAAATGTTTGGGGTTTTTCTTTCCAAATCCACTAGAATTTGCTCTTTAATTCAACAGTTTAAGAGATTGTCATGTATAATGTTCCAGGGCTTGGAAAAAGGTTTAGATTTCCTCTTCTGCCATCCACTTCTGTAAGTTTGAGTTCTGCCTTTGTAAAAGGTTATCCTGTTAAATCATCAGTATGGCACCAAAAGGCTATGCTAAATAAATTAACTGAGCCACTGTTTGGGTTTTTTTTTCCTCCACAGGATCCCCTTGTTTAAAATAGGAATTTAAATAAGAATGCATTGTTAAGAGCCACCTAAATTGTGGCTGTTAGTCTCAAATTGAGTTCCAGTATTGATCTTTCATTTCCAATAAATGAACCTTTGGGGTGTTTTACAAAGGAAAATGCACTGCAGTTTCTCTTTAGGTTTTTTTTTTTTTTTGTGTGTGTGTGTGTGTGTGTTTTTTTTTTTTCCTAATTATGCCTAGGTCTACACTGCTATTTTAATTATTTTGACTGTTTTTGTTAAGACTAGATAATAAAATGGAACATCAAAAAGTACCAAACCAGGGGCCCACACATAATGCATCACTTGTCAGTTGCAGTTAAAAACTACCCTTTCCAAATAACTATAAGAGCAATGGAAGCAGACTAAAATACATTAGAAAAAGATATTTTTTTCTAAAGACAAATAGAAACCCAACAAAAAACCTGCCAAAATTCACAAAGCAGAAGTAGTGTCACTCAAGAATGTTAAGAGATATTAGGAGCATGGCTGTCTTTCCCAGATGCTCTGACCCAGGTATCCCTCCTACCTGGCCACACAGCCCAGGACAATGCCCTGGGGACCTGAGCATGTTGAGGAAAGCAGCTTTTTCTCCCCTGTGTGTAGATTCAGTCGGTAGTGAAGATATGCATGAGTCCCAGAGGCACACACACAGAGGACACTGACATGGCTGGTCACACATATTACCACAAATAAGGTAATATTTTAATAACACCTAAATACATAAACACAGACAGCCATTTCCTTTTCTTCTGTTGGGCTGGCAGATACAAAAGTGCACACAAAACACTCTAGGTTCACAAGCACATACATTGATGGATGCCTTGAGCACAGTATCAATGTCCATGTGGCAGTCATGCCCAGATCCTAGACCCTCCTACCTGTCCCATGTGTCACTCACTCACTGGTCAGTCCATTTCTGTGCTCTCTAGCAAGCACAGTGCTCAAGTCTCGCTGAGTATACCAGCACAGACTACTGCCAGCTCCCCAGCCTGACCAGAATCAAAGTTGATGTTCCACAAAGTGGTGTCTTTGGTTTCTTGCTAGCCCATTTATTATTGTAATTGGCAGAGTTTGTTTCCTGT
The DNA here is from genome assembly GCF_048771995.1 of Taeniopygia guttata. NCBI lineage: Eukaryota > Metazoa > Chordata > Aves > Passeriformes > Estrildidae > Taeniopygia > Taeniopygia guttata. The sequence goes on along the minus strand of NC_133027.1, from coordinate 28,753,026 downwards.
TTTTGTCTCCATGTTTCTTTTAGAATGTCTGTGTGCTGCCTTTGATGCTGTCTCCCACAGAATTCTCCAGGAGAAGCTGGCAGGTCACAGCTTGGACATGTGCACTCTTTCATTGGCTTAAAAATTGGCTGGATGGCCAGGCCCAGAGTGTGAGGGTGAATGGTGCTGCATCCATTTGGCAGCTAGTCACTAGTGGGTTTCCACAGGGCTAAGCACTGGGGCCAGTCCTATTTTATGCCTTTACTGATGATCTGGATGAGGAAATCAAGCACACTTTCAGTAAGTTTGTGGATCTGGACAGGTTGGCTCAATAAGCAGAGGTCAACAATATGAGGTTCAACAAGACCAAGTGCTGGGTCCTGTACTTGGATCACAACAACCTCAGGCAGCACTAAAGGCTGGGGACAGAGGGGCTGAAAAAGGGTCCAGCAGAAAAGGACCTGGGAATGCTGGTTAACAGCCATCTGAATATATTCACCCCCAGGTCCTTTTCACCAGTGTGTGCCCAGGTGACCGCGAGGGCAGGGGCACCCCGTAGTGCACTGAAAATAGCATGGTCAGCAGGACAACGGCAGTGATTCTCCCTCTGCACTCAGCACTGGTGAGGTGTGACCAAACCTGTGTCCAGTCCTGGGGCCCTCACTTCAAGAAAGACCTTGAGGTGCTGAATTGAGTTCAGATTAATTGAGTGGATAAATTGTGGAATGATCTCAAGTTGAACTGTCAAGATAAGAAATTTTAGGAAAAAATGTTATGGCAAACAATAAATCAGTAGAGACACATGATATTCATCTAGGACTTGCAGAGAAACTCATGTATGAAATTGCTGAAAGATTGACTATGGTTTGTAACTCCCTGGCTAAATCAGTTTCAGTACCAAAGGAATGTAAGCTGAAAATTTAAACTGACACCAGTTATTAGAAAGGACGCTAACAATGATTTTAGGAAATGTAGATGAATAAATCTAACTCTACTACAAGCAAGAAAATAGATGCCATAATAAAGACTAGTATCAGTAGATGCATGGTTACACATAATATAATGAGAAGATCCATGCAGCTTTGGTGAAGGAAATTCATGCTCCACCAACCTATCGATGTTCTTGAGGAAGTAGATGATAGAATTGATCAATAAATGTTTAATAATTATAAGTACAAAAGAAAAATCATCTCATTAAAGAGGATTCATAACAATAAGGAAAGATTATTGAATAGTTTCATAGTTGGTTAAAGAGGAATATAGAGGACTGAATAGACAAATTGTTGTTCAGTGATGAAAAATTATCATTCTCTCATTCATTATTTGAAAATTATTTAGAAAATGTAAAGTTTGCAACTGGTACAAAACTGTTCAGTGTAGAAAAACTAAGGTAGCTATGACGAGTTGTAGGATGATCTCATGACAGCTGAATACCTGGGTAATGAAATGTCTGATTATATTTAGAATTGGCATAAAACCGTTTATATGAAGAAAAAATATTCCAAATATACATACATGATGAACTGAAAATGTGCTAAATATCTTAGCAACATTCCTACATTATTTCCTTGCTCCATTATGAATAAGTCTCTCAGAGTCAAAAGTAACAAATAGTCCAAAAAAGTAAGCAGAATTTCAGAAATTATTACAAAATAAATAAGAATTACAACTTAGTCTGTTATTATATCACTGGGTGGTTTGATGCTGTGGTAGTCCACATCTTTTGTATGAAGTATCATTTTTGTTATGGCCTCTCAGAACGGCTATAATAGAAATAGAAGAGATAAGGAGAAATATAAAGGATTATGAAAAAAAGAAACTGTGTCTATGTCACAAAATAGACCGTAGCCCAGCCAATATAATTTCTGTTCTTTGTTGGGAAATGCCCCAGCTGTGCACTGATCCAGCAGTGCAAAGGCTCAGCCTTGCCACGGCCTGAGCGAGTCGCTGGTTTAACCCCTGTGCTGGGGCCAGTGGCTGCTGCCTGTTCTGTTCTGGGGAGGCCCCGCTGGGGAGAGGGTGACACCCCCTGCCTGGCCATGCCTGACAAACCATGGCCCTCTGTGTGCATGGGGCTGGGGGCATCTGTGAGCCGCTGAACTCATTCATTGCCCTTCTCAGCAGAACCGTTTGAGATGGAAAATCTCATAGGTCAAGATAAAAACAGGGACATTGTTTGTTACTTACAAGTCTGATAACAAACAAAGTAGACTCAGATTGGAAAAAAAATTAATGGAACGGCATATTCATATGCATTGGCATATTAAAATTATGTGTATTAGACATCACATTCTTCTGAAACTTATCCTTATCATCCTTATCATCAAATATTTTGGGAGGCTGTTTCATTCAGAAAAATAAGTTATTTTCATTTGGATGCAGGTTCACTCTTTCTTTGTGATTCAGCTTCTGTACCAAAAAACTAGGTGGTCCCAGTCTTACATAAATCAGCACATTATTTTTTAATAAAATATATTTTTTATATTCACATATCCCCATATGGAAATCATGTTTTCTCTAGAACTAAAGAGCATGCAGCATCAGTGCTGTGAATGATATATGTTAGGTTCCAATAGAAAAAAAAAGAAATATGAATCACTTCTAACTTATAGAAATAGAAGTCCTGTTAGGTTTTTATGTACTACGCAATTATATTTGCTGTCCTACTAATAAATCTTCTAAAATTTAAGAATTACACAGAATTACATTTGAGGAGAAAATGAGATTAAATAAATGCCCCTAAATTTGTTGCACAATACCCATTTTAGATCTCTAGACAATTTGCATTACAAATTAAATCAAATTGTTTTCCTGTTTAAGGTAATTTTTAAGAATGGAAAGATGTGCTATATATTGCCCACTGTCATATTTCATGGAAACATATTCATGTTAGTACATATAAAACAATGTGGTACACTTTATACTTGGTCTTGAAATATGCCTTTGATTGCATGCATCATATCATAGGCTCCTATTTATGCATGTAGATGGAACATGTGGATACCACCTATATATATTATATATTGCCCAGCTAGGATTCACCTGACCTCTGTAAGGTATATCTCTAAGACAGCTTGAATGAATTATGTCTTAGAGGTATGTATTTCTTTTTAAACAGTACACAGAAATCCTTGCTCTGTGTAGATGTCTAAACTCTAGAAATCAGAGGTACGATGCTATGAAAGAACAGATGAATCCTGCCACACGGCTACAATAATTCCTTCACAGGGCTGTGAAACAGACTTACTGTTGCTAAAAAGAGATGGACTCTCATTTTAAAAACCATCAGATATGTCTTTTATCCTTCAGTGAACAGTGCTAAGCTTCCTTACACTTTTATTTTTAGGTAGTTTTCTTTGTTGTTTTTGTTGTGCTTTTTTTTTTTTTCCAGCAACATTCGTATATTACTGGAAGGATGGCTAGATTCCATTTGTTGTTTGTTTGTTAGCTGAGAAAATAAAGTTTTATTTTAGGATGCAAGGCATATACAGACCTGGACCTATGCCTATATATATGCCATATGTGTATATAAAATGAACAAAACATATATTTTAACAGCTACTCTGCTGAGGTAAATTAAATGGCAAATTCATTTAATTGGGAAAAGAGATATTTTGACAATATCAAAAAAAGAGCCGGGCTCTGACAGGAAGATGACAGACAATGGTCATAAATTGAAAGGAGAGAGGTTCAGACTGGCTTGTAAAGAGGAGCTTTTCCCCTATGAAGTCAGCCCAGCACTAGGGGAGGTTGTTTTTAGAGCTTGTGCAGTCTCCATTCCGGGTTTTCAAGACCCAGCAGCATAAAGCTTGAGCAATCTGATCTGACCTCATATCTGACCCTGCTTTGAACAGAAGGTTAAAGTAAAGACTTCCTAAGGTCCTTTCCAACCTGAATTATTTTTTAATCCATCCCTATTTACATTTATTTGTTTAGCTTTAATTGAAATGGCTAAAAACCAAGGGTTTGGTGCAAAAGTTTCTAGACCCAATACCTGAAGATAATTTTGCTTCTAGAAGCCCATTTTTTGCCATATGTAAGGTATCCTCATATGCTTACCAAGATTATATAAGGATATATATTAACTGTGATTTTTAATAAGCTTCTTCCTCTAATGATATTTTTTTCTAATAAAATCAGAAAAAAATTTGTCTGTCTCACTTGGAAATTATGTTGGAACAGAAGCAGCAGACAGTTGTTGGAAGATAAATGCTATTAAAAAGCTGACCAGAACTCTTATACCATTTTCAAGCACACAGTGTTTAGGTAAATAAAAAGTAATAGTAATTTTTAAAAATGCATATTTCAGAAATGAACTATTTAAATATAATTTTCTGATTAATTCTGATGAGCTATGATTTTGCACGTCTTTCTCTAAAATTATTTTCCTTTATTTATTTAGAAAGATAGCATTGTATTTTTGGGGTATTTTTTGTGAAAACAGATGAAAACATAATGTTACCTGGCTATTTTTTGGCGTTATTATTGTTTTAGAAAAATATTCAGCTGGAACCTTCAATATAAGTTTTCTAATAATAGATCTTGTAATTCATATGAACCCATTGATTCATCAGAAATGTCAGAACTGCCAAAGTGAAATCTGAAAAACCGTATTTTTCAATGGTTATTTCCAGTCAAACCACCTGTTCTAGATGATTTTGCAAATATTTGCCCTCAAAAAATCAACACTGGTATATGAGTCTCATGGTATAACATAAAAAGATATGAGCCCAGACATTTAGGGCTAAAATTGGTGTTTCAGAATGCTATTTTTAGCTTGATTTTTTTTCTTGCTTTAATTTACTCTTTAGTAACCTCATTAGGTAAACTCATCTAACAGTTATCTAAATAGGTTTTCCCAAATATTTATTTAATTCACACACATAAATATTTAATGTTACATTCATTTATATCTTCTGTATCTTTTACATTTAATAGATAGAAGGCAGTGCGTCAATTTTCACTATATTTTTCCTGACTGCCACGTTTTATATTTTAAAGTCCTACATTAACTCTGTTAAATTCTGCAAAAGTTTGAAATGGCATGTCTGAGGTGTGTGAATTGCAAGGGATGTTATAACTGTGTAGTGTTGAGATGAATTGTCTGCTTCTTGACAATTTCTTCATAAAATCACAGCAAGCTCTCAGCCCATCCTCTCCAAATAAAAATTGGTTTACAAATTGTAAAGAACACTAGAAATAGAAGGCTTTATTCCCTATTATTGCCTTCATTTTATAAAAGCATTTCCATAGGCTCGAAGTAAAGGCGAAAGACTGCCAAAATCAATACAGTAGTATTTTCTGGTTAGTTTTCCCTTCTTTGAAATGTTCAGATGTGCCCTAGATTAGAAAATCAGGCCAAAAGTTCCTAACACGTAAAGCTTACAGTTTAGTGCTGCAATTTCATAAGCAATTAAAATCCATGAAAAGCTGCATTTTTTCTTTGGATTTATTTCTATGGGCTAACAAGCATTTTTACACTAAATTGAATAATTTTCTTTTTAAACAAGTTTGGTATTACAGAGATAAACGGAACAGGTCAATACTATAGTCTTCTTACCCAAGCAAATAAACAGTATAGAAATGATCATTAGCTAGGGGTGATCTATACTTAAGAGAGATTTGTCCCAGAGCATTAGCTACCTTGCTGAATCCCAGCTGAAAGATATTAAGGGAACATAAACTATATCCCAGGGAAAAGAGGATGAAGAGGGTTTCTTTTCCTCTCCTTTGATTTATAGACTGAGAAATTTCAATCATTAAATTTGCATCAAAACTTTTTGCTGCTGGCTGACTATCATTTGCAAATTAAGAGATCATTGGTGGAAATATTAGAGAGAATGGTGCTTTTGGTAAGTAATTTTGAAATTAAGTAATACCTAAAAATATAAAAATGGAAATGTTTCATATTTCCTTCTCTCATACTTTCCTTTTCTTTTGAGTGTGTCTCACAATGCAACAGATGTTTTGCATAATCATTCTACAAAGGGTAAATATATGAAAAAATGAAACAACAAAATGGAGCTTTTCTGCATTTCCCCCAGTAGGCATTCTAATTGCTTTCATGAGGCACTAATTAAAATTAGCCTTTTTTTGCAGCATCAGATACATGTTTTTTGTAGATATTCTTAGTACAGTAATGGATATCTATGCTCTTCTAAGGCCCCATTCAGCTGACATTTAAAGTAGAGGCAATTTCTGTTTATGTCAACTACCATTGCCAGCCATGTGGGAATAAATGAGAGACACTTGTTATTAGGCAGAATGAGTTTGCTGCTGCTACTAATTGTGAGCTGCAGTGCAAAAGACTGTTAGCCTCTTCTCAGTGAATGCAGAAAGCAATTTATTACCAGCATTCATCATAGCAGCATAGGAAAGAGATACTATGAAAAGTAGTTGCATTGCGTCTTAGCTACTGAAGACATCTGAGTCCATTTGCTTTAGGGATACCAGTAGAGCAGTCACTAAGACATGCAGTGTTTGAATATACATCTAATTTTCAGGCAATTAGATTAAGGAATTATAGAGATTAGGTGTTTAGTCATCATCTATAGGAATGATATAATATAATAACCTAAAATACACATGATTTGAAACCTTAGGCTATTGATGGCATAAAAAGATTTTTACTTAATGAGAATATCAGAATGGAGTTAAATTTTTCTGTAATTGTTTCCTTTATTTGATTAGGCAAATAAAAATGAAGCCACAGGTTGACTTCTAAGAAAGGCGTGTGGCCCTTATTACACAAGGAGTGGGAATTTTATTTTTTTTGCTATCTCTTTATGTCTACACTCCAGATCCACTAAAAATGTAGAGGTAACTAGCACTCACCTTCACCACAGTAAAGTAAAGCCTGCATCAGAAAACACAGTAATCATGAATAGGCTGGACGCCAATGATCTGTATGGTGTTCAATGAGGAGTATCCCACAGATCTCAGAGGAGCTATTAGTGCCATGAGGAGTGTGGGGGGAGAATTTTCTGTCCTTACTTTCAGAACTGGGCAAAGATGACTGAGGAACATTTTGTACCAACAGTCTTCTGTGGAGTGTCTAACAATCAGGTCACATGAAGATCTTATGGCTGCTTCTCCACAGCCTCTCTTTCTCACTAAGTGATCCCTAATCTGTGCACAATACTTAGTGGATAGTACGGATTTCTCCAGATTTCCATTATGTTCTGTGGGTCCAGTCCCCTAGGAATTGTAACCAGGAAAGAAATTTATATGAAAATCTTTCCTAGCAACCTCATGGGAATATGGAAGTTGTTTTTTAAAAGCAAGCTCACATCTTTTCCAACATATCTTTAACTAGAGCTAGAGATAATGATGAGCAAAAGCACACAAATTGTCACCAGATAGTTAACAGTTTAATTTGATTACTAAAAGTTACAGTTTATCATGTTATTGTTATGCCTGGGTTATGGGTAAATTTAAAGACCAAAGTACCAATAGACAGATTGTGTAAAAATGATGAAAACTGTGGAAGAAAGCAAGATTAGGAGAAAATGAAACTGCATTTTATCAGCAATAGAGGCACTGATGTTTTTGTAGAAGAGAGGCAGATTAATGTTACCATTCAAGTCAGATAGGTGTTATTCTATCCTCTACAGTCAGTATTTTATAAAAAACATTGCAGTGCCATTTTTTCACAAGTATGACGTTGCTGTTAGAGGCCCTTGGCTGTGTGTTGACCAAACAGTGCAGGGACTCAGCCTCTCCATGATCTGAAGTGGGGGTCACTGATTTGACACAGCACTGCTCCGGCTTCATCCCGGGGTATAACACAAGGATGGTAGCCCCACCCACTGCAGCCACTGCCTGGCAAACCATAGTCCTCTGTGGCTGGGGAAGGCTGGGCGCTGACACATCTGAGGAAATGAGTAGCTGCCAGGCAGAGATTTTTCTGTTTGCTTTGGTTTTGGTGTAGCATTTTTAATCTTTATTTTCTTGAGACTTGGATGTGTGAGTGTCACTAAGTGGACCAGCAATATCCATTCACTATATTTTAATGAAACTATTCAAACATTAATTGGATTAATAAAAAATCCCTAGCTTCATATGTATTATTTGCTCTGTTTTACCCATAGCAAGCTTTTTAGTGTGATCCATCCAATAAAATTGAAACGAAAGAAAAAATTAATAATTTTGGCATTATTATGTTGTTGGTATCATTCTAGCTATTGTCAATATATACTTGGAAAAAATAAGAAATTCCAGAGTCAAAAAATGGCTAGGTTAAAATCCTTTATAATAGCAAAGTTCCCCAGATGTTGTGCATTAGCAGGAGATTAATGTTGGAGTGCAAATTATCCATCATCTATCTAGTATAATATCTATTTGTGATCTGGTCAAATATTTAATCCAATATGTGCTTCATATTTATATTGTTTTCTTTCTGCCTTAGGATTTTATTACTTTTCTTTTCCCCTTTCAGCATTTAGACAAGCAAAAAGCAATTGTAAGCATCTAGCATCTGCAAATACGTCATGGTGTTGTCCACCATAGGCAGGAGGCCTTTAGGAATGGAACATTATCTGTATTAGTAAGAGTTGACACAAGATACTGATTCTCATTATTATTTGCAACTATTATTGCCAAATAGGAATTTCTTTCCACTTGTTGTTTGTTTGTTTTCTCCAGACCGCACCTGTATTGGTCTTGTTCTCCAGTTCTTTCAAACAGTGCTATAAGGTATTATTTTAGTGAAAATTCTATTATGAGGTTGTGCAAATTTTATTATATTTTTCTCCACTAGAGTCACTGTAACAACAATATATTAGTAGTAAAAGCGGAGAAATAAAAATTTAAAAAATAATGTAGGTCTGCCTTAAAATTAATATAGAATATCTTTCATTAATATACTGTAATCTGGATTTCTTGGGACATCCCTTTTACATGCTGTAGTATACTTTGCAGAGGATTAAAAATTTTACTCAACAAAAAACCATTTCAAAATATGCTTTAGATCAACTATCAACAAAAGAGATGAAGCAACCTCACTCGTAAAACTAGATAACACTTAAAGTTTGTAAACAACTCACTGGGCAAAGAAATTAGAATCTGACCAGGCTTTTATAGTTATTATGTTCCCATTGAATATGTGTTCCTGTTCAGATTGAAGTTTTTCAACGGAGTTGGTCAGTTATTCCCTAAATTATACTAAATTGCATAACAGTGACACAATTCTGAGATGAAGGAGTGTGGTGTATACAATTACTAGAAATGAAGCAAACAGCTGTTTAATGAGGGTTTGTCTTACAGCGCCTGTTTCTGAATCCTCAAAGTAAATGGAAAAATTGGGTTAATGGTTTTGTTTATCAAACACTTTCAAGTTGTTTTTGTCCATTCTGAAGATAATAAACTTCTAAGGGACTTCTAAATGACTTCTAGGGTACTGTAAGGCATGATAGCACATTTAAAAAGTGTATTTTTAAAAAGTATGGGAAATATTGTTATATGTTTGGAATTTTTAGGCTTGATCAGCTCCCACACTAAGCATTTTACTTAAAAATTATTAACCTATTCAGAATAATATCCTTTGATAGAAGATAATAATTGTTTGCAAATTACCAACTACACTACCATAAATTAGATACAGTAAATACAATAACAAAAAAGTAATTAGTGGCTTTGTTTGATAGCACCAAAAGCAATTGGAAACATTCACCTTATTTAATCCTACTTTGACTGTTAACGAACACCTGATGGCCCTCAACTATCCCATTTCACACCATAAAATCAGAATTAGGATTACTAATAAACTGAAATTTGCAGCAAGACCTCCATAGTCTATGGTGCAAAAGTGGATCTAAGAAATTTTCTCACAGTTGCCTATGACATATTTTCAAGCAATGAGAGGCATTGCTGTCTTCTGCTCAGCTGGGGAGAAGGAAAGCCAGTGCTACCTCTTCTGTGTATTCTAATGGTTCTGCCAAAGGTCTTTTCCAATGAAGTGTTTTTTTTTTTTCCAGGCACAAGCTTGTTGGAAAGATCCAATGAGAGTTACATACAGGGAATTGTAGGTGGAAGTGTAGGTGTACACATACAATAATTTTTCCTTTTTTTCTGTTCATAATGTGGAAAAGCTGTTGAGGTTAACTAATACATGCCAAGTATTCCAGTTTCTTTTAGAGAAATTGTTCAATTCCAGCTAATTATTTTTAGTAGGATATAACCATTTTTGGAGATCATACTGTATTTTATAGATAGTTTCCTTGGCTGACTAACATCAGTTATAGACTTGTAACTATGTAGTGTAACTGCTGATGTTTGTTTGCTTTTACTGAATGTTTTTGGGTTTTTTTTTTCAAAAATGCCAATGAAAAGTTGATGCAACTAATGCAAACTGATGTGTGACTTGCTGTAAGGAACCATTGATATCCAGAATGTTTTCCATTTACCTTACATCAGGCCTCAGATGGACACTTAGAAAAAGATTTCAAAAATTCTTGACTGATTGCTCTTGACATAAGTATTTCCCTTTTAGAGTCTCATAACATTGAGTTTGAGGGGAATATATGTGTGTCAGAAATTTCAGTCTATAATGTATGAACTCTTAAATCGTTACTATTATTACAATTATTTTAATATACAGACTCTTTAAAATGCAGAGAGGAATAATTATCATTTTCACGGCAGAGGTGTCTGATTACTTTGATAACATCAAGGATTATAGTGTCAAGAATTATTTTCTACACAAATATATCTGACAACGATGTGTGACTAACATCCATTCCAAAATAACACAATAACTGTTTATAGGAGTAAACTTTGAGTTGCTGCATGTAGTTGCACACCATTCACTGATTTAATTTTTAGATAAAACAAAACATCTCCCCCAAAGCTACATGGTTTTAGTTTTTTCTTTCTTTTAAATCAGAAGATAGTATATAGTAATCTAGGATTTAAGGATATAGGTGCTTGCTGACTATTAGCTTTATTAGAGTTATTATAAGCAGTGTAAGTACTGAAGCAGTGTTACTATAATTATATGGTTATTGAGATTTTCTGCTTTTGTTGAAAAGTATCATTAATTACATGGCTGTTAGGGCCAAAATAAATAAGAAACAGAGATAACCATATAAAAAGAAAATGGCAAAAATAGGTAAATTTATCTTTTGTCCCTTTTTTTTCTGTTTTATGTTTCTATTTTTCTTCAATTTTTAAAATTCTTTCCTAATAGAATATGGTGAGAAAACTCTATAAAAGGTTAAGATCATCTAAAAATTTAATTAAAAATATGCTAGCTTTCTTCACATTCTCCTTTGCTAACTTGGCCCAATTTTTTTCCTGTTTCTTTTCTCTTGAATTCTGAAAATCATCTAGAAAGGCAGTCATAATTGATCACAAAGTTTCATTCAATATCTTTCATATTTACACTCATAATAAAGAAAAAGCTACACAACTGACACAAATATTTTCTTTGGAAAAATATGTTTTAGTAATATATGAAATCATAAACTTACCATCTGAGTGATGAAACTGAGGAAGTGTAGTGCACAGAGCAGGAAGCTCTATACACAAAATGCAGAGAGGTAATTTTTCAAATACTGTGAATGAATACACATACCAAACTGTGTTAAGTGTTTTGTTCTTTCTTTAATAATGTTCCTCTTGCTATTTACATGGAATGTTTGTTTGTTTGGTTTTGGGGTTTTTTTTGTGTATAGCACAATAAAACAAAGCACAAACCAATTATAAAAAAACCCAGATGAATATATATGCAGACAAATTATTCTTTTTATCACTTGAATGAAAGTAGTGTTGCTGATGCAGTGTAAAAAATTGCAATTATTTCAATGTAAAACTTTCAGCTGTTGTGGTTTGACACGGAAAAAGAATTTTTCTTAGAAAGAAGAGGTTAATTTGTATATTGATTAATTGAAGGTGGACATGCTTCTGAGAACACAGAGAGGTTAAAAGCAGAAGTTTTAGGAAAACTCGCTCTTTTTGGTTTTGGTCAGCATGCAGTGTAGGCTCTCTCCTGCTTGGCCGTGGCTGGGTGCAGGAGGGGAAAAGCCATGTGGCCTGACTGAGGTAGGCCGAAGGGTGGAGGGGGACTGGAACCGGGCTGGCCCCCTGCAGATGGAAGGGTAGAGAAATCTGGGATGTTTCTGTTCCTCTCTAGAGTCTCTCTCTCTCTTTCTTGAGAGAAAGAGACAGCGGCAGTTTTGTCAGCAGTTCACCGCGGGGAAGGAGAAGAGCTGGGGGGAGCACAAGGTGCCCAGCTGCCTGTTGGAGCTGGAGCTTGGGCAGTGAACTATCCTTGGGAGTTGGGACTTTTAACCCTTCCTTGAGAAACGAAAGCTTTGTGAAATTTTTCTCCTCAGTTTAAAAGAGAGGAAGAGAGACAGCTTGGACCCTGGGATGCTGGAAGGAGAAATTCTAGGTGCGAAGAGATGATAGAGTAGTTTTTGGCTGGATTTTTCCTTAGTAGCCACAGATTGTACTGATTTTTTTTTTTTTTTTTTCTAAGAGAGACTGTGTTTTAAGAAGATGATGGTGAGGCAAAGAGACTTGTTTTAGCTGGGAAAAGACAGAAGTAGAGCGAACACAGAAAAGTTAAAGAGGTTAGTAGTGGTGCTCCTTGTCTTCAGAGAAGAAGAGAAGAAGATTTCTATTTTTAGACTCTTGGATTTAGGGGAAAATGGGGGGGACTATGGTCCCAAAAATGAAAAACTAAACTGTTGTTTTTTCCCTCTTGGCAGAGCATCTTTGAAAGGAAAAATCTTACAGGCAGTCTGTCCATCCATGCATTTGTGGTGAGAGCACCAAGCATATAAAGGAGGGGGTCACCATTGGCAAACTTTTTTTTTCTGGGCGGTGCCATGTGTGACATGGAAGCACAAGATATGGCACCTGTGTTTCTTGGGGGGTCTGTGGCACAGGAGAGGCTCCTATCTCCCTCGATGGACTGAGTATTGATAATTTAGAGGGTAGGAACCTGATTAGGGTCCAGATTGTGTCTCGCTGTAGTTTGTTAGAGTTAGGTAGTAGGAGGAGGAATGTTTTAAAAGGCTTTTTATTTTAAATTTTGTGGGTTTTTTTTTTTTCTTTTTCCTTTTATAGTAGTATAGTAATAATAGCTTAATAGTTTTTTTCCTTATTATTAAACTTAGGCCTACTTTACTCTGTTCTCAATCACATTTCACAGCATTCAATTAAGAGATTGCATTTTCATGGGGGCACTGGCATTGTGTCAGTCTAAAACCATGACAGCTGTATTTAAAACCTGGGAGTATGCACAGGAAGCATTTCCAGCAGCATCCCCTAAAATAGTACACTTTTTGAATAAAAAGTTGCTATTCAGTAGCATTTATGGGGGGGGAAAAAAAGCAAATAAGGCTTCACAATGTTCTGGGAATATCAACCTATATGATCATGATTGATTGACCTATTTCCTCCTTGATGAGTTCAAAAGTTTGATAACATTAATTATTTAAAAGTCTGAGGTACTCATTGAACACCTATAATCCTTTGCTGTTATATTCAATGTACAGAAAAAATGACAGTGAAAGTAATAGGAAAATTGGAGGCTCAGAAAGGTTAATTGACTTTCCTGAGGTCACAGTGTGGATATTTTGGACCTCCTGACTTGAAGAGACATATTTAGTTCCTTCTCCAGCTTAATCCAATTAGTAGTTTGATAATCAGTTCAGCCTAAAGAACAATTATTTTCAGCCTTCTGCTTTTATCACATACTATCTGAACCTGCCTTAAATGCTCTGCTGGAGATAGACATGAGGCCTCATGTATGTTTTTTTTTTGTGGTGCTCAGAACCTGTGTTAATAGCACTTCTTTGCAGAATAATGAATTTGGTTTGGTGCACTTGCATTTTACTGTGCCTGACCTAGGCAAATGCCTCAGTCTTAAAATGATCTTTAGCATGAGTCCTGAGTACTTGAATAATTTTTCTCTCCCACTTCAGCAGCTATAGGTATGGACATAAAAACAAACTGCATTGTGTTGGCCCTTAAATAAATGTGTGTAGCAGTTGGCAGATCTTTGCTTTAAATACGCTATCATGAGAGTTTGTCAAAATACAGTGCTTCAATCAATAAGGCATTAAATCCAGCCATAAAGTGGGTAGTTCTAGGAATGCATTTACTCCACTTGATTGGGCATACTACCTACCGAGTAGAAGGGTTTTTTGCATTTTCCAAACACTATCAAGAGATTGCAATCAGACTGGTACAGATAAAATTGCTCTTCATAAGGACCATAATACTGCTTTTTCGCCCTTCTATTTTCAGCTTATTTTTATGTCATATCTCTGTCTCCAGTACAGGGCTTCTTAAAAATACTTCATCAGTAACCAAGTACTTTTTGACTGAGGATAGTGTAACACTGGAATGGAATAAAGAAGAAAAAGAATGTGTAAAATCATTGAGATGTGCTCACCCAGGAGAAAATCTTTGCCTTTGAAGACAAACCTAAGTGTTTTTAAAAAGTGTTAAATGGCTGGGAAAAATATGCAAATATTAGGAAGAGTCCTAAATATCCAAAGGATGTTGAAGTCCTATAATAATAAAATTATTTTGGTCAGAAGGGGCCTTTAAAGACCATCTAGTCCAACTCTCTTGCTGTGGGCAGGAATTTCACTAGTCTTTATTAAATATTGGTAATTTACATTTCACAATGCAAATAGGGAATTTTCAATTCTAGGAGAAAGAAAAAAAGAGAACATTCTCAAAACACCATTTCTAGCCAGAGATTCAGTTACAACTGAAACCTGCCCAACCACCATCTGAAGAAAGTGGCTGAAAGCAGGTGCTGCGTGCAGGTGTCATCAGTTGCTACATGGATGGTGCAAGTACAGCAAAGGAGGGCAGCTGCCAAGATGTGCTTTTCCACATTGCAAGATTGAAATTACCCAATGCTTTTCATTTAGTGGAAAATTAGCATTTTCTGTGAGCTTGAAGCTTGTCTGTGATCACTTGGACTTCTTGAAATTAGTTTTAAGTAACAGATACACTACTGAAGAATCATTGGCAACATCACTTGGTCGGCTTAATCAATGGTTTCATTTATCTTATGTTTTCTGGAACAAAGTTGCTTTTAATGGCATAGTGTAATGAATAGTCAAACACTTGAGTGATTTTTGTTTACCTGTTTAATAACCAGAAACTATTACATAGGGGAGATGAAAGCATGATAACATGACAAGCAATGAATAAATAGCATCACTGAAAGTCAGCATTACTTTGTCATTGCATGAAATGCTTCAGATTTACCAATTTTCTTTATGTCACATGGCAATCCAAATGATTTGATATCCTGGTATTGTGACATCAAGATATTTCTGATACAGCAGAATAGCCTGAAATATATACACTGAATGAGATACCCATTCCTCTGCAGTCAGAACTTTGTTATGACTTCAGGATAGGAGGAGATTCCTCCTGAAATTTGGAAATGGCTGTCTGCTTGCTGGCTGTTAAGGCCATTGCAAACCAACTTCAGTAAAGTATATTATGAGTATTAAAATTTAGTCCTGCAACAAACAATGTGGAGAGAAGAAACTTCCCACACCAATTTCACAAATGCCCAAGTAATTTCCCACTATTTCAGAAAAGCTTCTTGTTCATCAAAAACATTACTGCTGAAACACACTGAAATATTATATGCTCTGTTTCAGTGAAGTAAGATTCAACACTGGTAGTAATTTGCTGTATTCCAGCTACAACTTTAATTCCTTCAATAAATAAATTATTAGAACTATTACTTTATCGGACAGAATATTTTGCACTATGCCTAATTCTAAAGCCTGAAGGAAGAAATATTTTTGCACACTCCTTTTCCACAGATGTTTCAAAATTAGATAGTATTTAAAAATTTACTATCCTAATTACTGGGGAAAATTTCAACAGCTTTGTTTTAGAATTAGTCTGGTAGTCTACTATGAAATATTTGATGCTAGAAAGCTAATAACGTCAAATTACAGGATAATTTAAAAATTGAAGCTGGCATATTTATTAGGCTTAATTATTAGGGAAATGATCGTAAGTAATACTGAAATAGAGTATTTGTGAGACATAGTTTAAAGGTATAGCACATAATCAGGGCATGGCAGCACACCTATAAACATTAAGACCTGACCAAATTAATAAAAATACATTGGTTGAATTTGCACTTCATCTTGCACTGCTAAATTTTTTAGCATTTTACCTTTTAAAAGTTAAATAAAGCCCAGTGTTTACAACTTCTATAGACAGGTTTATAATGACTTTCAAATAATAATTATAAATAAAGTTAATATGTTTGTGAGTTTTTCTTCCATTGAAATAAATACTTTTAGCACTGCCACTAAACAGTAATTTCTGCAAAGACTGAAAAGGTGACAGATTTTTTGTGTACATGTTTAAATATGTACAAGGGGATGTTTGTTACATTTCCTGAAAGTTTATTTTTATGTATTTTAGGTGTCTAGGAAAATTCATGAACATTAAAGAATCATTCTTTAATGATTCTTTAAATTATTATTAAATTTACATGATTCTTTAAATGAATGATTAAAGAATCATTCTTGTTACCTCTTTTGTAACAGCACAGTGATGGTGTAGTACAAGCCCATCATGAGTTATTGTTAGAAAATATATGTCCCAACAATAATAAGCATAATTGCTGTCAAAGGTAGGCATTTAAAATTAATGTAAAGCTAGAATTGTATATATTTTTGAATGTCTGTTTTCATTCATCAGTCAGTGTCAATATCTACATACAAAGTCTCTCTGTGCAGCAAAAACAAGAACAAAACTAACCAAGCTTAGAAAAGAATGAATGGTATTAGATTAATTATGTCAGTATGTTATTGTGTGTTATTATCAAGGTCCAGCACTCTCTGTTTTCAATATATTTATTTTTAAGGGGTGGGGGTCAGGAGTTATAAATTTGAATTTTTTGTTTATTATCTCCTGCTAAAACTGGAGAATTTCTCAGCTTAATCAGTCTACTCTTCCAGCCACTAATATAACTGGATTTTTTTCACCACATTCCACACTAAATTTGTCAGTGTCTTTATTACAGGCACTGATAAACTGCATTTGAATTTAAACCAAACTAAATCAACAAAAATCAACAACGACAAAAAGATAAATACATCCTTTAAAAGTTACCAGAACACATGTAGTTGGGTAATGTCAGAAAGTTTTATAGGACTTTGACTTGATTATGTTGTCATTCAATAAGTGATCTTCAGAACTTCATTTCTAATGTTTGAAAACCTTATTAGGTGACTGTTTCAGTCTGTATAGTTTCCATCCCTGTAAAGTTAATACAGAGCTGACTGCATAAAGTTAAATGTATGATATAGTACATTTTCTTCTTGCTCTAGGAGTGGCACACGGGTTACTTCTGTCAACACCTCTTTAAAATGCAAATTGCTGTGTGGTGAGTCTTCTTGACATGGGAAAATTAATAAAACTAGACAAAACTAAATATAATTCAATAGCAGTATTCAGTTTATCATGCTGTAGTTTGCATTAATTGGAGGAAGAAACACATATTTAGCAGATGCCTTCAGATAGAAATCTTCATCTGAAACCTGGTAGGTTTTAAAGTTTCATGGATAAGAGTATTTACCACTGCATAAATTATAATGTATTTGTTACATACTCGTAATTTTCATGGCTATGATAGCCCAAGATGAAAGCGTGCTTCTGATGTATGTTTTCCTACCTATAAATCTCCCTAAATATGTTTTTTATGGTAAGTATAATTATATTTGCAGTTGGTATTCATTATAGACTCCAGCTTCCATGAGGTTATTTTACATGTTGTTTTGGATGAATTCTAGTGCTACTATGTGCAGAATTTCTAAACCTACATTATTGTTCATTCATATCTATCCTTTCACTGCATCAAATGAACAAAGTTTTTTCAAACTAAAATATTAAAACCATTAAACACCCTTGTGGCTAGTTTTTGTAATTTCCTCTACCTGGAGTCACAGATTTAAGTACACCTTTCCAAGATACTGGAATCACTGCATATTAATGACCGGCCTCTGAATTGTGAACATTTTTCAATTTAAACAAAATGAAGAACATGTTTAATAACATGGAGGCTGGCACAGTTCTCTCTTTGAGGCTGTTTGCAGGCTGTGCCATACTCTATACATATCTGATTCTCTTTCTTGTCCATTCATCATAGAATGCTGATGAGAAAGATGATGGATACTCACTTCAAAGAGCACCTATCTTTTCTCTTCTCTTTTCTTTCTCTTTTCTTTTCTTTTCTTTTCTTTTCTTTTCTTTTCTTTTCTTTTCTTTTCTTTTCTTTTCTTTTCTTTTCTTTTCTTTTCTTTTCTTTTCCCTTTTTTTTTTCTTTTCCTTTCTTTGTCTTTTCTTTTTTCTTTTTCTTTTCTTTTTTTTTTTTTTTTTTTCTTTTTTCCTTTTCCTTCCTGGTTCAGTTTGGTTTCGGTTTGGTTTGGTTTTTGGTGTTTTGTTTTGGTTTTTGGGGGGGGGGGGTGTGGGGGTTTGGATGTTTGTTTGGGTTTTTTTCCAGTATGTGTGTGTGTGTATGTTTGTGGAACACCTCATCTATAAACATTTTCTTTTTAGGCCCCACTTGGCATGTCTTCTGGTGAAGAAAGGAAGAAAGTAACTCCAGGCAAATGGCAGATAAGTTCTGAGATACAAATCTCCTCCAGAGCCCCATGCTTTGCCTCTGACATCAGCAAATATGCTTTGTGCACAAGATCTCTGACAGCTGTCTGTGACCTTGAATAAAACAAAGCACTCTCATACGCACATTATTTTTTACCTCTCATCAAACACAGAATGTAAAGACTTTTCCCTCTTGTTCTGTACTTGTCAATAACCTTGCACAGAAAACACAGGAAGGTATCAACAAATTTTTAAACCATATGAACTTAAGAACAATAATACTCATTTGAGGACCAAAGGTGTTCCAAGGGGATAAACACTTTTTTAAGAATGAACCTAAACCTGTATTAACAGATGTATGATGCAATAAAAAGTAATATATCAAAATAAATCTCCAGTTTTTATTCTATGTTATATTTTCCCACTGTTGATTGGTTGTCAGATTTGTGGTTTCTGTAATCAGGCATGAGGTAAATGAGTTAGATGATGCAGTGACCAAATATTTTAGTTTATTAGAATCACAACCATTTGCAGAACCATTCCAGACTTCCTGTATTCATAGCTATCACAACAATAATAATATATAGCTCTGAATAACTCAGGATGCAACTTTCTAATGGTTTCTGGTTTTCCCTTTCTTCATTTCTTCTCTGCATCATTGCAATACTACAGTATATTTTCTCCTTTTCCCATTATCTCTCGCTTCTCTTCTATGATTACTTTCATTCTTGTTGCTGTTCCTCACTACCTTGGACTATTAAAAAATATGGTAATATTTTAATATATTTTTAAGCTTGGTGTGGCTTTATATACTCAATAAAAAATTTATCATGCAAAACAAGATATAAACATAAATTTTGTGCACTTTCAAAAGCTCATGCTGTGTAAGTGTTGTTAAGCTTTTGACTATTCCTTGTCAACTATCTTTTCCTAGTTCTAAGATGAATATTTAATTTATTTCTGTACAATTATTCTTTATTTTTTTTGCACAAAGTCATGATGCTCTACAGATACTTAGGATATTTCTGTGCTAAAAGTAAATAATATAAACTTAATAAGCCTTAGAAATAATAAATCTGTAACATAAATGGTATATGACAATGTTAATAAAGAGCTAACAAATAGGTCATTGAAATAACAACAACAAAGAATCTCTTACTTAACTGGACACTAAACAGGAGTGAGGAGAAAAAAGAAAAAAAATATCCTTCAGTAGAAAATAATCTAACTTAAAATAACTGTTTAACCAATGTAGAATCTCAGATATTCCATGGAACTCTCAGTTTACAGTTATTTTTGGTGTATTAAAAATGCAATCTTTTTTATATTAAAATTTGTCAGTATTACTCAAACTTACTTTTCATCCATATTCTTTTACTCTTCAGTCCCTTAGAGACATTTATACCTGGAAGTACAATCAGCTTTCTATTACTTATCCAGTAACACTTCTTTTAAATTCTGTCCTTGCAGATATTCAATCTATTGCTCTTCCTCTCTTAGAACTTTATCAAGACTTCAGTTCTGAGAAATTGAAACATCCAAACTAGAATTGATGGAATTGCATAGCAAGATATAACTGCCTTCAAAACCTACCAGCACAACCTTTACCATAGCACTCTCAGTTTATTATCTGCTGGAAATAAACAAGAAAAGAAAGGAATGTTTCTTATTGAGTTCTTCAAGTTTTCACTGATAATACTGTAGGAGTGTAGCAGCGTGCAGCTGCAGTGATGATTGTGATTCAGGGAGGCCACCACCAGCAGCAGGGAAAGCAGACGAGACAAGTCTCTGTTGTTTAACGGGGGAGTTCATTTTATTGCCCCTCGCCCCCTCCCCGGGGGCAGCAGGGGGGCAGAGGCCCGGGAGCCTGAGCAGAGCCCAGAGAGCCCAGAGCCGAGAGCAGAGAGGAGAGAGAGAGGAGTCAGACCCAGGGCTGTGGAGTTTTATCAGGTGTCCCATGGGAGGAGTCTTAAAATCAGATTACAGCCTCCTCAGAACAGGGAAGCTCCACATAGGAGTAAAATGCTATGAAAACGTATGTTGTGATAAACGTGGGTTTTTTTATGTCAATTACAATGTTACAGTGAGCTCATGGGCATTTTGTTTCCCCTTCCCTGGGACCCTGTGACTCTGATCAAGATAACCCTGGATCCTTCCTTCCTGCCCCAACGGGGTTGGCGGAGAGCCAGGAAAGCCCACCCTGTCCAAAGCCTATATAGACCCCTGGTATTTCCTGTTCGCACTCTTTTGTCCCGCTCTCCACATGGACAACACAGAATAAAGAGAGCTGTACCAACCCCCTGGGGTAAGAGCCTCTTTTGAATACCTTTACCCTTCTCCTGATATTCCTCCCCTCACAGCCCCTTATCTCTGAGCTAGTCGGATTATTTGGGGGGCTGCGTGAGGGGGGGAACGACATTACAATTTCACAGACAATAGCAACTTTCTTCATTATTCTTAGGACCCTAGCCCACAGCAGAACTACATGTGAAAAAACATACTCAAATGTTTATTGTTACAGTGTAAAAACAATATCTAAGTGTCTAGTCTTCCAACTGAGTAAATACACAGCTTTACTAAGCAATTAGCCTTAATGCACAAACAAATGAGGATGAGATTTTTGTTTTTTATTTTAGTCCCTTGCAAGACTTAAATTATTGCCAAAGAGACAAAAGATTTTAATAGAAATCTATGGTTTCTATTGCTATGACATTCCTATATGTTCCAGACACATCTTCTGTGCGATTCTCATACTTCATTGATTCTCTTGTCTTTATTGATCTGTGCAATGATCAAGTAGAAAATTTAACATGGACAAGCACTCTATACTTCTTTCAAGTAAATTTTATGGCAGCCTCTAAGTACTTGATATGCAGATCACAAGATAACATTTTATATTGATGCAATTAACAAGAATAATTGTACTGCAATTGTGACTGTTTCCTAGGTAAAGTTAGACTTACAACATTAACACTTTTCTCTGAATAGGTGTTATAGCATAAAATAATTTATGTCACTTGTGTTTATCTTTTTTAAACTTTCTTTTAATGTCCACAGTATTAGAGCTAACTTATGCTGATAAACTTGCAATTGAGGAGAAAAAAGACTCAATCATAACTGACCCAAATACAGCTAGTTCAGAGAGGTTTTTGAGATATCAAACCTGGGGTTTCATTTTGCCACAGTTGCTTGTTGAAACTTTTATTCCTCCACTTGGCCAGGAAAAGATTTATTACCCAGGCATAGCCAAGGATTTTTTTGTGCTGGAGAGCAGCTTTACATTTCCACTGAAACTTAATTTTATAATAATTTAAAAATAGTATTTTTCCACCAAAAACAATATAAAGCAGATAGATAAAATTATTTCAAATAATTTCTCTAACTCAAGAGGAAGAATATGCTCCATCTGTCTGTTGTCTGAGACACCAGACAGCACATTTAACCATTTCAAATCTATCCAGGGATTGAAGTTAGGCTCTCAAACTCAGTGTAACCATTGATGTCATTTTTCACACTGGCTACAGAGCTTTCATTCTGAATCAGAAAAAAACTCACATTCATGAGAATATGTGAATTCTCATCCTGGAGGCTGGCAGATCAAAAAGGTGTAAAGATGCCTCTACTGTGCACTATTTCAGAGGGTAGATGTGGCCTCAAAATTCATCTCATCAAAGTACATATGAAAAGGTTAAACTTTACAACAAGCTTCACTAACTTGTATATTGTACTTACTGTTAAAAAATGGCTTAAAAATTGACTAACCTTAATGAAATCATGAATCAGTCCTCTAAAATGAAGGAAGGGGTAATGGTATTCACACAAAATAATCAGAAATGTGTCATAATTTTGCTAGTGAGAAGTAAATATGAAACAGCTTCAGTCTATGTAGTTTCTACTATTACTATGATTTTTCTTTTGGTGAGAGAGTTCACAGACAAAATGAAGGTCTATAAAATGTAACTACATTAGCCAGGATATAGCTGAACAGAAGCATCATAAAGTAGTATAAAGTAGTGTAAACAGCAATAGTATATAAGCATTCTGTTAAACAGTTATGGCATAGTTAAAGACAATATAGGAACATTTTGCATAAATATATGATCTGTATGACCACCAAAGAGGCAACAAATTCAAATAATAAGAAACAATAAAAGCATGAGATAAGCAAAAGGAAAGACTAAAAATAGGCAAGGCATTCTGCAAAGATTTTGTATTCACATATATAAGAAAGATGCATTCAAAAATACTGCTTCATTCAAAAATGATAAAAGCAGTATCTGGAGCAGATAAAACTTCCTCACAGACTATTTGTGGGGGGCACAACAATACAGAAATCTCAGGTATAAATCAGGAAAATCAGAAAAGAAAGAGAACACAGGCTTACTTCAGTTTGACATCTTTCAGCAATGGGCTTCCTAGAACAATCTCCTGGGCCTCACAACCAACAGTCACCAAGGACTGTAGATATCAATGATAACCAAACAGCTTTGGCTCCACTGTACTATAAGAACTGATTTAGGATACAAGTGCTAAAGACGAAGTTTTTAAAATGCAGTAATACTAATTAATATCATGTAAGAGTAAGCCAGTTGCATAACATGTAAATTAATAATTTTAGAATTTTTTTTTATTTTGAAATTTTTCATCACAGTTGTGTCTAGATACCAGACATATGTATCAACTCATACATTTATGCATAAAAGCTTATGCAGTTCTGACAATTCTTAATAATTCACCAAACAAGTATGTGCTATGTGCTAGTAGAAAATTTTTCACTTCTGGCCTACTCACCAAAACTCACAAATTTATAAAAATAGATGGAGAGGGACAGACAGTGGAAGTTATAATAAATTTTATTATTATACATTTGAAAGCGATTGTTCCAAATAATGAAGCATTACTAAAAAATGATGATAAGAACAAAACACTTGGAAAGAGAAAGACTAACTGAATTATTTAATAGTTTCTCCTTTACTTTCCCATGAGAATTACCTCTGTTTGTAACTTGAAGCTCTTACAGTTTCATTGCAAAATCAGATTTAATCCCTACTGTTTAAATTGCTCTACTAGAGCTATTAAAAGTTTGGGTTTATTTTTCTTCAGGTGCTCAACATCAAAGAAGAATGTACTTAACAATTATGGCTTGTAAGGTTGCTATTCTTTTTTTCATTTTGCAATAGCAGTTAAGTGTTCCATACATTATGTTAAGATTTATCTAAAAGCTACATTTTTTCAGGGTGTCATGTGCTACTGCCAGAACTGCTATTCACAGAGCATTGCTGAAAAGTACTTCTATTTAACACAGAGCTAAATACACTGTCAAATCATTTTAAGTTTTAGCACAGAATAACATATCCTTTCTTTACTGAAATACCAAATAGCAACTTATACTAAGCTTTTTAACAAAGGTAGAAAATAATTGTAACTTTTCAGGATTTTTCAGCAAAAGGGACATATCTTCTTATGGATGCTACAGGTGTAATGGAACACATTACTCTTGACAGCTATTGATGACTGTCACTTACCTGGAGTCTACCACTTCCACAGTAATGCCAACAGAGAAACCCTTGGAGCATTCCTAACCCATTTAAGTGTAACCTCAAATCATTTTGTGTTAAGAGTAGTCCTAGCACATGAGATAGCTCATGGCAACTTGGCTGTCTTTGTCTAAAATACATTCTGTTCTATGCATTCTACAACTTCTGCCACTGAATAATTGAAGTATAGTAGTACTGAACTGTTGTCTCCAAAGTGGTGGTGTGATTAAGTTCTCATTCTGATAATAATTTCTAGCAGCAGCATTTTGACTCTAATGTCTTTCCAAAGCTCTCTTTTCCTGGTTGTTAATTGACACAAGACAGATAGTTGCACAATGTAATCTTATATCTTTGACTGTATCTGCAACAGAAAGTATTATAAGATAGATTTTATTAGTACACAAATGGTACCTTTTGAATGTAATTAAAGTGCTATCCTGCTCCTCTGTACTTCATAAAGTTAGAAACACTTAATTCTGTTCTCTGTTAGACATAGTCTTACTAAGATTGTGTTAAATACACATTTTGCTGACTGACAAAAAAAAAAGGGGTTTTAGCTTTAAATTCGGACACCGTAAAATATGCTTTTCTGAGACAAAAATCAGGAAACTTTGCTAAAGGCAAGAGGTTAATAAAAACACTAACCTCTGTTTCAGGTTCCCAAGGCTGGAATTTAAACACTATGACACTCGATAGTCATAGAGGAAATTAAGTGATTTTATGATGTGATTAATTTCAACCTAAACAGATGTCTGAAAGAAGTTAGACAAACTGCATCCTTGAAGTGCATCTTGGTATCTAAAAAAAAAGAAGTCTCGAGAGAGTAGAATGGTTGTAGACATCTATATTAAGTTTCTGTTTTTCTGACATTATGTTTTCAATTGGAAATCTGTCATAGGGACCAATATGAGTTTCTAAAGAAGAATTTATTTTCTTTTTTAAATTTCTGTGTAAAAATCTGCACTATGATACAGACATTTTAAAAATCACCTATTTTAATTCTCATAAGATGAAATAATATGGCCTATAGATTTTGTTGAACTGATTTAAATTAATTTTATTTGGGAGTTAGATTATTTTAGTTGGTTTTTTTTAAGCATATTTTAATTTTTTCCTCTTATAAACAATAACTTCCAAAGATGGAATAAAAATGCAATGTTACACAAAGGAAAAAAATTAATGTATTTTCAATTTAGAATAAAAAAATATTGATCAATTTGAAACTTACAAGCTTTTAACATAACTCTATTTTTAAAATTATTAAACATTTGTAAATAGAAGAGGATCAAAATGCTGTAAAGGTTCCAACTTCATTAGTTTAGAAGTTAGGGTGCAATAAATACATCATACTGCATCCATTAAATGCATAAAGTCATTAAAAGTTGGCAAGACAAGGTACATGGTAACAGCAGTGACAACAGCAGTGACTGGGGCAAAATACCTGAAGGAGTTAAGCAGTGGGTTCCTGGAGTCAGGGCAAGCTGAGAGAGAGCAGAAAGACCCATCAGGGAGAGTGGCTGACATGGTGAGGCCATTGCTAAATCAACCATAAACAGCCCCAGAGCCTCAGTGCCTCAGGTGAATTCCATCTACCCCCATAGACTTGTGAATTTACTGAAGCCTTTGATGATGGCAGCCTGCAGACTGGGCAGGTGGGTTACAGCTGCTGGGTTACAGCTGCTGGATGGCTGGGCCTGGAAGGTGATGATGAATGGAGTCAGTCCAGCTCTGCTTGATATCTGTACTGATGATCAGCACTCAGTTTGCAGATAACAACGAGTTGGGTGGGACTGTTGATCTGCTGGAGGGTAGGAAGACTATGCAGAGGGATCTGGACAGGTTGGGTTGATGGGCCCAGGCTAATTGTATGAGGCTCAAGAAGGCAAAGTGCCAGGTCCTGCACTTGGGTTACAACATCCCTATGCAGCATTAGATGCTGCATGGGGCTGGGAAGGAATGGCAGGACATCTGCCTGGTGAGAAAGAACCTAGGGGTGACTTTCAGCATCCCAATAAACATGATCCAGCAGTGTGCTAGGTGGCCAAGAAGGCCAGGGTCATCCTGGCCTGTATGAAAAATAGGGTGGCCAGCAGAACCAGGAAAGTGACTGTCCCCCTTCCTCAGCACTGGTGAGGCCACGCCATAAGTGCTCTTTCCAGTTCTGGGCCCCAAGGATGACATTGAAGTTCTGAAGTGTTTCCAGAGAAGGGCAGTGAAGCTGAAGGGTCTAGAGAGTAAATCCTGTCAGGAGTGGCTGGGGAAGCTGAGGTCCTTCAGCCTGGAGAAAAGGAGGCTCAGGGAAGAACATGGGACTTAGTGCTATAATCTTGTAAATGTGATGGTGTTCAGTCAGATGCTGGACTCAATAATCTTGGTGGTCTTTTCTAACCTTTATGATTCTACTATTCTTGCAAGTTATCCAACAAATACTTTTGGGTTAAATTTGGAATATCATGATTTTACCTATTATCTAAAAACACGGTTATTTTTATGAATTTGTGGAACCTGAGCCAATGAAACAGAGATATATTTTCTGAGGTGGCGTACTACAAAGCAAAATTATAATTTACTAGCTAATAAGTATCTATAGTGTTCTCTATTGTACAAATTGAATTCTATTTTTAAAGTAAAATAGTATTTTTCAGCAGCAGCCATTCAAATCCAGTGTTATTCCTGGTTTGTGGTTTTTAGCTTTTTATGAACAGCTTGCATTTATTTGCATACTGGAGGAAGGATTTCAGAATGCACCCTAGAGCTTTATTAAATTTGCCAACTGGAATATTATTCCAAAGCTCTTTTATTAAAGAGCACACATTGCAGCATTTTAGGAAAGAACTGAAGAAATCTTCAATGTTTATTGAAAAAGCAAAGAGACTCAGCATTCAAAATTAATGTAAGAAATTATTTTATGGCTGAGATTATTTCCTAAAAATGCTTTGGAAAGTGTCTCATTTTGTTTTGTTGTTGGGTTTTTATTGCATTTTGTTTGTTTATTTGGTTTGCGGTTTTTTTAGTTGGTTGGTTGTTGGTTGGTTTTTTGAGCGTTTTGATTTCTTTTTCTGCCTACTTTCTCATGTTTTAATAATGGAAGTTAACAGTCTAAATTCCGTTCATTTCTTGCAGGTAGTATGACTGAAATGTATTTTTATGTTTTTATTATTAAAACTGCTTTCACACTTTTTGGAACATATCCTCTTATTTTCTTGTAATTACGGTAAATGCTGAGAACAACAGTTTAACAAGAGCATTGATCAAGTGTTAGCCTTATGGTCAGTCTTAAAAAGGACTTAAGGGATCTGCTCTTTAAGGAAGAATATAAGTCTTATTTCCTACCTTCTCCACAAGAAACTCAAGTTCCACATCGCCTGATCATTGCTTTTTATCTATCCTAAACTTTCAATATACTTACAAGGGTGAATTGACTCCTCAAGAATTAGAAAAAAAAATTAAATTACTCATTTTCAAAGGTACTCTCTGAACTATTAACCTTCCCAAAGCAGACTTCCCTTGTTACCCATGAAGTAGGTAATGTCTCTTCTTTTAAGGATTTATGACCAGCATTCAAAATGCCTCAGGTAAATATTAATTTAATAGGTCTCCTTAGAGGTGTGAGACCTTGAAACTAAAAGTCTGAGACTTTTATTCCCATCCAAATTTATATTGCTGATCCTCTTCATAATAATTAGTTTTGCTTAGTTGCAAAATGCAGTAAAACTGATATGAAGGGTACAGATGCTCAACAATATCTTAGACTACTTAAGGGTAAACTATGCATACTTAAGTTCTAAAGAGGGAATCCTTTTTCCAAAATTATCACATTATCTTTTCACAAAAAAACCCACAAAAAACAAAAAACAAAACAAAACAAAAAACAACCAAAAAAACCCTAAAAACCCCCACCCCACATAATTTACATGAAAATTAATTTAACTATCAATACAGCGGATCTAAGCAGGACCAAAACTATTTAGACGTTGTTTGAAGTTCTAATTTAAGCTTATACAACACCTGAATTACAAAGTAACAAAGATATCCAAAGTACTCAAAATAACTTTCCCTTCAGACATTTTCAGGAATAACAAATGTTAGAAACATTTCTACTTCCAGACCGAATGATGTGAATGGCACAGTCTAAAACTACATAAATTCCAATTCTCTTCCATTGCTCATGCACATATATATATATGAAATATTTCCTTATTCTCCCAAACTGAAATCAGGAATCTACTCACAGCTATCAAGAAATGATGGCTGGTGTTAGTATTATTCCTTCAAAATCTTAGTGCCCAAAATTCTGCATTAAAATCAGATGCTTTTGTTATTGGTAGTGTAAATTTGGTATCATACTCACCTTCAGGAAATAATTCCATTTTTATTTTCCATAGAAACACTTGACCTACAGATCACTTTGATTATTTTGGATTCATAAAAAATGGCTGCTAGTAGCAAGAAAAGTGACAGAATTTGAGATGTTACTTTTAGCTCATTTTTACAAAAAAAAAAGGTTGTACATATAGTCAGACTCACTGTCACTTCCAATCTATTTTTATATTCATCTTCCAGCTGTCATTTCCACGCTTGTTGAGCATCACTGCCACACAATACTTTGCTTACAGCCACTAAGGGCCAAATATCCACACAGAACAGGATTCTTATTGACTTCGATGACAGTTGTACTCATGTAAGAAATAAACTTTAGTTCACAGTCTCTTATGTTCACCAGTACCATCAAAGAAAATTTATCTTGTTTTGTAGTTGCTTTTTTTTTTTTCATGTAAAGAAATACAGTACAATCAAGACAAAGCAATGTATTTCTTCTTTTGCTTGTACTTGCTGCATTTACCACATATTCCCCTGAAATTCATTTTATTTCTCCACCTGTCAAAAATATCACAAATATTAACTATTTCTAATATGAAATATTATATCTATACATAAAGTACTGAGTTATGTCTTCATAAAAAGTAGGAATACTTTTCAAAAATTCTTATCATCATACTTTTAAAAGTAGTACTGTTTTGGGAGCCACATAAGTTAAGAAACACTCACCTAAAAAGTCAGTGGTCAAGTTGTCAGTATGGGTAGAAAATGTTTCAAACACATCACTATAAAATTAAATCAGAACAGAATGTATATTTTTTAAAAAAGGGGAAATCACTGCAAACAGAAAACTTATTTCTTCATTCAAATTCACTGGTAAGATATGATTTATCATAATTTTATATACTTGGGAATAGTCTTATCCTCTTCTTTATGAAACCAGGTAAAATAGAAAGAAAGAGCTGTGAAAAGCATGTTTAATATGTTGTTATGGGCTAGATTTCTCAAACTAATTTCTTCCCATTTGTTGCATGGCGGACAAGTGAAGAGGGGCTTGTTTTCAAGCTGATGGAGGAACAAAAAGATTAGCCAAAGGCTCTCACCTATCTCTGTAATAGTTCGGCCCAAGGAGGGAGAATTTGGGAGTCTTGTCTTGGGGCTGGCTGCCTCTAAGCAGCTTCTCTCAGAAACACCCCTTTAGCCTCCCTCTTCCCCCTGCAAAACATGGTCATGCAACTCCAGTATCGGTACAATACAAGTGCTCTTTATGTTCCAGTAGTACAAAGGAAGTGGACATGAAGATTCTTCCACCTTGAGAAATTCTTCACTTTTCAAGAATGAATTGTCATTTATTTTAGAGGAAAAGGAAGTGCAATGAAGACTCTCTTGTGAACTTCTGTCAATAGATGACAGTAGATAGTCTTTAAAATATTCACTCTTTGCCAGACCTGGAATAAAGGAAAGAAATTATGGAGTTATAGCTATCTACTGAACAGTCCAATTACGCTGCTGGACCTGCTGTAAACTGAAGAGAATCAAAGAGCAGATCCAGTATTATTATCAAATATAAGTGTGGGGAATTAAAAAACCTTACAAACCAAACAATTCCCTGAAAAAATGTTAATAACTGAAGATTAAAATTTGTGTTCCATATCTGCATTTCTCATTTTGTATTTTTTTTTAAAGAATAGAAATTATTGAATAAATTTCATATTATAACATAAATTTAGAATTTAAAATATTGATAAGTGTTTTCCCTATTATTTGGGATCATATTTCTCCCACATGTTCAAACTTCATAAATTAAGGTGTGAGACATTTTAAGCAGTTCAAAGAAATCCCATAAAACTCAAGAAAAAATTGAAGACTCAAACTAATCATTTAAAGGCTAATTGTCTTCAATCAATAGGACCACATCTCTGTAAATCTGCATTCTTAGGTCTTGTATACCTTTACAGTTGAAAGTTATGTAAATGCATCTATTCTCAGTAAAGCTTCATTTTATTTTATTTTTCCTTCTCTGGGAATAATTTCTGTTTATCTCTGTTGATAAAATGTTCTAAATAGCTTATTCCTAGCCTTTCTCTTTAGCTCTCACTGATTTGAATGTAGGCCTTCTTTTTCATTATGCTTAGATAATACTGGTTGTTCCATTTGTTCACTATAGCTAGCAAGAGGTGTGGTTTTCATGAAGTGTCTTAAAATTTGGAATGAAGTAAAGCACCATGTACAGGAGTCTATCTACATGGAATTTGTACAGGACCTTAGACATAGAAGTTCTTAAGTTTGTACACTATTTTTGCACTCAAAATTAGATAGAATGATTATGGATCCCTGTATTCATTTTCATCATCTTGCCTATGTTGCACTACTTAACTATTTCAATTTTTGTTCTGGAAACAAGAAGATAAATTATATTTCTTCAGGTTGTTTTTTTTTTTTTTTTTCCCAGATTAGATTCTTACCCGATTTTCTTTTTCCTATATCATCTAATTCAGCATTAAAATCTTTCCTCAGTGTGAAAGAGAATGCTTCTCTTATTTTTAAAGGCAACAGTTTTCTGGATTTGTCAGCTTTTAGACATTATTTTCTTGCAATAAGTATTTAAAACTGAAAAAAAACAAACCACTTTTCTGTTCATTTGTTAATTTTGTTTGGTTTTGTTTGGTTGTTCGTTTTGGGTCTTTTTAAAATCAAAATCCAGCTATTTAATAAATATCATAGGCACTTCAATAGTTTGGAAGGAGTGACACAGTAGTCTCTTACCTTACTAAATTTGCTGATTTTGCTTAAGTTGAATAAATTCTTGAGTGTAACCAAAAAGCACCTCACCAAAAGCAAAGCTACCTTATTTTAGTGTGGTGAGTTTAACTTGGCTGGATGGCAAATGCCCACCGAAGCTGCTGTATCACTCCCCTTCTCAGCTGGACAGTTGAGAAAAAATATAATGAAAGACTTGTGGGTCCAGATATGAAGAGAGAGTGAGAGAGAGAGAGCACTAAGCAGTTACTGTCACGGGCAAAGCAGACTCAACTAGGGAAATGAATTTAATTTATTGACAATAAAATCAGAGTAGCATAATTAGAAATAAAAAAAACCAAAACCAAGCACCTTTCCCCCACCTTCTCCTCTTCCAGGGTCTAATGCTACTCCTGATTTTCTCTACCTTCTCCCACCATGCAGCAAGGGAATATGGAATTTGAGTTGCAGTCTGTTCATCATGCATTGTCTCTCTTGCTCTTCTTCCTCAGGGGTAGGATAAAAAATAAGAGTAAGAACTAATTTCTTATTCTATATATTTCTGTTAAGGTTTATCAAAGTAAATAGTAAAGCAGAATTACCTGAAGAGAAATTATTTACCTTGCTCTAAATGTTTTGAATTATAACATTTAGAGTGCTTGGGATTTTTTTAAGTAAATATTGTTCATTGTGAAATTTGCTTTATTGTTCTTTAACATTTCCATTAGCAGGAAAAATTGCATGATAGGGAAATGTCTCTTCCCTAAAAACCATCTAATATACAGAATTTTCCCATTTTGTTTCCACATTAAGTTTGGCAAGATCTTCCCATATTTCTCTCTATAGTACTGTCTCTTTTATGCCTTGAGGTCATCACTGCAAACCTCTTAAATCCATTTCTCAGCAAGTTTACTATTTGGAAAGACCTAGGATGTCATTCATGGGATTGAGGCTTTATGTCATAGAGGAAATAAAACTGTTTGATAGCACCTGTTCTATCTATTTTATATCTGAAATAAACTCTAACTCAGTGCTGAAGCATTTCAAAAACATCTGAAAGTTACCGTTGTATGGGCCCTGACTTGTGCTTCGGCTGTATTAACTGTTGTGTACGAAAGATTTATAGTTATTTCCAGATTGGGCCAAATCCTCAAAGGCATAAAGCAGAAGAAAAATGCAGTTCTCTAACAGTTTTCTATGGAAAAATAAAGACTCTTTAATATCTAGATGGAATAGAGTGCTTTAAAAAATTACATGAACACAAGAACACCTAGCAAAAATTAAATATCTAACCATTAATCCTTTTGCCAATGGAACCTGTTTTGGTTTTTTGTTTTTTTTTTGCTGTAGCTCCTACCCATATATATTTTTCTTATTTTATCATCATGTGCTTATTATATTATAAATGTTCTTACATTTCAAACAAGTCACCAATGCTACCAGTTTTCACTGGTAGAAGTATAACATTCTGATAATGAAATGTGAGCCATGATATATAGAATATGTTAGCACATCTTCTAGGTTGGTTTTCATTCATCCCCTCTCCCCTCACCCCATTTGTCTTAAATACACTCAGGCAAGCCTCTGTTCTTCTGTGTAGGTTTCTGTATGGCTTGCCTAGAATGACAGAGGATTGGTATGTCACCCAGTTAACCTTCAAGATCTGAGGCAATATTAGCTCTAGCTATGAACCTACCCATAGGTGTTTACTTAACCTTTCATTAAAGGTCTCCACAGTCTACTTATATCAAACTTTCCACTGTTTCATTATTGTTACCATCAAAATGCTATTTTTAGGCTGTAACCTGAATCTGCTTTGCTCAGTTTGAAACACAGTTAAATATGGACATAAAGAACATTTTATTCCCCTTCTCATAGCAACAGTCTTTGATGAACCGGGAGAGCATCAACACTCCTGTACTCAGTTTTAAATTTTAGAAATTAAATACGTTCCTTTCTAAACCAGCTCTCATATAATTCATTTCTATACAACTGCTAATTTACATTAGTCTCATTTGGATCCATGAGCTGAGCTCTTCTGGGGTGTACAGTGTTCAGATCTGAATGCTGTTCCCCAGTATAGACCCCAGCGATGTAGGGTAGGGAAGCTTCCCTTTCCATACCTTCTAGACATTTTTTATTTTATTCAAAATTATCAATTAATAAATTGATTGTCTTTCTATGGGGGTAAATAAAAGTTTGACTTAAGTGTAGCTTAATTATTTCCGCCTATTAATTTCTGTGAAACTGCTACTTGTCCTTATCTTGCATTTATGCAACAATTCTGGCAAAATGAGTAATTTTCCTTGATTGCATAGAGGATATTCTAAAAATCTTGTAACAGTCATCATTCTGAAATATCCAGCATAAAGCTAAGTGAAAAGTAGAATTACAGTTGCAGAATTAAGTTGATATGCAAACAGTAATTGCTTATATCAAAATTTAAAGCAATCTAGAATTCATATGATTAATTTCTCTAGACATACAGAGTTTTTTGGGGTTTTTTATGATAACACAAATTTATCTTTTTGATATTCAGTGAAGATTACTGCCTTGTTATTTCATACAAACAAAAAAAGAAAAATCCTTATAGACAACTTTATCTCCTTCAGAACTATTAGAACAGATTGCTACTGGCTCAGACCCAAATCTCTGTCAAGCATACATATATGGGAAGTGGGTTTTCAGTTTTTCCTCAATAAAGATTTTAATAAATAGCTTAAATAACAATTTGTATTTTATTTTATTGAGATTTTTAAATCACCCACTAGCATTTAAAAGCAAGTGTTTATTATCTCTCCTGAAAACTTAGTGCTAATAGCATAGACTTCCTGGGCTTTTTAAGATCCAACTAATTGCTACTGTAAATCAACAGCACTGTGTGTACAAGACAAGAGGTTTTTTCCCAAGGCTATTTCTTAGAATTATTGCCTTAACAACAAGAGTTGGAAGATAAAAATAAACATGTAAGCCTAAATGGATCTGACCTTCTGGCAGATCTTAACATAGAACCATAGAATAGTTTGAATTGGAAGGGACCTTAAATATCATCTAGTTCTGACCCTTAATCCATGGGCAAGCACACTCTTCACTAGATCAGGTTGCTCAGATCCCCATCAAAGCTTGTCTTGAACATTTCCATAGATGGGCCACCCACAGCTTCTCTGGGCAACCTATTCCACTGCCTCACCACTTCTACAATAGAGACTATCTAATTTAATCAAACATAGTCTTTTTCAGTCTGAAGCCATTTCCCTTTGGTCTATCACTAAATGCTCTTGTAAATAATCTCTCTTCTTTCTTGTAGGCCCACTCAGGACTGCAAGCCCCACCAAGACATGATCACTGCAGCCCAGGCTGCCTCCAATCTTGGTGTCCCCAGCTGGCTTTCTTACACTGGTGACCATAAGATCCTGTATCACATTCCTTCTGACAGGGAATGGGTCAAAAAGTTATCTTCCGTGTTTTCCAGGAGTCTCCTGGATTGCCTACAGCTTATTGTGCAACTTTCCCAGCAGACATCAGGATGGTTAAAGCCCCCTGGGAGGACAAGAACCTGTGAGCACGATGCCTCTTGTAGCTGCAGCAAGAAGGCTTCGTCAGGAGGGTCCCATTGATCAGGGGCCTGTAGTAGACACTGATCACAAAGTTTTCTTTGTTGCCTCAGTCTCTGATTCTTACCCACATGCTTTTGACCTTCTCATGGCAGTTCTTCAGAGACAACTTTTCACACTCAGTCCACCTCTTAAAGCAGAGGGTAACTCCTACACCTCTCCTTCCTCCTTTGAATAAGGAGCTATCTTCTAAATAGCCTGTAGCCTTTGGTAGCCAAACTCCAGGCATGGAATTAGTTCCATCAAAGTTTCAGTAATGGGAACAAGGTCACAGGTTTCTAGTAGCACGGCACTAGCTTCCAATTCTTTCTGTTTCTGTCCATGCTGCATGAATTGGTATAAAGGCACCTAAGCTGGACTCTTGGCTGTGTCACCTTCCTAGAGGAGCACCCTTTAACTCTTTTGGGATATTTCTCTGGCATTTCCCTTTTGGCTTCTGTTATCAGATGAGGCCCTAGCTTGTCTCTGTAAGACTACAAGTGTGTTATCTAACTAAGTCTTGTCAATCTTTGATCCATAAAGTTGGCTGAGATTTTAATAATTTGTAAAGTATAAATCCTTCTGCTGCATTCTTCTTTTTGGTCATGAGACAGAGATTGATTCAGTTTGATCTAAATAAAATGAAGAAAGGTTCTGAGCTCCCAGCTTCGGTGACGTGGGTGGCACATTATTGCTGAAAGGAATGAGCAGAGCTCAGGGTTACTGAATTCATACATAATATCAAAAAAGAGTATTGAGAGATGCACTCTCCTTCATGAAGGACTGGTTTTTTAAACAATAAGCAAAGTAATCTGGACGACTGAAGTCACAATTATGCAACTAATCACTGCTGACTGCTGGTAGCTGACTGCTAGTCTCCCAGATGATCAATGTATTGGTTTATCTCTGGGTGAAAAAGACATAGGTGGAATTATTTCTTTTGTTAAAATCCTCTTTTGATAAGATGAAGCATTCTTCTAATAAGAACAATTTTTTTGTGTTGAAATAGATGAAATAGATGAAATAGATTTAATCCAAATGTAAAGGTAATAGAAAATAGTTTAAAAAATCAAAAAAAAAATTTTGTGAAATAATTAGAACTGTTATGTTAAATTCTGCTTACATGGATATCAAGTAAAGCATGTCACAAATCACAGGCACTGCACATTAATCAAAGGAATAGTTCTGTTTATTGAAAACACTTGAACCTATTCTGTGCAATAATCAAGTGAAACAAGACCAGATGTAATAATTTTTATCAAACTAATTTTAGAATTGGTATCTAACAAGTGACCTTGATTATAAAAGTATATGGATGGATGTAGGATGTGGGGTAATACTTATTAGAGTGGTTAAGGCTTATGCTCACCAGAAGGCCCCACGGGAAAGTCACACTGCAGGCTGGATGGTTGGAAGTTGGCTGAGAGGAGAGAGGCAGTTCTGAGTGAGGAGAGAGTCAGCTGAAAGAGAGATTGTGATTGGCTGGAGGAAGTGTGGAGAGCGTAGGAGTAGGAAGCTGATTGGCTGAAGGAAGCATGGACAGCATATGAGCAGGAAGCTGATTAGATGATAGGACAAGTGGACAGCAACATGGAAGCTGAGCCAGCCAATGGGTGCCTTCTTTCTGTTAAGTTTTGTTACATCTGACTTTGGTTTCAGTTATGTCAGGTTAAAATTAAAGGAATAAAAAGGAGCCAATTTCTACCATAAAGGGATCTCCTTTTTATGTGTAAGGGGGTCCATGTCACTTTGTTCCCCACTGCTACAGATGGAAACTGGACCTGCAGGAGGGACTCAGAGAATCAACTTAATCTTGATTTCCTCCTCCTCTAATGTGTTTCAGTTCTGACTGAAATTAGGAGAGCTCTTTTTTGAAAATGGAAAATGGAAATATTTAATAGATGGGGTTATAAAATTTCACTAAGTATCAATGGTGCTAAATGTGTTTTCCTATTAACATTCACTTCATAACTTTCTTTCTGAGATTCTAGATCTACTGTATTTTCTTCTGTCAGCTGTGGTCCGACAAATGTGAGTTATGCTGAGAACCCAGTTGTATTGAATACCTTGATAAAAGTATCAGTGATTTATTTTGTATTGTGCTGCAGTATGTTCTTTCAGATTAAATATCTGATCCTAGTAGGTTTAATACTAGTTTAATATAGGTTGAATATATTTTAAACATTATATATGCTTTTGTAAATATTTCTTACTATAAAATGTAAATTTTCATCAATTACTTATTTTAGAGAAGTAATTAATTTTTTTGTGCGGTTCTGTATTTTAAATGAGCTTACATTATTGTTTAATTATAATATCAATATGCTTCAGCATTAAAAGACATATAGTCATCTACTATTTTTACATTGGTTTTGGATTTTGGTTTGCAATCCACTGAAGTGAAGTTTAAGAAAATTTTTGTAAGAGTTCCTTGATAGGGTTGAAAATTAATGTAGTGGTGGTGTATTTAAGGCCTTATGGCCAGCAGGCATATTGGTCAAAAGTATGCTGCATTAATTCAATTCTTTGTTTGGCTGTTAACTACTTTCAAAGGGTACATTGATGAGGGTTGTTTTCCTTAACCATCATGATGGCTGAATACTATTCTGACCTTGTGAATTCTGTTACTGTCCTCAGAATGTTGCACAATATTCATATGTCTCAGGAAGTGATACCACAAACTGAATCTGATGTACAGTATAAATTCATGCAGAATTTCTAGGAGACTTGTATCAGTAAATGAAAAGGTCTCTATAGATTAATGGGAAAAACCACACAACTCCTAAAACTAACAGAGGAATCTATTTGAAGTTGCAGGTACAGTTGTAGTACTTACAGATGGTGAGAATGTAAATGCTTAACTCACAGAAGGAAATAAAATTTAACTTAAAATGTTTCTTATATATATATAACACTATATAGTCAAATTCTCTAGGATTTCATAATTTCATTCATAATTTCATTCATAATTCTTCTTCTTCATAGAAGAAAAGAGGGAGAAGATTTTTTTTTCTCTTTTCCAAATGAAATTAATTGATAAATTATATTTTAAATTGTATTTTAAAAGGAAGGCTTATGCTTAAGTGCCTGTTATTTGTTTTTCCCTGGAAAATATTTATCTTATGTTGATCAAATTATCAACTTTGATCATATTATCAAACAATTGATAAGATTATCAACTGATTTAAACAGACTCACTAAACTGAAATGAACAAAGGCAAAGTACAGCTAAGACAGCTGTGCTAGTAACAGAAAGACCATGAGAACAGAAGAGACTCCTGTAAAACAGCTACTGTAGCTGCTGTATAAGAATGTCAGTGGAGGTGACATAATGGTCCATAAATAGTGCTATCAAGTTTAAATGATGGAGTGGCAGCTTCAGAAGGAGAAGTACATGTGAAAGATTATGTAAAGAAAAGATTTAAATGGTAACTGATCAACATTTGTGAATGCTGCAATGTATCAAAAGCTGTCATTCAGGAAAATACGAGGAAGGTAGAACCCTGCACTTTTAGTGAGATAAAGAGCTTTAGAAGACAAAGTCAAATGGTACTGAGAGGATGGGAATGTCTTTAATTTCTGGGTAGGCTGTTGTTTTCCCCTTTCTATTTGTATTCTAATCATCTTGGGTAAAAGATTATGCATTTGCAAAGTGTCCTGCTCAATATCATTTCAGTCTTGTCAGCATGCTATTTTATTTCCACTAATTGTTCTATTTATTACAGCTCAGTTGGTTTACAGCTGACAACATAAAAAATATCCTCCAGTGATTGGCCTACTGAACAGAGCCCCATGCTTCCTTTATTGCCAATATCAGACATTAATAGAGAAAAACTATTACTGAGATGTGTTGACATCATTGATTAGGATTTTGAATATACTGGAAAGTAAACAGAAACATTAATTTTAATTTTAAACTCCATTAGGAATTTGAGAGTAAAACAAAACTGATGCCTGCAGAATACAAGTGTAGATTTCTTAACTGAGCAGCAGACATTTACTTTGCGGTTTCTAAGAGAAACTTCCAGATGAGATAGAAAAACAATTCTTAAAAAATGTGATCATTTTACCAACAAACTATGAATTTCAAAGACACTTATTTTTTGATTGGTAATGCAATATGAGAAAGAAGAGAAAAAAAGGACCATTCTTTAATCATTCATTGTAATGTATCATTGATTGTTAATAGGTATTGTTATGCCACATTCTGGTGATTTTTATTCACAGAAATAATATTGAGAAGGCAAACTTATCTGTGGTCAAAGCCCTG
Source organism: Taeniopygia guttata (assembly GCF_048771995.1). Lineage (NCBI taxonomy): Eukaryota > Metazoa > Chordata > Aves > Passeriformes > Estrildidae > Taeniopygia > Taeniopygia guttata. Next base: position 28,713,979 of record NC_133027.1, on the reverse strand, counting down.
GATCACTGTTGCAGACAGTGACAGCTTTTCTATCTACTGAAAACAAAACATATTTTTACATCTTACAGTATTCACCTCTCCTGGCTGTATGCCAGCTGTAAAATGTTCAGGTCCAACTCCTCCACTAGTGTAAATCTCAGTATAACAGAGCTGAGATCAATCAAGTAAAAAAAAAGCAGAAACAAATGCAGAAAATGCTATAAAGTAGTGGATGTGAATAGATTCTGCTGCGCTTAGTGTAGCAGGACTTTTTTTAGAATTGAAAATTTAAGTTTTATAATTTCTGCAGCATCAGGAAGCTCTTTGGTTAAAGATATTGATAATATTTAATATTGATACAACTCTGTTGCTTATTTCTCAGGTTCTGATAATGATTTTGCACACTGCAATTTGTGCAAAACATTGGCCAGACATTTCTTTCATTATCTCATGTGATAATAGCAATATACCCGCATCTTATAGTATCTTTTGGTTTTTTTTATCTCTTACACAGTGTTTTTATCCCACATTAAGTTTTGATTAAGTTTTCTATTTGACAAGTTGGGCCAGGTTTGCAATAAGCTGCTTCTTTATTTCTTCTTTTGTAATTTTTGTTATTACTGTCTTTAATTCCTCTTTTCACCTTTTATTTCTACAAAACATTAATCCCTCACACTTCCTTCTGTTATACATAGATCCCTTTTGAGAAATATGTAATGCTTTCCTCCTTCTGTAAAGCAACTCACTTTTTACTCCACAATGTTGTAGAAATTACCTGAAGTAATCACACAGTGTATTCTAGATATTCACATATACTGCACTATCTTCATTTGTATTACAATCCTATATTTAAGCTACAACTCATATTTTAAGGTTACAGTCATCATTAGAAGCTATTCAAAAGAAAAGAACAGCTAATGACTTGCCTGCCTGGGCATGGAGAAAGAATTCAACGGGGTGTTAGAAGATCCCAGATCAAAAATCACCATTGGACTAAGAGGTGTGTTCAGGGTGCATTCAAGTTGTGTAAAGACCGTGTGCATAGACTAGAAGGGTATAAAAGTCCAGGGATTTCTTTGTTCTGGGTCCCCCTTTGGGAAACGGAGACCTCTCATATGAGAAATGGCTGAAAGAATTGGGACTATACAGCCTGAAAAAGAGAAGGCTTTGGGGTGACCCAATTACAGCCTTCCACCACCTGAAGGGAGCCTACAAGCAAGATGGAGAGGGACTTTTTACAAGGTCATTTAGTGACAGGGCAGATTTAGGTTAGATGTGTGTTAGATATTAGGAGAAAATTTTTTGTTTTAAGGGTGATGAGACCCTGGAACCGGTTGCCCAGGGAAGCTGGGGATGCCCCATTTCTGGAAGTGTTTAAGGCTAGGTTGGATGGGGCTTGGAGCAATCTGGTCTAGTGAGGCCGTCTGGGGCCTTGTGAGGTTTGGCTCCTGGCTGGTATTCACCCGTGACAACTCTTCTCTCTGATAAAATATAGCTACTTACTCATTAGGAGTGAGAAGAATCTGAAGTTTCAAAAAAATTTTGATGACTTAGCAAATGAAAAGCAGAATTTTAAAATTCCAGTTACCTCCTTGGACCTTAGAACTCTGTGGTGTATACATGCTGTCAGTGACCCTAATGCTCATGCCAAAGCTTACAACACTTCCTTAAAAAACAGTTTAGTCTCAGTGCTACAACATACCCAAGATGTAATACAAAGCATATTTTTTTACAGCACAAGAAAGCCCTAATGGGCTAATGACTGCTTATTACATAAAAAAAACTGATTGTCCCCTTTTAATAGCTAAGAGTATGGAAACTACTGAGGTAGTATGGAAGAGCTGAATTCAAAATTATGGCACTTAGATACCTTCAGATACCAGTTTGCCCACATAGAAACAATGTAGTGATTCACAGTTATTTTCAGAGAGTGATTGTAAATGTGGAAGAGCAGTACAGGATTATGCTCATTTTCTTTTTTTGTTATAAAAGCTCCCTCTGGATACCTTTCTAGTATTGTAGCAGGAATATAATTATTAAAAATAATTAGTATAACAAATTATTAACTTTTAACTCTTGATACTCAAATTATCTTAAAGTTGAGGTTGATGAAAATTTCTGAATTAAGTTTAAAGTAAATATAAAATTTTCATTTTATAATTATTCCCTTAATAAATATAGTACATTGAATTGTTATAAGGATTTTAAATATTGAAGATTGAGGAAAAGACAATTCCATCACACACCCCTTTATGCCTCCTTTATTATCAAACTTCATCAATAGAAATTTGTATTTGTTTCCAAGGGATTTTTCAATTTTAAGAAAAATGTGTTCCAGTTACAGCAAAGCATTAAAATCCTTAATTATTTATAATCATTCACATGTAATTCATAAAACAACCATTCTGGGAAAAAAAAAAAAGATTGTATTTTTCCAGAAGTTATGAAAATTACATTTTTCTCCTGCAAAGGGGTCAGATGCTTACTTGTCAGTTATGGGATGTGGAATAGACACTGGAGTGATAACTTTTAGAAATTAAACAGAGTAGTTTGAAAAGCATTCTTTGTGCTGTAAAACCTATCTTCATTAGTTAATATCCAGTTAAAAAAAGAAAAATATCTAAGAATATTTTATACAGATTAGCACAAGTAGGGTATCAGCTACTCTATTCACATTCAGGCATTAAGGAAAGGTTCTTCACTGAGACAGACGGTGGTCAGTCACTGGAACAGGCTCCCCAGGAATGTGGCTATGGCAATAAGCATGTCAGAGTTCCGAGTCTCTGGATAACTGTCTTAGTCGTACGCTTTAGTTTTAGGTGTCCTGCAAGGAACAGGCAGTAAACTTGATGATCCTTATGGATCCCTTCCAGTTTGGGATATTCTGTGGTTCTAGGATTATATGATTTGCAAAATAAAGAAAAAATGCAGAGGGTTTTTAATTTCTGTTTAAGAAAAGTCAGTAAGGATGTTTTCTTCCTCCATTGCGTCTCAGTATTTAAATACCATTACGATTTCCCCTAAACTAACTGTAGCTCTTTGTTGAATTGCTTCTGTTAAAATTACCTTCTTTGTACAGTCACCAGGAAAAAAAAAAATTATCTATATATGTAAAAGTTTCTATTCTGTGTTTTTAGTAAATTTGGTGCAGGGCTTTCTTAAGATTTCAGGCTAGTTTGGGGGATGTAAATTTGGGTGGTGTGGGTTTTTTTGCTTGTTTTTTCCTTTTAGTACACAGATAGTTTTTTTACAGTTTAAGTCTCAAGGGGAAGATACTTTCAGCACCTGAGTATTTTCTAGTTCATTATCATGGTCAATAGCTAGCACTTTGTCTGTATGGCTAAATGGTATTAGTACTTTATGCCAGTCTATTGGCTTTGTAATGGGAAAAAGAAAGAAAAATAATTTATTTAAATAAGTAATTAAATGCATAATATTAATAAAAAAGATATAATGGATAGGAAAAAGAACTGGAGCAATCCCTCCAGGAATTCTTTTTTTCCTAAGATGGCAGTAGAAAGGGTTTCCATTTCACACAGTATATTGAGAAAAATGAAGCATTTTTCAGCAAACAGTATCTTATAGGTCATGTTCTGCCACAGTTGATTTAAAAGTAGGTGAAGATTAAACTATTTTTACTTATCAAAGAGCTTGCATATTTCTTATGACTAAATTCCCAGTTCATGAAAACTGAATTAGTCAGAAGGAAAGTCAAACCCATTACTGAGTTAGTCTATGTGATGTGTTGGCAGGTGCTCATGGGAATCATATGTTAAAACATCAGCAAAGTAGGTTAGAGTAATTTCCCCCCTCCTTTTGGAACTCTTGTAGCTTCTCCCTCATAATAATTATCCTTGTTCCTTTTTTTTTTACCCCCTAAATTCATGAAGCTAGTCATAGACAAGAATCATCCTCTCGATATTGGAAAGTAATTGGGAGCTGATAATCTGTAAGATCCTTGACTGGGATGATTCCTATTCCTCTGTCAGAAAAACAGCCAATAGAGCAGTGTAGAAGAAGGGATATAAAATTAAAATGACAGACTAGGAAAAAAGCTTTGTACTAGGTTTTTGGATGGCTATCAGAAAGGCATGGTTGCATTTCATGAGGGTAAGAGAAAATAATGTTTTAGATGATCAAGATGAGAAAGGTTACTCATGAGATGGACCCATAGAAAAGATGTCATTGGGCCATTATGCGTAAGACTCCACCTAAATTTTAACAATATGGATGTTAGAGAGTAGGGAAGAGCCTAAGCATGAACTAATACCCTTTTGAAGACTTATGAAAATGCTGTGCAAAAGGGCCATTTTAAAATGCAGTAAGATTTTAGGATAAAATCTGGCTAAAGAAAAAACCCACAATGTAGAAAGTTACCAGAACAAAGAAAGTTATAATAAAACAGATTTTAAAATTAGATACATGGAAGATAGTGTGTATTTGAAGAAAAATGCCATCTGAATTCTTTACTTACTGTTGTTTTAATTTCTTCATGATTTCTGTAGAGAGTAGTTTTAGTCCTGTGGTTTTGATATTTTTGTGGGATTCCTTTTTTTGCAGTTGTTTTTTTTGGCTTTTTCAGACTAGATTGTTTAAAGGGGTTTAGGAGAGAAATGTCGCCAAAGTGAATTGTCTTTGTTACCCTCTTATTTTAACTTATTATAACATGTGATGTCCAACATATTATAACACCAGGATAGAACACTGGAAAAATTATTTCAGTAGCAAGTGTGATCTGCAACCCATATCGAAGAGATTTGTAGGAGGAACATGTCAAACTACTCTTACCAACAAAAGGAAGACTGGACAAAATTGTAGCCTTACATTGTGTCACAGCATATTTTTCACTAAAAATGAAAAAAATTAAAGAATATGAGTCAAAAGTTATAGAAAGTTAACAAGAAGAATAACTGAGTGAATGTGTGTGCATAACAAGAAATTTTGAGATATGTTTATTGTGCTGAGTGCATTCTGTCTCTAGCATTCAAGGGATTAAACTGTAGGTGCCTCAGACCTAAAATCAAACAGTACAGAGACTTTACAGGGCATGACAATTGTAATATTGTATTCCTTGTCAGAATTTCTATGAATGCATGAAGGTTTTTCTGTATATTTTTGTGCTGAGTTAAGTATGTACTATTTACTTTTGTAAAGGGATAATTAAAAAAATATTTAAACTGTGGTTTTTTTGTGTGTTGATGCAGATGATAATAATTCAAAATTATTTAACTGGACAGAAAATAATTAAATAATTGAAAAGTTTTGTTAGTTTATTTAATACTAATGGGAAAGAGATTACACAATCAGTCTCATCTGGCTGTCAGAACAGGTTCACAGATAAAGAATGGAGGTGAGAAACCTACTGACAAATTTGGTTTTACTGAAGACATTTCAACTGTGATATGACCAGATGTCCTATTTTCAGCTGGGATTGAGTTAATTCTCTTCCTGTAATTAGCACAGAAAAGTTCTGTGTTTTACATTTAGGATGAGAATGATGTTGGTATCACAGTGATGTCTCAGCTGTTGCTGAGCAGGACTTGCACTAAGTCAAAGACTTTCCAGCTTTTCACACAACACCACTACTGAGGAGGCTGGGGCTACAAAAGAAGTTGGTAGGAGAGACAGGCAGGGCAGCAGACCCAAACTGGCAAAAGGATGTTACAAATCATATGATGTCACACTCAGTGTATAAACTAGGGCAAAAGCTGAGCCAGGGTCTGCTGAGCCACTGCCCGGTAATGGGCTGGGCATCAAATGGTGAGTGGTATGCAATTGCATTGTACATAATTTGTTTTGTATACTCATAATTATTGTTTCCCTTTATTTTCTGTCCTGTGAAGCCATCTTTATTTCAAACTGTCATGGTTTGACGCTGGCACAATGCCAGCGCCCCATGAAAATACTGCCTACCAATCAAATGCTGTGAAATGTGATCAAGAACAGAGCAAAGCAGGCCAAACTTAATAACAAAGGAAAAACTTTATTACACTACTACTACTACTACTATAAAAGGAAAAGAAAGGAAAGAAAAAAAAACACACAAAATTCGAAATGAAAACCTTCCAAAACATTCCTCCTCCCACCACCCAACTCCACCAAACCACAGCGAGACCCATTTGGATCCTTAATCAAGTTTTCACCCTTCAATATAATCAATACTGAGTCCATCGGGGAAGAGAGGAGTCCCCCTTGCACCACAGACCCCCAGGAAACACAGCTGCCACCTCTTGTGTTTCCAATGTCACACGTGGCACTGCCCAGACACACCAGCCAGTGTGACATTCTCCTCTCCATGTCACAGTGCTCTCACCCCCGTGCATGGACAGAGACTGCTTATAGGGCCCCTTTAAGGATGCTTTGCCAAGGACCACCAGGAACAACAGTCCAGTACCACAATTCGGGACTAGAGTCCCCCCCATTTTCCCCTGGGGCCGAGGGTCCAAGGACAGAGATCTCCTTCTCTTCTTCTCTGAAGATGGAGGGCATCCTCACACCCTCCTCAGCTCTCTCTCTGTCCACTCCAAAACTGGTAGTTGCTGAAGAAGGTCTCTTGACTCACCAATGCATCCCCCTAAAATGCAGTCCCTCTTGAAAGAAAGAGTGGTTCAGTCTATGGTAAACAAGCAGAGTCCAGCCAAAAGCCACTCCATCATCTTCCCCCCAACCTTCTTCTCTGAACATCTGAGGTCCCAGGCTGTCTCTCTTTCCTTCAAATTCAGGAGGAGTAATATTTCATAAAGCCTTCATTTCACAGGAAAGGGTTAAAATGCCCGGACTCCCCGGACGGCTGAAATCTCAGCCCAGGACTCCGTCTCCCATCTCCCACGCTGGGCATCTTCCCCCTGCTTCTCCTTCTCCTCCGCTGGCAAACTCCTAAGTGTCTGCTGGCTCTCTATCTCTTTTCCCTCTAGCTTAGGGGAGGGGGAACAAAAACATCCCAGATGTTCTCCACCCTTCCATCCGCAGGAGCTGACCCAGCCGGTTCCGATCCTTCATCCCCTGGCCTACCTCTGCAGGCCGCATGGCTCCCCTCCCCCACCCAGCCCGGGCTGGGGGGGGAGGTCCGTACCTTGCGATGACCGGAACCAAAGAAGGACGAGTCCTCCTGGGAATTCCGCTTTTAACCCCTCTGTGTTCTCAGAGGCGTGTCCACCTTCAATTGGTCACCCCAAGTGTCAGTATCCAAACCTGACCCCTGACTGGATGGACCTCTTCCTTCCAAAAAAAAATTCTCTTCCCGTGTCAAACCATGACACAAACTGTGAGTTTTTAATTTTGTTCCTTCCAATTTTCGTCCCATCCCACAGCAGGGTGGAAGAATGAGGGTGAGGTTGTGTGTTGTTTAGCTGCCTGCTGGATTAAACCAGGACACAAGACAATGGAAATGGCAGGGATTTTTGTCTCATTTTTATTTTCATATCTTGAACAATTTTCTTTGGATTTCCAATTCCATCAACAGCTGCTTCTGATACTTTAAAGGGTTATGTGTTTAGTGAACAGAACAATGTCAGTGAACGGTCTGTGCCCCCTAATCCTCTAAGGGCTCCTTTTTTGATATCATGGGTCATCCTAAATCTGTGAATTTCATGTAGGAAGTAAAAGTGGATATTAGTTCAGGATTTTTTTGACCAACATGTTGGATTAACCTTGTCTGCCAAATGCCCACAAAGCCACTTTCTCACTCCCTACCCTCGGCAAGGAAAGTGAGACAATAAGATGAAAAACTCATGGGTCAAAATAAAGACAGCTTACTCTAAGAAAACATAAGCTGCCACAGAAACAAAGCCAAAAAAATAAAAAAATATTATCTGCTTCCCATCAGAAGGAGACATCCAGACATTTTCTGGTAAGTAGGTACTCAGTACATGTAGTAGTTTCTTCAGAAGACCTCAATCTTAGTAATTAAATGTTCTGTAACCACTTCTCACCTGTTTTCCTTAGCTTTTATCATTGAGAATGTTATCATATGGTATGGGATATCCTTTCAGTCAGTTTGGCTCAACTGTCCCAGTTATGTTCTCTCCCAGACTTTTGCCCCACCACCTACTTGCCTGTGAGTGTGTGTGAATGTGTGAAGAGGTGTGTGTGACAGCCTAAATGCTGTGCAAGCACTACTCAGCAATTGCTAAAATGCCAGTGTGTTATCATCATTTCAGCTACAAATACAAGGCACAGCACTACATGGACTGCTATGAGCAGTGTTAACCACATCCCAGCCAGTTCTGATGCCACATGCATATTTGTGAATTCATGTTTGGTTTGGCAGAGTGATTCCACTTAAAGGCAATTTAAAGTACTGGGGGAATAATAAATATGTAAAAGGACACATAAGAAAACATATAAGGCTCCTGAAAACATGCTAATTCAATGATTCCTAATTAGCAATAGTTTTTCTACAGCAAATATTTCAATGCAAACTTAGCTACCACCTTTGCATTAAAAAAAAATAAATTAAAAATTCTTCTGTAGCAATGTGTTTCACAGAATGGGTGAGGGTGGAAGAGACCACAGTAGATTGCAGGGAGTCACCTGTTAAAGCCTCTCTGCTTAAGCAGGGGCATCCTAGAGCACATGACACAGGATTGTGTCCAGATTGTTTTTGAATAGCTCCAGTGAGGGAAACTCCATAACCTCCCTGGACAATCTGTTCCAGTGCTCAGTCACTGCAAAGTAAAGAAGTTCTTCTTCATATTCAGGTGGAACTTCCTGTGCATCAGTTTCTGCCTTTTGCCTCTTGTCCTATTGCTTGGCACCACCAAGAAGAGTCTGGAAACATCCTCTTGATCCTTCAGATACTTATTACAGACAGTGATGAGGTCCTCTCAGTTGTTTTTTCTCAAGATTGAACAGACCCAAATCTCTCAACCCCTTCTCATAAGACATTTGCTCCAGTCCCCTAATCATCTTTGTTGCCTTTTAATAGATCTGTTCTAGGAGCATCATGTCTCTTGTATGGAGGAGCCTTCCTAGAGCAGAGATGTAATTTTTTCCCCCGGACTGCAAGAAATGTTTTAAGTTCCTAAAATATTATTTTTTTTTTCTTTAAATCAGATATAAATTATTGCAAAATCCTGTCCGGAGCTCCAAGCACCCTCCCACAATTAATCATACAATAAATGCAATTAAATCCTCAGCAAATTAAAACCAATTTCACATAAATGAGATTAGTAAATCAATCAGATAGGAACAGTCTCTATTGATTAGGAACCAAGGCAGTATCATTCCAGGGAGACCCTGTCACATAGATCTGTATTTTAAATATGTTTGGGAAATCATTTAATTTGGTCTATACAAAGAACCTGTCCCTCATACTACCCCCCTTTCTACCCTTCAGCATCCGTAATTTATCATTATCTTAAGATACTCCATGCTACGCAGCATATCTAATTTTGTCACAAAATTAACAGGAACAATAGTTTTATTAATTTTAAAAGAATAGTACCATGATTTTTAGTACAGCATTTCACATATAGAGAATGTCTCTCTAGGTGAATTCCATACATGTATGCTTTTGTAAAATGCCCCAAACAAATGAACACCAAAAACCTGAAGCTAATATTTTTTTCACATAAATGTGGTCTTTTCCATTTGAAATGCCCTCTCCAGGGATCCTTGTTAATGTTGTTAATTATTGTCAACAGAAAGAGAAGATTGGTTCCAAAGTCTGAAACTATGCGCAAAAGGGGAGTAGAAATATCACTTTAATTAATTTCTTCTATCATTTCTCTGAGGGGACATAACCATAATCTCTCTACTGGTTATACTCATATATCCCACTCAACAAGTTAGGATCATTCAGAAAGTCCACCCAGGTTTAGAAAGGGCACAGTGCAAATGGTAAACAGAAATACTATACCATGTTAATGTGATAGAAGGAACACAACCCAACAGTTGTTTCCATGTTTTAAACTTTTTTTTTTTTTTTGTTTAAAAGGAAATTAATATTTTTATATTCTACAGATATGATCAGTTTATGCAAAGAAATCCTTTGAAAGTCAGTATATGAGGAACTTAATTACATCAGTGTCTACAAAAAAGTTCAGTAATACCATTTATGTACTCAAATTTTGCAAGGTTCATTCCTACATATGACACCAATATAAACCTGTTTGCCTATCAGCCAAAAGGTAAAGCTATAGGTGAGAGGTATAGGTATAGGTAAAGTTAAGAATCACACCTCTCAAACAATAGCCTCTCCTCTCTTCAACTAATTCATGCTGTTTATCCACCTTGAGTTGCCACAGACAAAACATCTTAAGTATACTTGGTATCAAACATAGTTTAGGGTTCCTGGTCTTTTCTTGTTTTGCTTCTATTGTTGTTGAGAGACGGCCTCACAAAAGAATAAAACAAGCACATAATAATAATAAGGAATACATAATTCTTACTAGCAAATGGAATTTCTAGTACTTTCAAACTCATTTTCTCAATCCTTCTTTACCAGGAAAATCTGTGTTATAATTGGGGTTTCTGTATACACACACACACTCCCTTACAGGCATATTTAGATAATTTCAGCAATAAGAATATAAGGCTAATTTATTTTACTTTTTCTTACTGAATACCCTTGAAGACTTTATTGTGCAAGTCCCAGACATTTAACTTGACACTAGAACTATTTATATTTATATTTATATTTATATTTATATTTATATTTATATTTATATTTATATTTATATTTATATTTATATTTATATTTATATTTATATTTATATTTATTTGGCTTATCTTTTGCAATCTGTGTGGATTTTCAACATTCATTTCCAGATACTGTTTTATTTTAAAAAATTGTCAGGTGTATATATACGGGACAACCCTTACACTGGCTGAGAAATTTTTTCCTGAAAATTCACACTTCTTAAAGAATATAATTGAGAATGCCTTAGGGAAACAATTTCTACCTCATTACCATGTAAATATGTCTTATTCCTGAGTGGGTGAGCAGATTTTTGTGAAAAGGAGATGAAGTTCTACTCACAGATTTAATAAATTAAGGAATTTTGGGTATAATTTCTTGCAACTGAAACTGATTCTGTATTTTTCCATATTTTGAAGGTGACCCTTTTAACCACATTCTGCTGCCAGAGGCTCCCTGAAAAATTGGCTAGTTTACTATATGAAAGCTTTCTGAGAGCTTTCAGGTAGGAAAGGCTTATTCTTTGAAGAGCTGGAAATCGTCTTAAAAATGCCCTATTTGAAGTACTTCAGACTTCAGAAGGATTTACTATTGTCATAGAGACTTTGCAAAAGAACTGATGTTGAGGCTTTACCTTCATATTTTAAAATAAGTAGCTGCTAAGAGAAAAGTTATTTGAAACCTGCTTGCTGGGTTTGGATTCTGATAATTTCAGATCTCTGGGAAGTTAAGATTATCTATCTAATCTCTCATTGCAAATTACAGTGCCAAATTTTTTGTTAATTAAAGATTAAAAGTTGTGTTTGGTTTTTTTTGTTTTTGTTTTTTCATTGAATATACAATATGTTTTTTAATAAAAAAAAATGTAATGGCTATAGATTTTAATAAATTCTCTCTCAAATTATCATCTAAGTAAAAATGATTGTGCTCCATTTCCACTGTCCTTGATAATATACTTCAAACATTTGCCTACATGAGTCATATTACTATCTATACTTCTGTATCTTATGCATATATAAAAACGAATTTTTTTTCTATATTCCTACCTCATCTTCAGAAACTGAGTTACAAGAATCTCATTGTTTAAATATTTGAACCATTATATTTTACTTTTATTAAGCTTTATAAAGTGTCTGATTTAAGTGGAAGTGTTCGGAACATATTTTTTCCCACAGAAGTATTTTCCCAGTATTTTGCTACCAATGCTACTTTTAAAGTACATTTTTTTTTTTTCTCTTTGCTTTTCAGCCTCTGGTCACTTAGAATTCTAAATTCAAGAGTGTTTACAGACTAACTGACCCCAAGCAGGATCCTTTGTGAAGGTATACTTGCTCTTACAAGGTAATGTACAGTATCCAATCATTAACCTACTAAGTCAGAAAAAAAATCTCCTTGGAAAAGCTTTCAAGATTTTGCATTTATTTATTTTCTTGAATAAAATTAAGAACACATGTAATTTATTTTCATTATAAAGCAAACAGAAGGCCAGCAGACTATGCCTGTATGAAGAGGGTGACTACTTTCAACACAGTAGTAAGGAGCAAGGCTTGATACTGCTCATCCATTCCCTAAGGTAAATCTCACAAACTAACGCCTGTTGAAGAAGGCTATTCCCTCATTTTTAGCTACCAACGTCTTTATCTGTCTACTATGAAAATTGCATGTTTCATGTTTTCCATGCAAGAAAAATTTAGCTATCTTAGGTTCTGTAACAGATTCTGGTTTATAATTGATCTGGGGCATTTTGCAAGTTTTCAGTGTATTATCTACATAAATCTTTCACAATGTAAATAAATAAGTATTGTTAAATGTGTTTCTGCAGGTAAGAAATTTAGAAAGAATGTGTTCATATTCAACAAGTTACTGGAGAGTAACAGGTAATTCCATGAAAGTTGTCCCCTAGTCTCTAGAGTAATTATACATGTGGGAGCTCTAGCCTGGCAGAGTCTGAACTGATGTGAGAAATATTTAATGTTTAAATGTAAACTCATGCAGGCAGAGATCAGGCCAGGCCTGATGGGTTGTGTCTGAGTCCTGCTTAGACTCAGACTCACTCCTGCTCATGTAGGCCAAGACAAAATTTTTATTTTTATTGGTTTTTTTTCCAAAATTATGTGCCAAGATTTTATTTCTTCTGTACTAGATTGGAAATATGTGGAAAACCCAGAATCATTTCAGGAAAATAATAATTTTGGTCTCTCTAAGCACATTTCTCCAAGCAGGCCTTTCCTCCAGCTGATGTACTTGCTGTGAGAATCAATACCGCCAAAACACGTTCAGAAATCAATCACTACTCCTTATCTGATACTGTGCTTGACAGAGGTTGGTCTATTTGCAACTATTTGATGGGTTGTTTTAATTAACGATTCTAAAATCTACAATCACCTGAGCTGTGGAAAAGTGACTCAAAAAACAATGATCAAATGTAATAATCATTTCTCTAATATGTCTGGCCCTTAACATCTTTCTGAAATGTCCACTTCTTCAACTGCCTTTCTGATCAAATCCACTTTCCATATTTAAAATAAATTGCGTTTCCACATGATTATTGTGTCTCTACTGTTTCAGTAATTCACACATTTATTTATACCATTAAATTTGCTTCAGCCTTATGAAATAAGAATATTCACATAAAAATCATAATTGCTGTTGTAATACTTAAATATGGCACATGTTTTTCGAGTTAATAACCAAAACAATAACATAATTGTTTTTTTAACAACTAGAAAATAAACTACTATTCCATGTTATAAACTGTGGAAAAACATTTGCATAAAATCTCTCTCTGGGTCTCACCATCTGCACTTTTGTTTAGGCAGGAAAAATATGAAAAGATGTCCAGCTTTGCTAAGTAAGAAAAAAAAAAATTAAAGCCTATTTGAATCAATGAACAAGTGAGAAAAATTTTCAAAAATAAAAATTAATATCTTAATATTTTCTTAGAAATAATTGATGTGAAGTGGACTTTATACAATCATTATCACTATGATACCTTTATATTAGACTATTTGATTGTATGTTACCTTTATATTAGACAGCATGACTGCTAAAAATATTTTCATAAAATAAGGACACTGATGTTCATAGTCATAGAGTGACTGCAGGGTAATTTTTGACTGACACAAAACTTTACCTGAAGCTTTTGTTTTCATTGTGGAACCTAATATTTTTCCCTTAAGAAAAAGATAGGTCTCATCCTAGGTAAAATTTTAAATTTTGTATTGAGGGGATGCATGAAACCTGACATTTGTGGGTTTTGTTTCTTTTAAGTATGAATTAAATGGGGATGGATTATTCCATTCAATAACTTGGAATTGCAGTACTAATTTTATATGTTGAAAGATTTTGGAAAGACTGAAAAAGACTGAAAATCTTTCAAATGTGTCTTCTATATTTTGCATTGACTTACCAAAACCATGCATGAAACAGGTCAGATTAAAACTATTCATAATGTGGTATTTTACATCTCCAAGAAAAAGCTTTGAAAAATATTTTGCAAAGGCAGCATATTCAAATTGTCAAATGATTTCTGAGAAGAGTCATCTAATCTTGCTTTCTATGACCTTAAAGCAAAAAAATGTTTCCAGGCATATTTCTGCAATTGAAGACTTATATTCAAAAAGTATTTCCCAAAAATAGTATTTTGGAAGACTTCTTCCTGCAGTACATAGCAGTTCTCTCTAGAAAAAATATTTTTTTCTGGTTTTTTTTGTGGGTTTTTTTTTGGTTTTGGTTGTTGTTTTTTTTTTTTTTTTTTTTAAGTTAGAAAGAAATAAGAAATACCTTAATTATATTCCAGAATTTAAAAAATGTGTAGTCAAAAAGATTTCAGTGTTCTGTAAAATATTTTGTTCCATTATGTATATATCCTCATAGCAATAAATACAATGAGATAATGTTTAGCTTTCCTTTGCTTTTACAATTGCTTCAAAGTTTATATTTTGCTTTACTAGCAAGTATGCTTACAGGTTGTACTGTGACAAACCTTGGACTTAAGTACATCCACAGTCAACATAAATTCAATTGAACAAGAGGAAACTTTTCTGATTTGTTCATAGTTATAAGTATTGGCCTAGGAATAAAAGATATCATCTTTCTAGCCGGAAAGAAGCAAACATTTGGATTTTCCAAACTGAAGAAATATCTGCTGAGAAGATATCATCACACAAGCTATGTGGTATTTCTTATGAAATCTTTAACACCATGAGCCTTGACCAGCTAATGTATACTATTTGTTAAAAAAAAAAAAACAAAAACCTGCAATTTATCATATTTATTAGATACAATACTTGTTACTGCTTTCTTATGTTGGTTCTAATAAAGCATGATTTTTTTTTGTTTGTTTGTAGCAGTATTTGTAAAACTGTCCTAAGGATTTAAGAAACACAGACTGAGATTAACATTCTGATTTTCTCTTAACCATATACTGTTTATAATAATACATATAGAGGTATATCAATATTTAGACACAAATTACTTCAATTTCTTGCTTCTTATTGGTCCTATACACAGATACAAAATTTGTGCTTGTGGTGGGTAAGTCTTGTCTAATAGCCAAACTCCCACTCTGCTGTTTTTAACTCCTCTGTTCTGTGAGACTGGGGAGAAAACAGGAGAGCAAGAAGGAGAAACCATCTGGAGTGAGGTAAAGAGCAGAAATAAAGACAAAAGTCCCAGTTACTCTCATGGACAGAACAAATTCAGCTTGGGGGAATTAGCTTCATTTATTGTTAATTAATATAAATGTTTAATTATTTATTAATGTGTTTGAAACCAAAGTAAAAGAAAAAGGAAATAAGCATTTCATAGCTGGGGAAAGCACCTTTTCTCCCCTTTTCCCACACTCCATATGAAAGACAAGGTTCACTCTCCTGTAAAAAATTAAACAGTTTAATAAAGTACAATTGGAGACAAAGACCATAGAGCAAAAATATATACATATATATGGTTGTGTGTGTCTTGGCAGTCAGCCAAAAGCATACCTATTTTGGAAACACCCTTTCTGTTGCATCCAACCTGTTACATATTCATAAACAATTATGCATATTAAACTTTTCCCCAAATTAGTTTACCTATTTAGCATGTCTCCTTCTCAGGTCCACCTTTTTAGAACATGCGTATCTTTTGGTTGTGATTTTAGTCCATTCTTATCATCACCTCTGGTTTTGGGCCCTGGCCCATAGTGTCTTCAGACGGTGAGTGCTGATAGTTGGTATATGTGTAGGGGGTGTCATCATCATATAGTCATTGGATGTTAACCCATCCAAGCAGGCATTTTAACACAAGCACACTTATATCAGCTATTTCACTATTATGTCTAAGCTTAATTAATAACAGAAATAAAAACTATATCTTTATAACAAAGTTACTGTAACATCACACATATAGAATCCATTTTAATATTTGCAAAAATCCAATATTATAATATATATCTATAACACTCCTCATTACCCCAGGTACCTTTTCTCCTTTTATATGCCCTCAAGGAACATTCAGTCCCTCCATCAGGCAACTAATGGCACAAGGAGTTCAGGAGGCAGAAGTTTCCCTCTGCATGTCCATCCTTCTTCCTCTCTTCCACTGTTCCAGAACTCTCCACCACTGACTTGTTCTTCCTTTTCTTTCTTTCCTCACCTTGCTTTTCCCTCGATTGCTTTTCATTCCTTTTTACTCCCCACACCCCACTATTTTCCTGTATCCTTCTTAAACACACGGTGCCCGCAGTGCCTCCACCCCAGCCGTGGGCTCAGCCCTGCCCTGTGGTGGGTGGTTGGCTCCAGCTGGAGCCAGCTGTGTCCGGCTGGAACCGGCTGTGTCCAGCTGGAGCCAGCTGTGTCCGGCTGGAACCGGCTGTGTGCAGCTGGAACCGGCTGTGTCCGGCTGGAACCGGCTGTGTCAGGCTGGAACTGGCTGTGGCCGTCTGGAACCAGCTGTGTCCGGCTGGAACCGGCTGTGTCCTGCTGGAACTGGCTGTGGCCGGCTGGAACCGGCTGTGTCCAGCTGGAGCCAGCTGTGTCCGGCTGCGGCAACCCCAGCCTCCCCTCACAGAGGCCCTGCAGCCCCTGCTGCTGGCGCTGGGACACCCACATCCCTTACAGCTCCAGAAGAAAGAACTGTCATTACATTTACATGCAGCTGTCCAACACAATCATGGGTATTTCCCATCCAGGCAAGTAGTGCCACGACAAAGTTTCACAGCCACCTGTGAAAAGCAGCAGCGTGTGTAACTTGTGCTCCTTTTGCCCCCTTTGCTCTGAAGGACCCTACCACAGGATTACATTGAATGACGCTGGAATTAGATTAAACAAAAAGCACATAGTATGCCTGACTCTTAACCTTTCCAAACTTCATAGCTGATATACTTTGTCCTGGTTCTGATAAGTCTCTGGGTGAGCAGAAGTTGAAATAACTTAATAGTTATAAAAATGGCTGTGTAAAGGCAAAAATATATTTTTTTTCTTTATATTTGCTAGTCCTGCATTTATTTGCCTTCCATCTGTTCTGGTTCAATAATTATGTTGTGTTTGAAGACTAGACTAAATAAATAATTTCCTGCACTAAATGACAAAACAAAGACTTTGTATAATTGATCACAATTTAGGGGATAAGACACTTTTTTTTTTAAGGACTGTGCTCCAGAGCAAGACATATGAGGAAGAGGAAGTTAGTACATGCGTAACACATCTTTCACTCAGCTGCCAGACGTGTACTGATTATGAATGAAAACTAAGAAAGCTGAAATTGCAAGTAAGAAATACAGGCTCAACAACTAGATTCATCAAATAGAAGGAAACTTGATAGGGATGCCTTTGAAGGCAAGTCAGTATGAAGTACCACGTAGGGTTTTCACAGTTCCTTGTCTGATTACAATCATACCTTTAATTATTTCTATCCCTTATTGATGTTCCATGCTCACTAATTTATGCATGAAGTCTGGAAACAGCACAATAAATAAATGCTTCCCATGTATTATTTTTTCACTTTGTACTCAGTATCAATAGAAATACAACACAATTCCTATCAATAGGAATACAAAAACCATTGTATTTCCCTGATAAGTGTGCTCTGGCTACACTTCCTGTCCTCACTGACTATTTATAACCATCAATTCCTCCAACTATAGGAGAATCAAGCCTCTTGAGAGAAGCCAACATGTTTTGCTTTAGATCTTGGTTTAAAGAAAGCTACAAATCCTACTATTTCCCCTTTTCTAGAGCAGAAAGCTTTTAAGCGCTGCCACAGTGCCATGGGATTCATACTCACAATTCCTTTGAATTGCAGTTTCATGTCTTAACATGTACCTCACACATAGCTCTTCTTTGTTAGGATGGGGAGTGTGACAGCCTGCAGATCAAAAAAAAGCATTTTTTTATGGATGAAAAGTCTTTGGGTCAAACTCAGATGTGATTTCAGCAGAGAAACTTGTGCGTCCTTAGCAAAGTTCAGCTGCTTAAAAGATCCATCAATTTTAGCTCAGAAACACTTACTGTTTCTACATTCATAGCTAGTCAATGAAGTTACATGTCAGTAAGAATTGAAGTTCCACTAAACAAACAGACAAAAAGATGAATAAACTAGAAAAGAACAATTAAAAAAGCACCATCTGTAATAAAGTTCAGGCATGCCTTCTACTGCACAAAATATTAAGCCCAAGAATGTTAATATCACACTTATCTTTTATTTTCTTTGAGCTAAATTTTCTACTATTCAATCAGATAAAAGAGTTTTTCTCATCTATGTTTTTCTCAATTTTTTTTTGAAATGACACCTACAGAACTCAGTTGTGAGAAATCAAAAAAAGCAATAATTTCTAAAGGAATGGCTCCTTAGTTGGATTGATTTTAGTAAGACTTGCATGATCAAGTCTGTATGAAAAGTTTTGAAGGCATCAGTGAGAAAAAAAAAAGATTTTACAGTCATTCTGATTATTAATAAAAATAAAGAAGAGAAAAATGCATTAAAATAGATAGTGACTTCACACAAAGTAAAAGCATGGCTTCAGGGTATAAAAGAGAAAAAGGTTTTTGTTTCATATTAATGACCTGGTGAGTGTCCCAGTCCCTGATTTTTGTAACTTTAAGAATAGAAAAGATAATAAAATCAAACTGTGCTCTGTCAGATGATTAAAGCACAACTTTCCCCATTAGATCAATGCTAATTATAACTATATCGTGTTCTTTATTTTTCATTGCAGTTAAGGAAAAAGCACGGGACAGTTGTTATGACTCTTCTATTTTAGATTTGTTTGGTTTGATTAATTGTTCAGGTCCGTGTCATTGTCTCAACTTTTCTGAAATTAATTTTGAAAGCTTTTTCTTGAATATTTTGTTTCTGCTTCTGTTCAGGGAGATATAGAATGAGAAAGTGAACAATATATTTGATAAATACATGATTTCAAAGCAGAGATTTAGAAAAAAGAGTTTGAAAAAATTGCTTTCTGAAGAGCCAGTCAACAAGTGAAGCTTTTGCATAGGTTTTTTTTTTTTGTTTTTGTTTTTTTTTTTACTTATTTCTATTTAAAAAATGTTTTAGGCATTTAAAAATGTTCATTATAAACTAAGTTTTTTTTTCTCTGATAAAATGCTTTTATAAACAGAATGTTGTCTACAACATAGTTTAATACTGGAAAACTCAAACCTTTTATTTGTGTTCTAAGAATTATTCTCATGTGAGCAATAGAACAAAATCCTTCATTTTAACCTTTCTCTCTATTAGCTTTCTTAAACTTAGTCTCCTTTATATGTAATACAACTAATAATGCAACTATGTGTTATTAATCAACCAGTGTATCCTTTCATCATCACAAATTACCTCAATCTCGTAGAAGATTTTTACAGAGGATAAATTCTCTATAATATGCTTAGTAACTTAGTAAAATACAACAGAATCTCCCTTGACATGTCTATGTGTATATATGATTTTTGACCTACTAACCCTTCATACCAAGAAACTATTTAGTCAAACACAGTGAATGCATAGGAAATTTACTTCTTACTCAAAATATCTTCACCACTTGCTCAATAATTTATTTTCTTTTAATGTGCCCCAAAGTTCTATTTTCTTGTATTACTTCTGTGTTCAGGAAAATTTATAGACCTTGAAACAAGGTAACAGCTTTCACATAAATAAAAAGCTATTGGAAAAAGGAAGACAAGTAATTTTGTTCTTTATTCCATTGGCCCAAAAGTAATGGGATTAATTTGCAAAGAGGGATACTTAAGTTAGATGTAAAAAAAAGAAGATAAGGTTTTATCTATTGTTAAGGGTAATTAGGCTTTGTAATACACAGTCCAAGGAGCTTTTAGAATCATATAATTGACATCTTCCTAAAAACAAATAAATTAAATAAGTTAGGAATACCTTGTCTGCAGTTGATTCTGTCCTAGGACACGGAATTCAATTACATAATACCTCAAGTTCCTTTCCAGGTCTATTTTATGTATTTTGTAACACTGAAAATACTGAGGTAATCACATCCACTTTTCTAAGACAATACAGGAAAACAAATAGAAGGACTTGGTGTACAGTAGGACAAATAGCAGTATCAATTACAGTGTCTGGTTTCCATTTTAGAACATGCTGGCGTGGATTTCTGAAAAGCCTTATCCTCATTATCTTGTTCCTACCCTACTGTGTGACAGAGCCACATTACTGTGGGGCTGAGAGATTATCAGTAATGACAATAGAAAAGCCTTTTAGGTGTTTGCTGTAATTTGAGGGAGTTTTAGCAAAATAACAATCTGTAAAATAACAATCTGTAACTAGAACAGAATGTTATAGTTTGTTTTTTCCTGTCTCTTGATAATTGTGCCTGTCAGTTTTCCTGACAAGCAAAACAGGTTTGGGTTCGTCATTTGGTTTTTGTTCGGATTTTTTTTTTTTTTTTTGACCAAAGAGATACATTGGTTAATTGTGCAAAGTCTCTAATATTGCATCCTAAATGCTATGCAGCTTGGACAGTGTGAAACTGCATCATTACTCAAGCTAGAATTGCAGCTACTTAGCTACTTTGAGATAATTTATGTCTATATAAGGCTTCCTTTATGTTTATAGAAGACTTTCTGGTGAGTTATATTACCATAAATCTTCATATTCTATCACATGCCAAATTTCATCAGGGGATTCTAATTTGAAGAAGTAAATATGGTTTCAAAATACTCCAATATTAACTGAAAAGAGCATTTCAGAAGTTGAACTGATTACAGTAGCAAGAGGAACACAAGCAGCTAGCCCATATAGCAAAATGAATCCCACTGTAGGTTTTTGCTTGCATTATAGTAGCCTATACAAGAGAATAATTTAGCTCTGCTAACAGTATTTCCAAAAGTATTTTTTCATTAATTATTATAATAACTTTTAACAATCAAAGCTTTTAGTTATAGCCATCCAAACTTTCACCAAATAACTCAAGTATGCTGCTAAATTCTGTATAATATTTAACTGATCGTGATTATATAACTACTAAAATTATGTATTCTTGTCTCTGATATTCAGTGAAAAAAAATATGTGTAACGTGAAATTAAGAACTATTCCTCCACACAGATTTAGTTATAAATTTGAGTTTGTAACGTATTATCCCTTCCAATAGAATATTTTTCCGTTAACATATACTTTGAGTTCTTTAATAAAAAAATCCAAGTTTCTCAAAGGAAAATACCATGTCACTGATATACATGATGGTAATAACAAAAATAATTGGGTACTTTTGAGAATGTTTTTTACAATATTTCTGGGATTCGGGAAAAAAAGTATTTCTTTGAGTAGACATGTAATTATAGTTTTCTGATAGTCATGCCATATGAAATGTCTTAAAATCAGACTATTTACCATACTCTAATATTAATGCTATTTATTGTGAAATTCTGTGGTATTCACATTCTCTGAATAGAGAAAGACATGATTCTCTCTCCCTGGATTTTTCCTGGGAAGTTGTGAGACACAGTGAGAAAGCTCAGCAAAAGAAGACAATTCTTATCTCTATTCACTGCTCCTGTTGTTTGGCACATGTAGAATGTGTTATGGAGATTGGTTACCAAAGAGTGATTTGTTAATTGGAAACCAGTGAAGGTTGTTTGGCTTGATTGGCCAGTTGGGTCAAAGCTGTGTCATGACTGTCTGGAGACAGTCATGGGTTTTTCTTTAGTATCTTTTTAATATGTTATAGTCCTAGTATAGGACAGTATTAATGTAATATAACTTAGCTTAATGAAAACAATTTATTCAGCCTTCTGCAACATGGAGTCAGAGCACATTATTCCCCACGCAGGTGGGTCACGCTGCTTTGAAAAACTTCCTTTTGTACTTGGCAAGACTTGGAGAATGGCCTAGGGTCTCTAGGAGGTAACATTAGCATTTTTGTTTTCACAGGAACTTTTCCCTTTGTTTTGCTACATACCTAATGATAAAATTATTCAATAGCTTTGCTGAGTAGACCTTTTTCTTTGTACAGCAACACATGCATAGTTTTTCTTATGCTTGTATCCCATGGTTATGAAATTTTCAAATTTGTAACAAATGCTTCAGTGAAACAAAGTTTCAGCATGTCATTGTTTACAATGCTGTCATAATGATTCATATGGGCGCCTCTGATACAGAAATCCCCTGAAGGAGCTTAACAAACTTCTGTCACTCTATCATTTTCTTTCTGTAAAGAGAGTTATCTGAGTTCAATGATTTGAAAAGCTAGAGTAATATTCAGCTTTGTAATTGGTAATGTTCTCAACATGCCCAAGTGTTTTCAGGTTGTTTTGCTTAGGAATATATTAATTGATTTTTCAGTTTGTATGCTGTTCAACAGCATGCCATTTATGTAATAGTCATAGTTCACCTTAAGGTATGCTGAGCAAGTTATTTACATTAACCACTCTAATTTGAAATTTATCCTAGAATGCATCTCTTCTCATATTACTATCCATGTTGTGAATAATAAAATAAAAATGTAAAATGTACCTGAATTAAACAAATAACCTAGAAAAAGCGAGTATTAAAATATTAACTATTACCTCACATTTTCCTAAATGTTTGAACTAAATTAACTTAATTCTTAATAATTAATCTGAAGTACAGATGGAAATAATTATAATTTTTTTCCCCCTGCTAAACGAAACCTCATGCCTACAATTAGTTTAAAGCGAATTTTACATGGTGAAAAATTTTATTTCTCATCAAGAGAAAGGATCTACTCATATTTTCAAAATTACTTTTTATCAGATACATAAAACACATTTTTAAATGGGATTAAAAAAGAACAAAGAGAAAGAAAAAACACTTAAATAAATTATATTATTTGAATATGCAATGAAAACAGATATTAAGATCAAAGTTTAAGACATTCAAAACATAGAGTCACTTTGAGCACAACAGTAGTAAACACAGAATAAAACATACACAATGTACTACAGTTATAGTTGAGTGCTTCTTTGTTCTTTCAAAGAAGTGCTAGTTAAATCTATGGTTATGTCTAGATAACTGTTTATATTCTACTCTGCTATTTTTGCTTACTTGAAATGCTTACAAATTTCACTGGGAGAATTCCTGGGTTTTCAACATTGCAGCTGTTGTAGCTTGGCATAAGCTTATTGAAATTTGTGAGCTACATTTCTCTAACCTCATACACTGGCTGTTGGAGCCATATCTATGCTGGAGTCATTCTTGTTCCATTTTGATTTTGTGGCTGGGTTACATGCAGAAAACCTTTTAAGTAAATTATATATTTGACCTCTATATAAAGGAGTTCCTTTAAGTGGAAGAAGCTAGGCAGCATAGCCACACTCAGCAACAAAATGATAGAAATATTTTCTTCTTGACAATGGAAAAGTTTGTCAGAAGTGGCATAAACCCTTTTATTGCATTTCACTTGCTGGAAAGTCTTTAATTCCACATTGATGGAGAAATATCCTTTTAAAACAGGAGACTACATCAAACAATAGACTTAATTAATGGGAACACTTGGTTTATGTTGTATGGAAGAAATAAAAAATCTGCATCCATTATTGATATGAAAAATGACATATTTTTCTTTGATTGATAAATAATTCCCCAAGTTATTTATTCTTCATGCACTATGACGTTACAAATTAAGTCTATGTTTTTATATTGTTTTGACTGACAGCTCTACAGATTTAAAACTCACATTCATGTAAGAAAATTATTGAATTTTGGAAAATGTGAATTTTAATTCACTCCTGCAGCAGATGGAAAACAATTCTGTATATTCATATTTTGAAGTATAATTGCTTGTACATATAGAAAGTCTGCTTTTCTGATGTTGTCTTCTCCAACAGTATAGATGAGTTAAGATCCTGCAGAATGAAAATAATTAACAAATGAAGTGGACCTGGAATTCTATACCATTCTCCAAGAATGCAACACAGTGTGACACTAAATTACTAAGTCAAACTTTTCTTTTTTCCTAAATCAGCTCTGTTTGGTATTAATCACAACTGCAGTCATAATCTTAGTAGTAGTTTTACTAAAATGTGTGAAAAAAATGTACCTCAGAAGTCAAATACTGAAGACAAAATCCATTTTCCAGCATCACACTTTCTTGAGTATGCAATGAAAGGAGTGGAATAAACTACAGGATCATATCAAACAGGGTACACAAAGCAGTGGACATGTGATATTTACTGTAGGCATTTATCCTGCAGGATGTTGACACAAAGAATGCATCCAGGAGTATTACAAATAATGTGGTTAGGAACAATTACATCACACTATTAAATAGAAGAACAAAATGTATCTCTTACACATGCTTCAGAGTATAAAAAGAAAAAATACATAGGCTGTGTATCAGTTAACAAGTATCTAAAACCACAATATATTCCTATGAAAATGTTTCCTAATAACCTTGGTTAAAAATTAGTTTTAATCAAGATAAATTTCAAAAGAACTTAGAGGTTGCTTCAAACCTTATACTTTTGTGAAATACTCCAAAATTAAGTCACAAAACTTATTCAAACATGGGGTGAATAAGAAGGTTTGAAGTATGCCAAAACCTTTCTACATCAAAAAGTGCAAACTTGTGCTTCATTTGTAAGACATAGAAATGCTCCCAGAACTACTCCACTGCTAAGACCACCCCTCCCCATTTGTCCCCCGCCAACCATGCCAGAATATGAGTAGGTTCAAACTTGTTTTGAAATTGGGTGGCAAAGGTTTATTTGGTAGATGAGGGGAAGAAAGGGAGGGGCCAGGGGGAGACTACAGTGGGAGCTTCTGGGAGTAGTGCTAGAAGCTTTTCCCTTGTTCAACAGAGCCAAATGACTCCAGAACAGACCAACTGATAGCCATTAGCTTGCCCATCAGAGATGTTTGCAGCACTTCTGGAGTAACATAGTTAAAAAGTGGGAAATTGTACTATGCAGAAGCAGTTGCAGTCAAGAGAGGAGTGAGAATGCAACTGCAGACCTAAAGGCCGGAGAAGAAGCAGAAGAAGGTGCTCCATGCACTGGAACAGGCATTCTTCTACGGTCCTTCCATGGCTAAGACCATGTGGGGCAGCTGACACCCTGCAGCACATGGAGGTCCATGGTGGAGCAGGTTCCTGTCAGGACCTGTGTGCCCGTAGAGAGAGGAAGCAGGTTTTCTGTCAGGATTTGGGACCCTGAGGGGTACTCACACTGATCTCCCATGGGATGGACCCCACACTAGAGCAGGCTAAGAGTGTGAGGATCATCCTCCCTGAGGAGGAAAAGCGGCAGAAATAGTGTGTCATGTAGCTGCAATTAGAACCCAGCAGTGTCCTTCATAGGCATACAGTGGGTAGGAGTCTGAATGTTTTAGCTCAGTAAACAGTCATGAATCTGGAAACTGAGTCCAGGTTTTAATGAAGCCAACTAAAAAGGAAAGAACCTCAAAGCAGCAAGAAGTGGAAGCAGGGATGGATCTTTTTTCTTAGTCCACCTAAACAGCCAGTTCACAAACTAGAAGTTTGTTTTTTTTTCCAGAATTTCACTGAAATATTTATTTTTAATTGATTTCTGAAATTCCTATTGTCACTTCTCCCTGAAAATAAAAACAAAAAAAAATATTTAGAACTATCTACACCTTACTTGACTTCTACCAAAATTCTCTGAGACTAAAACTTACAGATTAATTTCTTTGCAATTGGTGTTCTAGACTTACCTTTTTTAAAGTGAATGGAATTTGATGATTCAAAGACTTTTGTGAAATGCATTCAGGAAATAGTTCTGTAAATCCTACAAACTTTCTTGTTCTTGCACAATAATACAAAGCTTCTACAGAAGGTTACGACCACAGGTCATGCAGTAAAAGCATTTATTATCTCTGCAGTGAATGGTGTCCTAAAATGCCTATAATTCCCGAAGTATTTTATATATTCAAAGCTGGTTACAAAAAAAGATAAAAAACCCAAACCCTAAAATATCCCAAAATAACATACCTTAGAATTTTACCCACCTCAAGGCTTTTTGCAGGGGGGAAGCTTTAAACTCAGAACTGAGCAACTAATACCCAGAACTTAAATAACTGGGCAAACTGAGCAGCTTAAGAGATACAGTGAGAGGAGATTAAGCCCTTACTCTAGTTCAAAATAAGCAGAAAGCTGAACGCTAGTCTCTGAAATGAGAAAGTGAGCTTCTCTGTAAGATACTAGCTACTCTACCATGTAATCATTCTTACTTTCTAGAAGTAAAATTATTCTGGCAGTATCTGTATTATACGTAAAACAGGAATACTGTTGAGATATTGAGAAGTTATGCAGAGAAAGAAAATGGTCAGACCAATACAATTAAAAATCAGTAAAATGATTGCCAAAGAACAGTTTAATACATTTTACTTACAGTTAAGATACTTGTTTCTTTAGCACCCATCTGCATAAATATTAAAAAAATAATTTAAAAGGTACATCATATAATGTTTAATGTAGAGGCTACCACATTGCATTGAAAATTCATATGCAAAGCTGTTAGTGCATCTTATAGAGATCATTTCACACATCCTTGAAGTGAAGATGCATTAGGTAAAACTCAGCACCTGTTTACAATATGCAGCAAACCTCACATAATGTTTTACTACAAGAAAAAGAAATGGAGTGGCCAAATAAAATTCAGGGGGATTTACTGGCACAGTTTAATTACTTTTGCTGGAAATTGTCCAGGACACTGCGGTTAAAGGTCCTACTGTTACGGAAAATCCCACAAGATATTTAATGGTTTCACGTGGTAGAGGCTGGAGCTTGCTTTGATGTCTGATATAAAGTAGGTGATGACAATCTCTGAAAGGTGTTTGTGTTTGAGTCTGCTTTCACTCTAGTTTGAGGGTAGCATAGCATTTACTGCTCTGTACAGTTACCAATGGTCTGTATTAACAAGAAAAAAGAAATGTCGTGTCTTCAGAAAGCTTTGTTATCCACTAAAGGCTGTTTTTCTTGGTATTAGGTATTCATAATATTGAAAGTACAGGGTATTAAAGGTCATGACTCAAAGAACCACTATCAGTAAAAGAAGCAAAATCATTAGGGAGAAAGCAGGAAGAAAGCAAAACCTTCAAGGCTGTATTTCAAATATAGTCACAGTCCTGCATAATTCTCATCTGAAATGATAGCTCTGTAAATAGATCTCTCTACTTAAGATACAATCCTAAAATCTTATTAGAAAAGAACCATATTATATACTGGAAATAAGAGCTGGCAAGCAACATATGAAAAATATTAATCTGTAGTGAGAAATTTTCCTCTGTCTATGAGAGAACGTATAAATACTCAGGTCCTAGCAAAAAAAAACCTGCTTTCTCTGATGTTGCTGTTTTAGTAGTGTGTATAATCAGAAAACTAATACATATTAACATAATTTGAGAAATAATTTGGGAAAATTAATTTGGGAAAAAAATTAATCTGTTGTAAGTGTTGAAAATTGAATCTATGCTAATATTGTTTCATGGGATATAATTTATCTTATGAAAAGGCAGATTACACTAAATGAAGGACGTGATAGTACAAAAGATCATATGCAAATAAAAAGGTATGTTTAGCAGGTGTTGAGCAGAAGTAGCTATAAAATTGTCATGTCTTTATGCAAGCATGCACAGCTTTTTTATGGGATTCAAACGATTATGAATGTCAAAATGCATATTAACCTTCTGTTATTGTTAAACAGATATTTTAATTTTGAAAATCAATTCTTATTAAATGTTTCATAAACATCTTTCAGTGTTCTTAAAAAGTATTTTTAGAATGTCGTAATCAATGCTGTTATTGATTGAAACACAGGTAAGTCAGAATGTGAAAGAAAAACCTGGCATGTAGATTTTATTTTAAATTTCTCTTATCTAGCTTATCCTTACCTCTGTGTTTTTTCAAGGCAGCTAATTTAATTGTGTTGTTCTAATTTTCACTATTTTTTCAGTAAAAAGTATAAACCCACTCCTTATTTTCCATCAAAGATAAATTGCATGAACTGCCTTCTCTATTCTAGTGACTAATGAAAGAGACAGCTAGTTTATGAGAGATTAGATGTTACAAAAATTCATATGTCATGATCTCTGCATTGCAAAAAAAAAATAAGTACCCTAAAGTGTGTCCTTGAAAATCTGCCTTAAATCTCATTGAACGGTAATGATATCTATACTGCTAAGATTTTTTTTTTCAAATTTATACTCTGAAATGTACAGAAATGCCTTTAAAATAGACTTAAAATATGCCAATACCTCACTTTTGAAAATGGAAAATATACTCCATATTCACTCTCATTCTTCTCAAAGTTTTACTTGTGCTCTTTCCTATAGGATGAACAAGAATAGCTTTAGTACTTCAGCTATTAGAAGGCTGAGTTTTAAATAGTATGTGTAGCTTTAAGGCCTGAGGCTCTTTTCCTCCTTTGGTTACTGATGGGGAGCCCACAAGTCTTTGTTGCAATTTAATGTTATTGTTTTCCTTCATATTTTCTTTTATGGCATTTGAATCAATGATACCCCATTGTTGTTAATCTCTGAGAAACATTTCTTTTTATTGAAGTCATTTACTTTGACCAAATAACTTATGATTTCACAATGACTCTCAAACTATTATTACTAGTGGTTTTGAATATAAAAGACTATTTGCAGCTTCCTGATTAAAATAATTTTTGAGTTAAATCCCTGCAGCTATGCACAAGATTTTTTAATCCACATTGAATAAAAGGAATTCTATAGAAAAATATTCCTCATTGTTCATTAGAAAAGAAGTCAGATTAGTTGTTTTTACTTGTTCTAAAGAATGGAAGATAACTAGTTGCTATCAAACCCTCTGAAAAAATTTCACTATATTCACAGGGGTATATTGGAAGAAAGATTGTACAGTTATTGAAAAATTGATAAGTCAAAAAATGTTGTAGGCTTTGTTTACCACAGGTTTATGAAAATTAAGAGAAAGATTCAGTCTCTGGTTAATATTTTTCTTTCTGATAAAAAATTATGAAGTATTACTGTAATTTTAAAGAGTTATTAACATTCTTCCATGAAACCTCTCTATGTACAGTTTGCAAGTTATGTGTAATACTGAGGACTTATAAGTTCTTTCAGAGTCTAACAAGAAATTCCACTTCTAGTTCTGTACATCCCACTTTACATTGAAATCCCACCACTCTATAATGCAGGAATTAGTGTAGCAAAATTCCTGATTTTTAATAGTTTGTTATTCCAGGTGTAGTTCTTTTGTAGAAAAAAGACTGGCTTTTTTTTTTCCTTCCCCTGTCTCCCCAAGTCTGGATGATAAAAGGTGGTATTTTTCTCTGTCTCCTAATATGTTTTCTTACTATGTTTGTCCCAAATTGGTAGAAATCTCTTGTCAGAGTGTGCTATGCTCTGCCCCTCAATACCTTCACTGAGGTTATGGGCAGCACGGGAAGTTGGATTCTGGACTTAGTTGTATTCTTCTTTTAAATCCTTCCTACTAATTTTCCTCTCATGCTGAGTTGATCCTGGCTAGGAGTGGGTGCCCACCGAATCTGCTCTATCACTCCTCAGCTGGAAAGGGAAGGAAAAATTATAAAAGAAATCATGGGTTGAGGTAAGGATAGAAAAAGATCACTTGCAAGTTAATCTCATGGGCAAAATAGGCTTGATTTGGGGAAAAATTAATTTAATTTGTTATAAATCAAACCACAGTAAGATAATGATAGATAAAATTTAAATCTTAAAACCCTTTCTCCCACTCTTCCTTCTTTCTGGGTTCACCCTCACTCCCAAATTCTCTGCTCCTCCCCCTACAGCAGTGCAGGGGGATGGAGGTTATGGTCAGTTCATGACACACACATTATCTCTGACATTCCTCACACTCATCCCCTTCATGCTGTGGCTTGGAGTCTTCAGTGATCTGCAGGTGGATCTCTGCTCCACTGTGGCTGTACAGGAGCAGCCTGCATCACAACAGGCTGCCAGGTAATCTCTGCTCCAGTGTCTGGAACATATATTGCCCCTTCTCCTTTACTGGCCTTGGTGTCTGCTGACCCCTTGATTTCACAGATTTGCCCTCCTCTCTCTCGCTGCCATTGTTTGTGCCACTGGGTTCTTTTTCCCCCTATCTTAAATACATTGGCCCAGAGGTACTACTACTGTCTCCTATGGGCTCGACCTTGCCCAGTGGCAGGCCCACCTTGGAGCTGGCTGCCATTAGCTCTGCTGGACATGGGGAAAGCTTCTTGTGGCCCCTCTCTCGACCTTACCTTTGAGTGGTAAGGTTTTGGTCTCCCCTCTCTACCAAATCCTTACCACTCAAAACCGGTACATGTCTACAGTTCCTTGCTTTCTATGGCTCCTCTGTACTGGTATGGGTTACTTTATCTGCTGCAGTCCCCTCGGGGTGTCCCTGCTCTGGCATGGGTCATCCATGACTCCAGCTGTCTCAGAAGAATTTGTCCTCATGGCATGGAACTCCTTCCAAGACTGTGCATCCAGCTGTAAACCCAGCAGTGTCCTTTCCACTGTGTCTCTTTGCTTCCTCCTTAATTTTCTCCAAAACTCTGCCTCTTCACAGTTCTCTGGTGTTCTCTTTTCTGCTTCTGTCCATGTTCCCTCTCAATTTTCCTTGCTGTGTCTCCTCACTTCTTTGAGCTTGCTTCTCCTTTCATATGTTCCCACATATGAGTCTACGTGAGTCCTCCTATCTCCTCATGAGTCCTCATATCTGCTCACATGAGTCCACATCTCCAACTGCTCACAGCTTCCACCCTGTCTTATTTATATCTGATGTGTTCCCCTCACCAGCTGCAGCTGTGGGACACAGCAGATTTTCAACCATCACAGAGCAAAGAGCTCATGTTCTCCTCCTACAAAGGTGTTAATCTGAGAGGCATGAGCAGAGAGACATCACGGTCTCACTTCTGAGAAGGATTAACAGGCAGAAACATGACAGGAAGGAGTACTGCTCCTGTCCATTCAAAACTCAGGAAGCATAGGAGTATAGACATGGAAAATGCTGAGATCTGAATGCAGCAACATGTGAGAGCAGCACAGCCTTGAGATTTCCCAGACCTGCATGACATCTTACAATTATTATTGCTTATGAGAAAAAACAGATACAGAAAAACAGATAGTACTTTATTTGATTTTATGAAAGGAAGAGTATGAAAATAGATGCCATTATGATCATAAATCACATTATGTAGCAGATACACATAAAGAAGTTATACACACCATGTAATGAAAACCATTTGTTAAAGCATGAAATGCTTATATTTTACAGAGAAACTGCAACACATATGTTAAAATGCATGTTATAATGCATCTTTTTATAACATAACAGATCCACCATGTGGACAATTTCCAAGTAAAATATTATCTTGGAATATATATGATGTTATATTAATAATTAAGAGAAATATATAACTTTCTATATTTTTCATATAAAACCTGGCAATACCAGAAGTTAGAAAATTCATTAAATTTCATTGCTTAGCCTTAGCCTTCTTGCATCTATCACAACCTCAGTCATGGGTCACCAGTTCATGTTTCTTATGGCTATGAGAGCTGTTTGATCATGACTTGTTAACAATTACACACTGTTACTTCTGGTTCATCTCATGTACAACATGCGCTACGGCTCAGCTGAAAGTTAGTTTGCATTTTGGAGGAAAACAGTTAAATAGTTTGTTACAGTGAGCTCATGGGCATTCTGTTTCCCCTTCCCCAGGACCCTGTGACTCTGATCAAGATAACCCTGGACCCTCCTTCCTGCCCCAACGGGGTTGGTGGAGAGCCAAGGAAGTCCACCCTGTCCAAAGTCTGTACAGACCCCTGAAATTTCCTGTTTGCTCTCTTTTGCCCCGCTCTCCACAAGGACATCACAGAATAAAGAGAGCTGAATCAACTTATCTCGGGGCAAGAGCCTCTTCTGGAAATCTTTGCCATCTCCTGTTATTCCTCCCCTCACAGCCTCTGATCTCTGAGCTAGCCTGATTATTCAGGAGGCTGTGTGAGGGGGGGAACCACAATAGTTATTGAAATATATTAATTGGTAAGGAAGATGCATAAACTGGAATAGTGTAAGTAACAGCTCTTTTATTTAACTTCTATAGGGAAAAAAGAAATTAGAATTTTTAGATTGTCTATATTTAATACATGCAAATGTGACTTTGAAACAGAGGGTTTACATATGTTATTTCCTCAATTGGGTCTCCATATTGTCTGGGAAAGTGTTATTTGGCCTGAAGCAAAGCCACGACAGAGATTATGTTAACAAAGATAGGGATAGTCATGACCAAGAGCTCAATCTCATGCCTCTGTTTATTAACTTGTATTGATGTAGCAATAGAATTTATGGCCAAAATCCTCATTATGATAATTCACTCTGTCATTTTGCCTAATTCTGGCCTTTAGGCAACAAGCAATTAATTTTTTATTCATTATTTTTGCTACCAATCTATTACATATTTCTTACAAAAGCATTGAGACCTGTAAAAAATTATCAAGTGAGTCTTAATTCAGTTTTTTTCCCATATTGACAGAACCATAAAGCCTCAACTGTTGAGTTCTTTATTCACAGAATCATAGAGTAATAGAATTATGGAATCATAGATAGGCTTGGGTTATAAGGAACTTTAAAGACCTAGTTGCAGGACCTTGCACTTGGTCATGTTAAACCACATGAGATTCACATGGGCCACTTCTTGAGCTTGTACAAGTCCCTCTGGATGACATCCGATTCTTCAGGTGTATCAATCACACCACTCAGTTCATCATCATCTACAAATTTGCTGAGTGCCCTTGATCCCTTTGTTCATGCCATTAATGAAGTTATTAAATTACAAGGGTCTCAATACAAACCCCTGAGGGAAACCACTTATCACTGATCTTTGTAGGGGTTCTGAGCTGTTGACCATTACCCTCTGGATGTGACCATTCAATCATTTTCTTATCCATGTAATGCTCCAGCCACTGAATTCGTCTCTCCAATTCACAAACAAGGATTTGCCCTTGGTTAAGTTGTGATGGTTGTCTTGAATCTCCTCCTTGTTCTCCATGTGCGTCATCACAGATTCTAGTAGGATCTGTTCCATGATCTTTCTATACACAGGGGTGAGGCTGACAGGTCCATAGTTCCAAGGGTCTTCCTTTCTACAGTTTTCAGAGATGAGTGCAATGTTTCCCTTTTTCCAGTAACTGGGTCTTCACCTGGTCACCATAACTTTTCACATATCATGAAAAGTGGCTTGGTAAATGCATCTGCCAGTTCCCTCAGGACTCTGGGATGTGTCTCATCAGGTCCCATAGAGTTATGTACATTCAAGTTCTTCAGGTGGTGATGAACCTGATCATCATTCACAAGAGAAACCCTTTGCTCCCTCAATCTCCATCCACTCAAGAGGTGAGGTAAGAGAGTTGGCCACTGAAGACTGAGGCGCCAGAATGTTATTATCTCAGCCTTCTCCTCATCCATGGTTACCAGTTTTCCAGCATTGTATCAGCAGGGGTATACCTTCTTTGACCTTTCTTTTCTGGTTAGCATACCTGCAGAAGCTTGTTATTTACATCTCTTGCCAGGTTTAGTTCCAGCTTCTCACCTCCTCCTTACACAACTGAATTTCACCTCTATACTCATCCCATGTTACTTGTTATTGTTTCTATTGCCTGTGCATTTACTCCTGGGGATTTCTAGCTCTTTCACTATATGCAAGACTTCCTTAAAAATTTGTCAGCTCTATTCCACTCCCTTCTCCCTGTCAGTCTCCCCAGGAAACCTATTGATGATCTCC
This sequence comes from Taeniopygia guttata, assembly GCF_048771995.1. NCBI lineage: Eukaryota > Metazoa > Chordata > Aves > Passeriformes > Estrildidae > Taeniopygia > Taeniopygia guttata. The sequence goes on along the minus strand of NC_133027.1, from coordinate 28,680,171 downwards.
TAGAAGAGGTGGAAATTTGCTTTCCTAAAGTTGAGAGGCCTAACTTTACACCTTACCTGATCCATACTCTTCAGGACTGCAAACCCAACTAATGTATGATCACTGAAGCCCAGGCTGCCTCCAATCTCACTGTTCCCTCTTAGCTGTCTTCTATTGATGACCATCAGATTCACTATCACTCCCCTCTGAGTCTATTATCTGGCTCAAGAGTTATTGTTTTGGTTCTTAAAATGTGTCTAATTTCAAGTTCATTTTTGTCTAAATTAATTTTGGAAACTTTGCTTTATATTTTTCTTGCTATTGCTCATATGTTCTGCATTGAGAAGTCTTCTCACAGATGCATCCTCTTCTATGTGTTTTTAGATAGGTTATGATTCTTTTGTCTTCTCTCTCAAATGCCCATGCAAACTGTGAGTGAAATCCAGACATTTGTACCCAGATGTCTGTAATGTAGGTTTCTATGTGTAGATTTGATAAGTATCTAAGCTTTCATCACAGTCTGTAGAGGTCTAATCAACACAATCACTCCTGGTGAAGTCTTCATGTAGGTGTGTCTGTTTTAGAATGTGCTAAAAGTCTCTCTGTATGCATCAATTATATTGATCAAATCCCCAGAGCAGTTGTGCAATTAAAAGTATTTAATGCTATTTTAGGTACCCTAAGACATCTGAGGAATGGCAGGAATGGCAGATGTTACATAGGACATGCAGGAGAGACACAACCACCTAGAGTAATACCTACAGGGCAATATACATAGATAATTCAGTAATTCCTAAAATACATACTGAATATAAAGTAAACTTAATAATTTAGCTTGCTTGCAGAAATCTATATTACAGACACCTCAGTTGTACATGCTTGTATCCAATGCAACCCAGCTTGCAAGAGCTAAATCTAAACTTTTGTGAAACTGTATTTTAGTTCTTGTATCACTTTTGCAAATTGCCCTCAAACTCAATCAGTTCTTAAGATGAATGTCTGACTGTGAAATTCTACCAGAGATCTTATCAATGCTGAGCACACATGTAACATCTTATTTTTTTTCTTGCTTAGCAATTCATACTTCTATGGAGGATCCCTTTATTCTTTTATTGTTGATACTGCCTTGTATTGATCTTCCATGATGATCTTCTGTCCATTTGACTATATAGAATTTAAAAGCATTTGCAGAAGGTCAACTTGATATTTTTTCCCTGAAGTGTTGTGACACTCTTCAGATACCAAAAGCGAGAATCTCCAAAACACTCAGAATTAAAGCTAGTGTAGTGCTTCCAAGAGCTTTACCAACTGGAATAATCTGCATAAGGAATTCACAGAATCACACAATCACTAGGTTGTAAGAGACCTTCTAGATCATGGAGTCCAACTCATGCCCTAAAACCTCAACTAAACCATAGCACCAAGTGCCACATCCAATCTTTTTATAAACACATCCAGGGATAGTGACTCCACCACCTCCCTGGGTGGACAATTCCAGTACTTTATCACTCTTTCCATAAAAATTCTTTCCTAATATCCAATGTATATCTACCTTAGCGCAGGTTGAGACTGTGTCCTCTCATTCTGTCAGTTGCTGCCTGGAGAAAGAGACCAACCCCATATGATTACAACCACCTTTCAGGGAGTTGTAGAAAGTGACAAGGTCACCTCTGAGTTTCCTTTTCTCCAGGCTAAACAGCCCCAGCTCCCTCAGTTGTTCCTCACAGGGCTTGTATTCCAAGCCCCTCACCAGCCTTGTTGACCTCCTCTGGATGTGCTCAAGCGTCTCAAGGTCCTTCCCAAACTGAGGGGCCCAGAACTGGACACAACACTCAAGGTGTGGCCTCACCAGTGCCAAGTGCTGGCCACACTATTCCTGATATAGGCCAGGCTGCTGTTGGCCTTCTTGGCCACCAGGGCACACTGCTGGTTCATTTTCAGTCAGCTGTTGAGCAGTATCCCCAGGTCCCTTTCTGCCTGGGCACTGTCCAGCCACACTATCCCCAGCCTGTAACGATGCAGGGGGTTATTGTGGCCAAAATGCAGGACTCAGCACTTGGACGTATTAAACTTCATCTTATTGGACTTGACTCATCCAACCAACCATTCCAGGTCTCTCTACAGAGCCTTCCTACTCTCCAAAAGATTGACCCATACTCGCAGCCTAATGTCAATAAAAAACTAATGAAAGACTCAATACCCTCATCCATATCATCAATAAAAATATTGAACTGTACTGGTCCCAGTACAGACCCCTGAAGGACACCACTGGTGACTGCTTGCCAGCTGGATGCAGTACCGTTCACCACTACTCTCTGGGCTTGGCCATCCAGCCAGTTCTTAACCCAACAAAGAGTACTCCTATCTAAGCTGTGGGCTTTTCCAGGAGTGTGCTGCAGGAGACAATGTCAAAGGCCTTGCTGAAGTCCACATAGACAACATTCACAGCATTTCCAGCATCCACCAGGCGAGTCACTTGGTCATAAAAGGAGACCAGGTTGGTCAAACATGACCTACCCCTCCTAAACCCATGCTGGCTGGGTCTGATACCCTGGCCATCCTCTAAGTGATGACACTCAATATAAACTGTTCCACTACCTTACTGGGTACTGAGGTCAGGCTGACTGGTTTATAATTACTAGGATCCTCCTTCCCACCCTTTTTGTGAATGGGTGTCACATTGGCCAGCCTCCAGTCATCTGGAACCTCATCTGTGAGCCAGGACAGTTGGTAAATGATGGAGAGCAGCTTTGAAAGCTCATCTTCCAGGTCTCTCACCACGCTGGGGTGGATCCCATCTGGGCCTATAGATTTATGAACATCCAAGTGGCTCAGCAGTTCTCTGACTGCCTCCCCTTGGATAACAGGGGGACCATTCTGCTCCTTGACACCATCTACCAAACCAGGAGGACAGCTGTCCTGAGGACAAGCCATCTTCCCACTAAAGACTGAGCAAAGAAGGCATTAAGCACTTCTGCCTTCTCCTCATCTGCAGTTAACTAAGTTCCCTCCCCCATCCAGTAGAGAATAAAGGTTGGTCTTACACTTCCTTTTGCTGTTAATATATTAGTAAAAACATTTTTTATTGTCCTTTACAAAAGTTGCCAAATTAAGTTCAAACTGAGCTTTGGCCTATTTTTGGCCCTATTTTTTTCCTACATGCTGTAGCAATCCCTTAAAATACTTCCTGAGAGAGACCTGACCCTCCTTCCAAAGATGATACATCCTCTTTTTATTCCTAAGTTCTTTCGAAACCTTGTTGCCCATCCAGGATGGATGCACATAGCATTTGACAAGCTCTTTCTTTTAGAAACTTTCTTCAAAACATGTTTACCACTAGAGATTTTTGCACCAAAAATAAACCTACAAGAAGACTAAGTGAACATCACAGGCTCAGAGGAAGTAGAGACAGAGGTTTTGTTGGCTAGGGTTAAACAGGTGCATATATCCTAAAGGTAGATAAATTCCTCCAGAAAATATTTCTACCACACAAGAACATGCTAACAGATTTTCTTTTTTGAGCTCAAGGGTAAATCCCACTATTTCAGTAGACTTCAATAGAGGAACAAGTTATTTATATGGGGAAAAAAGACAGTCAATAAAATACATCTGTAAAGCATCTCGTAAGAAAGGAGGATAATTTAAAAATCAATGTATTATCCAGCTTGCAATGAATAGAAATGTTCTTTTGTCATTGGTGCCTTTGTAGAAATCTTGCCATAAATATAAATGTTATAAATGTAACATGCAAAAACCCCTTTCTGCTAATTAGTCTTTGCCTTTTGTTGCAGCTATTATGTGCTAAGTACAGCAGTCTAGAAAGACCATAAGACTATCAGCTACCTGGATGACTGGAGATGTATATCCTTACTAGAACATGAAACAAAAATTTCAGCTAGCATTACTGATCTTTAATCTGGGTTGAGCAAAATCTGATGGCTTCAGTTTTGCTGTTTGTGGGTTAAAAATACCATAACAGGCAAAAAAGAAAGGTAACTAATATATATGCATAACTAATATGTAGCCTACAACTGCAGAGCAAATGCAGGCCTCTCAAACAACACAGATTAGAAGTATATCAGTAAGGATGTGATGCTTCTGGTCATTTGCCAGACTTCGAGATGTAGAATTTTCTCTCTCTGAATGTACCAAAATATTTTTCAATAAAGTTTCAAAGAAAAGACTGTATTCCAGCATAATTATATTTTAGGGGAAAAAAAATGATAGAGTACTTAAATTGCTGGTTCATTACATTTTAGCCTTTAACTGCAGAAGTTGTAGATCACCACTTTTCAGACAGTGTCAGTGAGGTTTTATGTATCACGTAATCCTATTTAAATTCTGCAGTGAGAAGCTAATTGAGACTTACGTGATGTGTCATCCCTGTGTAGGCCATCTGCACAGGCTGAATTGCATTTGGATTCAGCCTGTGAGAAACTACAGAGTACCCAATTGCCGCTTGTTGGGAAAATAAGTTACAAATTTATCTCCATCTACAATAATGTGGTAAAATGAATTACAGGCAGTTTTAAAATAGTCCAGGCTTCTGTACTTCTATACTGGTTGATCAGCTTTAGCTCAAAACTTGTTTTCATTCTCTCCAAAGAAGCTGTCATTTGGCTGTTTTGTTTTTTTTTTTTTTATTTCATGGCACTGTAAGTAACCCAACAACTGATCCAGCGTCCTTATCCTCTGCATTTTGTATAGACAGAAACATAAAGAAATGTTCCTTGAGGTTTTCAATATATTACATAATAAACCCTCATCCTCTCAACCCTCCCCTGAGAGAGGGGAATGATTTATATCTGGAGTGAGAATTGAACTACCCACTCAAATAGGCCCCTGATGGGCAGCCTTGATGGGCCTAGAAGCCTTTGATGTAGTGAGAATTCAGTTGTGGCGCAGTTAGAAATTATGTTAAGGTAACTACACAGGGATGAGCTATCTGAGTGTGAATTAGAGTAGAGCTGCAGTGTGAAAGTCTGACCACCTTAAGGCAAAGGTAAACAATGTTAGCTTGCCAATCCGAGTGCATTTGTAAACTGTAGACTATGTGGAAGTGTATATAAACTGCCATCTTCTCACTAATAAATGGGAGAACGTTGCATTAATCATATTGGTTGGATGTGCGTTCTGTCCTGTCCAGCTTTCCTGTTATCTGAGGTCCCTGGCTTTACTCCCCAACTCTCAAATATATTTTTCTAAAGCTACCATAGTCAAAATAAGAGTGAAATGGCCAAGAGGCAAAGAAGGAGAGGGGAAATCAACTTAGAAAAGTCATGTACATGGAGCTCAGAAAGGTTTCTGGTTTAGGAACAGGTTTGCTTTGACTGTTGCTTTTGAAGGTCATTTTAATGTATTCCCTTCACCTCACAGCAAAAGTGCAAGAGGATCAAGTAAGGTCTGATTTCTGAGAAGCTGTATAAGAATAAAAAACTCTAAATTATTCTCTATATTGGCTGGAGATATTTTTTGTCACACTAAACTAAATACCTGTGTGATAAAAAGGGAATGAAGGATGGAGAAGACAAGCCATCCTTCTAAGGCAAATACAGAGTTTTATGGAATTATAGAATAGGCTGAGTTGGAAGGGGCCTTGAAGATTTTCTAGTTTAAACCCCACTGCCATGGGCAGGAACACCTCACACTAGGCCATATTGCTCAGTGCCCCATCCAACCTGGCCATGGAGTTTTTCCAGTTTCATCTTCATCTTTGTTTGTTAATTAACCTTTAAAAAAGGATTATTGAATTATCCAAGTGGTTTTCACATTCCTTCTTTACCGATAATAGTGCTTCTTGAAAAGAAAAAACAAACAAAAAAAAACAAAACCAAAACAAAAACCCATCAAAAACCAATCAAAAACAAAAAACAAAAAACAAAACAAAAACCAAAAGAACCACCCCCAAACAAAAAAAAACAACTCTAAAACCCAAAGACCAAAGAAACCAAACAAAAAAAGAGAGAAACATACAAGAAAAACAACATGGCAGCTTTTAAGTTGCCCAAAACACTCTTTTTTTTTTTTTAAATTTGGCTGTAGATATTGCACCTTTCTTACCTCTGTAGAAAGGTGATTTCCTTTGACTTACATGGGCAGTCAATCAGATAATTTTAAATAGCAGCTCTAGAAACACTTCTGGCAACAAAAGGCATACACAAATAGGGTTCAAATGTGTTTTTGATAGTGGGAAGGAATTGTAAACTGTGTGAAGGAAAGCTACAATAAATTTCTGCACTAAAATAGAGCAAATTTCTCACTGAAAAATGAAGCTTCACTCTCTTAAATCCAGTTGATCATAGGCTAACAACTAGACTGGATACAGCAGAGAACCTCATCCATGGATGAGAATGACAGTCTGAGGCACTGAGTATAGAATTCTCCCAAGGTTTGAGAGCAATAATATCACATAAAAGTTTAGGAATTGTAGACAAAAATACTTATTTCTTGGCTTTTATTTTTCTTGTTCCTGAAATGAAAGGGTTTTTTTCTTTTTTTATGAAATATTTAATCAAGAATTAATATACCATCCCCCCACTTCTGATGAAACATTTTCAAGATGTCCAATTCTTTTTCCTGTAAAAAATTGTTCCTCTGGTAAAATTAATGGAAGAGCTTCTTGAGGTTTTGAGGTTTGAAGTTTATCAGAATTTATGGAGGGATACACCTGTGAGTTGTTCCTCATTATTCCAGATACGCCACAGAAAAAATGCAAACGACATTTGCTGCCAGCAAATAGACTCCACTCAGATGATGCTTCGGGAAAAAAAAAAAAAAGGGGAGAAATAAAGCTTCATTGCAAACTAGACATTTATATTCAGTCCTTTCATAGAGATCAAAGTCAGACATGAAGGTAATGAACAATTTGCTCCAGAAAATGTGCGAAAAATCATGGCATGACCAAGTATGCTTATTTAGATTTTTCTGTCATAGCCATTTCTGCTTCATTAAAATCATCTCATTAAAATCACAAAAACTGTCTAAGTTTTGTTTAGCAACATATTCATGTTCCCTACTGAATATTAATAACCACAACAAATATAATACTTCAGGGTTTGGTTTTTTTTTTCCTACTAGACTTTCTAAATTCAGCTGAAATCTGAACTCCTTTTTTCAGGATCTCTGTATGCATATCTATGAACATGCAGGCAGAGGAGACAAGATGTGTCTTCCACTAGCTAGAGGATACCTCAGAAAAAACCTGCCAGTCTCATGACAGCTGTATGGATGTCTAAAATCATTATATAGTACTAGTTCACTTAAATTTAAAATTAAAAGTTCATCAACCAGACATTTGTATGCTGTGATTTTACAGTGATATATTCTAGAGAGTGAAATAAAAGATTTAGCTTATATTCTTTTCTTGTTGCACAGGTACATTTACTATTAAAATTAATGGGACCAATGTCTATATATAAAGACTCATAATTTACAAGGTGTGATATGAAAGCAGAAGAATTATGAACTGTTGGAAGAAGGATCAAAGTCATGTTAAATGAGATATGAGCCTCATATACTTCCTACTGCATTTAAAAATATTGAGAATAGTCAGAGAAGAATTGAAGCAGCAACTTAACTATCTTATGAATCTGAACTTTAAAAATTACGGACCATGGTTTTTATAAGTGCTTTTTTAATAACAAAAATTAAAGTATAGATAGGAATAACATATCAAGAAAAAATTCAAACAACATAGTCTGTATAATTTGTTGTATGATAAAGCACATATAAAATTTCTTAGTTTTTTGGTTTTTTTTTAGTGTTTTACTAGCAAATTGGAAGTTGATGAAATAAAGAAAAAAAGAATCTGATGTTGCTGTCTATAATGACATAGTATCTCTTTACAAATAAATATCCTTGCGACCAAATACTCTGTCGTCTGGCTTAAAATCTAAATTAAAAACCACAACTATTTATATCAGTGCATGAGCTGTCTATTTGCTTTTCTGAGCTTTGATATGCCTGAATTTTTTGACACTTTATTATAGTTCAGCATTCTTTGCAGGTAGCCTAATACCATTGGCCAGAATAACTGTTCCAAGAGGTAAAACTGAAAAAAGAGAAAATGAGGCAGAAATATACCTGTCCTTCCAAAACAGTGGGGTACTCTTTAAGACTGAATCAACAATGGTAGTCACTCAAGTCTTCTCACAGTTGGAATGGTGTCCAAAGGTTTGATTTGAAAAGAGAGAATAATTTCCTAGGCATCAGGGTCACCCTTTTTAAGTGCTATATGTATATAAAGAGGTCTATTACCTTTTTAACCACACATTTTCAAGTTTGTTATTCAACCATATATTACATGAAATTGGATTGCTAAAATAGTAGTACTCAATGAATGTTAATAATCATATTTTACAATTTATTGTATTTTACGTCTTTCATCCAGTAAATAGAGCATTTGCATTTTTTCTTTTATTTTTTAAAAAAATAGGGTTTTTTAATTTTCTTAACAGGCAAAATATAACTCTAACTGGAGCAAGTTCTATTACATAGCTGTATTTTACACTGTAAAACTAGAGGAAGTGCAAAACAATAATGAAGCCTCTTAGAAAATTATATTTTCTCTTCTGTTTTGAAATTACTGGGGCTGAACAGGTAATTATCTGAATTCATCACAAGTGAAACTGAGGTTTGATGAAAGATGGTGACAAATGAATGTATATTTAAATTCAGCCTGCATTCATTCTCTTGTGAACCACTTTCCCAATGTCACTGGTAAGGTACAAAATCTTATCTGGTTACCAGCTCCCAGGTCTGGAAGACTTTCAGTCTTTCCTCTGTGCTAAAACTATAGAATAAAAGTATAAAATAAGCTGGTTTTATTAATTACTTGGCACATATAACCACTTGTTCTTTCTCAAAAAGGCAGAGGAGCAGTTCCTAAAATTCCTACATGATGAAGGCATTCTCTTAAATTAAAAGAGATTTGAAGACAGCATTTTCAAGTCTCTTAAACATGTTTTTAAAGTAAATATTTGAACAAAATATCCGCTCTGTACAGATAGTCTAGCTACAGCACATTCTACAGTGCTACATGATTACAATGAAAAAGTACAAGAGGAAGCAGTATTTTTTCAGTTGGTGTCATGCCATAATATAAAATTGTTAAATTATCACTAACCAACAGAACAATTATGATATGTAATCCAAGTTGTCAAAAAGATGTTTTTGTCTGAGAGTAGTTCAAATTTCAGTAAAAATTCTGGAAGCTGAAATCAGCTTGGAGACATTGGTTTATTATTTTGGAACTGAACTCCTGGCTCATCAGAGAGGATCTTGTACATAGGATTAGTAGGAAAACTCCCATTTGGTAAATTATGCTCATGTGTAATAAGGCCACAAGCAGGTGGCTAGTGTTTCTCATATAGGTAGTTTTGACTAATAGCAGGGGGGACAGAAGAAGTATAGAGAACAAAAACATAAGTCTTCAGGGTTAAATTGACCATACAAACACTTTTAGGTGTGCCTTTTATGCTCAGTGCTACACCTTAAAAATATTCTGAATCTATGTCAGGATAAAAGCTAGATATGAAGAAGTCATAGTGTAGTTCAAAAAATCCCCTGTTCTGGTGATCGAGACCGCCTAAGATTCAGTATCCTGCATTTCAAACCTGTCTCTTAACATGCCAAGGAATCTAGGCCTAGGTTCTTTTTATTTTCATTATTCTTCCTTTCTGTGATTTTATTAGGAAAATATGCACTGGTATCCCACAGGGGAAGGTAAACTATTTTGAGCTGTTGTAGATGGTATAAGAGAAGAGACTAAACATACTTCCTTTCATTATAAAAAGTTTTAAATTCTTTTATTGAAACAGACCAAAGAAAAGGTAGAAATATCTGCCACCATTTAGATAAGAACATATTTGTTAAAAGCATCTGTAACTGAAAAAATCCCCCAGCCTGATAAACTTACTACAGGAATACAGTGTTCCTTTATTTTTCCAGCATTAAGCAAGGAGTTTTGGAAAGACACATTAGAATATATTTTCATACCTTGATATAAAATTCTTGATCCCTTATTAGCAAAGACTTAACTGCTTATTATTCAGAAGAAATAAGCCAAAATGAATAAACCTATCCATGATGTGGACAAATTGTTCAGATATTTTACTAAAAAAAATTAAGATTATACTATATATATAAATAACAATTTAAAATGTTATTAATTCATAGCAGTAATACTCCACTTACCAGAAAGCCACAAGATGATATCAGAGAGATCATCTACTACTCTTTGAGTAAGTAACACCAAAGGTTTCTTCTATATTCACAAACTAAGCAATTGCACATCCTGTCCTCGGTTCCTGAGGTAGCACATCCACATATGGCCATATTTGTAAAATTAAAATATCTGGGCCTATTAAATCAGAATGCATACTCTATATTGGAAAATGTAAACGCAACTATTATGTAAGGAACTAAATACGGAGAAAACCTGCTTTAGGGAAAACTCTATAAACCCCACCTTATTGAGATGAGATTTCTGACTCAATTTCTCTGGCTCTCAATAGTGTAGCCAAGTAAAGGCATAACCAATAGCAACAATAAACCCAGTTCCGTGTCAATTTGAATGTCTGGATAAAAACAATTCTCACTTCTTTCATGATTGCGCTGGTCCTACAAACTGTGATTGCCAGAAAATGCCCTATGCTTCCATTTCTCTAATTTGTCAAAGTCTCTCTTCAGGAAATGGAAACAGAAGTAAAATTTAAATGATATAGTGTTTTTTGTTAAAAAAATCCAACCCAAACTAACTTCAATCAGTGATGAAAAATCATGCCCAGCAGCAAAATATTTAATATTTTCTTATAGGCTTTACATAAAAAGGTACAACTCTATTTACTGTAAGATAACTCAAGTGATAGTTGTCAGATCTTCAGCTTCTTACTAAATAGAGTATAAAAATGCTAATCACTATGTCACATATATAAAATACTATAGCACTATGATGTATATCTATTACACAATATCTGAGTTATAGGCGTGACAATACAGAATATGACAACATGAACCAAGGTTCCTTGAAGTGCTTATTTTTTTTATTATACTTCATATATAAGTATGTATACTGAAGGACAGAGATGAGATGAGATGAGGTGAGGTGAAGTAATATCTGTATAGATAAAGAGCTGTCTGCTCTAAGTTACTACAAATGATAAATCTATAGATAGTTCACTGATGTCTGTTCCTACTCTGCTTCCAATAATGTTTTCTTGAAATGTTGCCAGATTTAAGTTTTGCTAAGAGAGTGTTCTGAATTGCTTTCTATTGTTTATTATTTAACATTTTTATGTAGCTTCAAATTTATGCATGTAGCAGTGGAGTGCGATAATATATAGTCTATATTATATATTTATAATATGCCTGAAAGAGACCAGCTTTTACAAAGAAACAGAAATAAATGGTGCATAATAAAGCGAGAATAGAATTACCTATAGATAGTCCAGTTGTGGGTTTTTTTTGAAAAGTAAGGGAGCTTAAAGAGAGAGTATGGAAGAAGTAATGTCTGTTGCAAACCACAGGACTGACAATATGGACTGCAATATGGATGAGCAGGGAGAATTTTTCTTCATATGACATCTACATTGATAGAGTTCTTATTGATGTGTGGTTAAAGCTGAGGCCCAGAACAAAATATATTGGGTTTTTTGTTGGTTTTTTTTTGGTTTTTTCTGGTTCCTTTTTTTTTTCTTTTTTTTTTTTTTTTAATTTATCAGAGTATACACTACAGGTTAATTTCTTCAAAGTGTGACTTAACCAGGACAGGAGCTAATTGTAGTATATTAGCCAATGTTTTGTAAACTATGCTGGACTGGATGCTCTGTCTTGTTCAAAAATGCATCATTTCAGTGGGAAGTTGAAATGATGTTTTTTAATTGTTTACAGTTCGGTGTGGTCATCAATGGTAGACCTGAAATACACTGGTCATTCAGAGATCCTTGTGAGAGCCATGGTTTCCCTTGATGTATAAACAACCTGCCAGTCTCATTGGCACTAGAATGACCCAAGCCCCAAACAATTTCACACATGTATGGGAAAAAAAAAGCACAATTTGCACATTATAGTTTATTAGAACCCAGTGCAGGTGACATTCAACGGTAGGACTATGTGTGACTGACACTTGGGATATATGTATATAGCACTTTTGTTGCAATAAAGAGGTAGACTTCAGAAAAATGGTTATGCCTGTGAGAATATTTAGATGTTACATATCTCTCCATTTTACCCACAAAGCACAATACTCAACAAAAATAATTTAATGTTCCCTTAATATATCCATTCATTTGACATAGGTACTATGCCTGTAGATCTATAAAGATTTTTTTTTGCAATTCTATGTATTAATATATTTAACAGTTTTCAGACCAAATGTAAGTAGTATGTATGCACAGGCACATACTAGTAGTATCAATTTTATTGTCTACAGTGTCTCTAAAGTAGAAATTACAGAAATAATAGAGCACTGGCTGGAAAACTACAGTCTACTATACTGCATTTGATATATTTGACTGTGGTCATGGAGCTGAAACACATAAACCAAAATCAAGTTAAATTACTAGATCAGAAAATTTGTCTTATTCACAAACTACTGATCATCTGCTGCTACATATTCAAAACTTGAAGTATCTGAATTATCTTACTTATCCTGGGAGTTTTATTATACCTCTATTACTTTCATTTTTCATATTAATCTATAGCTGGTATAACTGTGCTGTAGTAGTTCTGAATTCCCCAAAGTTTCTAAATGAAAGATGATTTAATTAATCAAAAATTTTTGAATTACAGTAATTTATAACATGTTACACATAAGAATTACTGGTGAAGTAATTTCCTAAGATGACAACATACAGCCTGGAATGCTAACTGTCTTGGTAAATTGAGCCAAACATAAGGATCACAAAACTATAGAATGGTTTGGATTGGGAGGGACCTTAGAAATCCTCTAGTTCCAACCCTTCGGCCATGGACAAGGATGCTTTCCACTAGACCAGATTGCTCAGAGACCCAGACAACATGGCCTTGAACACTTCCAGGGATGGGGCATTACAACTTTTCTGAGCAACCTGCTCCAGTGTCTCACCACCCTCACAGTAAAGAATTTATTCCCAATATCTAACCTAAATCTACTGTCTCTCAGTTTTAAGCCATTCCCCCTTGTCATTTCAACATATACTTTGGTAAATATTCTCTCTCCATCTTATAGGCTTTTTTAAGGTACTGGAAGGTACCTTAAAATTAATTAGGTCACCCCAAATCCTTCTCTGTTTGAGGTTGAACAATCCCAACTGTCTCAGCCTTCCCTCGTTGGAGAGATGCTCCATCCCTCTAAAAAGCTTGGTGGTTCTCGTTTGGACTTGCTTCAGATAATTTGATAGAATTCTGATTTTCCAAGATATGATTAAATCACATTTAAAGATGTTTATAATGTGATTTTACATATTTTTCTTTTACATATTTTTACAAAGTACAATACTTTCAAAAGAGAACAAATCTGTCATATAGTATAGATGAGTGCCTATTTTAACCAAGTCCATTTATCCTTTTCAATATGAATTCAGGGATACTTTGAGATTTTTAATATGTCTCACAATGGTCTTTCATCTAAAATAAAAAACAGTTGTTTCTTCAAAGCCGGTCAATTTACACTCCAGCCATGATATCTAGCCATAATATCTACAGTAAGAGCCAAAATATTTTAGTGTGTCTTATTTTCGTGCCCTTTCCAACATATTTTTTTAATGTCATATTTTTCACTGTCCCACTACAATTATGTATGACATTTTTAGGGTGGAAGAAAGAATGCAATTATTAACGTAGATTTAGAAAAGCATTATAGCATTCATTGCTGGCAAAATTCTAAAGACTAAGAATTTCACCTAACAGTAACTTCAGGATCCTTCAGCCATTGAAGTTCAAGACTGAAAACATAGATGCGTTTATATTTTCTTTAGAAGTTCCATAAACAACAACAACAACAAACAACAATTAAACAACAGCAAACATCTATCACATAAAAAGAGTAAGACTTCATTCAAAGGTCTCTGATGCAGTGCATTTTTGAATAAGAAACAAACTCAGAGAGATAAAGAAAATAGAAACGGTATTTATAAGCAGCTCTGCCCATTCTTGTGCATATCATCATTAAGAGTTCCTCCTTACTAAGATTAATTTCAACTGCTCAGTGACTTTTTGAGTTCTAGTGACATGATTTTCCCTTGGCCTGTTTGTGGCCTAGGAGGTCTTTGTGCTTCTCAATCTTCTCAGCAGTTTTTCAGCCTCTGCTTAAAATTCATCCCTCCACTCTCTCACTCTAACTCTTTCATGTTCTTTTTTTGCAAAGCGCTGTAGTCTCTGGGACAATGTCCAAGTATGGTTGGTTTCAAGAGTGAGTTCCCTTGGCCTTCACAGAGATCATAAAGCCATTCTAACACTTATGACACATGCATTCTGAAAATCAGAAGGATAAAACAAAAGATACCAAGACACCATAGGTCACAAAGATTAAAAGTGCAAACTAATATAAAATTATTTCAACATCTCTGTGATTTTTGTTTTGAGCATGATGGACTAAAAGAGATTTCAAAAACCAGATGTGCATTTTTTAGGGAAATTACTCTAAAAATATTTCTTTTACATTTCAACATAGCCTTAAATGCTGCCATGACAAATTTTTTTTCATTTACTTTGCTTGGTAACTTCCATCAATGATTTCCCCTAGTACAAAAATATTTAGAATAATTTTCTTTAATGTTTTCCTGAACCCTTCTCTTGAATCCTCTTCAAAGCCCTTCTTCCAAAGCTTAAGATTTAAAAAGGTGAATGCACATGCAGTACTTTATGTTCGTGTACCATATATTCCTTTAAATAATATATCCTGTATTGGGAATGCTTTTCGTAGGAGGTCTTCAAAGCTATTTCACAATGTATACTGTGTGGGATATTTTATTGGTTTTGACAAATATTACATATGTCCAAAAAGAAACTGGGGAAATGTTTCGGTCTAAACCAAAAAACTCAGATAGAAATTGGTGAGCAACTTGGACTAGAATATAGGGGAAATTCCCAAAAAGTTAGAAAGTAGTTAATTGGTGAAATGTTAACACATTTTATTTCAATTTTTTTAAAAAGAAATTCTTCTCCATTCAAAACACTCTTTATTTAAAAATAACCCAAAATATTTATATTGAATGTCTAATTCAAAAGGCATTAATGCATTTAATCCAAGATTACCTATATTGACTCCAAATTAATATTATTCTTTGTTTTGTTTTTTTTTTGACCATAACTACTCTTTATCTTGAACTTTCTAAATGTTGCTCAAAAACCAATAGAAAGAAAACATCAGCGATGAAGTTTTAATTTGATTATGGGTAAACAATTAATACTTTTTTTCCCCAGTATTATTTTGGATCCAAAGAGAAAATATTATTGGGAAATTCATTATAAGGAAATTCATAGGGTTCTCCTTGCTCTGGCCAGTTTGTTTGGTGAGAGACTTTTTTGCTTATTTGTTTGTTTTTCAGTTTATTTTAGTTTAGTTTTGTTGGGTTTTTTTGGGGATAGTGGTAGAGAAAATGCTTGGCCCTACTATTGACATAATCAGAAATTCCCTTTGATGCTAATGGAGAGGTCTGTCGATGGGGTTATCTTCATGTTTAAAATACCTAAGGCTCCAAGAGATACTGTCTAAAATCCAAGTAGGACTGAATCAATCTTTAACCTTCAAAGCCATATTGATCAAATGGTCTTGTGTGATGTTTGGTTCAGACCTTTGAAATGGCAGTCCTTTCTGCTCTATTTGGAGAGTAAAGTTGCAGTGGCCTTATGTTTGAAGGAAAGGAGTTGCTTTTGTCTGTACCATCAAAAGGCTTTCCAATATCATTTAGTGGGAAATATGTTTGTAAAATTCCTTGGAACAGAAGACCCTAAATTGACTATAAAATATTATTTCTGTGTATTTATATAAGCCCCCCAATGAACAAATATACTGGAGCTCAGATGAACTACCAAAAAAAGAGACACATTTGATAGAAGAATCATGGGTTTTGTTTTCAGAGAGTATTTTTATTATATTTGTTAATCTACAAACAATCAACTAACCACAGAGTAAATGAAGTTCAGAAAGATTTGTGAAGCAGAAAGAGACTTTATAGAAGGAAATGTTGACCAGACAAATACATGAATTTTGACCGGTGATACTTTACAGTTCATACTGCCTGTGTTCAGAAATACTGTTTCTGAATTGTAATAGTATTTTAAAATTTTATCACAAAATAAAAATATTTACAAAGTTAAATGACTGAATATGAAATAAATCCATGAAATTTAATAGTTGCAGGCCCCTGTGAATTTGGAATTTGTTGGAAATCTTTCCTCTTTGGATCCTTTTTTAACAGTAATTAATGAACTTAAAACACATGAACTTATGAACTTAAAATGGCTTCATTTTTATAAGTTGTAAGTTTTAAAGAAAAATTATTTTAGGAATTATATATATATATATATGAGTTAAATATTTATCAGACTAAAATACAGTAATTTTATAAACTTTACATATTTACATATTGAATAAGGGTTTAGGAAGGTTAGTTACCTGCATAGAATATGTTTCAAATTTTTTTTTTAACATTAATATAAATTCTTTGTATCTGCTATCAAATTAATATATTTGAGGTAATGAAAGGATTCCTCTGATAAAGCAAATTGAAAACATTTGGAATCCATTCCTATTTCTTATCAGCAGCATGCTGTCTAGTCCCTCAAGCAGACAATCTCTAGTACAATACCATCTGATGCTGTCATTAAATCCTCAGCGTCGGGTTTCCGTAGCAACAGCAGAGCTCTCTCTGCTTCACTGTCTGCATGTGAAACCCAATCTGGAACAAAACCAGTAAATCTTATGCTGTTTTTCTACATTTATTTGACAGCTTAAATCAGAGACCTTCTGTAGCTGGAAATAAGTGGTAAGTAGCAGTTAAACTTTGTGATTATTAAATTGTGGGGCTGTATTGTAGTTGTTGATGTACACGCGCACCAGATGGTGGCCTGCTGTATTCATCATCAGATTAGAAAGATAAAGTCTGGGCTATATGTAGGCCCACACACCAGCTTAAGAGTTTACTTTGTAATGCATAATAGCTTTTAGTACTTATTTAAAATAGCAAATCTTGAAAAGCTTTACTTTGATTTGGTTATAGATATGACAGGACGAACATATTCCCAAGGTGTTTAAAGTTAGTTTTGATGTTACTGTTTTCACACTGTTATCCCTCTCCAGGCCAACAATAACAAACCATATACAGGTTATATCGAGTGTGCTTGGTTTAGGAGTGAGTGTTCACAGAACAGACAACTGTCTTTGACTCAAAATGTGCAATGGTAGTTAAAAACTGTGACTAGAAATGATGTATGGCTTTCTTACAGAAAAAATACAAAATGTTTCTGAAGGGAATTTAAAAAGTGAATGTTTATACTTATTAGCATACTCTAAATAAAAGCTTTTCTATGTTTACTAAAACCAAACAAAGTGTTTTTAAATTTTTTTTTCCATTTCTAAGGCAGAGAAATTTTCTGAAAGCCATTAGAAGCCCAAACAACTAGCATGGAGAGTTCCCATATCAGAGGAGTTTTGGGTTTCATTTTACTAATTATATAATCTTTCCCATTATATTTTTATAGTCTTTTTGCAATGTATGATTTCAAAATATGCATGATTGTTTTAATGACTTTCACTTAGATATAGTATCCATTTTATGAAAGCAATATCTGTTCAAGATGTAGTTGATACGTTTTTAAAAACATTGTCATAAATAAGCATGAAATACTGTAAATTTTGGTGAACAAAATTTGATCATGGTAAGTATTAAAGCTATGGCTTAGGTTGAATCAAACAGCTGCTATTGTGCATTTATTACTCAAGTTAAACCAAGACATTGTGCCTTTATACTTCCGAAGATTTGAAGAAAAAAAGCAACACAGGTATAGTACGCATTTTTATTTATACACATATGAGAATATGTTTGGCTATATTTTATTTAGAAGGGACATATCTGAGATGAAGAGATACTGTAGCAAGAATCAAGAACTTTCACAGAATTAATATTTTTACCTTTTTTGAGGCATCTCCAGACATGAATTCTTTATATATTTGCTTTGTACTAAAATAATACCATTATACATTAGACTAATCTTTATATAAGTGAATGTCATTTAAATTATAACTATAATTTCATGTCTAATTTTTAAGTATTTTGCTAAATAATTCTGCTGACTAATAAGAAGTCTTTGAGAAGTTTCACTAACATACAGCATTCATCTAGTTCAGGGATAAACCTCTTGTCTGAAGAAGTCAGAACAATCATGGTAATTTTCCAAGGGCCTTTTCCAATTAATATCAGTGGGAGCTGGCTTTTGCTAAAGAGTAGCATGATATGAGAGAGAGGATAATCACATGAAAAGCATGTAAATATTTACTAATCATTTTGCTTAAAGAAACATAGTTGGGTATTTGAGCATAGATGGAAACATAATTTATTCTTTTTATTATTATTATATTGCTTGATCTGGATCTTATTCTTCCCTGTTTCATTGATCTTAATCTTGATTATTTAGTTTTGGGGTTTTTTTTAGATTATAGACAACTAAAAAAGAATTATGAGCAAATTTTATGAAATTATGAATGCATTTGTCAAATTTGGGATAATTTCCTTCCTATGTGCACTTATGTTGCAGAAAATGTGTGGCTATTTGCACACAGGTCCATCCACTGTTATACACATTCTTAAATAATATCAGTGAGCTTTTGCAAGAATAAGTAAGAAATAGGCAAACTGTAATATTTACCCTTTTGAAAAAGACATCCTCTTTGTGAAAATACTGTGTAATGAATGTTAAAAATTACATAGTATGATAGTCAACAAACATAAGCCCAGATATTTTGTGTTCCCAAAATAGTCTGGCAGAGCTGATTTTCATTCCAGTGTTGTGCGTTGTCTTGATTTGTGGTTTCTGATTTTTTTTTTCATAAATATTTGGTGGATAAAGAGAATATCTAGAAGAAAATAGGATTTATTATAGAGGGAGCATGCCGACCAGACACTGACTTTGATACATTCCGTAATATGAGGATTTCATGTCCATACTGTTGCATTTTGTTTTTATCTCCCCATCCTGTCAGCCTTGGTTCTCTTTTCCTGTTCTAGTCAAATTAATCACATTTGAACCCCAAATTTAAGAGGCTTGTTTAGCTGTAGAGAGTTGATAGAGAAAGAAAAATAATGCCATTGGTTTCACAAACCAAAGCCACTTCTCAGGAAAACAAATTTATGATGAAATAAAATATAAAATAACAGCATTCCCATACCGAGTTGCAAGCTTTTAGTCATTTTGTAAAATAGCACATTTTTATGTAGTTAACAAATCAAATGGACAGATGATCAATGTCAAATCTACTGGAAAACTGCCTGTGCAAATGGAATGCCAGATTAGATAATAATCTGTCACTCAAAGTGCTGATGACCATGTGTATATTGCAAAGCATGTCTCAGACAAGAATTGTAGTAAAAGTCACCTTCATCCTAAAATGAATGTAGCATAAATTTTTAGTAAATCATGAAAGATATTTAAGGTTAATAAAGATTTCTAAGATACAAAATGAAGAAGCTGTTATTAGCTTTAAATATATCTTGAACATCGACTTTCTGTATTGGTCCAATCATTGCAATAATTAGAAATGATAATAACTATTTATTAAATCAAATGAGCCAAAGATTTTTATTTTATTTTTTGAACAATAATAATTGATGAAGGTTGTATAATACCTCGGCATACTTTACATTGCCAAGACATTGCTCTGCTTGTAGGACCCTTCTGATCCCCTAAATTTCTACTAAATTTTTACTAAATTTTTACTAAATTTTTACTAAATTTTTACTAAATTTTTACTAAAATTTTACTAAATCCCCTAAATTTCCTGCTTTTGTATGACTCCCAGGAGTGTGTTCTTTTGGAAACCTTCCTTTGGAAGATGCTAGCTGCCGTTATTTTATGTATTAATACAACAGAACTTGAATAAGGTAATTACACGATGCAGCCTGAAAGCAGTTGTTGTGGAAAGTTGCTCACACAAGTAAGTGGCTGCAAGGTAGGTAATATATGACATCTTTTTTAATTCATTAAATACCAGTTGTTTCACAGGCTGAGTGGATGCTTTTTGCATGTCTAACAGCATACAGATAGATCATTGCCAGTGCATACTATCACTCCAAGGAAAAGGAATCAAGTGGGTTCTGTAAAAAAAAAAAAAAAGAAATTATGTGTGAAAAGAGAGTTATGCGTCTTGGCCTTCATCAGAAGAGGGAATTTATGGGGCCTAGAAGATTTTAAAGTGAAAAATGAAAGAAGTTAATAAATAGATAGATAGATAATAGGTTCTTCAAAGATAGGCAGTAATTTTGAAACTGTGGAGCCATTTCTCTTCTATAGTTAAGAATTTAACACAGCCAGAGTCTTCTGCTTCCTGCAAAGTCTAAGCTGCTTCTTGAATTTTCTTCAGGATGGTCTTAGCGTTTAATTTATACAGTTATGCTTTTCTCTTCTTTCTCCCTGTATGGAGCATATTATGAAATTTTTTGTTAGCTTCAACAAGATACCCAGAAAACATCAAATCCTGTTATTTAAAGAATTTTACAAGGATGCAGAAAATTTTGAAAACACCTGAGCTACTTAGGTTAAAAGGCTACATTTCTTCCTTCATGAAATAGCATCTACCTTGCAAATTTTGAAGTAGAAATTATATATGAAGTCTTAAAATGGACAAAATTATGGGATTCTCTTGGAGGAAAAATTTGGTTGCCATTCACATAATTAAAGCAAACTAAATAAAAGGTCAGTGATTTACTTCCTTTTAGTTTATACAAAAAGATTTCTCTACTTTTTGACCTGTCCAAGCACATTGGACAAATGCTTGTCCAGTCCTATTAAACTATGTATTTTACCAGGAAACTTAAAATTTTAATTAATACAATGTTTGTGAAATGCTTAAATCTAAAAGTAATTTTATTTTTGCAGATTGTTAATGAAATTAATTTTGATACTTAGATGTCTATGATTTGCAAAATTCTATTGCCAAATAATACTGTGTAAACTTGACATCAATGCTTGTACTACCAATTTATCATAGATTTAATTTTTATATTTTCACAGTATTATCTTTTAAAGTGCTTGTGATTGTTTTATAATATGTCTAAATAAATGTGATCTTCATATAAATGTCATAGAAAAAGTGGGATACTTTAAAGTAAAAAAAAAATTCTTATTCAAAATAAATCTATTCAATGTGGAATTTAAAAAGAAGTAGATACCACCCTAATTAGCAGTAAAATAAAGAAAATAAGTTGGAAGGATAAGTATTTTCACTGGTGAGAGCAATGATATAATTTCATTTATGCTGACCATTGGGAGGGGAGTTGATGAGAATGGCAAAAATATTGAACAGAACTGTATGTGACAGACAGAATTCATGAATGCAACTTTTCAAATAAAAGACTGTAAGGTTGCCCTAAAATATTTTTAACAGAAATATTTCACATTTTTGAAATATTTTTCAAATAATATAGAATATTATTGTTATTGCATTAAATAGAAATTGGTATATTTTTATGAATATAAAGGTAGAATATGGAAAATGGGAAAAAAGAAATGGAAGCAATGGAGTTTCCAGTATCTGATGCCCACCACAGGACTGGATTTTTTTTTCTACAAACCATGACTTTAGCAACTCTACACACTGAAATGCAAAAGAAAGCAACATAACAGGAGATCAGATAAGATTATATGCTTCCCTGGACAAACATGTTTACACAAAGAGCAAGAATTGTTTCTGTGGGGGAAAAAGGAAAGAATTAATTATATCTTCTTAATATCTTTAGAATTTTTAGATATTTGGCATTTTTTAATATGAAAATGTTACTTTAGCCCACTATGTAAGGTAATTTTCAGTGTAAACATAACAATTCAAAGTTAAAAGAGGAAAATCTGTTTCATACGTTACAATTACTGCTCAGCCACAAAAAGGAATATTCATAGGAGAAGTGTTACCAATAGAGCTTGTCAGATAAAAATAGAAATTAAATGGAGTTCTGAATGTCTCAACTCAAATTCTGTCTGGTCCTACTCACAGCTCTTTAAAGTGAAACATAAATGGTCAAGAAGAATATTTGTTTCTCGGATGAAACAAAACAGTTATTCAAAAGAAATTTGGAATAGTGCTGGAAATTGTGTGCAAATGTCAGACATTCTGCCTTTTTTGTCTCTGGTAGCACTGTCCAGCAAGCTTCAGTACAACACAGCAAGTGTTGAAATGGTTCTTGACAACAAAACAATTCATGTGGAAGACTTGGTATTCACATTATGCAATTCAGGATTTTTTATTTTGGATTAGCTCTAGTTTCTACCTGGGGACTTGAATGCCTGTTAGCACTGGGATTTATTAGTTACACACTGGGAGTGCATGTTCTGGTTTAATTTCATTGGGAAGGAATCCTATTCATGTGCTACATGATGCGATCTGAAGCCCTGTAAGGAGGAACAATCAGGATATTCACTTAAAAACCACATTCCTCATCCAACAGTAAAGACTATGTAGCACAGCACCTCCTTTAGCTATAGCTCTAGCCCTGCACTTTCCCATTGCTTTATACACTACGGTGTTTGAAATCATGTTCAGAAAACCAAATTGAAGAGCTGAGCAGTCTTTCTACTGTGTACTGCACCCTTCTGTTTGATCTTTATTCTTTTTGTAGCATTTCATTTGCAGAGCTGCAGAGAGATATTCTGGAGCCTATTAGTTGTTACCATGCTGCCTCTTTACCAAGAACTTGTGGCTAGTTAACATCTATGGACATCAGAAATCACATACTTGCCCTCTCCCCCTGTATTTGCTGCAGCTTTGTCTATGGGGATACAGTTTTGGGGAAATTGTAAAAAAAAAAAAAAAGGAAAAAATAAAAGGTTATGAAATCTAAATATATAGGAATCAGGGGTTTGAAAATCTTTACAAATTTTGGGGACAATAGTTCCTAGAAGTTTCCCTAGAAAAAATATTTTTTTTAAAGCATAGAGCTTGTCATTGTGTAAGAACATCAGCTTTTCCTTTTATAATGATCTCTATATTCATCAGATTAACTTCAATTTGTTATTTGTTGCCCATGAAATGGGGATTAAGCTTGGTATATAGACAGATATCCATGAGAGACACTGCTCTTCTCATCATCTCTCTGTGTCATCGGTACTACCCTATGTTCCCTGTAGGTGAAAACCTCATTAGACACTCCTGACATTTTGCAAAATATAAGGTAGCTCTGATGCAATGCTATTGATCAGAATTTCTTTTCTGTCCCTGCTACTTTACAGCACATTTTTTTCCTTTACAAATAAATTATTCATTGCTGGAAGCACAGTAGTATTTATACTCATGTACATGGAAGGAAGACACCTTTAGGCTAACTAATCATTTAAAAGTGTATGTCCTTATCATTGTACAACTACATGGATGAATCACTTTCTGTTACTATGTGTCCATATTTTCCACACTTGTCACCCAGGAAATAATTTATTCTCATTCATTGCCAGATTTTGCATCTGTACAGGCTGAATCTAGGCTGTGAAAATTAAATAGTGATTTATAATCTCAAGGAGAAAAGTATTAGGACATTATGACCTTGTCAGAGCCTTGAATGGTTCTCTTGCTTTAAAAATAGATGATAATATTGCTATTTAGCCTAAGAGACAATTGATTTCTTGGAATTGGACCCTGAAACTCTTAAGTTGCTTATTGTGCTTCATTTACACCAATAGTCTTAAAATATATGTTTAAAAAAAGCCATAAAACTCTATATTTCTCTTTTGCATTTAAATATACTCTCCCCTTTTATAACCACAAGTGCAATATAACAACAATGTAGTCTTGAACACATTGATTTCCATATTAAATATTATGAATTGCATTTAAAAACCATTAGCTGTATGTAAACATGAAGAACCTACCTGCTGCTTACATAAAAATTGTGATGTACAGAAAAAGTAGTCTAGCATTCCATATTCCTGTGAGATGTGCATTTGTTATAAACAAAGAAAGAAAAAAAGCATATTCAGTTTCCATTTTTGAAGCAATACTTGAACAGTTATTTAAACAATGGTGTATTTAGTCAAGTTCTTCAATTCTTCATTTCAGCTTCCTCATTTCAAGCTAGTGTCAGACTAACTCAGTTGTGAACCACCTCTATCAACCTTTGTAAATTTAGCCCACAAGCATTAATACATCCTAATCAATGAGTACAGCAATATGACTAAATGAGTTAAGTTATGCTCACTAACAAATACTACAGAGCCTAAAAACCCATGACTATAACACAGAGGATGCTTTCTGTGCCATGAAATTTCTCTTTATTGTAGAACTTTTATCTTCCAGGTTGGCAAAAGACTAGGGTATGTTACTCATGCAATGTTAGTAACTGGAATAATTTAATATATTCTTTTTCTTGAGTAAATATTGTCTCTTAAACTAATTGCCAACATATTCCATTTGAACAAATAAAAAACTGTTCTCCATCTACCTTTATACAGATAGAAGCCTAAATTATAAGTGAGAGAAGAGGGTGAAAAGCATCTACATGTTGGAAAAAGAAAATATTTTTTAGAACTTAGAATGGCAGGATGAATTAAACATCTTTCATTATGGTCTACTACACAATTTTCAACCCAATATGAAAGAGGAATTTTTACCAAGCATGTCAATTTGACTAAAGTTTAATTGGTCATCCCTACTCCCATCCTACTCCTAAAAGACTTAATTTCTTACCTGTTTATTAATTTGCAAAATAGCAGCCTTCATCACTTACTTATCATCTGTGAATGATGATTCTCTATGTTGTAGGAAACACAGACCTACTTTTTTTTTTTTTTTTTTTTTTAGTGACTGATAATGTCCAAGAAGTCACCTCCCTTATGGCATTTGAATCAGACAGCAGAAGACAATTTCAAGATTAAGTGGGTGGGTTTAATTTTTTGTCCTGTCAAATCCTTGCAGTAATCTTTATCACAAGAAAAGATTAATTATGTGCAATTTTCTTTTCTCATTACAATCATTGCATGAAAATAAGAGTATGGAATTGATTAGATTACAATAATTGTCAAGAATAAGAATTAATCATAAGATTTAGTATGGAGTTGATCAAAGACTATGAAACCACTGTACACTTTACCAGCATTTTCTGAAACTGTCATTAATCTTCCCATTTCTAAAAGAAGAGGCTGTGACTGATTAGGAGATCAAACTGTATGCTGTTCAAATGATTAAGATAACACTTTTGGCTATTTCCCACATCAAACCCCCAAAGTCATGATGGACAACTGAAAGAATTATGTGTTCTTAGCCTCCTGCCAAGAACAAGTCAGTCTGACCAAGTGCTGGCCCACAGCTGGAAGGCTGCCTGAAGTAACAAAACAACCATGCCAAGCTAAGGCGCCTTGCGCATTAAGTCAGAAACTGTGTGATACAAGGATTGCACACACAAAGTACTTTATTAAAAATAAAGACACAAGGAAATCCTGTACTTAAGGCAGGGCACTGAATTATTTTCTTTTATTGGATTTTCTTTTATATAGAAAGTCCATTACACCATGTTTTAAGGCATCTGTATGCTATGTTACTGGCAGCATCCCATGTTGACACAAAAATTGATTAAATATGTCAGTGTTAATCTATTTCTGTATCAGGTGAAAATTGAACACAGTGAACTAGTGCCGTTAGTGCACTTGGTAAAGTCTTCTTTTTTTTGTTTTCTTGCTTTTATGAAATCTGTTTTTTTGTTGTGTATGTATTTAATGAGACTATTCAAAGAGGATACGTGTAATTCTGGACCTCTAAGAATGATAGTACTTGATACCAAGGTGTAAACTGTTTATACCCATCTCATCAGCAGGATGGGAATTACTTTGTGTACTTGTGGAAACCATAATCTTACAGAGACTAATGTAGACACTGTATTGTACATAAACTGCAAAACAAGGCTGGTTTTCATCATCAGAAAGTCTGTTTTGTTTCTAACACTACTACAGCTAAGGGTAAAACAATTGTGAAATGCAGTAATGAAAACCAGGGCAGAGAGCAACAAAAGTGTCTGAGATCTTGTCACCAGTGTACCAGGACATAATTTGCCTGCCAATTTTTAGAACAGTCCTTTCAGTTGCTGTTAAACAGACATAAAGCATAGTTTTTACCTGTGTCAGACACAGTTGGAAACAATAATCTACAGTATTCCCAAATTAAAAGAATTACAGAACTTGTGCTCTAGCAAAACACATGCATTGCCATTTTTCTTGTTACCTTAGAATGTTGCTTTAAGCTTTTGGTGCTGTAGCACAACAGTATTATGTAGACAGTTTTGCAGTGGATTTTCTGACATTATCTATCTATCTATCTATCTATCTATCTATCTATCTATCTATCTATCTATCTATCTATCCATCTGTATATATCTATATATATATGTTCACTCATAGCAAATTCAAGAAACCTACAGAGTTACCAAAATATTCAAGCATATATGTATATCACTATCACCTCCTTTTCCTTTGCATTCAGAGGTATTTACACTGCTACAGATTGAAAGTGAACAGAAACCTGGCTCTTGGGATTCCCTTTGAGTGATGTCTTTTTTTAAACTTTAATCAATTCCCATCGCTTTCAACAAGAATGACAATGGAAAGTTGGTTTTGCTCAAAAGCAGCAAGTCCTTTTTCTTCAGTTCTTGTATTTTTGACACTCTTACATGTGTTTATTGTAAACACACAGCTACTCATTTCTCTTTTCTACAGACCAGTGGCTTTGCCTGTTGTAACAGTTTCACTGTTCCACTTTGCAGAGGCAAAGCCTATGCAGCCTGATTCAGTCATACAAAACCAGCAGTCCAGCAGTTCCTCTCTTTCTAATGGAAAAACAGGTGATCTAAGAAAACATGGATGATCAGAGAACAGGAAAACAACAAAAAGAACTCATTACATCAGAAATAATTAATCAAATGCACATAAACACATGTTAATTCCCCAAACTGTAAAAAAAAAAAAAAAAAAAAAAAAAGTTTGATATGGAAATTAGTTTTTAATATCTGCTAAAGAAGAAACATTGCTGTAAAAGGTTATTAGTATACCCTGTAATTCCTTTTCAGTGAAATTCCTTTCATATTCTATACAGAATACTAGTTCCCTAATGAGGATTAAGGGAGTATATATTCCAAAATTAATCTCATTTCTAGTTTGGTTGGAATCTTGTATATATATGTATATGTATATGTATATGTACATGTATATGTATAAGTATACGTATATGTATATGTGTATGTATATGTATATGTATATGTATATGTATATGTATATGTATAAATTCATTTTTTGCTCTTTCTTTTTTTGTTCTTTTTCCTCTTGTTTTGGATTAGGTTTTTATTTAGTACCAGACCTAAGTCCATTACTAAGTGCTTTAGATTTAGTAACAGAATAATTTCTAAGTTTCTCTTTCAATCATAACATCACAAGTCTTGTAAAACTGTATGTTTCCTGTGAATTCTTTAGCGAGGAGCCATCATGTCTCCTGGCTACCAGCTGAGTGTTAAAATGCACAGTGGAAATAGGGGAATGGTACTTTGTCAAGTATTATTCACAGCAACCTTCTGAAAGGTGCTACAACTTAATATAGCATCTGTCCTTGGAAAAATCACTGAACCTACACAAAGAAGTTCAGTTAGAGATACTGGGTGTTCAGGACCAATTTTCAGATGGTCCAGACCAGTCAGCTTTTGCTTGGTTCAAGTAGTTCTATTTTAACAATGTTGAGATTTGAGTGCTGTTATTCCCTGCTGTCTACACTGGCGCAGCTCTCTTCAAAAACTGCCCTAGATATGACTTTCAAGAAGTGATACATGCAATTTTATAGCACTAACTCTTCATGGCAGCCTGAATCACCTTGAAGACAATGTCTGATGTCACTGCCTCCAGAGATAATTTTGTTCATTAGGGGAACTGTATCAGCTGGCTCCTATGAGGCAGCACCCTGACATCTTTAAGGATGACATGACACAAAGACTCCATGGGTAAGAGAGATAAAGGCCAACATAGCTAATATTTCAAGGGTCTTTTTGAATAAAAGTTTGAAATGGCCATTATATCATGTATTAGAATTTTAGTCTTCCTTAGTAAGTCACTGCAATTGAATGTGTAAACTACTTTTCAAGTGAAGATGGAACAACTTTCCTTTGAAAAATAGATAATTCCTCATGTGATATAAAGTACCGATCAGAACTATTGCTTAATACCATTCTGAATCAATATATTTTATCTGTTTTGTTTTACTTTAAAACTTAGAAACTGCAAGGATGGAAAAAGAGTAATGGTTATTACACTTTGAGGATAATGTGTCAGTTCTGAGTATTATTAGAATTTCAGGATAAGAAGTCAGATTTAATGTTGTAGGGTAAGGTGTATGGGACAAGGCAAGACTATCAGATTAATTCAAAATTGCACTATGTTAATCATCCTTAGGTTGTTTTTACTCTTATTATGCATTTGAGAAATGAGTAGATTAATTAGCTAGGTTTTATTCTCATTAGGTGCTTTGTCATGAGAACTCTGAAGAATTGCATAGCCAATAAATTATGTGAACTCACTTTAAAAGTTGTGCATTTTTCCTGGTTTTCTGTATATTGTTTTGATGCAAATGTACCACTGCTTTTAACTGCAGAGAAGGCAAACAGACTAATAAAAAATCTGCCTGATACTATGATCCATAGCTCTCAGAAACTATCATAAAGAAAATAAAAGTTAAATTCAGACACACAAAAATACATGGATATATAGTGCAACGATTTATACTGTTTCTACCTTTTAAGAACATAACTTGGATAAATTATTTTTATAAAAAGGAAAGCAGATGTTAGAAGAGCATGTACATCCAGACAGCAACTGCAGCAAATATCTTTTTTTCTGAAATAAACTGTATTCTAAAACTTTAGGGTGTGTGTTTTCGCAAGCTTAATGCATGATGGAAAAACCTTCCACACAAGTCTTTGGCTGACCTCTATTGTCTTACTTTTTAAGCTGATTTCATGTTGGTCAGTTTGCATTCAACAGGCCAGACAGAAAGGAGCTGCAGGAGATGGCCAGGTTGTGCTAGACCTACCTCATTTTTGAGTCACATGGTCTCAGGAAGGTTTGTGATACACTACCATGGAAGAAAGTTCATGTTATCCCTTTATCAACTTTCTTGATGTTATGGGGAGAACTGTGAAAAGAGAGTATCACAGGTCTCTATTCTGTATTTGGAAGGCACTTTTTAGCCATAACCACAAAAAGGATTTTATTTGCTGAGGTAATTTGATAGTCAGGCACTTTGCCTTCTCTATTTACAAAATGACAAAGAAAGAGATTGAAAATCCTGGATTTTTCATTTACAGAGACTGTCCTGCAGCGATAGAAGGGGAAATCTTAGAGACTATCTTTCCTTCAAAGGAAGCTCATTCAAAATGCCAAAAAACTAAAATGTCAAAGTTCTAGCTGGAATGCTTAAATTAGCTGCGCATCTGTTAGAATACTCAGTTTTTTCTGTTCAAACACTGGGCTGTATTTACAGAATATAGTCAATCCTATTCTCACACTGTCAGGTTCTGTGGTGCTTGGAAATTTGAAGCAGAGAAAGTCTGCTTAAGTCATTTAAAGTCATTTAAGATTTGCAAAAAAGCATGAAAAGTGTAAAGCTAAAAATCTGTTGGATGTGAGTATATTAAAGAGTGGAGTAAATGTACAAATTGGTATTTTTCTTTTATAAATAATAACTACATTATCATTATTATTATTTTTACATTCTTAAACCAAATGCTGACATGAGTTTGAGTAAAACTAATGATGCAGCCAAAGCAATCTTACGGTACAAAACAAGCTGGTGGAAAAAAAATAGAGTTAATAAGTAGAATAGTTAAAATCAAAATATGTTTCTTTGGAGCTTTCTTTTGAGTGACCTTTCTGGATTTTAAATTGTATATATTTTGTAAAAATTGTATCAATTTCTCTGTGCTAATATACAAAACTTATATTGTTAGTTGTGTCATTTATTGACTTATTTCTTCCTAATTCACACCAAGCAAAGTTAAATATTACAGTAATGAGAAAATATTTCTATGCTTACTCAGAAAAAAAAAGAAACTAAAAATAATTCTATGTGAATTAACTTGGAAATTTGATGGTAAGAAATAATCTTTTAACTTGTAACACAAATCTTTTAAATTTTATGGAATCCAAACTGCACACTTTTTTTTTTTTTAAAGGAAAGCCAATTGAGCTAAGCATTTCCAGGTCTATACTCTGCTTTGGCTTTTTTACATAAATGTATTACAAATATGGGGGTTTCTGCATTTTCACAAATTGGATACTGAAATGCCAGTTTCTTCAGAGCTCCATGACTGCTTCCTATTAACTATGTTTAAGGATCATTAATAAATATTCTGTCATGTTTAGATAACTAAAACTGATCTAAAATCTTTTTAAAGCAAGAATTCAAACTATAGAGTGAAATGGTACATAATGGCAAGGAGATTCTCATCAAAGATATTAAAAATATGGTTAAAATATAGATCTCTTCACTCGGACCACTAGCTGAGAGCTACAAGATTGCAATCACAACAGAGTAATGAAAATGGATTTAGCTGATGCCATTTCTCATTTTCATTACCATCATTTTCCTGAAAATGAATTAATATTGTACTATTTTGTATTCTCATGGCAATTTTTGTCACAAAATGGATTCATGCCAAGCCATCTTCTGTTCCTGTTAATCTTTGTCAAAAAGGCAGGGCAACAAATTTTTCATGTCCTACTGAGTTCAGAGACGTATGTAAAACTTTTACAGCCCTGCAGACTTCAGGCTCTTTTTGGTGGTTTGGATAGTTTGACCCTAGGTAATGTTTACTAATGCAATAACATTTAAGCACAGAAAGCTCAAGAAAGATGACAAAATATGAAGATTTTTTTTCCTTGCTGTCATTTGTAGTGGGAGCAGTCAAAAGTACAGAACTGTAATACCAATGGACATTAGAGGATACTTTAAAAGTGACATAGGGTAATATCTAGTTTTACCTATGCAAGTAAACGTAGGGATATATAGCCAAACCCCCATATTCATATCATTGACAATTGTGTTAAACAGTGAAATTTTGAAAATAAGTAATAATGTATTGATAGCAACCAAAATTAAAACCCAGTAGGTTTTCATTGTAATGAAATATAGGGTGCAACTTTAAAAAACTGGCAAAGACAGTACTTCAAGAAAAACAGTCATTATTGTATGTATATAAACTTATCCATTGATGTGATAAATCATTATTTTATTCAACTATAATTTTGAACTAGCACATTAATTATTTTGGTTTTATTTTTCTCTTTATAATGTAGTTGTATTTCCTATTAGACACATAGATGGCATATTTAGGCATAAAATAACTTTTTTTCTTCTTTCTTTTAACTTCTTTATTTTTGATATAAATTAACTACATTAAAATTACATGCCTTACAACCTAAATATATTTTTACTTTGCAAATTATATCATGAAAGAAGAAAGGAAATAACATGGTAATTTAATTAGAGCAGTGGAACTGTATGAAATTCTGTTTTTCCATAGAGTCTCTTATTCTTTTATTAAGACTGAACACGACCATTAAATAAAATGATGTACTGGGTATCCATAGCAAGTTGGTGAAACTACCACAGGTGGAATGCTTTTACCAGAACCTGAATATGGAAAAAATCTGTTGAATTCTATAGATGTTTAGAAGCCAAATTGAGAGACATAGTAGTTATTTTCTTTAGAAATAAAAATGCCCTTAAAAGTCATCTGAATGCTTTACATTTTCCTATACCTTTATCCCTACTACCGTGTCTTTTGGTTTGGCAACAATTAAAAGTAAATTAGTTTCAAAAGTTAAATGAATTCAAAAATATTAAAAAGTTAGATGGTAGCACAAACAATAATCAGAAAAGGGAATTTTCCCTTTATCAATAATTTTCTCAAGTCATGTCTAATCAGCTGATGAACTAGAGTTCTAATCAGCTGATCAAACACACGATACTGATCAGAACTTCTCACAAATACTAAATTATAAATACTTAGTCACTTTTCCATCTTCTTAATTTCTCCTTGAATGTTAGATAATAAATATTTTTATATTAGATTTTACTGAATATATAGAAAATTATGCAGAAGACTTATTAGGTCTCTAATTTTGCAAACTAAATAGTCAAAGTCAGCTGAAATACATATAACGCACTTTTAATTTACAGTAGTGTATTTCAGAGAAAAATCTGGTAAAGCATGCTGTAGGGCTTTTCTTTTGGAAAGAAAAAAGTTTTCTTTTTAAAATAGAAACAAATATGTGTATGTACTTCAATAAATAAATTTTTAGATATATTTAATATAGCTAACATTGCATCACATCATAGGTCTACTTATGACTTTTGATTAGAATTATTACTTAAATAAAAAACCCAGTAATTTTATAATACATCTGATGTATCACATAAAAAAATCTAGGAAAGAGCTGAAAAGTTTTTAAAGCCCCTGTGGAGAGATGATGTTGTCACAGGCAAATAAGCTACAAATACTTTATTCACTGTATATTTGAGAGTTATCTTAATGGTTTCATAGACATAATATTATCTATTTCTTCCAGTTAGTTGTGTAGCTTTCTTGTATAAAATATTGTATAGAAAAAGCAATGCAAAATCTTAATTTACCAAAACTATATGTGAAGGAAGTTTATGTACATAATACCTATTTGTGTATTAGATAAATTATTAGGTAGAAAGATTTCACTTGGGTGCAAATGGGTTGTAAATAGATAACATTTTTAAAGCAGATGGTGGCGCTAAGATTAGACCTATCAATAGTCTATTGTTTCAGACTTCTTTAAGGGTGAACCTACTTGCTTTTATACATAAGATATTATGTATTTTATGATAATATAATATTTTAAAAATAAACACATAAAATTGAAGCTATCAGTGTCTCCAATAGATGCCAATGAATTACATAACCCACTAGTTAAAGCCAGATTGATTGAAGAGAATCAGAATGCCTACCATAGATTTTAGCACTCAGTATCTGAAGATGTTATTCATCTTTCTACTTTTGCTTCATTGAAATTTCTGTATTTGCAAACTTCTTGATGTTCTTACCTTCTTGCCTAGCTCTTCCACTTTGACTTCATATCCCAAAATATTAAGGACCAACAAAAATCACATTTATAAAAGTGGGAGAAATGTCTTTTCTGGAACTTGTGAAGCACATTCAGTAAAAGTAATCTGACCTCACAGCCCACAGTAAAAAAATTGTCTCTTACAGCCTGCTCAAATTTCCTCTTTGCTGTATAATCTGAGTCAAAGGAAGCAGGCTGTGTCAGGTGACGAGAAGAACGGCGAAAAAATTTCTGTTTCAACTGGAAAGGCATCTTCCTTTTTTTTTGTCTTCCTTTTAAATGATGATATTGTAGGTGAAAAGAGCTTTTTTCAAGTTAGACCTTTGTTAATCTTTGTGATTCGTTCAAATGATCCCTCAGCCACGATCTTTTTCTGGAAATGCCTACCCATCTGTTCTCTTTTTTCCTTTTGGCTGGTTTGATGGGACTCGGGTTAATGATGAGAAGCTTCATGACACTATCATGATACAAATACCAAGAAAAATTCCTAAGAATTGTGGACTTGTTCCATCAGACAGGATGACTGTAAGATATTAGAAGATATAAAGAGGCAAAATGTTGATTGTGTAACTACTCTACTGCTTAAGAATTGTAGTATTACCATGGAAGAAAATATTATTTGTGCCACATCCATAAACTGGAAGAACAGAGACATTTCATGGTCTCTTATGCAAGAAGCGGCTGCCTCATTCTGTTTTAACCTGTCTAGGATCAGGTTGATTTGAAGAGAAGGTTCAGTGGTTGTTTCTATGACATTGAGGATGTTCTTCTCTCAAGGACTAGAGAGATACAGCTGCTCTCAAGATAAATTGCTGTATGGAACAGAATGATTCTATTTCTATTTCTATCTCAGATGGTAGAATTTACTTTTAGTATGAGATAAATTGGTTCTCTAGAAACTACATCTGTTAAATATATTGTATTCATAATGTCTGTTAATTAAAAAGCATTCCATACACATAAAAATAGAAATGGAAAAGAAGCTTCGTGACATCTCATTTAAAGTAAAATATAGCCTCATACAATCATTTTTTCCTTTTCTCTTGCATATTTGAGTACCATTGTCCATAGTCATCTGCTTATTTTTTTTTTCATTTTTTGCAGACCCCTGGACTCTTCATATAAAATTGTTATT
Source organism: Taeniopygia guttata (assembly GCF_048771995.1). Classification (NCBI taxonomy): domain Eukaryota; kingdom Metazoa; phylum Chordata; class Aves; order Passeriformes; family Estrildidae; genus Taeniopygia; species Taeniopygia guttata. Next base: position 28,645,760 of record NC_133027.1, on the reverse strand, counting down.
ATGTTCACTATAAAAATACTTAGAAATTCAGGCATCTTGTTTAATTGTTAATTAGCATAGTACAGAAGAAAACTGATGACAACTTTTCCTTTATTATTTTTTTTTCACAGATTTTAATTTATTTAGTGACTGGTAAGTTTTTTACTGCAGTGGTTTTTATTTCCACAAAGATTTAACTTCTAAGCAGGTAAGAATGACTCTGATGTTACATGCACAAGTGAGTGATTTCATTGTAAAGGATAATTGTTCCAAAGAAAGATTCATTTACTTTCTTTGAAAATCAGCTGTTAGACTATTCAGTAATATCTCATCTTCCTAAATTTAAATTCACTGAAGACTAAAAGCATAGGCCTGTTTTGCTACTTAATACCATATTGATACTATTAAAGACCCTTTTGTTTTTAGAATGTTAAACTCACAGCTGTCAAATCAGGTTGTTTGTATTACACATCTGATTATTCAATATGACATTCATGTATTGTCAGACAATAATATAAGGGATGATTTTGTAGTAAAAGTATCTGCATCAAGAAAAAAAAACTAGGAATAGCTTCACATTCCAAGGCAGTGCTTGACAAAAATATTCTATATTATGCCAATTTTGAGGCTATGTGATGAAAAACTCCAAAATAAACATAAGATGAAGGGCTTTCCCCTTTAATGACTTTCACTGACATTGTTACTATTACCATGAAACAGTGTTGCCATATCACATGAGAGAATGCAAATTATGATAGTTTTTGATCATCTGCAAAGCCAGGGTTTTACTAATTTTGGAGAAATATATGACTAGTCCAAGCAATTGCATTGCCAACAGATCATTTTGAGATAAAAAATCCAATACACACAAGTTTTTTATATAAATAATGCAAAACATCTGCTGATATTTTTAGAACTCAGATTTCAAAGAGCTTTTGCAAAGAAGGTCATAACAACTACTTATTTTTTTTTTTCCTGCAAATAGTGATGAAACTTGGAAGTTATTAATTTTTATAACATTGGAATAATATGATTCAAGGACTTAAAAGTAGGCAAAACAATATGAAAGTAGACAATACAAAAAATAAATCCAATGCCTCCAGCTTATTAGAACTGACACAGAAATGAACAGTCACTCATTGCAAATAATCTAGGGACTTGTTAGAAAAGTTTAGCACATAAAATGACATTTTCTACTAGTTCTACATGGGTAAACAGATCTGCTGTATACTGTCAATAGCATTTACATTTATCTAAAGTACGCCCAACCAAAGCTTTAGCTGTTTCAGGAAAAATTCCAAATTCTTATATTACTTAACCAATGTGGGGCATATTTCATGTGCAATTCCCTACTATTTTTAATACCTGTGTACATTTGTATTATCCAGTGTGAATACAATGTTCAGAAGTTTTCAATATTCCTAAAAAATAAGCAAAGATCAATGTGTCATTTAATTGTTAATTTAATGCTAATGTATGGTAAGATGACATTAAAGAACTTGGGCAATGTAATGATGTTTTTACATGAATAAATATAGATAGAGTCACATGTTGGGTGGGGTAGTGGATTTTTCAAGGGAACTGTTTTTTCCACTTGTTTTTGTTGGGATTTAGTGGTTTGGTTCAAAGAGAGTTTACTTTCTTTTCTAAAAGATATAAACCAGAAAATAGTAGCAATAATAGTAGTAGTAGAAATAATACTAAATAATAAAAAACAATTACATAATTATGTAATAAAATAATAATATCAACAAAAATAACAATAATAATACTGTGACTCATGGAGTACTGTGTTTTGCAAAATCAAATCTATTTGTTTCAACTTTTCCATATAAACAAACCATACCAATAACTTTGCCTAATCAGTATTAATCATGATTACAGAATTTACTTCAGGTTATTTAAAGTAATTATATAAGTGCACAAATGATTGTACTAATTTTTATTGCAAATGTATAACTCACAAAATATTTAATCCAATAAACCAGTTTGATAAACTTATGGAACATACAGTGTAATCATGGCAACATAATAAAACCTGATTAACGTTTTATGAGCCAAGAACTTTTTACAAAAGTGAAGTGTATTCTGAAATTATACTTGATTGTGTTTTATTTTCATAGCACCTTCTAAAGATATAAACTTTCCATCCCTTTTATAAATTGCAATCATTCTGTGCTGATGTGAAATATGAAATAATATTATCAGAAGAGATTGCATACTATCAAAACTAGTGTTCATTTCAGCATAAAATCTGTAATATTTAAGTACCTTCAAATAATGAAATTTCTTGTATTTCTCAATTCTTAATGTTTCATCAAAAATATAAAATTTCAAAGGAGGTCTATGGCCTACCTGAGATTACCTGTAATCATAAATGAGATAAAAATCTTATTCAAATATTTTATTTCTGGAATGTGAGACCTCTTTGTGGGTGTTCAGTGTAATTCCTAGCTTGATTTAAAACAATTTAAAGTTTGTGTAAGAAAAATGTGGAAAAAAAGGGTTTTACTTAAAATGAATACAAATACAAAAGCATCTCTTGCCTGACACAATACTGGCCAGTTTCACCTTTGAGTTGTTTTAGCCTTTCATGTTTTCTCCATGCATATATGAGCCACAGCTCAGGAATATTCTTCTTTCCTTCACTGTTTTCATATCCTTTCTAATTCTTGTAAGTTATAAAAAACCTGTTAATGCAACCAAAATATTATCTATCTAAGCCCTTAGAGGTAGGTAACTTATGATAGTATTAAACATTAATAATGAGATATTTAATTTAAATTAATTTTATTTTTCCATTGCGTGATAATTCTGAAAAAAAAAAAGCTTTAATGTATTCCAAATAAAAATATTAGAAAAAAAATCTGAAAAATAATTTATTCCTATCTCAAGTTTCTATCTGTTAGAAGTTGTTATGGAAAAGACATATACTTGTTAGTAATAATACTGTAAGGATTTTGTACTTAGACTTTTGATATGATGCAGGGAGGTACATATAAATTTATGGAAAACAATGGAGATTTTTAACTGTCTATTTTTAAAATATAATGTGGAGAAATCATGGTTAACTATTGCATTAGAAAAGCACCACAAGTAGCATAGGTTTTTTATTTCTGTCCAAAGGAATTATATATGTTAGTTTTAAAGACACAACTAAATATTTTAGATTCAGTTCTCAAAATTGTGAGATATAATATATACTGTCGTTTTGGAAATTAAAAATTATATATATGCTTATTATATATAATAAAATAAACATATATTTTAAAATGCTATGTTAATATAAAAGAGGAGCTGGGCCCTCCAGTAGTATAATTAGGTTTCTCAGACAGGCTTTACAAGAAGAACTAGAGAACTTGTGCTTCTCCTGCAGTTTATGTCATCTGAGTCTGTTCTTTTTCCTTCTAAAGAACTCTTACAAATCTGCTCCTGAGGAACTATGAGGAAATCTATCCTTTTTTTCAGTCTAACTATATTTCAATAAACCAAAATCCCTTTTTAAAATAATTTTAAAGTATATTTCCTGATTCTTAACAAGAAACAAGTCTTAAATTACTTTTACCATAGTACAAAAGTAACTTATTTGTTTAAAAGTGTGATAATTTAGCTTATTTATTTATTAATCAAGTACTATTTCTACAGTGACTAGACAAATGAATTCTGTTACATGCTTAATAAATTATGGTGATTCTCTGGTAAAGTGGATATAGCATAATTTCTAATAATATTTTATCTTAATATTCACAGATTTTTCATTTTTGTATTGATGGCCTGTTCAGTGTCCTATCAAAAACTCTGTGTTCTGTAAAGCATTGTTTGTTTGTTTTCTGACTGAATAGCAAAAATTAAATTCCTTTAGCATATACACAACACTGAGGAAAAGACCAGTGGAAATCTGTATATTTTGATCCTTTACTTTTCACTTTTCATTACAAAGTATAGAATATAAAACATATAGTGTATCTGTTCCTTTTTTGCACACTTAAAAAAAAAAGTTTTAATTTCTATACTTGTATACGTTTAACAAATAACACTCAGATTTTTTTTTCTTACTGATATATTCACATAAGAGATTACTATGTAAATCTTCTTTTGCATACCCTAGGCTTTGATTTGTACCCAGATTTCCTAAGTAATATTTGCTTGTGGTAAGCAGTAAAATACATGTATCATACACTTCTATATCATGCTTCTAAGCAGAAGCAGAAAAAGTTTTTAAAATGCAAAATCACTACTTTTCTACAAAATTCTTCCACTAATATCAGTTTTTCCTTAAGATCAGCATGGATATTAGAAAATTTTAAAGAAACTTTTCATTTGAAAGAATAAGATTCCAGTAATTTTCTGAAGATGCCAGTCATCTGCCACACAAAGACGTTCAAATGAAGGAGAAAATAATCTTCATGAGAAAGGTGTCAGGTAACAGTATTTATAGATAGAAAATTAAGCTATTTCTTGCAAATAACAGCACATGGGTTTTTAACAAAAAAATCTTTGCTGTCTCTGCAACATAGTTCTTGGTTTTCTGTTGGGAATTAGGACAAGAACTGTGAGTATCAAGTAGTTTTCTACCGGGTACTCAGGTGCCTTTTCTTTCCTTTAACTGTTAAAACTAAATCCAGATGATGAAAAACAAGCTAGAAGAAAGCAATTTCTGTTCTAACGACTTTTATGTTAACTCCACTGCTGCTATTGTTGGTATTAAGACAGATGAATTATATACATGAATTTCAGAGGTTTCATGCCGTAAATGTACTCAAGTAAGTCTGTAAGTTAGACCAGATTCTTAGTATGCAATGATTGATTTTGTAAATAAAGATTTTAAGATAGTGTGAATGTTGTAGCAAGAGATTTAACGAGCTTTGCTTTCTTAATTACAACAGCCTACCCGTTCGCTTCAAGAATTTTTTAAACAATTCCCAAGGTAGTTCAAATAGCTCTCTGATCTAGGAAATCAATATGGAGTTTAATAGAGACAAGACCAATTGACTGAGGTATTAGATTCCTTAGTATCTAGAAGACCAAGGCTTTTAGTTATAAGGCTTATTTTTAATCTAGTGTGACTTATGTCCATATAATCTAATGCAGTACACAAAGCTTTATCCCCATAGGACATTTGTGATTTACCAGACAAAACAATTTCCAAGCAACAACTATCTGAAAAACAGAAAAAGAACAGAAATACAGTAAAAATCTTTGCATTATATCTCTGTTTTTAAGGTCATGCTCTATTCTCCAACATCATAAAATGCTAAAAAATACCTTTTGCAACTCCATATTCAGCATGAAAATATAACTATAATCATGTCAGTGTACGTACACAAGTTGATAGGTTAATAATTATTCTTTGAAATTCCTCTCAATTCCATCAAAGCACTCAGTCTCTCAAGTGTGTGGGAGAATAAAGGGTGGAGTTTTCTGGTTTTCATCTACATCTATTTGGATTTTTCCTCTAAGAAAAAAAGTTTAAAAAATCAAAAATATGCACTCACATACAATACTGCCACAAATTAATTGGTATATAAGAAATAGTGGGGCCAGATTTCTACATAAATTAAGAAAATTAGTGTGTTTCATCTGTACCTGAGGACCCAATAGAACTTGCAGGCATATGAAAAACTGCTTAAGGGACAGTGTCCTATTTCAGGGAAGAATTTCATTACTGTATGGTTGGGGTTCTTTTTTTTCTTCACTCAGTAATTCTCTGTAGTACAATTCAACTTAATTCTGGAGACGAAAGGTGAGAAAGCCAAGGAAAACCAGTCTGGAGCCCATAGCTTTTCCTGACTTGACCACCTGAACATAAAATTAGAATGACAAACAGAGTAAAAATGACTCCAGTTACACAAAAAAAAACCCCAAAGGAATTATTTTCCAATAATTCTGTCACTGAAGTCTTTTAATACCCAAAATTAAATACCCTTGGTGTTTAAAATCTGTAACTGCAGGTTTTCCTACAGTAGCAGTGAAGATTTAATTTGTCAGCAGCCTTCTTTCTCAGAAATTGTTACTACGGTGGCCCCTAAATATCCAGGGATTACATATTGTACAATAATGCAAAACAAGAAATGGACTTTTAGCTGTATATATATATATATATATATACATGTAAATTTTAATTAGTTAATATAATAGTGGATTAACTTTTGTATTTACACATGCACACATTCTATTCTTACATGTGAGCAAGCTCAGGAGAATAGATAGTTTTCTGCTTTTTCTTTCTCTGTTATTTAATTGGACTTTCAGATCAATTCCATCTTCAATTACCTCCCAAGGCATTAGGCTAGTTCCCAACCTTTAACACCTGAAACAGATTAGAAATACCTATTCTTTTTACAGATTCAGCTTTAACAGAAGGTTATATCTACACAAGTAAAACTCAAAGACTAAATTAAGATCTAGTAGGTAAAAGAACTGAGTTTAAGAAAATTTGTTCAGCACACGATTTTTTTCCCCCAAAAAAACAGAATAGAGTTCAGAAGTTTCAGGCAAATTTCTGCCTGCCAGTTACTTAAAGTTTAAGAATAGAATGTTAACTTTAAGAATAAAAACTATTCTTAAACTTTAAGAATAGCTGCACATAACAGCTATGCTATCATCTCTGTTTCAGCAAGTTTGTGACTGGAAAGAATTAGGGGATTATTGAAAAGATGCATTGCCATATGCTTTTTTTTTATTATTATTATTTTGGTATTTTTGTTTGTTTGTTGGTTTCTTTTGTTGTTGTTGTTGTTTTTTTGTTTTTAAATTATGTTTCCTAGGTCTAGTTGTGCCCACTGCTGGAAATGATTCAAAAGTTTTGTATTCTTACAGTGACTAATAAATAATTGGTTATTTCAAAAAGACAGTCAAATACTAAAGATTTCTTTTTAGCTAAATATAAGGCTTTTTTTATTGTTACCAGTGCACCTTTTGTTTAGATTGGTCATAAATAAAATCTAAATTTATGGAGATTTACTAAAAGTCTAAGAACTTTGGTTTAGTTTTAAAAAAAGAGATAATGTTGATGGGGGGTAAATTTTATTAGAATAAAACTTAACATCTGTGGTAGCAAAGAAAATGTATTTACCATGTTAGGGAAGCATAAAATAAAAGCAGATTAGTGTTGTATAGCTCTGTAAAATCAGCAGTAGCATATTTCTGAATATTAACTTTCAATGGGCTTTTGTACTATATGGAGGAAATAAGTAAAATTACATTTATTTCCCATGTTCTTTACATTACAGTAAATATTTCTTTCAAGTAATCCTTAACATTTTCAAGGCAATTAAATGTGACTTCTAGAGCAGGACTGGCTAACTTGTAACACTAATTTCTGGTAACTACTTCTTTATCACAGCCTTTGGTTCTGCCAATTCCTGCTGAGAAATTGTGCATTGGCCAGACTGTTGTATGATGGATTGCTGGATTGTATGAGGAGACAGCCTGTAGAGCAAATGTACAGACTGAATGCCCCACACTTTTAATCTATAAATAAAGTATTTGAAAAGCTGTTTAAAGCCATAAAGCTATTATGACAAACACAGCTTTGGGGACTTTCCCTTTAGCAAATGTCTTTTTTCATTCAAGTCTATATGTCCACCTTCTAGGTGTATGCATCACAACTCTTCAAAATGTGCTCACATTTTTCCCTGTCCTGTTTATCTTCATTTAGATTGCTGGTGCAAGAGACTTGCTTTATTTTATATTTATTTTGGATTGTATCCTTTTCATTCACATTTTAAGAAGCAGGAAGGGAAAGGTCAGATAAGTTCTGATTATGTTATCTCTTCATAACTTTTTATTTTAAGCTTTTTTTTTCCTATGGCAGTATCTTTCTCTAAATATAGTTTCACTCTTCCATTAATAATGTTTTCATTTCTTTTCTATGTCTGAAATAGGAAGAGCAGACCTATTTTAAGAGACAGCCAATTTGCATTGGCTTAATTATGCCAGAGGATCTTTGTAGTAAGCCTGGCTTCTTATCTCCATCATATGTGCCTTACCATTTTCATTATCCTGCAGAAAGCCACTTTCCAAATCCCAGGGACTGTGAAGGCATTTCTGTGTAATGAGCCTGGCATCTGGTTTTGAAAAATGCTTGTAGACCACTCATACTTAAAGGAAAAACTGCCTCCAGTATTGTGATATCCTCACTGAGCACTAAGCCTCACTAAGTCAGTGATGATGGTACCTACTGCTTACTTGTTTTCTCCAGCAACAGAAAATTTATCTCAAATCTGAGACTGTCAATATTCTTTTAAAGTCAGACATTTAAGAACAAACAAACAAGCTAAACAAAGAACTACCACCTGTTTCTGCAAATCCTGAGAAATTTGAGAATCCTGAGAATACTTTTCTGTATTTCTAGAAATTCTACAACATTATGTGTTCTCTAACCTTCAGCTTCAATTTTTTTAAAATCTTTTTATGAGTCTTATATAATCTTAATCGTAATTTTAGAGCCCTTCTGGTTTACAGAAATCCACAAGTATTGTAACAAAATTGTTCAGAATCTTCTGGCTATGTGTTCTGCTTTGCTAGTGATGCTTTAATTTCAGACATCCAGGGTTCAAACTTCTTTTAAGAAATTATGTTTTATTAACTAGAGACTTTTCTTTTACTAAACTTTAAAAGCACTGGTTAACATGCCCATGCTGTACTTGATGCAAACCATTAAGTACAAATGTTTAAAAACCTTTGATTAATAATGCAAAGTTTCTTCCTACTAAACTGAAGAATTTTAAGATGTGTTTTCAAAATGCACAACTGCTTTCTGACCTCCTTTCTGCTTTTAGTGGTCTCTCTGAAATACCAAGAGCATTGAGAGGAACTGGCAAGCAGAGAGACATGCTGCAACATCATAAGTACACAATAGTATATGAGCATATTCCATGGACATTCCTAATATAGATATCCATCTTAGATGCTTGCAAAGCATGCTGCAGAATGATGTGTAAACAAACAAACCATTTCAAGAAACCACAACTGAAAAACATCTATTTCTCTAATTAATTAATTACATTTTAATGTCCCAAAACTTTGAGTATAAGGAATTAGTTTTTGTCTTGATTGGATATATTGGGTTTGCATGGCCATGTTTTGATAATGGGGGGGCCTGTACTGGTGCTTCTAGAGCAGGGAAAGGGTTTGCGCGTCCACTTTCCTAAGGAGATATGTTAGGCAAGAGACAATGTGCAATGAACTGACACCAATCACTTTTGTCTATGTTGCTTATGGGGAAGAGGTAGAGAATTCAGGGATGATGTTAAGCCCAGGAAGAAACGACTGGTGAGTGGAAGGTGTTTTATCAGATTTCATTTTTTGTTTTCCTACTTTTATTTAATTGGTAATAAAGTCAATTAATTTTCCCCCACATTTGGTCAAGTTTGTCTGTGGCAGTAATTGGTGAGTGATCTCTCCCTGTCCTTACCTTGAGCCTTTTGTTATATTCTTTCCCCTGTGCATCTGAGGTGGAGGACTGATAGAGCAGTTTTGGTAGGCACCTGACACCCACTTGGGGTCAACCCAGCACACTGGATTGCATAATTTTGTTACACAACAACCACTTGATTTATAAAGAAAATAACGAAACAACCCCATCATAGCAAAGCTTAATTAGCCTACCTTAAAAAATATTCACTGTATTAGTTATACTGCAATATGTAGAGTTCCACATCCACTTTAAGTCTATTTTGTTTTGCATCTAATACCTAAATTTGCGACCTTCCTCCTTTTCTTCCAGTGTCTCTAGGTTCCTCAAAAATATATGTACCTTGATTTATTACTGACTTACAGTAGATAATTAATCTGGATTCCTGTTTTAAAAGGAAAAAAATATTATCAAACACTGTTTAATAGCTTAAGCTCATTTAATGGCAAAATTCTACCTTAGCATCATTAGCAGAATCAAGTGCAGCTTCATCAAGTTTGGAGACAACACAATGTGGTGTAATCAGCAAGTTGGAGGGAAAAGACCTCATGAAGGTCAACAAGGTGAAGTGTAAGGTTTTGCACATGGGTCGGGGCAATCCCAAGCACAAGTAGAGGCTGGGTAGAGAATGGACTGAAAGCAGCCCTGAGGAGAAAGTCTCAGAGGTCTTGAAGGTTGACAAGACAAACATGACTCAGCAATGAGTACTTGCAGTCCAGGAAGCAAAGCATATTCTGGGCTGCATTAAAAAGAAGTGGGGCCAGTGGGTTAAAGGAGAAATCTCCTCCTCTACTCTGCTCTCCTGAGAGCTCATCTGGACTACTGAGTTCAACTCTGGAGTTCCAAATGTAAAAAGGATGTGGTGAAAGGGCCAAAATGATGGTTAGAGGGCTAGAGCACATCTCCCATGCAGACTGAGAGTTAGGGCTCTTCATCCTGGAGATGAGGGCTCCAGCAAAATCTTCTGGCCTTCCAGTGACCTTCCAGTGCCTAAAGGGGTCATAAAAGAAAGCTGGATGGGGACTTTTGACAAAGGCATGTAGTCATAGGAAAAGGGGCAGTGGCTTCAAACCAAAAGAATGTAGATTTATATTAGGTATAAGGAAGAAATTGTTCATTATGAGGATGCTGAGGCACTGGAACAATTTACCTAGAAAAGTACTGGACTCCTCACCTCTGGAAGTATTCCAGGAAATATTGGATGGATCCCTGAGCAACCTCATCTAATGGAAGTTGTCCCTTCCCATGGCAGTGGAGTGTGTGGTGGGAACCAGATAATCTTAAAGGCTCCTTCTTACCCTAACCACTATAATTCTATGAAAGTCAGATATTAGAATCCTGTATCTCAAATTTGGAAATGAATGCTTTTATACCTAAGGCTCTGACATGGACAAAAGCAACTGTGTGCTGGTGGTTTAACAAGCTATTGCCCACCAGCTGAGCTACTGCAAATGTTCATATGCATTCTATTAGCACAGCCTAATTAGCTGAAAACCCCTGCCACTACAGTTAATTTTGGGAAGTTTATAGGAAAGGTCTGATTATATTGCATTATTTATAAAATTAGGTTTTTGTTTATGAACTGAACACCCACAGTTGTAGGCAGTGAATATAGAAAAAAATATCATAAAGTAAATATAAATGATAGAAGACTCATATTGTTTTCTTCTTTTCTTCTGAAATTTTCTTCAATTCCACTGAGGCCATAATTGGGAGCTGCTTTGCAAAATGGGACATAATACTTATCTTCAATGTTTTTAAGGCTGTATAATGAAATACCACATAGCTTAGGATAATATCTTATTCATACTTATTCAGGTTTTTCTTCCTGAACTCAGCCTCTACATTTCACTGTTCTTATTTCATTTCCAAATGTTCACTGTTTCTTATTCATTTTTCCTTCCTAAACCAGCGAATATTTCCATACTGTCACTCGGACAAAGAAATATAAGAATGAACAAAAAAACTCATCGTATTTTGGATTTTAATGCTTGAATTTATCTTGTGTATAAAGAAGTCCTATTTAATATTTCACTTTGTATATATATAGTTAGATGTGACTTTAAATCTGTGCCTGGCTTAAAAGAGAGGCATAGTTCCGTTGGATTACACTTCAAGGCAAGTCATTGCTTAACTCTTTTAATGAAACTAGAGGACTGGAAATAACTATCCAGATATACTTTTAAAGGGTATTACAATGTGGGGGGGTTTTTTTGGTTGTTTTTTTTTTTTTTTTCACCAAGCAAGATTTGCCTTTTAGTAGCAGAACACAGAAAGGAGAAGGGCAAGTTCTCTCAAATCAGAGACAACATCATTTGTTGTTTTGTTGTTTTGGTTTTTTTTCTAATTAACCATGAAGATCATCGTTTTAGAATATAAGAACTTTAGATTTATTTTTTATTGCCTTGGCTGCAATACGATAAACCTTTTTGTACTTCTGAGATATAGCTTAGTCTGCACACACAGTACAAGTAAAACAGTTTCATAAGACTGCTAGGTTAAGAACTGTAGGATTCAAGAGCAGGAAGAGGATATGGCTTTCTACAGGCAGATTGAAGCAGCCTCACAGTCACAGGCACTGGTTCATGTGGGGGATTTTAAGTGCTGTGACAACACTTGGAGAAGCCACACAGGAAAGCACAAAGAGTCCAGGAGGTTCCTGGAGAGACTGATGACAACTTTCTGACAGTTGGTGGAGGATCTCACAAGGATTGGTGTGCTGCTTGATATACAAACATGAAAGGTCGCATTGGAGATGTGAATTTTGGGGGCAGGCTCATCTGCAGTTACAGTGAGGTTGTGGAACTTAGTGTCAGGTGAGGAGGAGGTAGGGCAGCAAGAGAGATTACAACCATGAGCTTCAGAAGAGCTAACTTTGTCCCTTTCAGGGATCTTGGAATAATCCTGTTGGAAAAGCTCTTGCAAGAACAAGGGGTCCAAGAGATTTAGTTGATATTCAAGAGACACTTTCCCCAGGTTCAAGAATGATACATCCTAATAAGCAGAGAAACTGGGCAAAGAGTGTAAGAGTAGATGAATAAACAACTCCTGTCATTCCTGAAGCCTAAGTAGGAAATATGTGGGAGGTGGGAACAGATTAAGACACCTGGAGTAAATATAGAGAGGTCACAATAAGTAAAAATGAGACAAGGAAAGCTAAGGTTCCTCTGGAATTATATCTGATGAGGATGTCAAGGACAAGAAATTCTTCAAATACATCAATAACCAAAGGAAAACTAAGGAACATGTGTAAAGAAACTCATTACTAAATAGAAGGAGGATCCTGGAAAAGAAGATGCAGAAAAGGAAGAACTAAAAAACACCTTGCTTGCTTGGTCTTGTCTTTACTGACAAGACGAGCCATAAGAAATCTCTGATCCAGGAGACCAGGGTAAAGGAACATTATGAGGAACACCACAGAACTCACTTGATGAGTCACTTAAGGAGTCTTTTTCTCTTTTTTTTTAATGTACCCTGAGTTAGATGAAAGGGAGAAATACTGACAAGATATTCTTAAATACATAATGTCAAAACAACAAAAGCTTTACACGGGCAAATTTCAGAATATGAGAGAGCTTTGGCAAAAGTTTAGAACAACATTCAATCTACATAAAGATTTTCAAGAATTATTAACTTAGTCCATTTAGCTTAACCTACACCAAAACCATCTGATTTTAAGTTACTTGAAACTCAGAAGAGGGATTTAGAAGAAGAAAACAGAGAAAGAGAGAAAAGATAAAAAAGAACAACTATAGAACAACCAAAAATAACAACAGCTATTGCTCCTGATTCCAGAGGAGATAGGATCAAGACCTGTGGGTGCCTCATGCTCTGGCTTAAGTACCCTTTGGCTTTCCTGGGCCCTTCCTCAAGGTGGGACTTCCATTCCATTGGCCAGTCAAGAGCTGGGCAAGGCAAGGCCCAACCTGCCCATTTTCTGCACACATGCGGCTAAAATGTTACAAGCCAGCAATCTCGGCATGTCTCTCACAACACACTTCCTGAGGGACAGATGTTTTACATGTATTGTCCTTTTCTGAGCAGTGCCTGTGGAAAACTAGTTTTCAGGAAACACCTTGGTTTTGATTAAGAAAGGGTAACAACTGAGCTGTTGATTCTTTTTTTTTTCCTTTAAAATATGTTCTGCATGCCAGCATGATTTAATATTTTCCTTTTATAGCTATAATGTTAAATATTATGGTTTTCTCTACCAGTTAATGCTATTCAGCACTGCTCTCAGGAGGAAATTGATGTGAGAGCAAAAGTAAAACTTCATAACATTAAGAGCACAGATCACATTTCAGGAGGTTCAATTATTCAACATCAGTGCCAAAGAACATGATGTTTTCAAACGAAAGATAAACACCTTGATATTCTATATGATATGTAAACAAAATGAGGCAATTGCAATCATCCTATATTCTTATCTGAGAAATGTGTCATTAATTTAAAGCTATTTACTAAGAAATAGGAAGATTACCTCAACATTTGTCATTGATTCAAAATGAAAATGTCCATTGACAAATGACTACATGTAAAATATTTTGTTTTTTCCATAATAATTTATTTCCATAGAGTTTTAAAATATTTCAAATCATGGTTTCATTTTGATTGAAAATAAGTAGGTGAGCAGTACTGTCATACATGATTTCTATTCTTTGATACTGTTAATAGGCAAGAAAAGAACTAAATTGAATCTTTTAAACACAATTATTAAAACAAAAATTTTTGAGCACTTTATGTGGTTTCCACTGTGTCAAGAAGACACATTCTGGAGTATAAAATACTTCAAGTATCTGTGCAGAGTTCACATTAGGTGGTTCAGTACACCCTGTCAATCATAAACAGCAGAACTCTGGTTGTCTCAAATTCCAAGGATATAGGACGAGGCCATTGTCACCCACAAAAAGACAAAAAAAAATGAGATGGTTTTAATTAGCGTAGCTTGCAGCGCTCATAACAGAGTAACTTGTCAAGTATTTTTAGATGACCCAGAAAAATGTCTTTTCTTCAGAATAAGAAAGAAGATAACAATGTTGAATATAACATATTTTATAATTTTGGTTCCTTTTCTGAGGAAAAAGTTGGGCTGTTTTTTTTCAGAAAATTCCATTTGTTAACCAATAGATGTAATGTTGTGGATTATACTGCATACCTGGATATTTAACATGTAAAAATAATAAAATCACCAAAGTAAGGATATAAGAATATATGATCTACCAAAGCTATGACAGGAGCTAGAAACATCTTCCTTAAGTCCTTGTCAAGAGATAACACTACTTAATTATGTAGACATTTTTCCCAAGAGACTTTCTTCTAGTGAGGAATTTATTGTGCCTGAATTACAAGCCCATACAATAACACATTTATTATCCAAACATTAAAAATACTGATGGTTTTCTTTGCAAACATTAATTTGAAATTACTGTAATATCCTAGCCTTATTAGTGTTTTTTCCAAAGACAAAATGCCTTATAATTTTGTCTCTTGTATTTTAAAGCTAAAATAAAACACACATTCTAATGATTTTTATAAATGTTGCTATCATCCAAAAAATGGTGACTTAAAGTATCTTAGTCAGACAAAAAAATTAGGCATTTAAAATTTTTCTTTATTCTTGAGGGGGAGTGAAGCAGAGGGATCTTCAAATACAGTTTAAGGGAAAGTATACATGCATAAAAAAATGTTTACTCTTTTATTCGTAAACTGCAGTGTATTAAATAAGATATTCTGAGAAAGCTTTTGCTTAGATTTTCAAATGAGGGAAGTGTTAAGCATCCTTTGTTAATTCAGAATCTATAATTTGTTCAGTGTCGTCAAATATTTCAGATTTTCTGTTCAGCTGAATGTTATTTTTTACTTTTTCCTGGAGTTTTTTATTTATTCTATGAAATAATTAATAATTAGAAAAACAAACAATTTAAATCCCATGAGAATTAACATGCATATTAGACTTTCTTCAGTACTTTCATTTTCTCTGGTTATTTGCAGAATCACTTGCTATGCATAACCCAAGAAATATGAACAGTCTTACTTGAACACCACAAATATTTTAGACAAGGAAATATTTGTATTTTCTGCCTTTACAGTGTATTTCAATGTTGTTGCCTATATAGCTATTAGGAGTTCATTGGAAATTATAAAAGGATAATAGTAAATTATCTGTATTTTTTTTCTGTCAAATTATATTTTCTTAGGGTTTTTTCAAAGCAAAATAGAATATAAGATGATGGGTAGAAAATAAAAGGGGTGTCAGTATTTCAGACAGACCACAACCCTTCGCTCACCAAAAACATTTACTTCAATGTAAATAAGTAATGTAAACGTAAATAAGACTGCAGCTAGAACCATCTGCATATCATTGTATTGTTATTCATGTATTTATTTCTTTTAGCAATATTATTATTATTTCTATTAGCAATATTAGCAATATTAGCAAATTATTCCAGCTATATATAAATCATAGAACTCCAGATCATTTTCATTATGAATCTGCTACATGCTTTTTGCATCACTTTACAACTATATCTCTTTACATTTACCTTATCTTGAGGTCTTAAGCAGGTTTTGTATCACTATCTTGGCTTGTATTATGCAACCTTTATTGACTTTATGGCAGAGATCTTTTTAGTCTAGTCTTTAAACAACTAGATTGACACCCATATGTATATTTTAATCTTAACCTTGTCTATTTTACAGGGTCCTCCTTCCTAGATTCATGAAAGGTGATCTTGCACCTTTTCATGACCCTGTTCCTACCCATTACCCTTTTAAAAAAGGATTTTCTGAAATTCAGTCATATACTTCTGCTTTATAATGATAGCCTTGCCCTGGCCAATGGTGGTTGTACTAAACAGCTTCCTGAGATTGTCCTTCAACCTAAATTATTCTATGATTCCATTAAATTGTCAAATAGTTAATTAATAAGCAAGAAGAACATCTCTGCAAATTACTGAATATTTGACCTAATGTGCAAATTGTACTTACCAAGTAATAGAACATTAAAATCTTGACTAGACAAAGACCAAGGAAAATAGCATATCAAAACCTTACAGAAATGAAAAATTATTAGGAAAAAGAAGAAAAGAAACCTTACAAATGAAGAACCAACAAGCAAACCAATGTAAAAAGACCCTAAAACAACCCCAACATCCAGCAACTAGTTAGATAAATGTGCTTTTACAATTGCCTGTAGTAATATAAGACTTTGATATAGAATGTTTACTGAGCAACAGACATTCAAGACCTGTATATGTTCTAGAGCAAGGAAAAGTTGAGCTGATGCACTGAATCTGCAGATCCTTGCACGAGAAATCCTATCCTATACCACATTGACACCAGTGATCCTCCTTTCTTCCAATCCCTGGACTCTCAGATTCAAGCAGAGATCAGAACTCATGAATACCCACAGGACCCATGTAGGTGCATCTATTCTCCAGGAATCCATAGGTGAGCCTTGAGAAACCAGCCTTGAAAAACCAGCATAGCACAGCCCCAGTCTTCATCCTTCAGCAAGCAAGAGAGATTACTACAATGCAAATTCTTTAAGATACTAAAAGATCATTTGTGGGAATCCAGGGCTTCCCTCTGGCTGCCTTGGAGAGCCTGGGACCCTGGCAGGGGGTTGGGAACCCCCCTGTACAGAGCCCCGAGATACACTGTCTCTGATCTCTGTCCATGGAAAAGTGTTTTCAATCTTACAAGATGAATTACAAGCTCTGAGTGTTTGATATGAGTAATAATTAAGTGTGGCACGGGTGCAAAAGTAAAATTTTAGGTTTCTAGATTAGGGGTTCAGAGGGGACAAGATGGAGGAAATTGAGTGTGTCTTGTCCTTTTCTTCCTTCTTCATGACCTTCATGTTTCACTGTAGTGTTGGCATTTTTCTATTGGTTTAGGCTGGGGACAGACGGTTCAACATAGATGATAGATATTGGCACATTATTGTAAATATAGTACACATAATTTCTGGTATATAATGTTTGTAACATCCCACTGGGGGCAGAGCCCCGCACACTGCCCTGCAGGACAGAGCTGCGGCAGGGCAGCAGAACATGTTAGAGATAAGCAAAAATAAACAACCTTGAAAACAGCACAGACAAATTATGGCTTCTTCTTTGGCAATGGGGCAGAAAGACAGAGACTTTTTACAATCTCGGAATCATCAATACCCAAAGATTCCGACAATCATTCACTCTTTTTTCTTTCAACGTGTCATGCTGACAGCAGGAAAAGATACTTTTCCTTCAGAAATTTTGGAGGCCAGCTCTATTCTGTTAATTCAGACTGTGTTTAGATATGGCAGGCATATAGCAAACTCTTAGGCAGCACTTAGTATTTCTATGGCATGCACCACATGTCAGAGGCTACCAAACAGAAATGTAAGCCCCTGTAAGTTCAGCTTTGAACTAAGTTGTTTCTCTCTAGCAGTAAAATGCACCTGCAGTGTAGTGAAAAACAATTGAGAATCACAGCCAATTTTTAAATGCACAAAATGAGATTATTTAATAGCTTTAGGCCTGTTTTGTTGCCTTTTCACCTACGCCTGTGCAGAATTTATTGTTTTTCAGAATTCAGAGAGAAAAATATTATCAAGAGCAAATGATTTGTACTATCTAGAACACATATCTTGGGCTCTGACTCTTAGCCATCGTTCTATCATTTTCTTACAGGTGATAATAAGTTATGTTCCTTTTCTTTTTCAAAATCTATTAGTTACGGTCTTCTTTTCCAAAAAAGTGTTATCTCCTAAGTAATTCTTCTATATCATCAGAAAAGTTTGAATTTAACTTATTCAAATGTATCCCTAAAGTATATCAGTGGTCAGTAACTATTCTGCTGGCACAGACAAACTTTAGGGTCATAATTATTTTTGTTTTCAAAAACCTGTGTTTTACAGCATGCACATAAAATGCTAATCACTCATTTTGTTGTATGAAATATAGTATCGAGAAAACCTGGAATGTGTTCTGAAGAAATTTCTGAAGAAATTTTTTAATGGACTTTGATTATTTTGAAATACTATCTCAAGGATTTTGAATTTAAATTAAAGTACAAAAAACCCCACCCAAAACAAAAAACCTCACTTTAAAACCCTGGTAAACTGTGGCAAAGGTTTTTTCAGAAATGTTATCTCACTCTTTTCCCCCAAAGGAAATCATCATCAAAGTTGGTAACTGACAGATTGAAATCCTAACAGGACTGGATGTTCTGGGCTACAGCTCTCAAAAGCACTTCAGCAAGTAAAACATTCGATCTGTCTGGGCTACATTCTGTTCTGCTCCTTGAAGTTCTATTTTCAAATGACCAAATGTGATTAGATATAACATACTTCCAAATTATTTTTTTCAGAATCAATTAGAATTTTTTAACAGCATTTTTTTTAGAAAATGTGTATAATCAGAGTTGGGTTCAAATACACATTTTACTTTTATAACATGTGTGACTTGTACTATAGTTATGACAGAGTTTAAAACACAAGAGGATAAGCCCTGTTAAGTACTTGTAGTTCAGGTTATGTATGGACTACATTAAACGTCAGTTGTGCAGAATTAATTTGAAATGAATGATGAAAATGAATGATATTTCATTCTTCATTTAAATTAATATTTCAGCTATTTGCCTAGATAGCAGAATAAGGTATCTTTTCATTTCACAGATATTTTATTCCCATTTGCAGCCTTTATGGTTTTTATTATATTATATAGTCAAATTGGTTATATGTAATGACAATATAATTGTAAAGTCCTCCGATTCAATTGCTTGCAAATAACTGAGTCCCTGTTTTTCCTTCACTAAAATTAACAATTTTATATCTTTACTAATTATAGTAAGCAACTTTTCAGGAAACTTGCATATTTTGTCAACTCAAAAATTACAGAATGTAAATGGCTTACAGTAATACTTTTACATACATTTTTGCTTTGAATAGATTTTTGAGATTACATTTCAGCAATACTTGAATTTTTCAGGTATTAGTATTTTAATGGGAAAGTAACATAAATCTAAAGTAGCATCTGCTAAAGGGTATATATTTCCACAAAGTTTAGCCTTTTTTAGTAATGCTAGGTGGTTTTGCTAACAGACATAAATAGCAGCTATTCAAACTAAGGCTGATCAGGTAAACAATTACTATATTAATGTGTATTCTGGTGGATATTCGGGATGGGTTAAGGTTGTATGACAACTCTTGGGGCTTAGCTTTCTAGTGACTTCGGGATTGGGCGAGAGTTTTGTAATATATATAGCAAATTGAAATATATATAACAAATTTTGTAATATATATAGCAAATTGAAACAGACCTTTTCTTAACATCTGAGTCAGATACTTATCAAATAAGATGAATCAATTACAAGTTGTAATATGGAGACAGTATTAGAGATGGTCGTAATGAGCTGTGTTGTATTTTTATAAATCTTTGAATTTGGAGAAATTAAAATACTGTAAAAAGTGACTTATCCATGGACAGCAGATGAAATTCAGTAGTTTTATTGCTTATTTTGCAGCTATCTCACCTCTCTTTCTTCTTTACAATGCCTATGCCTAATGATCACTTTCTTACTTATGACTCTAAGGCTAATCTAAGAGTAAAACACGAGTTCTTAACAGTTCCTTGACATAAACTACAACAACTGATAATTAAGAAATGATAATATATTACACTTCTTAAGTCATAACTCCAGGTGTTTGCTGCACTGTCTTAGCAAAGAGTTTGTGCACTAAGAATGTCCCTTAAATCATCTGGAGATGTGTTGCACAGCTTTCATTAATAAGACTCTTTCTTTTCTTGTCTACAAGTGTTCTCATTTTTTGTCTTCATAAATAGTTGAACTGTAGAAGATTGCTAATAAGAATATTGAAAATTCATTTGCACCATACAACCAAAGTACAAGAGTAACAGCATAATTAAAAATTATTTGGTTTAGGGTCTTTCTTTAAGAAAATAGAGGCCCTGAGACAGCAAGGTAGCTTTTCCAACACACATTTAGAAACAGTTCTCTAAAGGAGCTCCTTGGCTTCAGAACTAAATCCTGTGTGATAACAGTGGTCACACCTTCCAGATTTAAAACAGTTGGATTTTTCTTTATATTGATTTTCCCCTTCTTTTGTCTTGTTGCCAAGCCTATTTGTATTAGAGCACTGCTTAGATATATTTAATAACTAGTAAAATTTTTTTAATTTATGATTCAAATGTTTCCACAGCCAACATATAATCTCTACCACTGTGTCAGTATTGATTTCTGACTTAAAAAGAATTTTTTTATTTGCTGATGCTTCTAACCTTGACCTGTTTTTAAAGAGGTGTCATACTCCTTCTCTGTCTTTTTTGCTATATTGCTACTGATATAAAGAACTTCACTGCCTAGCTTCTAGCAAAATAGTAGTTCCTTGGCTAATGTAAATATTTATGGGAAGTCACGCATTTCATATCTAGAGCAAGCTGTTTCTAACACTGGAATTCTGAGTCCTGGCAGTATATTAGAAATACTATGCTAGACTGAACAAGACATGTTTTTCCATTTCCTCTTCTAAGATTAGCTCTGTATTCACTTTATCATTGTCACTGCTTTTGTCAGCGGCTTTTGTAGTTTGATGCTATCAGTCTTGAGCACAAGGAAAGAGAATCATACTCAGCATTTTAGAATATAATGGAAGCTGAATCACTGGGGTATTTTATAGAGAAAGTTTTAGCTGAAGTACCTTGGAATTTATTTTGTATCCACTGATCCACACTGATAGCTCATTAGAATTCCATGATCAGTTTGTATACTCAGCAGCTTAT
The DNA here is from genome assembly GCF_048771995.1 of Taeniopygia guttata. Taxonomy (NCBI): domain Eukaryota; kingdom Metazoa; phylum Chordata; class Aves; order Passeriformes; family Estrildidae; genus Taeniopygia; species Taeniopygia guttata. The sequence goes on along the minus strand of NC_133027.1, from coordinate 28,624,580 downwards.
AGTCAGTAAGCTTGTGAAAAAGTTGTCTAACTAGGAGACACCTCTAGTAAGCAGTTAATTCTGATGCAAATATCTAAAATGAATGTTAAGCACCTTCTTGAGGTGGATATTCATTTATCAAAAATGGTGGAGATCCAGCAGGACTAGCTTTACCTGGGAAGCTAATTTTGAGATAACTTAAGTGAAATGAAGTGAAAAAGCTTGATCTTGTATTTTCCTAAATGTAAACATGTACATAATAGATAATTTTGAAATTAGTTATTTCTATGATTCAGATAGAGATAAGTTTTAGACCAATGGCAGTAACATCTAACTAGATGTTATGTCCATTTAGAACTATTAAAATTTTGGAAAGAAAATTTATATTTTCCAAATTAAAAAAAAAAGTCTAGTTTCTCAATGTGTATATATATATATATATATATATATATATATCGAAGTATATAAAAAATAGTTCTCATTTGCAAGAACATCTTGGAAGAGAAATCAAAAATTAGTATTTTCCTGAGATTTGTGCTTTCAAGAATTTATTTATTTTAAGAATGCTAATAAAATTTATATACTAACTGACATCTTCAAATCACCAAATCATGAGTAAAATTCTTAATTTTCACTTTAGTTAATTGGTGCATTGAACATAAAAAAAATAAATTTCTCATAAATCCATAGAATAATATGAATTTACTATATAAGAATATACTACTACTATAAAATAATATGAATACTCTATACATATAAGTAAGTTCCTCTAAATAGCTAGCCAACATTTTGAAATAAATTATATCACTATTCTAGAATTTTACTGATAGAACTTCATTGACACCCAATGCTGAAAGGAAAGTTGAAGTCTACTGTGTAAGCATTTATTTTAAGCCTGGTAGAGGTTATTGGCTATTGTCACATTATCTAGAAACAACTGGGATCATTATGACTTTGATAATATCTCGAGGCGTTCCTAACATTTTTAAGTCAGAATTCTGACACTTGGTAATCTAAGACTTAAAACTTGTTCAATCATGTTTCAGAGAAACAATGTTAATATTTTATATGCGAGACAGATTTCCCATTAAAATTCACATGGATATTTGGCTTCTTATTTCTTGCTTTGGTCTGTGTAAAAGGGACACAGTGGTTCCATATTCAGGATCACTGAAAGTAGATGCAGCTGTTAGGAGCAGCCTTGCAACACAAATAGAAGCATCATCAACTCTTTATTAAGAGATTGAAAATTAAGCCCCATTCAAATTCTTGATATTCCCAGTCCCAGTGTCTTCTTTCAGGATCCCCAGGACTTAGACAGGACCCTTTTGCCCACAGAATATAATCTGTTTATCTTTCCCTTGCAGTTTTAATATCAAGTTTAAGTTCCCTGACAGCACTTACCTTTCAGTCAGTGAATTTATTGACTTAGCAGATTTCCTTCCCAAATATCTTGATGGTATCAGAAATAGTGTGGCCAGAGGTCTAGGGAAGTGATTCCTCCTCTTTATTTCTGGTTGGTGAGGCCACATATTGAGTGCTATGACCAGTTCTGGGCCTCTCACTGCAAGAAGGACATTGAGGTGCTAGAATGAGCCCAGACGAGGGCAAAGAGGCTGATGAAGAGTCTGGAGAACAAGTCCTCTGAGGAGCAGCTGAGGGAGCTGGGATGTTTAGCCTGGAGAACAGGAGGCCCTTGAGACCCTGTTCATCTCTAGAACTCCCCGAAAGGAGGCTGTTGCCAGGTGGGGATTGGTCTCATTTTCCCGGCAACCAGTGAGAGGACAAGAGGACACAGTCTTAAGCTTCATCAGAGGAGGTTGAGGCTGGATATTCATTAGGAAGAATTTCTTCACAAAAGGAGTAATTAGACATTGGAATGGACTGCCCAGGGATGTAACAGAGTCACTGTCCCTAGAGGTGTTATGGAAAGACTGGATGTGGCACTTAATGCCATGGTCTAATTGACATGGTAGTGTTCGGCCATGGATTGGACTTGATGATCTCAGAGGTCTTTTCCAAACTAACTGATTCTCTGATTTAGTGGCTATCTTTTAATAGATATTATAAATTATCAGCAATTTAGCCACTATCTTAATCTCTCTCTTCCTATTAAATTAATTTATATATTATAAGTAGATTCTTACCACTAGAACTCTAGCTCTCCATATCTGTTTTCTAGTCTGTACTAGACTACTGCTTTTTAAACATCTGTCACATTAATCTTAATTTTCTTTTCCATGACAGCTGGATACTTACTACAACAAGAATTGGCATCATAACTTTAGGTGAAAATTGGAACTGACTTTGTCATGTCATACTATTAAAAAGGACCACACATATATCAAATGAAAAAAACACAGAACTTTGATTACAAATTTTTAAAGAAATGCCAAAGCAATAATGTAACAAGAGTATGTCTGGATGTACATGAAAGCATAGTTCAAAGTTCCTATTTTTTCTGTGGAAAATATTACCTGAAACATTTCAGTTTTCCTTTAATTTATTCTATTTTACTCTATTCAGTAGAGAATAGGCAGCTTAACAAGTACACGGGCACTTTAATTATTTCAAATTCCTTTCTCCAAACCCAATTATTCAGGGAGACATATTGTTTTAATGATGTAGACACACAGGGACTAAGACAAGCTCAAGAAATAGAATTTAATTTGTGAACTGATGAGGATTTGAATTTAAGCCTCCAGTGACTAGTGTGTATTTCTGGCACCCCCTATTAATCTTCATGTTGGATAGCAGTATATCATAATCAACATATTCTATGTGATATTATGATCCAGGTAGTATTTGAAGTGCTGACCACAATATATATCTGTTTATATATATATATATAGTTATAGTCATAGTTTTATATATATATATATATATATATAGTTGTATATTTATATTTATATGTACGTATATATTTGTAAAAAGATGAGAATTTAAGTTCCCAGTTACTAGAAAATTATTAATGTAATAAACTGATTTTTTTACATTCCTGTAAGGCTAATTACTTTCAGGTTTTTTACTGGGACAAACATGCTTTGGGTAATTTTTATACAAAAAGTGTATAGAATAATTTCTTCTTTAATAAAGGAACAGTTAGCTATTAGATATATGTTTTCTTCAGTAATGAGAAAGTCACTGATTCTCTTTGTCTTTCTCTAAACCTCGGAAGCCCTTTATAATTTGTTTGGTTTTATTTTGTTTTTCTGGTGAAATGAATTAAAAATTATGATTAATTTGGATCCTTTTTCTTACTGAAATAGTTGAATTCATTTAAATCTTTTGTATGTGTTTTCTTTGTTGCTTTTATATGTTTTGTTCTTCTATTTGCAGTCTTTCCTGAATTTTTTACCTGAAAAATGTAGTAATAAAAGAGTTTGGGAAAATTTAAAAATTGAAGATCACTTCATTCTCTGTCCATACTATTTTCTACAAGATTATTCTGATTTGTTTCTGTATTCTGACATGACTTCCAAAGTCAATACATTTTATGAATGAGATGTTTGTATACATCAGCTTCATTTCTTGTTCTGAAGTATACTTATTTGATTTAGCTTTCTTTTTAATTGGCATCAGCTAATCATGTTATAGACACTTCATAATTCATCTATCTTTCTAATTCTTTTAAATACCAATAGCTTTTATATGATGTATACATGTTATCCGTGGTGGTTAAGTAAATACACCGAATTTGCATAGTACAGGCTGTTTATAGCATCATGTACCTATTATACTAGCTTACTCACTGAAAATCTTAAATTATGTAAGAATTACATTTTGTGATGAAATATAACAAACTTTCTCCTTCCACATGTACCTGAAATCCATGTTGGAGAAAAACAAAGGAAAAGTGGAAAAACATTCAGTCTCCATAGGTAGAAATTTATTGTTGCATGTGCTATTCTTTGAGTGCTTTTGACAAGTGGAGAATACATGGCATAAAACACGGTAATATGCTATTAAAAATTTCCCAGATGTCAATATCTTAATTCCTGCATGCTGTTATATAGTTTAACATAAGCTTCATCTTCCACATTGTCATGTCACCATTTAATGTATATTAGCAGAATTTTCCATTACATTTGAAGTCAGTCTATGAAGCATTACCATTTAAAATATTTGTCTGGATGCAACTTCTTAGTTAATGGACTGTACAGAGAATATTCTAAATTTACTCCACAGAGACTAAAAACTCATTTTACTCTGAAATATGCACATACCAGCAAAAGTGGAACCTTCCTCACTGTACTGTATAAAACAGTCTTGATCTCATCTGTAAAGTAGAAAAACTGAATATCACTCATCAACAAAGCTCAGCAGGTAAGCAGAAGCAGAAAACATTTTCCCCCTTTTCTTAAGCAGGTAACACATTGTCATAGTGAAAAGATTTTAGTTTGGGCAGAAATTAATGTATGTGATTGCACTGATAGTTGTTTTAGTTTAAATTATTGTTGTATTTAAGTCTAGTGGGTTTCAGAAAAGTTGAAAACAAAAAATACTTTATTGTGGAAGTAGAGTCCAGAGGCTAGGATTTTCTCTTCATGGACAAGGTTTATCAGTCCTGATGGTGTGACAGTGGGTCAGGATAAGGAACTAATAGTTTATTGATTTTGCATTGTACAAATTCTATCTATTTTCTCAGATGTTTAAGGAGACATGTATGGGTCACTGATGGGAGCAGAGGCTGATGTTGTTAATCTTGTATAGAGCTGTGTGGTTGAGGTTTGTGATGATGTGAGTTTATTAGTATTTTTTTTAAACTGCTGTGTTCTCTTTGTGAAGACTAAAGGTTATAGCACTTCAGACATTGAACTGTCATTTTGTAATGGCAAATAAATAGAAACAAAGCTAAGAATTATCTTCAAATAATTCCTTGAGTATTTATCTTTAGATAATTTTTAATTGATTGATTAAAAATTATCTTAATGGTAACATATCTACATTTGATTAGTTCAATAATTCAGTCGATATGGGTATGAAGAATTAAAAATAAAGTGTCTTATTTTATTGCATGGTGAGGAGTTTGTGCTAGGAGCTATTTTTTCTATAGATGTATTTTGGAATTAGTTTACAGTATCAGGTAAGCATCCACATATACTAAAGAATGTTATGACACTGAAAAAATACTAGTAATCTAAACAAATATATAGAGGTAATTCCAACTTGTCAAGCCATTATAAAAAATATTAATATGTCTACGTCACTTCCAATAGCAAGATAAAAGCTCGATGTTCTCCAAAATGCTTCTGATTGCAGTAAATTGAAGTTTTAATAAAAACAGTGTTCCCTGAAATTTCTTTGGCAATTACCTTCTTCTTCTTTTTTTTTTTTTATGATTCATAATGAAAGGAAATAATATTTAATTCCCATAAGTTGTGAATATACATTACATCATTAAAAAGCTTCAAATTTAATTAATCTTCTCTAGTGGGTCAACTTTGGCTGGATGCCACATGCCTGTCAAGGCCACACTATCACTTCCCCTTCTTAGCTAGTCATGGGAAATAACTTGTGGATTGAGACAAGGCAGTTTAATAAAGCAAAAGAGAAAGATTTAATGTAGAAAGATATGTAGAAAAGCAAAAGCAAAAAAAAAAAAACTGAAGACTTTATTCTCTACTTCCCATCAGCAAGCAGTGTTCCCCAAAAAGCAGGGCTTCAGCATGAGTAGCAGTTCCTCTGGAAGGCAAAACGTATATTTTACTTCTCCTTTTCTTTGATTTTTAATGTGAGCAGACATCACATGGTATGGAATACCCCTTTGGTCAGTTTGGGTCAGCTGTACTAGTCCTGTCCCCTCCCAAGATCTTTCCCATCTGCAGCCTACTGATGGTGGTAGAATGATGGAGAGACAGTGCTGATGCTGTGCCAGGGCTGCACAGCAGTGCCCAAAACACCAACCAAAGGTGTGTTACCAGCACCTTTCTAGCCACCAATGCAGAACACTGCACTGTGGCAAAAATTCTCAGCCAGACCCAATACATCTCCAAACTAAATTCTGTTGTTAGAATTTTAGTATTTTAACTGAATACATAAACCTTTTTTTTTCAAGTCTGGCATATTAGACATATAAGCTCTGAAAGACCATTAATAATGGCATTTATTTATTTGTAAATTTGGTATTTTTAATCTATTTCCTTTCACATTGATTTAATTTTTGGCTCTATCTTAGGTAGTAATCATAGTTCAAAGTTCAATCTTTTACTTTTTTATTCAAGAAGGTGTCTGTCTGATATAAATAAAGAATATTTTATCCAATTCTTCTAACTTTACTATTTTAGTGATAAAAATGTTAAGCAAGCCTTCAATAGTGATAAAAATGTTAAGCAAGCCTTCAAATATTTATATAATTAGTTATACTTTAATACACATGGGGAATTCAGTTGGGGTTTGGTTGGGGTTTTTTTTTTTCAAAATAAAACATAACAATTTTTGATGTCCTTATTTTTGCATGTAATGAGCAATTAACTTTCAGTCACTCTTTAGTTACTCTATATTAAACCCATGTAATCTGAAGATCACTGATGTCCTCTAAACATTTAAAAAATCCAGATAGCATATTGTTTTTAAAGATGACAATGATTTAAATTTTATGGAAGATAAAACTTAAACTTTACAGTGCAAAGAAAATATTAACACATTGTCAGGGTCTGGCAAAACAGTAATTTTAGGAATTCTAGGAATTTTGTATCCTTATTCACTTATCAATCTATACTATACATATTGCTTTATTATTTTAAAACATACCTCCTTATTTAGCAAGGTATGGCAAAGGATTAAAGTTATAAAATGTTATACATTGATATATAGTGCTGGCTACACAGAATATAATTACAATTAAATATACATATAGGTAGATTTAGAATATAGTTGCTTATGTCAAAATCTCCCTAAGTCACATGTCTAACACATTAAAATAATATGTCAATTTAGGCTTGAAAATTACAGCAGAGAACCATAGATTTTTAAAATAACTTTCATTGGCACAAAAATGGCAGATATTTTATTATAAATCATATCCTTTTCCATGTACAGAGACTTTAATTACTTAATTCCATAGGTTTCCATTTTAAGATAATTTAATGTTCTTCCTTTAAAAGTATTGTGATAACAGCAAGAAATAATTCTCACAACTTGTTAGGATTCCCTCGTGTCATATTGTCTTACTGTCACAAGCCTCATCAAAAGGTATTTTAATGAAAATTTACTGAAATACTAATTCCTTCCTCTATAGCCTACAGTTCAAAGCAACTTTTCTAGGAAGTATACTCCAGTGGGGGAAAAAAATTTCCAATAAACATTCTCCACAGCACACTTCTTTTATACAACAGATATATTTTTCAAAGATAAACTGAATACCATAAAATAAATCTATGCTTTTCATCTTTGAAGTCATGTTTCATTGTGATCAAATACAAAGAACTTTTAATATTTCTTGTCTGGGTAACATGTTTGGTTACCTGTCTAAAAAACCCTTCTTGTTTTTACAAAAGTAATGGGATATCAGAACTACTGAAGCTATGAGACTCCTGAATGCTTCTAATTCATGCATTCTCCTAACACTCTCTTTTGGTTTTTGAAGCAACTTCAAACTGACTTGAAGAAGTCAGTCCAAATATATATCAGTCTCTGAATTGTGTCATTTAAAAACATTTTATTCAGTCCTCCTTTTGATATTATGATCATTCTGTAAACATCCTAAAAGTATAAACAGTCATAATTTTGTGGTTTTTAACCTGCTCAGTTATATTTCAGATACCCTTTGAAATGAAATTAAATTTAATAAGACATTCAACATTCTTAACTCTACTAGTTACAGGCATCTTTAATTTGCTTCCTGTAATACTAAAGCTTACCCTTTATATTGCATATAAAATTAAATATAAATTATGTCTTTTAGACTAGAAGTACATGCTTTCAATGCTGCCAAAGGGATGAATAGTTATGAATAGTTTCTGTAATGCCTAACATTACAGTAGGCATCTCAGACCCACACTGCTGCTTGCTTACTGCCCCAGGGTGATGGTGAAGAGGCTGGAAAGGGGAAGAGACTAGAAAGGGTAAAAGTGAGAAAATTCCCAGGTTAAGATGAAGTCAGTTTTATAGGGAAAGCAAAAGCCATGCACACAAGTGAAACAAAGGAAGGAATTAATCACCACTTCCAGGTGGCAGGCAGGTGCTCAGTTGTCCCCACAGAAGCAGGGCTCCATCACTTCTAACAGTGACTTGGGAAGGTAAACATCATCAGTGCAAATATCTCCTCTTCCTCTTTCTCCCCCTCTCACTCCACCCCCACATGACATTTCTGTTCTTTCAGAAATTTGCACTTCTCTTAAAAGAGCTAATGTGAATGCCAGACAGGAAATGGAGGTTTTTACTGAACGTCTGACACTTTCCTTTTAAAATAATTATTAATTCTAAATGATAATTAGTTTAAAAAATGCAATTATCTATAGAGAGAAGATCCAGACTTAACGGAAATAAAATGAAACCATCTGAAGCAGAAGGTTGTATTGGACCTATTACAGGGTTTTTTAGTTTAGGGATCGACAAAACTATCTTTACCTCTCTGAAATATCATTAGAGATCATGGCTTTTGCACTGTCTTTCAAAACCTCCTGGCAGCTTGATTTTTTTCCCTGTATCTTTAAATTATATATTATTGATTAGTTTAGGTTGAGGGAAGTTTAGCACATTACAATTGCTCTTAAAATATTGTTTAGTATTTTTAGTATATCTGCAATGCAGTCCTGCATTGTATTTTTCCTTTTTCAGGCTATCCTTGTTCCTTGTTCATTGGTTCCTTGATTGTTTTTTGTTTTGTTTAGGTTGGGTTTGCTGTTGTTGTTGTTGTTGGTGGTGGTGGTTTTTTGTCATGGGTTTCATACTGTGCATAGTTTCAAAGTTCATGGTCAATCTGAAACTCAGAAAAGATTCACCTAGATAATAGATTATAAAATAGGTTTTTGGATGAATATATTTAAAGAATGCTACTGAACTATAAAGAAAGCAATAGGGCCAACAACTGCATATAGAAAACTGGCAAAATTTCCACTTGCTTTTATAATTGAATCTAAAGCTTTAATGTTGAAATTATTAGAAATCCTTCCCTAGTTTGGTGGATTGACATATTTCCTAGTGAATGCTTAGCAAAATCTATATTTACAGGAAATATCAATTCAAACTGTCAAATACAAGAGATTAGTCATGTTTTCTTCAAAACTTCTTAACAAAAATGATGCATTTTTAAAACCTGAATATGGTAGAATGTTTATCTTTAAAAATAACTATATAAAAAGTGACCTAAAAGACTATGTTGGCAGCACTCCGTACATATCAGAATTTGAGTATTAAAGACAAGAACATCCTGTTTACTCCTTTTATACCTCTGATACAGCTCCAACATCAGTGAGAAGTTGTATAAGATGTAATGATGGTTTCCTAATGGAGCTTAAAATGGGACAACAATACTGAGAACTATAAAACCAGGAGAAACCTTATCCAGCTGCATGCTGTTGCATGCATCTTCTAATCTAATGAAGATGTCAGCTCTATATTGAGTTTTCCTTTTCAACAAACCTGTTGAGTTTGCTTCTGTTGTATTGCTAAGGCTGGCCTCTTAATCCTCTTAATTTTCTTTTATTTAATTTTGCTTTAATATTTTTACAGTGCATATATATCTATTTCCAACATTAGTTTTATCTTGCCTAATATTTACTTTTGTGCCTATAAAACATCTATTGTATCCCTTTCAGCTTTTATTTTCTTAAGTTAAAACTAACAAACTAACCTCTGTTTTCCATTCCTTGTTCAATTTTCCATGTCCTTGATCACAGCTGTGAGTTCTATGTTAACTTTTCTTGACTTATTTCTTCATTCTTGAGGTCTTGCACAATGGCATTATTACTTATCGATTTCTTCTGAAGATGTTACTCTGCACATCCAAAAATTAGAAGTTTTCGGTTTTTTTCTTTCATGGTTTATAGTTGGCTCTTAAACATCCTATGAAACACTAATCTAGTTATTTTGTCCTGCTCTTCTGACATTTTAAGAACCCCTAGTTTATAATAGAAATTCATAGTAATAAGTTCATAGTAAATGCTTAAGTTACTTGGTGCAACAGAATTTATCAAACATAAGATATATCTGCTAGAATTGAGAGAACAAACATCTGAAATTAACCTACAGGACAAAAAAATAGGGCCTTAAAATATAAATTGCTGATTTTTTTTCTATATTTTGTGAGATTTTTTGTTAATAGATAGACACTTCACTTTTCTCTTTTCATCATTCCATGATTTTGAAATACTTTGATATTAAAGAAAATACGTTACCTCTGTAATTTGACCACTGAGAACCATAGTGCCAAAGGGGAATCACCATTGTAGGATTTCACAGAAAGTTTTAGTTGTGTCATGTGTTGGAATACAGGAACTGCTTCAGGGAGGAGGAGGAGGGGGACGGACAGGAGGGAACGCAGGAATGTCTTGATTCCAATCCATTTTCTAGTCTTAATAAAAATGCTGGAAGCAGAATAATGGTTCACAGAAATTTAATCCCTTTAAAAATAGAAACCAGGGCTTAAAGTGTGAAGATATGGACTATGAAAATAAAATTTGAGGTCACTAAGCCATAAACCTAAATAGACTTGAACAACACAGAGTTCATCATCCCAAAAGCCTTAATAAAACCTCCACAATGGGAAGGAACTAAAAGCCTTCGGGATTATGAATTTTTCAACAAATATTTCAGATAGTGGTTTGCCCACTTTGCCCATATCTTAAATAGCTTTTTCTGAGATATTGGTTCTTTTTGTGTGTGTGTCTACAGTTACTATTTGTAACAATTTCTAAATGTAGGATAAAGCAAGTTTTTCACCCTTGGAAAAAGAAGAAATGTATTGACCTGGCTACATTAAGGATTAATGGGGAGTATTGGGCCAGAGAATCCTTTGTGCTTCAGATAAACTAGAAATACAGTTAGCACTGCTATTGGAGACTAATTATTCTGTAGTTCAGCCTGTCTAAACATGGTGAAGAATTATTTGACTTTGAGACTTGATTTATTCCGTCATAAAAAAAGCTTAATCTGGTTACTGGTGGATTTTATTTTAACTTTTTAAATCAGAAGTCCCTGATCTGAATGACACTGTTGTTTAACTTCATTGTCATTATATTTGCCTTAACAACAGAATAGAGATAGAGATTAGTTGTGTAACTCATTTGTTCTGTCAATTTGACTTATTTTACAAGCTGCCATGTATTTTTATTTCTCACTTCTATCCACATTTTGAGTAGAAGTTAGTAAAAAGCTCATTATCTGAGCATAAATAAAAAATACAGAATCAGAACATTTTGAATATGTTTTTTTTCCATTCTCTATTGGCTGATGTACAAGGAAAGCAGAAGTTTTATGAAGTTCAGAGGACTAAATTGTGAGTGTTTTGGAGATGAAAAGATGAAGTTTTGTATTTCCGCTTCAAAAACTTTTACTGTTGTCTACTGCCTACAAAGTTGATACACTTTCTTTTGGGAAGTAAGAATTTTAGGTTTTGCTGACATCAGACACTTGAATTGCAATGCGTTCCTTACAATTCAGTACTACCTGTGCTGATGTAACAAATCTTATTCCCCTCATTAAAATCATACAGTATGCAATCACCTTAAAATACTTGAGCAGCAGTTGGGAAAAAAAAAATGTGTTCAAAGGCTCTACATGAATCTATTCAGAATCTTAGCTGAAGTTTCCATTTGTCTTCTATAATTTATGCCTCTCTTTTTCTCCTACCAATAATTCCCTCTGATTTTCTTCCAGGAGATATAATGGTTTAACTGCATCTTGTCAAGAATAAGCAAGCTGTTACAACAAAAGGAAGTTGAGGAACCTGTCTCCACATGCTCAACTACCTTTCTAAATTCACCTCCAGGACAGTAAGGGAAGTAAGTAATCATCTGGTCAGTGATTCTTAAATACAATGTGCAGTATTTTAAAATATTGCATCTATCTAGCTACTACTGTATAACTCTGGATGATTGCCATGGTGCAATGAAATGTCAAAAGAAAAAAAATTACATCTGAACAATATCTACATGTGCAAAGCAGTCTGCAGAGTAGGAGAGGGTGAATCTTTCAAGTAGATGCAAAACATTTCTTAGAAATTTTTTAAAAATCTGGAAACGTGTCAGAAACAGCCTGTGAAAATGGGAAAATATTTATGTCAATATATATTTTCTTATTTTTGAAGCTACAACCTTCCACCATTACACAGAAAGACATCCATTTTTACCCATCAAATTCCTAATGAGTGCATAAAAAACCCCAAACAACAAAGCAAACAAACAAAACCACCAGAAAATAATCTCATAGTATGCTCTATCAGCAGTGATAGTGGAATGACTGTTACCACTTGTCAGGAAATGTCAAGACACTTAAGTACTCCAACTAAATGCAGAAGAAGAAATTTGTCTGTAAGTGTTCTGAGTTTCCAAGATTTTACTTAACCCTTGTCATTTTGTGTCTCTGAATAACAGAACTGCCTCTACCACTTACCTATTTTTTACATTGTGCATTTGAATACACATTTCATAGGAAATAGCTTTTGAAGTTTCATAAATAATTCTCTTTGCAGTGACATTCCGTATCTTGTGAACCAAAAAATAGGTAAACTTAGCTGGCTCTAAAACAGATTAAGGTAAGGGTAAGGTACTGTTGTACCTTAAGGTAAGGTAAGGTAACGTAAAGTACAGGATGTAAAACTAAAAAGCTGAATTTTGATAAGGTTGCAGTCATAATACTATTTTAAAACACTGAAATGAAAAAAAAAAAAAGTAATTGAAAAAATCTCAAATAATCCCCATTTTATGTTCAGGAGAAAAAAATAAACAGACAATCTTATTGAAATTAAATATTCCTAAAAGGCAAAGCTTAAATTTTGTATATTTAAGTACTCATTGAGTTAATTTCATGCCTCTTTTAAACTCCTTCAGAGATAAAGCTGAACTTCCAAATTATACTCTTTCTAAAGGTATGATCACTGTATACGTAGAAGCCGTTTAGGAGGTTCATGCTATCCACCTTGCTGAAGAATGCTTTGTTGTTAGACACAAAGGATTCACAAGAGTCTAATTATCAGTTCTCAAACTGTGGTCAGCAAAAAGTGACCATTTACTTCCTGCCTTTCCCATTAAAAAAAATATAAAATCTGAATTGTATCAACCAGTTGGTAGTGAAAGGTTTGTTAGGAACTATAAAAATGTGGAGTGCTGACAGCAATTTATTGATTGACAGACTCAGGTTTTAAAAGCACTACAGCCCTAGTCTTTAGTACTTAGCCTAAGTAGCAGAAATTAACAGTAAATATAGGAAAATTTGAATGATGTATAGTCTGGAGATGCAGATGTCAGAAGTGCATTGTCAGTAAAGAAGCTAAAAGGGAAAAAAATTAAGCTTTCACATGTATGCAGTAGTTAATAAACTAAAGATACTTCATTTGTCATGACATCAACATTTAACTTTGTTATTTATACTGCTAAGCTGGTGAAATGATAGAACTTAATTTATTTGTTACAGCAGGTTAGAGATTGCTTCAGGATCCCTGGCCTCCTGAAATAGAGATGCAGCTAAATTGCTTTGACAGCAAAAGGGTAAAACCTTTGGCTATTACTACAGTAAAAATTTTACTAATGGTAGAGAGAACTGAACTCCAGCTCTTCTCAAAAAATCCTGGTTCATTGCCATGTACCTTTAAAACTGCTGTGCTTCAGTAAAGTTAATTGCAATTTTCACATAGTTTTGCAAGTTTATTTAGAAAAAAAAAAAATCTTGTGCAACTATTAAAACAGCTATCAAACAAATGCACTTGACATGAAAGAACAGTACCTTTTCTCAAAAAAAAAAATTGCTTAGGAAAATATCTAGGTCAAAGGATTTTCAATAATTTTTCTATAGATAATCTTATAATTGAGCAGCACATGCCAACTTTATCTACTTTTACTGTATACAGCATATTTTCTCATTGTCCTGAGTCTCAGGTTTTTTTGTGCATTTCCATAATTAATGGTCTAAGGATGAGAACTAAAGAGTTGTTTGTAGGCGTGCAATCTCATAGACTCCATCTATGTTCATAAAGTTCATAATGTGAAATCCGTTTTAAAAAAACAACAAAAACCCTAAAAACAAACAAAAAACACACACAATTATTCTGTCAAAAAAATTTTAATTTTTTTTTTAAATTTAGAACTCTAACTCAAAAATTAAAAATTAAAACCAAAGCAACAAAAGAAATTTCTGTTGTGAGAGGGTTTGCATTAGCTTCAGCATGACAAAAATCCCAATACAGTTTAAACATATAGTTCTGCTTTCATTCTGTTCAAATAGACAAGAAAGACAAGCCACATTTCTTTTTTAAGGAAAATTAGGTTTTCAAATGCATTATCTGAGTTTCACACTTTGTATAGGGAATATGTACAGATAAAAAGAATTTCCCAGGTTCTTTGTAGATAATTAGTTTGATTATTAGATTTTATGTTTCTAGACAAAAAAGACTGAGGTTTTAATTTTAATAAAACAAAATGTAAACATTTAAAATTTAATTAAGAATAAAATTTTTCACTATAGAGCTAGCTCAAGGCTCACTCCAAAGAATTTTTTACAGTTCTATGATACACCACGCAGGAGGGATATAAAAATGAGAGCTCTATTAACTTACAGATAATACTCCCCTCAAAATCTTGGACCATTCTTTTGAAATCTCTCCTGATTTACTGGCCCTCAAATAGGATGACTAATGGAACAGATAAAGACAAAATATGTCCCAAAGGCCAAACTCTAAATTCCTTTTTCTCTACTTACAATGTTAAAGGCCATAAATTTGGATTTAAATCAAGATACTAAAGAATAAAAATACAGTGTACAAGGCTAGAAATGTTTTGAAACATTTAAATGGACTGTGTGCACTTCAGTATTTAAAGTCATTGCAAAGACATTTTCATTTAAATTATTTAAGCAGAGTGGGAATAAAGAAACTGAAGCAATTGCAAATGTTGGCAAGTTCTTTAAGTAGCTGAGATAGATTCTGACATCTCCTACCACTATTGGTAGAGTGGCTTGATTCAGGAGTGTTAATAACTCTGCTTTGATATCTTTGCGCAAATTGAATACAGTTTTAAAATTCTGAACATAAAGTTCAGGCTGTGTATTTTCAGTCAAAGGCAACTTAAGTAATATGACTAAAATGTAAACTGTGCTTCAAAAATACAAAAATGAAAAAAAATCTTGATTTTACTTTATTGGTTATCTTATAGCACCATATATAAAATCCATCAAATATGTTTTTTTTTTTTTAATTACTAGTCATAATAAAAAGAAGACTTGTTCTTTCTTCCTGAAAGTTTTGAATTTTTTATTCTATATCCAATACTAGAAGCCAAAACACGTTCTATATTTCATTCTCTTGTGACTCACTTATCACTGCAATCCTTTAAACAGAGACTTTTTGAAAGTCCTTTGTGGGTGGCTTGTTCAGGAGCTACTCAGGCAAAATATGTCTGTGATTGTGTTAATTTTGATGGACCATCAAAGATCTGCATCATCCTCAAACCACCCACATCTGCTTTAATTGCTTTGACAGGTTTGTTAATCCAATTAACATCAAGTTTCTACAAACTTTCAGTCTTCTGACTCTATTCCATGCAATTTACTGTTGTATTCACATCAGAATTTGTGTAATGGGAATCATTTATGCAGTTCTAATATACATTCTATTAGGAAGAATGTTTAAAAGGTAGGATTAACTGCATTTTTTTAAAAAAAGAGGACTGTTGAGCTTCCTATAGAGAATGCTAAGAGGACATTATACCCTAGCCATCAATTAGTAGTTTTGAGAAATGTGGGAAGAAGTTCAGGCAAAAACATTCATTTTCCCCTGAACTAAGGAGAATACAACATGCTTTTATCTAGATGATTCTTCTTTTGTTTGGTTGACATTTTGGATTTTTTTTTTTTTTGTGAAAATATTTCTCTTAAATTCTTTGTGTGATGTAAGCATAAGTCACAATGTCCTTGGTCAGATGCAAAGGGTAGAAACTGCTGCCACTTTTTTGAAAAAAAATGACTTTTGCCTTTTCAAGACATTATCCTTTCTTGAAAAGTGATTTTAGATGGCATAAAAAAATTCACCAAGAAAGATAAAACTATATTACTACCAATCATTTTGTATTTTTAGGGTAATTTATATTTTTAGGTTCAAAAACTGTTCTCTAATACCAACATTATATTTAACAGATGTTGCTGGATTATAAAAAGTAAAAAGGCCTTTGATCCTTATTTTTTCTTCATTGTTTTCGACCTTCTTCTGGTCACTTATCATTTTTATTGTAACATTTACTTCATGCTCCAGCTATGCTTACTTTCTTTGCTAATTCCTTGCTGAAGTGTTAAGGTTTTATAGGTATTATTTTGCATTTGTTATCAGCAATTTCTGATGCTTCTCATCTCACATTACGTCTCCCTCAGCATCCCCAGGCAAATAATCGGGATTAAATACTTCAAAACATAAACAAATTAACAACTGGGGAATCTGGTGAAAAAAAAATCCCCTTCAGGTTCACTACAAAGGAATCCTTTTACAACTTCAATGCCTTTCCCTTGAGAATTCTGGAGTGTATAAGATACTGTCATTTTCCTTCCCCTAGTAACAGAAGCAGAGTATACACTATAATTATGTAGGTGAGAAAAAAGGTTTGTCTGGATCTTCAGTTCATAGAATATTTGCATAGTACAAGCAAGATCTTCAACGTTATTGTCTTTCTTTACTGAACATCACTTGCCATCTGCTGGCTGAGTTGCAATTAAAGTGCTTTTGAATACAATTTCATTTTTATTGTTTATCTTCCTAACTTTAGCACAATGTAATTAAAAGAAAATCAGCATATCTTGTCATTATCTGTTTCTGAATTTTACCTTTATATACATACTGAGCAATCATGTGGACTTTGACTACTAAATGCAATAGTAACTAAAGAAACAAGCAACATTTCACGCATTCCAGATATTATCAACCTGAGTGGTATTTGTCTTCTGATATAAAGAAATTGTCATAAATTTAGTAGGTTTTGGACAATCTTCAAAACAAAACAAAACAAAGTATATCAGAAATGAGGAAATGGAATTAAATAATATCTGTATGAACTGTGGAGGAAAATAGGAAGTTTTTGAAGTTGTAATGGAGGCAATTAGTGTAAAATTTTGATTATAGTAAAATAAAATATTGAAAAAAATTCAGATATTTGTTAAAAAGAAGACATCTGACAAAGAGCATGTAAGGAAATAGGAAACTAAATTGTCAAATTAAAGACATTTCAATGGAAACCATTAAATAAGGAAGAGTAGCCTTCAGTTATTCAGTATATTTGCAAAATAGGGGGTTCCTCCATTGTTCTTCGACTAACCTGTGCCTTATCATAGTGTGCAGGTATTTACCACCTGTAATGGATTTGTTCACA
This sequence comes from Taeniopygia guttata, assembly GCF_048771995.1. Taxonomy (NCBI): domain Eukaryota; kingdom Metazoa; phylum Chordata; class Aves; order Passeriformes; family Estrildidae; genus Taeniopygia; species Taeniopygia guttata. The sequence goes on along the minus strand of NC_133027.1, from coordinate 28,607,094 downwards.
CAGGTACCATTAAAAGCCTGAGGTTATTTCACAGAAGAGAAAAGTTACTCTCTCATCATTTACTAAAGAGCAGGAGACTAAAGAGAAATCTCCTTGTCCACATGTGTTTTTCTAAATTCCTTTTTACTGAAGTCGACAAGCTGTATTCAATTGAAATCAAGGTGACTGAAGAGGACACAAATTAACACAATCTCAGTCCATAAGATAGATGCAGATACATATTAAATGGGAGCTTGGGAAAGAAACGTTAGTCAATTAAAGGCCAGTTGAATTGACTCATGAGATATTAAGTCTAAAATATTGTTAAATGCAAAATTTTGTGCAATATAAACATTAGAAAAGTAAGTTACAATACTCTGCAGTTTATATACAGATTAGAAATCTTTGGTATAGGATAATTAACAGCATGTTACTGATGAATGAATATAACCAGTAACAGTATAATAAATTCAATGAATAGTACTCCTTGTTCTTAAATGAATCTTTTAGCATAAGAAATGGTGCATATAATTTGATAGTCAACACTTTAACAAATGGCAGTGGGACAGGCCCAAATGTTATTACAAATACAGAATACAGAATTTGAGATTAAATTCATGACTTTTAATAAATCATGATGGGTGAAACAGTATACTTAGTCATAAAGATGTGACTCTTCCTTCTTCTAGGGTACACAGAAGGCTCCCAAAAACAATTACAAAAGATTGACTTATGTGCTTCTTACACATACAGTCCTAGACATGACCAATCTATTACTTTCCTTAAAGAGCTACAAATAAAGAGTGGAAGCCAAGTAAATTTCGAAGCTGCACATGTAATTGATTCTTTTTGATTAAATCAGTTGAGGCATAAACAGTATTTGGTTTTTGTTTTTTAATAGAAATGAAAATATTTTTTTTTTTAGAGGACTCAATTGGCTAAGAAATTATATCTTGCCCAAAAAAACAAAGGCAAATTGAGACTAGATTTGAAAATCTGTTAGTGGTTGCTCTGCCATGGAATTATATATGTCTAAGTACTCAGTAAGACAGTAGTACTTTTGTTTTAAATCACCTTCCTTTCCAAGACTACTTTGTACACCCATTTTGGATTACATGAGAGAACAATGCATGGTGGGTATAATTTCATATAAATATTTAAACATTTAGTGAACCCCATGAAATAGAGATTCATTCAAACCCCTACTTTATTTTCTAGTTCAGCAGTTATCTGAGAATTATCTGTAGAGCATATCAGCTGTTCATAGTCATCACCCCCAATCAACACAAGAACACACACAGAGCAAATTTAATAGTTGATAAACTACCTATAATAGTGAATGGTGAAATAATATTGAACTACTGAGCTGCACAATGTTGTCAAGCAGCTCAAGTACACTCCTGTGCTGGAGCAATGTGTAAGCAGAAGTGAAGCTTGTTTTGGCAGGGGGTTGTTAGACCGTCTGAGTACTTAGTAATGGAAAAGAGCAAATTAACAGGGACTGCTGAGGCTGATACAGCTTTATTGCAGAAGGACTGAGCAGTATACCCACTCTAGCTGATTATTTGGTGCCTGAAAACTATTCTTGCTTTTCTTTTTTTCATAATTCTCCGAGATGCATTGTTTCCAGCTATACAAAGATTTATACCTGGTAACAGAGAAAGCTTAGACATGTAAAATAGGATCAAAAACTATGTTCTACTTTCCTAGAATTTTTTTAATGTTGCATCCCTTAACTTTCATGACTGAAATAATATTAATACTGATATAACTAATTCCTACTTAATAGTAGCACATGACTTTGATGAATGTAGCTAATACGTGGAAACACAGTCATAATGCTATTTCATGTTTATTTTATATACTTTATGGTTTTAAAATTATGTATAATTGCATCATTATAATATAAGATCTATAACCTGCCAATCCTTAATTTCACTTTGATTTCTTCTAGACTCTCTGAAGCGCACATTTCCTAGAGTAGTGTATGTAAAGGAAATCTATTTTCTTTAAAAGCACCTTCAGTGCTTTTTTCTGAATAGCTGAGGTTTGCAGCCTTTCTGGCAGTTCAAACTATCAAGCAACATCATGATCATCAGGTACAAACTGTATTTCTCATAACACATTGAAAGAACAGAAGAAGGCAATCTCAGAATGAGAAAATAAATGATTTATGATGTAGAAAGCACATTGAGATGGCATGTTAAGCTGGACCCTTTTTATTTTTTCATATAGATTTGTGTTTTGACTGAAAGAATGGAGCTATTTATATCAACAGGTAGTAGTGATTAACTCCCAGTATCTGTAAAAGAAAATTAGAACTATTATTTTTCATTAAGATTTTTCTGAATATTGTTTTAATAAGACAATTAAGTAATAGTAATAACTAAAAATAATAATAATAAAAAATCTAAAATTACTCTTACATATGTCAACCCTTTATTACCTGAAAAGATTTTATTTAATTTTACCTCCTTGGAATGACAAATGGTGTTGTGGAAATTTATATGACTAAGAAAGAAAAATCAGTCTGGCAAATTCTTTTATCTCAAAGTATTAGAAATGGGAAATAATAAGAATCACATTAACTATAACTATGTCATGAACTTAAAAAAAGACTATTCTTCACTACTCTTAACAAAATAAATGTGAAAATCCTTCAGTGTCTTATTCTGGAAGGAGCTGTACATTTCTACATGTCTCTGAACCCAATCCCCTGATAATGTAAGCAACCATATTGTAAATTGATTCGCCTTTCTAATAAAATTAGCAATGTATTTTTGTCCCACTTACTCTACTGACTTACTACTCACAGCCATTGGCAGATTGAATGTTAAAAATATCTAGTTTTTTCTCCTAAATTTATTTCTGCTGCATTTATATCAATTTGTTCTTGTGCCAACTTTGCACTTTAGCTCTGTAATATGTTTATGAGAAATTATAAACCTGAATAGCCTTCATTTCAGTAGGATAAGTAAGTCAATCTGGTTTAGTATTTGAATAAGTTAAGCTATTTCTATGATAATTCCTTTTTCTAAATCTGATCAAATCTGTTTAAAACAATGATCCATAGAATATAGAGCAAATATTGCCCATATTATTTGTTTAAGGAATCTAAGATAGTTAGTTTCCTCATGTGATAAAACTGTAAAACAGGCCATTTAGAGTGAGAATTCAGGGTACTGCTGACATAGTCTGGATGTTGTTTCTATAAATTGCATAGGCAGATTTTCTTATAATAATGATATTCCAACTGAAAACCTAAAATAAGGTTATAGCAATTCTTCCCAATATTTCCCAGATGAAATTTCCCTTGTGTTTTGACCCAACTCCTTACCTATTACATGTCCTGATCAGCCCTACAAAACTCAATGACTTTTTCATGTCTCCATTATACTGCCAGCTGCTGAATTAATACAGACAGGGTTTTGTCCTTCTTTGCCCCTTCCAACTCAGAATCTCCATTCATAAAAACTTTCATTATTAACAACCATGCACTATATACTAATATAGTTCATTTTCCATTTCCATTTCTGCTCCCTCAAAGTTAGTTCTTCCTGTTCTGATTCTTTCTATGAATAATGCTTTCCATATTTTGAGTTAGGGAAACGTTATTAACACCTTGCTACCTTTTTGTTCTTATTAGTGACATCCCTGGGATAAGAATTTACTTTTCATCCAGGTGGCTTCCCTTTGAAAACGATTATTCTCAGTCTGAAGCAAATCTCCTTACAACTGCAGCCCTCATTCTCCAACTTCAGAATAATTAGCTGTGTGGCTCTGTGTTAAATGCTTTGCATAATCTCTCTAGAGTTTAAGAAAAAATATTCAGTGCATTATGACTTTTCTGAGAAAAGCAACATTAGAGAAATAAGCACTACATTTAGTAGTAGGTGAGCAGTTAATTTTTGACAATAGTATAAGTCATTTATGTGAAATAGCTTCAACAGTGCCATCTGATATGCATATTCAAGTTTATTCCTTGAATTGGGCACTTTTTTTTTTGTGAGCATGAATTGCCATATTCCATATAGTACTTACTTTCTTCATCTCAATTTCATATAAATACGATTAGCTAAATGTAGTTCCTGATTAAATGTGATTTTTTTGAGAAATTAGTGCAGACAAAGAATTTTTAAGGCTTCAGTGCAGACTATCTCCCAAATACAGCGTAACTAAATTATGCTAAGTATGCTTTTTGCATCTGAGATATATAATTAATGAAATTGTTCATACAAAGAATACACTATATCCCATTTGTTACTTTTATGACCTGATCCATGCTGATCTCACCACAAGAATAGATTATCCAGTTACTTGTCTATTGAGGAATTTAAAATGCAAGAGCTTGTTACATATTATTTAATTTAGGACATGGTAAAAGTTCTCATCCATATGAGAAAAGCTGCTGCTTTTATATTATTGACTCTGAGGATATTATATAATTGAAAGAGGTTTAGAAACCAGGGTCTCAATTATGGAGCAGTGCCAGTTTTGCTGAGCTGCATATAGTGTTCTGTGTGACAGTCTGTTAACTGGAACAATCTGTGAGTGACAGTTCTTCAGTAAGTGTAGAAAAAAAAGAACAAAAAAATTCCGTGCTTTTCTGCTGTTTCTGATTTAATTGTTCTATATTGTCTTAATTTTACATTTTTAGTTTGAATTTGTTTTTGTCATAGTATTTTTATTGATATCTCTTATAACAGGAAAATTTTTTTAAAGAAAAATAGTGTTTTAAAGATTTGAAGATCAGACTTCTGAAGATTTGAGAAAATGTTTTTTCTCCTCTCGCTAATAGTAAATCTCAGATATAATTTTCGAAGTTCCTAACATCCTTTTTCAGAATAACCTGGACAATAATTGGAAAATATTTCTGTAGACATTTTAATATTGTTTAGTTGTACATTTGCAATCCTGAACAGACTACAAACCTCTCTTTTGAGGTTTAAAGTACTAAATTTTATCATATAGAACAGTAGTATAGAAGCATAACTAATTCCCTTTAGAGAAGTTTTAACAGTGGCAGCACAGGGACTTTTTCTTTTCTTTAGTGGAAATTGAAAACATATTCAGTTTCAATCTCTTCAAGGATCATATGGAGTCAACTCAAGTCATGGATGGGACCTGTCCCTCAAGCACCCCCTGAGTGAATGTGAGATTTTCAAAGCGGATTACACTATTTAATTAATCCTGTGTCATCAATCCTATGTTATCCTAAATAAATCTCAAAAATCCTCATTCTGTAATAGGACCAACCTCAGCAGGCTGAGACATGCCTACGACCTAAGTAATATCATGAGAGAAGTTAACAGGTCGCTCTGAGTTCTGGGTGTCATGTCCCTTACAACCTTTAAACATATAGCAACAACCTTCTGATTTCTTAGATCAATACACGGAAAAAATGTGACACTTTAAATGGGGAAATACTCATCTCTTTGGGTGAAATGGACTAACTTCAAATCTGAAAATAATTTTCCTCTTATGGAATCTAGCCTTCTTGCACTCCACATAAGCTTTTAGTGATTTAGAGGCTCTATATGCTAAAATGTGTGCTATTTACCCCCATGAAAGCTTCTTTTTTTTCCTCACTTCTGAGACTTAGCTTTGAATTTCTTACAAGCTGTATATCCTTGTCCTTTCTATTGCAGGCTTTCCTCTTGAGCACATTGTCCAATTTATAGAAGCTTTTCCAAAACTGAGCACTCTCCAATGAGCTCAATCTAATCTACTACCTGGTAGGTTTTCATGCAGGATGGGAAGGTCTGGGCCAGACAAATGAACAGTCTACTTTCCTGTCTTCAGTCACACTTTAACTGAAGACTATCTATCTGTTGTGCATCCCATTTTCAGATTTAAATTCAGAATTTATTTCTTATGCAGTACAGAAACTTACATGCTTACTTATTCAGAAAGGCATTTAAAATGCAGTGTATAAAGCCTGTAGATCTTATATAAGAAAATGAAATATTTATGTCTTGTTATTTGTTCAGGAGATGCTCTGTCTTTATTTCAGGCATATGAATTCCATAACTGTAACAAGGCATCTAGAGGGTGTGGAGTTTCTGATTGTATTTGTACTTTGGCAAATAAAGAGCTTTATTTTTAAAGCTCTTTATATTGGGATGCAAATGTTCTGACCTCCAAAAACCACTAGTTGATTGACACACCGATATTCTTTTTTCTGATGTTTTCCTGAGAGATTTAATGTAGAAATAGCTCCTTTTGAAACTGTAAAGAAAACACAGCGGAGTACTATAAAATTATAACTTCATATGTATATCTAAATGTTCCTTTTTAGGAAGACCTTGAAGAGCTAAAAAATTACTTTCATAAATCAAGAAATTCCTTGAAATCTGTGAGATGCAAAGTTTATCACTATTGTCTCAGGCTGCATGTCTCTGAAATCTGGGATAACAAAAAGAGCCCTGTTTATGGTCAATTTCCTAGGTATTTACAATTGGCTTCAACAAAAGTCAAGGAACAATTTACACAGATCTACCCAAGGCTAGTGGGTATTGCTCTGCTCTAAATAAAATAACCATATAGCCAATGAGGTGTGGTAAAAATGAAGTTATCATTCATAATCCACCAGTGTTTTTATTGGATTGTCACAATTCGCTCATGATTGGTATCATCTTTGTTCAGCTTTGCTTATCCCAAGATTTAAATCAGGTTGACATTCTTTGTTAAGGACACACTTAAGATTCATCATCATATTAACTCCACTTCCCACATAAAAAGCAGAACACCTTGCTGACAAGATGATAAAAAATAATTAAAATTATATAAACCAAATATCTGATGTCTATGATATCTTTATCATGAGTGTGTTTATCGTTAATGTGACAAATATTATAATCTTGGCCTAATTATCAAAGAATTTTATTTTGAGTAAATTTTATTTTGTCAATACAGAGACTAATAGCAGATGCCAGAGAGTAATGATCATATCCCATTTCATCAATTTCTTTGTGTACACTGTGGAAAGAGAACAACCTACAAATTTAGTGGGCCTACCCATCCACCACCTCCAGTAAAATGGAGTAAACACATCTGATAACTATGGCATCATCTTCTAAATCCCATGAAATCCAGTATAGAAGGATCATGGTCAACAAAATACTGAAGCTGGATTATTTCCTGACACTTGCTTCCTGAATCACTGTCATGAATTTTCATAGAATAGGAAGACAACTGGAGTGTTTTCAAGAAAAATGTTCAAATCAACAGATGTGTTTCATGAAGGCAAGCAAATAAAATTTGACTTCAAATATATGCCTTTGAGCAGAGCTAGTTAAATACATTTCATTTCTAACATGTAACTGTGATATTCAGGCCATGGAATATATTGTATTTGTTTTTCTGATTAAAAATGTGGATATTTAAACTCTTACTAGGGCAGCTTTACTTTGCAGAGTTGTAAAGAGATTATTAGTGTTAACAAAGCATGTTGAATTAGTCATAGCACGCTAAGGGTTGGAAGGGTCCTTAAAGATCACCTTGTCCCAGGAGCCCCTGCCATGGGCAAGGGACATGTCCTGCTGGATCAGTTTGCTCAAGGCCTTATCCAACCCAGCCTAAAACACTGCCAGAGCTGGGGCATCCATAACATCCCTGGGCAACCTGTTCCAATATCTTACCAGCCTTACAGTAAAGAATTTTTCCCTAAAATCTTGCAGATATTTCTCCTCTTTCAATTTGTGCCCATTACTCATTGTCCTATCACTGCAGCTCCTGCCAAAGAGTCCCTCTCAAGCTACCCTGTAGCCCCCTCTGGGAAGGTTACTACCAAGTCTTCATACAACCTTCTTTTCTCCAGACTTTACAGCCCACATTTTCTCATCCTGTATTCATAGGAAATGTGCTGTAGTTCTCTCAACTTCTTGGCCCTCCTCTCAACTTGTTCCAACAGTTCCATTTCCTTCTTTTGCTGGGGACACCAGAACTGTACACTGCATTCCAGGTGGGGTCCCACCTGGAAGAGAAGAGGAACAGAATCACCTCCTTTGGCCTGCTAGCCATGCTCATTTTGACACAGCCCAGATATGTTTGGCTTTCTAGGTACACACTGCTGGCTCATGTTGAGTTTTGCATCAACCATCACATCTAAGTCTTTCTCTGCATGGCTGCTACCAGTCACCTGTCTGCCCAACCTGTGGGTGTGTCTGGGATTACCATGACCCAGCTACAGGACCTTGCACTTCATTTTGTTCAGGAGTTTTGCATCACTCCATGTCTCAAATCTGTCAAGGTCCCTCTGAATGGCATCCCTTCCCTTCACCTCGTCAACTGCACCACACAGCCTATCAGTGAACTTGTTGAGGTGCCCTTGATCTTGCCTGGCACAGAAGTGAAATTGACTGGTCTTTTATTCCCTTTGTCTTACAATTTTTCATTTTTAAAATGGAAGTCATGTTTCCCTTTTTGAGTAATTAGAAACTTAACCTGACCATCATGATTTTCCAAAAGTTATTATAATGGCTTAGCAACTTCATCTGCCAGCTCCCTCAGCACCCTCAGATGAATCTCAACAGGTACTGCAGGATGACATTGTCATTTCAAGACTTTTGATCAAATGTAGTAGGATAGGATTTTCACAGAAATACAGATAACAGTAAGTTTGATTTTTTTTCCTCCTAATACTTCAGTGAACATAAATGAGTCCTTAGTGTAAACAGACATGTATTTATTTTACAGTGAAAAGCTGGATCTGGACAAGGGAAAATGATACAATTTGCTTGAAATGTTATAATTGACTAAGGTGCACTATAAAATTACATAAAAGTGCTCAGAATTGCAGGCTTTGTTGGTAACACTTCAGTGACAGCTTTGGTTATATGTCATGGACTGTTTAGGATCATATGTTTTTCTGTAATCAAGTTTCTCCTAAGGAAACTACTGTCCTTGAACAGCTGCTCCACCTGTCACACTGAGCAGAGAAAATATCTATTTTGAGGTGAAGAAGCAGCTGGTTTTCCTTAGTAGGTGCTAAAGTGAAAGTCAGTGTCTAACAAATTTACACTGAGCTCTGATCCCTAGTATCATTCCTATTTAAACAATTCCTTTTCCAGTTACAATCTTTTTCAAAGTGAGCATTATTAAAATCTAAAAGGCAAAAGCCTTGAACACAAGCAGAGCAAAACAGGGAATTATTTCAGCGCTGCCCATGGGCAGGCAGGTGCTCATCCATCTCCAGAAGAGCAGGGCCCCATCACAGGTAACAGTAACATGGGAAGACAACACCATCACCCAAAATTATCTCCTTCTTCCTTCTTCCCCCACTTTATGTACTGAGTTTGATGTTATGTGACATGGAATATCTCTTAGGTCACTTTGGGTCACCTGTCTGGGCTGTGTCTCCTCCAAGACTCCCCAGCTTCCAGCCCCAACTTCCTCAGCAGCATGGCCATATGAAAAGCAAAAAAGGCCTTGGCTCTGTGTAAGCTCTGCTCAATAGTAACAAAAATATCTCTCTTCTATCAACCTTGTGTTCTGCACAATTCCAAAACACAGACCCATGCCAGCCACTGTGAAGACAATTTATTCTACCCCAGCCTAAATGAGCTGGGCAGAAATTCTTGTCAATTCCTGCTTTTATGAGATAATTACTTTTTTACTTGTATTGAAAAGAAAGAATCCCAAAGTGACAGTGTGTTCGAGGCCTGTATGTATGAGGCTTACTGGTCAAATAATTTATAAGATAATATGAAGATGAAACAAATTATTTTCAAGCCTTGGTTCTTATATTCAAACGCTAAACCAAATCTATTACAAGCTTGCAAAAGCAAATAACCAAAATTTTCTTCTCATTATTGAAAGCAGAATCAAGGATTGCGAGTTTATTTTCACATGTGTAATATGTGTTTGGATTGCTTCAAATTATTATCCAATGGCATGCATTCTTTAAGATTGTGGGTTTTTTTGTCTGAAAAAGCTAATAAAGAAAATAAAATTAGCATAGCCAAGTATTAATAAATCAGACAAATAATACCACTACTAATAAGTTAACACTAATTCCTATTCCACTTTGGTTCAAGTAGTTCAAATGTAAAACACAAGTATGTTACTCACAGTTTTCCCCAATATTTATTTAATTAGATAACTTTTCATGACAATGTTATTTATGAAAAACATGTATAAAAACTTCTAGATTCTGTCAGTTTATTTATGTTTGTTTCATTGTAAAGTTTATTCTTGCTCAGCCATGTGTAAAGAGCTCCCTTCTTGATCGTCACCCTTGGCTGCCTGTTTGTCAGCTCCTCACAGAATCTCCCCGTGCTTTCACTTACTCAGTTCCTTATGTGTTGCATCTGATCCTGTGGCTCATTGTGCAAAGCTCCTAGTCTGATCATGTTTCAGGCCTTCTAAAGAGACATTTCTTTTATTCTGTAAGCTTGAAGGCATGCAGTCTAGTAAACTTATGTTTCTTTTTTTATTCTGTTTGATAACTTTAGCCTGTAATTTCTCTCTGTCATTAGAATGTAAATGCATTCATGGTAGGGACCATCTTATAAGTGCAAAAATGTCTTGTGTACTGAGAGCACAGCTATAAGCAATGTTTTTGCTATAGAGTATGGATATGAATGGAATATGCAACATTTGGGGAATGTTGCATCTTTTCATTTTGGATCCACCTATAATTATATTAGATGACCAGTTACCCTGAAAAATGAGAAATTTAGAACTAGTCTCTGGACAAGATATAACTTAACTGAATGACATTCATTGATCGCCAGGCACTCCAGCTTAACACAGGAGGAAAAAGAAAGGTAGATTTGTCCAGAAACACAGGAAATCAACTAAAAAAAAACAAACAAACAAAAAACAAAACAAAACAAAACAAAACAAAAAAGGTGCTGTATCTCTCAAGTTTGAGCTTCCTTGTACATAATCAAGCCTGGGACACAACTGTTAGTTGCCATCCTGCTTTGACTAATCAGGCCATTTTCCTTTCCACATATGGATTTAAAGAACTCTCTTTTGGCAGATAATCTCTTTTGTCTGACAAAACTCCTTATCTTCTTGTTACTTTGTTAAGCAAACTTTCAAGCACACCCTCTTTTTAACACTGGACTTTCAGGAGTTCCACGGTTATAGGAATCAGAAACCTTGTGACTGAAAGATAATAAAATGTTTGTTTAAAATCCTCTTTATTCAGTTTGGGTCCATAAATACAACTATAAATGAACAGTTATTAAATTCTGTGAAATTTTGGAACAGCCACAAGAGTCTTATCATTGAGTCTGGATTACTCAAGAATTCAGAATTATGCTGAAATCATGGTACATTGAAACCTGTATTCCATTAACAGAAATAATTAAACTCCTGCAATGATTTTTTGCCTGGATGAGAAAAGATTACAGAGTAACATGAATGATCTGACTTGAAAGGAGCCATAAGGATCAATGAGTCCAACGCTTAAATTAATGGCTCCTGGGGATTGAACACATGACCTTGATACTATAAGTAGACACATATTTTTAAGAAAAGAAATTACAAAACCTCTTTTCTTTTCTTTTTAAAATTTTGTAATATATTTTTGTGTTTATCATACAGCAACATATATGAACCCTTCTGATAATTAGTATAATTTAATCTCATTTTCCTATGCCTTATCACAATTGCTTCTTATACAATGTCTGCTCCATGGCACAAATTAATTAATCAGAATTTTAAAATAGGTGGTAAGTTTATGTTTGACTATTTCACTCAAGAAAGATGTATGGCGAGATAGAATACTGGCCTATCCTGTAACAACAATTATTGTCAAACACATAAGTCTAAATTATTAGATGTTTAATTGAACTACCTTTTGAAGAAATATGATTACTTTGAAGTACTTTGTCCTGAGAGTTAGCTAGTAGCACACTTTTGTGTAATGTTCTTTTGCTTTTTCCTATGACATTTTTAATTGTCTGTTGATTGCCAACTATGATTCTAGAATTATTTATGCAGAAAAATAGAATTTTTTGGCTTGTTTTTCCCCTACTATCACTGAAGAATATGCTATCTACATTACTTTAGAAACTTAATCTTTAAGAAAAATCCATGGAATTTCAATACCAGGAAAAAATAAAATTGTATATGTTTGTGTCATCAAAATATGAACTGACACAAATATTTCTATGCTGTTATTACTGTTATTAATCAAGTTAAACTGTCTTTCTGGTATGACAATGCAGTATTACATGTGTTCAGTAAGCTCAAATTAAAAGGTTACAGGGTTATTTGAGTGCATTAAATGTTCAGTCTAAGATAATGAGCATCATTTTAAGAGTATTTCCAAATTTAACTTATATCTACATATAAGTCTACTACAAAGCTGTATTCCAGAGAAGCTGCCTGGCTTAGTTAATGTGCTTCATAGATACCAGCCTCTATGGCTCATGTTAGAATGATACTATAAATAGAAAATAACAAAAAACTGAATACAAGCATAGTACGACTTGTAAAAAATACCCATTGCAAAAATTTGTTATAGAACCACAAAAGACTTCTCACAAGTCCGTTTATTTTTGACAGGAGGAAGGATAAAAAAGACAAGAAGACAAGGAAATATGTAATAATTAATACAGAAGTCAGCAAGATGTTATGTTTTCAGAGATTTAAGAGATTAGTTTCTTTACTATGCTACTAAATTGAATGATTACAGGGGACTGGTTAGTTGGATTCGGGTTTTTTTGTTTGGCTGGGTTTTTTTTGTTGTTTGTTTAGTTTGGGGGTTTTTGGTGTGTTTTCTTCTGTTTGGTTGGCTGATTTGTTTTGCTTGTCATTCGAATATTAAATAACCTTACATGCCTTTCAAAGTAAGGATAGCTCATTTACTTCTGAAACAGTTACCTGTTTTCTAGTGTGCAGAGACAGTGCATTGTCCCAAGGCAAATACAGTAAGCTCTGGCAAAAATGAAATTAGAAGTCATGTTAATTGTTTCTCTACTCAAATATTCAAAGAGCAAAAATCTAATAAGAAATTTTGTCATACAATGAAAAAAAAAAAGTTAAACATCTCATACAAAAATTTGATAAATGCATTAAGTGTTGCAAAGAAAAATGTAGAAATACATCACTTCTCAATTAAATAAACTTCAACTGATTGTATGGTGGTGAGATAATGGTTAGAACCCAAAGACAAGTTTGGGAATGAGCTAGTAGAAAACAAATGCATGCATTGTACTGACATATATGTAATGATTTGTAATTAAAAAATATATAAATTTGAGGATGTTATTGTCATTTAATTAACAGATGAAAATAAAATATTTTTGGTTTTCTAGATATTTTATTTTTTTATATGCTTTTCTCTTTTCTCCCCTTTTAAGCAAACAAGAAGACAAAGGGGTAAAGAAATGCAAAAAACTCAAAAATGAAACAACTATTTGAAAAAATGAAAATACTATGGAATTTTATATTTTAATATATGTGGGTGGGTTTTTTTTACATTTTTTCAAACCTTTTCATATTTTATGCAAAGAAACCTAACAAGTTAATAAAATTTATTGAAGAAAATGCTCCTCCAAATGTCAAAAAAAGTTAAATTTTTTTTGATGAATCCTGCTAATAAATCAGGTGAATGTATGTTGCTAATCATGACTTACGAAAATTTTTGGACTTTTTTTCCTAAGTCTGTATTATTACCATTTTATTCTAGAGAGTATCAGTACTGCTCTAAATATTCTATACTGCAGTCAATCTGTGCAAAAAAAAATTGAAGTGTCTCTGCAATAAATGATCAGGTGATTTCTCTTGCTTCTCTTATCTCTCATTATATCTACATAATTTCACTACAAATTTGAAAGAATTGAATTTAATGTACTTGTACTGCTTAAAGGATTAAAACAATTTTCTATTTCAACTACAAGTATGATCATGGAAAAAGGAACTATTTAAGAGGATTAATTGTGTGATGGGATTTATACTAAGAGGCCAGCATCAGGCCAGAGTTTCAGACTTAATTCTGTCAGGTCTTGGTTTCATGGGTTTAGGAGTCAAACTGTCAAGAGTTTTAAGTGTGTCCCTTCGTAATGGCAAAGTGTTTCCACAAAGGAAGTTGGAAGGTGCATCTGCAAGGCAAGGCCTAAGAATAGAGTAATAGCAAATGTACAACTCAAAAAACAGTTGTAAATGGGGGAAATTAGTAAGACATAGTAAGGAAATTAGGAGTCTTTCAACCACTATATGGTAAGAATACAGAAATGTTTCAAGAATAAAATGTTCCACATGAAAAAATATGAAATAGTAATATTGGGAGAGAGCGAAGGGGGATGCAGATAGATATGTTTTTAATAACTTTCTAGAAAAGTCAGTAACTTTCTATCTCGGCTATAAATATTTTCTGTAATAATTTTTAATTTACAGACTGAGTTTAAAATACATGGCAATAGATATTTTTTTACCTTTGGGCAAGTAAATGGGCTAGAATCTTGTTATATCATCACCTATAGCAATAATATACCTCATAACTAATAAGTAGAGGTTAATAGATGCAATGACACAGAGAAGACACATACTATGTTAGAAAAACAAAAGAAAACTTTTCTTGCAGTGAGTTTGGTCAAATACTTGGGAGACTTGCCCAGGGAGGCTGTGAAATTCCCTCATGTGTGTAATATTGAAAACCTGACTGTCCTGCTTGAACAGGAGTTTTGGACAGGATGATCTCCAGAGGCTCCTCTAAACCATTCTAAGATTCTGTGAAAGTCAAAGATAGAACTCTAAATTCAAATGAAAGTTTTATCATTAGAACAGGATATTCTATTAACAACAACTCACAGCTGTATGTTGACATAAGTATCATCTCCTTGACTGTAACAGTTCAACTTTGATTTTTGATTCCCTATCTTAGGTGCCATTTTTATAGCTAGTCTTTTTCATAGGAGCCAAGCCCAGGTGCTACAGATCTTAATTTGCAATGAAATAACTTATCTATTCTAACACTTCAGTCTTCAAGATAACCTAAGAGCCAATAAAAATTCAGGTATCATTCCACAAAATAAAATTGCCTAAATATTCACAAAAATTATGTATTGATTAAAAATCAAAGTTTACTTCAGAATTTTTCTGTCTGCACTTACACATGACAGTAGATTATGCAAAGAAGGATTAACAAAATAATAGGCAACTCCTAGACTAGGTGTACTAAAATGTCACATTTTCTAGATTTGAGAAATATACATGCTGGAATTATTTGTATAATGCAGAAGTTTGGCTTTATTTTATATAAAATAACTTGCAAATTCAGTACTTTTTTGAGAGACCAAAGAAGAAATATTGTTCAGATATGCAGTTTTTAAGAGACAGTGATGCTTAATTCTGATAAAGGACTATTGTCCCAAAACGATTTGGGACAATTGAATTTCACAGATGGAAAAGTAGAGTAATGCTATTGAACAATGCAAGATCATGAATTAAATCATACATAAGCTAAAAGTAATTGCAAATGCCTCAAACGGATATTCAAATCTCTAAATATAGCTCATGAATTGCAATGTGTTATGGAATTCAACAGACAAAATGTTTTAAACAGATCTTGCCTTTTGAATAAGAACGCTTGTTGCAGTGCCTTCCCAAAGTCTCTGGCAGCCCAGTACCTTTGGCACTGCAAGCAGCAAGGGCCACGTTCACATGCCACCGCAGGCAGGAGCTATGGCCTGCGGTCCCGAAGCCGCCAGACAGGATGAGGCGCGTGATGACAATGACAAAAGCGAGGAGTGGTCCTTTCGGTCCTTCCACGTTCCGAGTTTATTCGAAGTCTTAGGAGACATCCCTGGCTCAAGGGGAGATAAGCCCCAATAGGCCCTGAGCACTGTGTGCATGGCCTTTTATATGGGGGAGGTAACAAGGGGAGGGAACAACAGTCAACCAATGGGATAACAACTGGGGGGGGGGGGTGGCAACCAAGGTGACAGGCAGGGGAAACATCCAATGGGGTGAGAGGGAGGGAGGGAGGGAGGGGACCCCAGGGACCAGCCTATCCCCCGAGGCCCTGGGTAGAACTTTCTAGGTGAAAGGGAGGGGCCTCAGAGTAACAGACAGGCCCCAGGGAGGGGTCAGGGGAGTGACTCAGCATAACTTAACCAATGGGGTGGAGGGAGGGATGACTGGCAGACAGAGGGAGGAGGAGAAGAAGGGAGGCCGGACCATTTAACATAAAGAGGGGGAGAGGGAGCAACCGTAAGTGGGGGGGAACTCAAAACACAACCCAACAAATGCTTATGCACAAAACAAGCTGACAAAAAACCAGAAAATTTACAAGACACAGAAGTGAGAATAGAACATAATTAGATTGTAAATCCCAATTATGTGAGGTGAATTCCCTGATTAGTTAATCAATATATAATACACCTATTTCATGACATAATTGTGGAAAAGCAATGAACTTGAATTACATATATGTCATAGCTTCTAGAATGTTGATGAAATATTCTGGAAAACTTTGGAAAACATTTTACTTACTGTAAATTGAGTTAATTTTAGATATTATTTACATAATTGTTAATGCAATACTCCAGATTTGCTCTATGTTAAATATTGATTCTAAGACTTCTTAAAAACACTTTATGCTAAAGGCAGCACAACGACTGATGATATTACTAACTCAGGCTAAAAACCCTACACTTTAGGAAAGAAACTTCCAGTGTTTTCATTACAAATGTTGTATAACATTTTTAATGCTAAAATAAGTATAATAAAACTTGAAAACACAGAAACCTTTCTCCTAGTACTTAAATTATATAGATTAGATTCAATATTTTCTTTTAATCACTCTTATCAAGAGGTGGACAATATATCATCTAGTTTGCTTTTCAGAATTACAAAGTTCTCAGCTTGACCAATTGATTCTATAAGTTTCTACTTCCATCTCCCTCAGCTTCTGAAAGATGATGCAAATTTTTTTCCCCTGTGTTTTGGTGTTTATGTTTTTTTTTTCAAAATATGTAAAATTAAGTGTAGCTGGGCAGCAGAGAATAGAGTTATATGCATTTCCTGCCTTAATGGATGCATACAGATACCTCTATGGAACGAGAAAAATATGCTACTTTGGTGTTTTGCTGCTTTGTTGCTCAGAATTTGCATTTCTGAGCTTTGAAGATGTTCTTATAATGCAGATGGTAAACAAGAACCTCAGTAGCAAGGACTGTCGAGCATGAACAGATCCAGGAAGATCTTGGAAAGAAAAGAGTGGAGGTTTCAGTGACTACAGGAAATACAGACTGATTTTTTAACTTCTCTTGAGACAATAGTGTAGTTTTTCAATCCAAAAGACCTCTGAAAATTGCTGGATCAAGAAAAGAATGTATCATTCACTTACACATGGGTATTAGTGATGCTGTTAAAAATAATTTTCTTCTTTTCTGGTCAACTCTAATCTTCTAAGAATTCTGTTCTAGCAATCCTAGAAATTCAAACAATTTCACTCCTGAAAAAAGAAAAAAAACCCAAACCTGAAAAGGCAGTGTAACTATTGCAAAGCTGCAAGGGCATTGGGGTCAGCAGCCATCTATCAGCTTTTAGTTTCATAATTTAAGACTCATCCATCTTTGTCAGGTGTTCTAAATGTTTTGGGGGTTTTGTTTGTTTGTTTGGGGTTTTGGTTTGCTTTGTTGTTTTTTATTTTGTCTTTTGGTTTGGTTTGGTTTGATTTGATTAGATTTTTATCTCTCAGCTCTACTGAGTTTTGCCAAAGCCTACAGTGAAAATGAAGTTCTTCCAGCAGGTAGTATTGAGCCACTTTCTGCTTTGCTCTGAAAATTGCAGTCTGCATGCTTTCCTCAGAGTTAAAAGCTCTCCACCTTTTTCATGAATAATCAGGACAGAAGCAAGGAATCTATCACAGTTGTGTGAGAAATTAATTTTATTTAAGTTATTGTGAGAGTCTGAGTAAAATTAATGTATTTTACTGATCCAAAATCTACTGTTGGAGCAGTGTTGCTTTAAGAGAACGTCCTTCAAATTTCATATACCAATGAAAATTAACTTTGATGTATCAGTGTCCTTTTACCTCTGAGCCAAGAAGTATTTCAGCTTTGACTATTAATGCAAGTCCAGCTGAATAAAATCATCACTCAAATGAAAGCAGTATGAGGTACAAACCACATCTTTCCAAGCAATTGAATACAAGCATAACCTCATCAGTTTTATAACACTCCCTGTGCTATGTTTTCCTGCAACTGAAACAGGTGGTGGTACCTGCTTCCTCCCAAGCAGTGAGTTTGAATACTCTTTCAGGAACACAAAGACATTTTAGGGCAGCAAAATATAACACATTGTGTTCATCATTTGTGATGAGAATCTGGTGAAAAATGTTGATACAAGTTTGATCTTCTTTTTTTCTAAAATCCTTATTTGAGAATTATTGTAGAGTCTTGGTTACTCCCCAGGCTCATTTCTGTGTTATACTTGTTAGCTCTTTCATTTTGACATCAAGACTGAAATTCTCTTACACAAGCCACATGACACCTTCATCAAAATTTAGATTAAAATTCTATTAATCTCATCTTGACTAGTGTAAGGGTTAGCTTTAGGTTTTAGTTCGTTTTTCTGTCTCATATGTGAAAAAGGTTTTCAATTTTTTTTTTAAAAAGTTAAGCTGCAGCTTAACTCAGATGGCTAGAACTCAGGACTTGCCTGATATTAATTGTTAATAGTGATTTCCAAAGACCTAGAATGATTGACTCATCTGCCTATTTACTTAGGTTTTTCAAAATATAATTGGTGAAAATTGTGAGCTTTCCGATTTTTCATTGTCCCTGAAATATAGCTGTCCCGTATTCTTTATTTTGTGAATTGCTACAAGAATTATGGTGGAAGTAACTAAAACCACAGAAAATTATATATAACTCTAATAAGCAGCATTAATTACCTATTTTTTATCTTTTTTTTTTCTGCGGTTATTTTAAGAATACAGCTAAGAATTTCAATAAAAAACCTTAACTAAATTCTCTATGAGTAGTAACAAGCCTTCCAAATATGTGCAAGTGAGAAAGTAGTTGGAGGAGCAGTGGTGATTTAATTATTGCAAAGTACTAACTTGAAAAATCCTAGCAACAATAAAGCAGTTATGCAATTTCTCTTGTTTCCGAGATATACTGCTGTATATTTAATTTAAAATATATTAAATTATGGAATGGCTTTATGAATTCTATCATTAAAGAGAAGCTTCTGTCAAATATATTCATATATTTCAAGAGGCCTATTAGTATCAAAGATTTTAAACATTGTAATTTATAGTGAGTATGCATTTACAGTGAGTATTATTTATAGTGTGTATGTCTTATTTATAGTGTGTATGCCCAACACAGTGTTGGACTTTACACTGTTAGGCTTATGGCTGGATTTGATGAACTTTAAGACCTTTTCAATCCTAAATTATTCTATGATTCTACAATTATGTTCACACATGGCATTAAGAATGAGATTTCATCACTAAATATTTTTCTGTGATAACATATTTAATTTGCTGATAGTGCATGTTCGGCAGCTATAGAATATTTAGAAAAATATTTTTGTTGAATTTGAATCAGTAATGCCTAGGATTAAGTAAAATGCATGACTACTGAACTGCCAAATATCATTCAAACCCTTTATTATTGGGAGTCATACAAATTAATTTATTGTTATTATTCACGGGTCTAATTATTTTGCTATTACATAGATCTCAAAATACTAGTAAAATAGCACTCATATATTCTAAACCTGTATTCTGGGTTTCATATTCTGGGCATTAATTTTTCAGATAGACATAGATATTGGTTTTTGTCTCTTGCTTCCAAAATCCCTGAAAGTTTATAAGCATATCCTGCAGTGTAATCATATTCTGAATTAAAGACTGAAGACAGTTTTGTAAAAACTGAGTATTTCCTGAGGCTGTTGTCTAGTTTTGAGACTTAATGGGATTGGCTGACCTATCCAATGTGTGGTTTTTTCTTAGCCTCTAGGAAATGTGTTTGTCCTCTGACTGCCTATTGGGAATGATTCTTGGCCTGAAAAATTTTCCTAGAGAACTGACTTTAAATTATAGCTTGGTAATGGTCACAACTGTTCCAAGCATCAACCTAACAGTTTAATAGTATAGAAGATGGGGTTTTTTTCTGCTTTCAGAACTGATAAAATGATGCTTGATTATTACTATAGACATGGCCATTGTATCAGACAAGGCCATATGTAGATACATCATCTGGGCTTCATAGGGATGCCTTTTTATACCTAAGTCTTCCCTGCCCTGGGGCTGAGTTTCTCTATTTCTATTCAGATTCGTTATCATGCTGGGTTTGTAGGGGTTTTGGTGGTCTTGAGATCCCTACTGGGTCTTTCTTTGGTCAACCTTCCACACCTACTTCTCAACCCACAGCTTGTTCTGTGCTCTTCTCCAGGAGCACAGGAATTTGTCCCAGAAAAGTGCTGGCCTGCCTCTGTATGAGCTCCTTATCCAGGCACATCCAGTCCTTTCTCACAGCATGTTCTTGCCAACAATCCCATTTGCTTCCATAGTTATTTGGCTGTTGGTTTTGAGGCATACATATTAGCCCCTTGTATTCAGAGCTTCTACAGAGGACATGGTAAGGAGGCTAGAGTAGCTGTCCTGTGATAGTAGGCTGATAAGGTTCGGGCTATTCAGCCTGAAGAAGAGAGGGTTGCATGGAGACCTCAAAATATGCTTCCAGTATCTGAAGGAGGCCTATAAGGAAGATAGAGAGAGGCTTTTCATCAGGAACTGTAGTGATATGACAAAGAGTAATGGGTTTAAAGAGATGAAGGTTTAGATTAGACATTAGAAAGAAAGTCTGTACTTTGAGCATAATGAGGTACTGGAACAGATTGTCAATAATTGTGGGTGCCCCAACCCTGGCAGGCTTCAAGCAGGTTGGGTGGGGCTTTGAGCCACCTGGTCAAGTGCAAGGTGCAGGGAGGTTGGAACTAGATGATCCTTAAGATGTCTTCCAATCAAAAGCATTCTTTGATTCTATGCCATCTAGGAGTCCTCAATTATCTTATTCTTCTTTTCTATCTAGCCTCAACTAAAGTTGGACACAATGGACTGTAATAGTCAAGACATCCTTGAATAATACGGCTCCTTAAGCATGAAAAAGTCAAGTTAATACTTTCTTTAAATGAGTATTGAATGGAATTCATTTAACCTATATTATCTAGAGTTGATAAAAATTAATTTTCCTTTCAAGATTTGTGCTATTTTTCAGAGAAATTGGTCTTAAATCCTTTGCTCTAATTGAGGATCATTTTTTTTGAATACAATATAATTTAACTCCATGAATATGTTAGGAAACTAGTTCTATTTTAGTTCACATACAGCTCACAGATTTGCCTTTGTTTTCAAGCAGTACAGAGAGATAAGACAGGACTTGAAAAGTGAAGCAGTGAAGCTGTGAAGCTACCTGATACTGCTAAATTATATTCATGCTATTGTTCATTTAGGGGTTTTCCTGCTGACTAGCCTTACACATATGGATCAGCCATCCATACTCACTGGGGTGTACCAGGTACATTCTTCAAGTCTTTCTTTCAGTTTTCTTCCATTTGAAGATTCACTTGTTTTGAGATTGCTGCCTTAAATGAATGAAAGCATGCTATGTGGTGGTAATTTTAAGTTAGAAACATAGTTCTGATTGCAACAAAAAGTTTACTGCAAATGCACCTCTGAAATACCTGCTGCAGGAACTCAAAAACCTCAAAGAAAAGGAAACAAAGTGATAATCTAGTTCAATTATACATATTGATTTTATAGACAACAAGAAAATAGAGTAAACTTTTTTATTGCATTTAGAATCCTTTTGCAGTTTTACTTTGCCTATCATAATTTTCATTCATTGTCCTTGAAAATAATTTTTTTACTTTAAAAAAATGTGTACATGCTTTATTGCCATGACTAAATACTTTCAAAAACCAAATGAAAAGTTGAGTGATGATGGACATGAGAAATGTGTATCCTGTTCTAAGTCCATCTGTCTTCATTTCATTCTTTATACAACTAGTCAGACAAACTGTTTGAAGAAATTTAACTGAAATAAAAATCCCATACATGTTTCAATGAATGTCAATGCTCTTTATCATCATCCTTGATGGTCAGTTCCAGGAACTTGTTCTGTGATTGGGCTATAATTAATAAGGGCTCAAGGTTTCTTGTCCATGGTTGTGGACCTTGTGTTGTCAAGTACAGCAGTGTTAAAGGACAGTGTTAAAACACATTTAAAACTACTTCTACTCTCTCTCTTTTAATTCAGCTGTAGTACAATAAACTAAATATGACCTATATAAATTAGTATGTAGATTAAGAAACATTAGAAAGGAATTTCACCACAAGAACGCAGTATTTTACTTAGCAATTTCCATTGTTAATATTTCTAACTTTGTTTTTTTTATCCCCAGGCATCATAAGCATCATGAGTGAATACACAAAAGCTGTGAAATTCAGCCAAGTGATCAGTGGGATTAGAGAAAATGGAATTTTCAGTAGCATGGGATATTGTTTTTTCTTCTCTAGTTTGTATTACAACCACAGTTTTCGCTGGGTGTGAATATGATCTAGTATGACACTGTATCATAACTGAACAATAAGTTCATTAGAATATCTGTTGGTTATGGAGGGTCTTTATTGGAATTTCTATTACTACAGTCTTTTTAGAGATTTGTTGTTGATTTTGATGCTATTTGCTCTTTGAATATTTTTCCCCTCTAGTATTTGCATATGAATCTCTTCACATTCAACTGGTAAGGTTCTGTGACACTTTAATTTAGTTTATTTACAGGAAATTTCAGATTGTAAGGTCTGCTTCCTGCTTTCCTTCCCACACTCCTAAATTTAGATATACCAGCTCCTTTTTATCTATTTTCAAGCCCTGACCAATGGTACCAAATTTTAAATTTATTTTTAATACAGTATCCTTATATAATTTCTGTTTTTCCTATGAGTACTTAACAGTATTGCCCAGTTTTAAGCATTATTTTAAAAATTAACTCATTAATTTTTTCTCTTTTAGAAACTGAGGACAATTGTTGACCTTTTTCACTTTAATTCTTTATGCAGGCATTTTGAATTCAAGTACATGATGACCACTGCTAAAGAGACACACTTAGCTAGGGTCACATCAAAAGTTGCTTTGCCTTTTGTGTTTTTCAACCTACTGCTGCATGAAACAGTAATAGATTCTACATAGAAATTTAATCTTTATTTAAATTGTGGTGTGCTGGGTTTTTTTTGTACATTGCAGCTGCTATCTCCCATTACAGATAATTTTCTTAACTCACTCTTTGACCTCTGCAGCTCACAGTCATGGTCACACAGGGACATAATCATGGTCTTAGAAAGAAAATGATAATAAAGAAAACAGGTTAAAAGAGTGTGTATTTATGGATTTATTTAGGGGAAGCCATGCCACTTAAAACACGTTTTCTAGGATCTGTTTTTCTTCTATAACTTTTTCAACTGCCTTTTTGGCAGATTTTTAGTCTTTATGCTGTTTTGTTGAGCATGCAAAATTGAGTGAAGGAAATGAGAGCTGCGTGGAATATAAGAGGCATATAGGACTAGGTTTGAGTGGTAGGGCTCTCATGGAATAAGACCACCAACTACCTTCTGCTCCTCATAGGTGTTTCCGGATGTCTCTAGGTGGGGAAACCCATCTGTGCAAAGCTGCCATCAAACTAGAGGAACTCCTGCCCCTTTCCAGGCATAGTTATGGAAAGCACTGGTAGTTGATAGGGGCTGGAGACAGGTTGGAGCAGAGACATTATGACATAGGTGTACAGACATCCTCAGAGACTTTAGCCAAGGTCAACTTAATGTCCTAGGACTGTAGAAACAGGCATCACAAATACTAAGCACAGGGCAGCAGAAAAAGTTGTGTTACATACTACACCAAAACCTCCTCCATGTATCCTGGAGGAACTGGGACAGACTCCAGACACTTGAGTGTGAGCACAAAGATTGCTTATGTATGTGTTGTTTCCATGATCATTTTTCTCATTGTCAGAACTGTTAAACCAGAATTTTAGGCTGACTGGTGAGCTGGTTTTGACTGGATTGGAGTTTATTTTCTTCATAGGAGACAGTATGGGGCTGTGCTTTTGATTTGTGATGAAAACAGTGTTGATAACACAGTGGTGTTTTAGATGTTGCCAAGCAGTGCCTATACAGAGCCAAGGTCCTTTTGAGGTGTAGCTAAATTCACTGTCTAGCATGTTCAATATTGCTTCAGCAAATGCTCTGTGTTTTAAATTGTGTCTAGTAAACAAGGAATCATTTGCAAATAATTAGGATTGGCCTAAATAATGCAGAATTTCCTAAAAGTTATTAATTGTGTGATGAAAAATAAAAAGGTACAAAGGACCCCTTGATATGTCATTGAGAACATTAAGGCATATTGCAAACACAGAGAGTGGAAATAAAATTTTGCAGGCACTTTAATTTATTTGAATAATAATATTAATTTCAATAATTATTTTCCTTTATTATTTATATCTATTACATCATGCTTAAATGTTATGTTTTTAAATACACATCAGAAATAAAGAGAAGATAATATCACAGTCCCAGGGAGCAGCAAACACGGGCTGCCATGCAAGGGTGGAGTGCTGAAAGGGCAGAGTGATGACATCAGTGACAAGAGGCACCATCCCATAGCACCCATATGGGAAAGAGAGTGTCTGGGGCTGGTGCGGAGTGCAGAGGCAGCCAACAGTCCAGTGGTACCCAGACACTTAAACAACAAGGAGACAGGTGCTCAAGAGAGTAAGTCAAATATTTAGGAAGGGTCAAGGCCCAAGTAATCAAAATATAAGGGCAAGTACCTACTCACATGCAGCATAGCCCAGATTGAGTATCAAGGATTAGAATTTGAGCTTAAATGCAGCTCCTGAGGAAGGTAGGAGGCACCCACAAAGCACTCCCATCCCTTCAACAGCACCCTCTCAGTTACTTCACATCACCTTGACCCAGGGTTGCAGTCCATCCTACCAAAGCTGCTCAAGCACAGGAAGGAATTTAATAAAGGGGTCATGTGATATGTGAGAAGGTGGAAAGAGGAGGTTCATTCCTAGCCAAAACCTGGTGGCATGATGTTACTAAACATTTCCTGGTTTATTGTCTTCTTTGACAGATTTTCTTTTCCTGAGAAGTTGTTAAAGTCAAATATCATCTGTGGGCGTTTCTCCAATCTAACTTATAATGTACTGGATTTTTTGTTATTAACATGTAATACCAGTTATTAATAGAAAGAATGCATAACCTTAAAATGCTGGACAGGGATGCAGATCATTTGGGATTAATTTTTGTTAAAGTTTTGCATTAATCTACCTGTTTTATCCTCCTCTAGTGCAAAATAGAGCACTGTGCTGCTTTTCACCCAGACTTATGTATGTATGTTTAAGAGGTAGATTTTCTTCAAGTATCTCTGTGTCCATACAAATCCCAGTCTTGAAATTTTTTAGTCTTCATCAATTACATGGAGCCAGCTGGGCTTATAAATAGGAAAATTTTATCCTTGCCTAAACCAGATGTAAGTGTAACAGTTATCATAATCCCTTTCAAATTTCATCTCATGACATCATTTTATCTCATGAGATGACATCAGCATTTCGCAGTTATTGAATTTCTTTCTGATTTTCTAAGTAATATATGTTAATATTATAACTGTATTTCATACAGAGCTTTTTACTTTTTTTACTTTTTATACTCTTCACTCTATATTTTTTCCCTTTATGATTTTACTGCTAAATAAACAAGCTCCTGGTATTTCTTTTCTATTTTCCCTCAGGTTTTTTCATTGCTTTTATAGGACATTTTTGTTTATTTAATTTTGTTCATTTTCATTTTGTTTATTAGTTATAGAACTGCCATAATAATTTTTAGCTGCATGAAGACTAATAATGATTTTGTGAAGAATAAAAACTGTAAAAATGCTACTAACTACCTTTTTTTAAATAGTTGAAATTTATCCCATATAAATATTGTAATGAAGCACATTTTCATTACCAGAATGAAATTTGTATGTGACACCAGAATGATGCATAATTATATTAATGAAGGACAAAATGTAAGTGGGCAAGAACTATTCTGCATTAGATATGCAATAGTTTTCTTTTTGAAGTGTCTAAAAGGAAAAAAAAACCTGAGAAAATCTCATTATGAAATATGTATGAAAAGATGGGCTGCTGAATGTAGGATTTCTAAACCTATGCGGTAATATAGACCATAGACTTCTATACCTGATAACAGTGACAGGTGTAATAGCAGTTATAATGAACATAATAGTTCAAGACTGCTACCTTAAAAGAAAAAAAAATGCTAAATGACCCAAACTACACATTTGATACCCCATCATCTAATAGTGTCTTTGAACATCATGAGATTATGAAGATAATGCAATGGTCTCAAAATAGAAAGACTATGCGTATTCAGCAGGAAGAATAGTAGTTTTCTCGCAGATCCATATCCTTTCTTTCTTTCTATGGGGAGTTAATTCCCAGGGGTGAAAATACAGAAGCAGAGAGGGGAAATTAGTATTAACATACCTACCTAGCTTTGAAACTATGTGGCTAGAGCACTGAAACTCTTTGAAGGAAAAATTTGGATCCAGTAATTAAATTAAAATGAAAACAATTCTGGGAGAAGCATCAAAACATAGTTTGTACCCCTTCTGAGTTTAATATTCTTAACTCCAAATCTCCTGTTATTACTATTAGTTAGCCATAGTCCACCCTTTTCTGGTATCTTAAACAGTGCTGGCCACTCTGCTGCACAAAGGTCATTGGGACAGATTCACATGTTCAGCATATTACTAATGGGATATAGCTACATTTTACATGTTTTCATCCCAATTTAGATAGAAATAGGAGAGACTGAATATGCCCTTCAATATCATCCTATAATTACCATCAAATCATTAAGTTTTTAAAAATTCTTCAATTAAAGTTTTCCACGAACAGTATCTTTTCTTTGTCCTTTGAAAGTCCTTTGATCTTTCAGCCTAATCCAGAGTGTGGACCAAAATACACTTGAAGAAATTTGGGGAAAATAAGGACATTTAAGGAAATCATGTACTGTTGCATCATAATCCACATGCACTTTTGTGATAAACCAGTGCAGTGTGTTGACCCTGGGTAGATGCCAGGCACCCACCAAAACCATTCCATCACTTCTCTCCACACTGGACAGAGGAGAGAAAATATAATTAAGGGTTCATGACTTGAGTTAAGGACAGAGAGCAATCACTTACCAGATACAGTCATAAGCAAAACAGATTTGAATTAGAGATATTCATTGAGTTTATTACTAAAAAAATCAAAGCAGAATAATGAGAAGTAAAATAAGACCTTAAAAGCACCTTCCCCCCACCCCTCCATCTTCCCCAGTGCTGCCTCCTACTCCAGTGGCACAGGGGGACAGGGAAGGAGGATTATGGTCAGTTCACCATGGGTTGATTCTGCTGCTGCTCCAGAAGAGGAGTCCTTCCCCTACTCCAGCATGGGGAGCTTCCCAAGGAAGACAGTTCCCCACAAACTTCTCTAATGTTAGCCCATTCAACAGGCAACAGTTTTCTACAAATTGCTGCAGTGAGGGATACTTTTCCATGGGGTGCAGTCCTTCAGGAAAAGGTTGCTGCAGCATGAATTCCTCACAGGGTCTCAAGTTCTACCAGGAAACCTTCTCCAGCATGGGTTCCTCCCTCCACTGGTTTCCAGATTGCTGCCAGGATCCTGCTCCAACATGGATGTCCTGGATGTCCTACAAATTCACAGCCTCTTCTCAGGAATCCACCTGCTCTGGTGTGGGTCTCTTCCAAGGGCTGCAGGTGAATTTCTGCATCCCCATGGCCCTCCTTGGCTGCAGGGGCACAGCTGCATCCCCATGGGCTGCCCCAGGGGCTGCAGGGGAATCTCACCTCTGGCACCTGGAGCACCTCCTGCCCCTTCTTCTGCACTGACCTTGATCTCTGCAGAGCTGTTCCTGTCACATATTCACAGTGCTCTTCTCTGGCTGCAGTTGCAACAGTGCAATAACTTTGTCTTCTTAAATCTTTTATCTCATAGGTCTTACCACCATTTCTGATTGGCCCAGCATTGGAGCTGGCTGGCATTGACTCTGCTGCTCATTGAGAAAGACACCCCTCTAATCCTCCCCCTACCAAAACCAGGCCATGAAAACCCAATAAAACTACATGTGTATAGGTGTAGAAAAATATGCATCCACATTATTTTTACACGTGCTGTGCAAAAATGAAAGCAATGTGAACAAATTTTAAACTATAAATGCTACTGTTTATTTACACTGGATGGCTTCCCTTGTAAGATAAATTTTCTTTAGAATCACTTTCTCATTTGTAAACATTAGTTTAGCAGCCACTATCTTAAAGGGGAATATAAATATCTGAGAGTACCAGATAGGGATACTGAAAGGAAAAAAGACTAAAAGAGAGAAAGAGCTTTGTATTTAAAACAAATTAAGCTAATACTAATGTAAAGCTATTGAAAATTTCTAAGGTATTAAACATAATATTAAATTTTCATCATTTTCATTATGACTCCAAGCAAAAGTTTCATAATCTTATTTTGGTTTTCATTCTGTAATCACTCATCTCGATGCAATAAAAATTACTAGATATAGTCAAGGGACATAAAAGGCTAGTCTATAAATTAAATAGTCCTGGAGGACTCTCTAATCTGTCACCTTTGGAATATATAAAAGTCTCAAGCATATGATTAAGGATATTTGCTTTTCAAATATGTTCTTTGAAAAGTAAGGATTTAATGAAGGGTTTTGTTAAAAGTTTAAGAACAGAAACGAATTGAGTAGTGGTTGCATGTTTTCTTTAAAAATTCTTAGACCGACATCTTTGGAATACCTACTTTTATAATAAACTGCTAAATGATCATCAGAAAAATATTTATGGTTAAAGCTTATGACTAGAACTTAGATATTCTTGTTTAGTTCCTCGTTTTTGCCTCAGATGCCCTATCTTAAGTTTATTATGATTAATTTTGTCATTAGAGGAAGGGAACATGAAAAGTACGCCTTCAATCTCTTTCTCTTGTGCATACAAGTACAATGAAATGCACTAAAAAATATCAAATTTTTATCAGGAATAAAAATAGGAAAACACTGACATTTTTTAAAATGTTGGAGTTCTGACCGGTACATTTTACTTATTCCAATTTCCCATCACTAATTAGATGTTTACCTTGATTTGTTGTACATTTTCTGTTTTGTAATGTGGTTTTAATATCCAGCTGTATTTGGTATGAAAACAGAAATATTTTTCTCTGTTTGAATTCCTAGGCTGCCATGGAAAATACATGTGAACCTTAAGGAACAAATGTTCTGAAGTTATCCTCAGTAATGAAGCATATGTGAAAGTAAACTTCCATTGGTTAGATGAAATGATGACTACGAAATCAGCATTTTGCATGGTAGTTTTCTTTCTTCAACTTTGCATTGTCAATGGGCAGGGAATATGTGAGAGGCAAATGATTACTGAATGGAGGACAGAACCAAAGCCTACCATAATAAAATGGACACCAAGGGAAAATGTCTGTTCAGACTTTTACACTGAATGCTGGAATATGAATAAAAGTATTCTTGGTGAAATCTCAGAAGAACGTAACCTCAGTATCCCTCAGATATGCCCTTTACAGCTTCAATTAGGTGATAGTCTCTTCATTTCCTCTGAGCCATCCTTTCAGTCCTATGGAATGAATTTGGTAAATGTCTCCAAGGAAGAATTTATTAACTGCCCTAGGGCTGGTTTTCTTCAAGAGCAGTTGATTTTTGTTTGCCAGATAAAAGGACTGCACCAAGTGGACCCTAACTGGCTTGGTGTTGGAACTCACTACTTTGCAGAACTTCACAAGAGAGGTCCACTATTGTGCAACATGGGCCTCCGTCTGAACGTTACCGTGAAGCAGCAGTTTTGCCAACAGTCTCTGGGTGCACCACTCTGCTCTGGACATGGAAAATGTCTAAGCCACATTTGGGAGAAAACATACAATTGCCATTGTTTCTCACAGTATTCGGGAACGTTCTGCCAGAAATTTGATATATGCTCTGCTAAACCTTGCCACAACAACGCCTCCTGCACAGAGAAATCAGAGCTTTCTGGAGATTCTTATGAATGCACGTGTCCTCCAAAATTTTCAGGTATTTCTTTTCTCCTCTAGGTGTAAATATTAATAGATCATGCCCTTTCCTTAACAGATGATAAAACAGTAAGAACAACAATAGCAAGGCTTTTGTATAATTTGACTGCCCACAGCTGCTACCATGCCTGCAGAGTCTCTTTTACATGGTGTCACTTATGGGAGACTGTGTAGGCATTTGAAGAGAGTTTGTATTTGTGGATATTAATAAATGCATTGTAGAGAAAAACAGATTAAGTTCTTGTCATGCTTCTTTCCTATTTAAGCATGAGACATAAATAAATGCTTCCTGACTTACTGAAGTAACTGTTTTACTCTTTTTGTTCTGTAGTTCAGGATCTACATATACATACATACAACATAATACAACATAACTGGGTAAACTCTTATATAATCATTATCTTTATTTCATGGAGGAAAAAAATATGGATTAAGGAAATTATGGGGATGTTGTTCCTGCATTCAAACCAATAGAGTTTTGGTACATTTTAGAAAGTACCAGAAATATTCATTCTCATCAAAAAAGAATTATTGTAGCTCTTTTTGTACATATAGAGCAGAATTCTTGAAATGTTCCTCTGTTGGTCTGAATTTCTATGTTCTCACAATAGTGATGTTATGCTATGAAGCACAGCTGGTGGCTTAGGGATGAGTGAGGTTCATAGAATACACTTCATAGAAATGAAGCTTATGTTGCATAAAGATTGCTGTAATTTATTTTTAATTGCTTTTCAAAGTGCATAATAATTTGGTTACTAATGCATTTGCCAATGGAAGATTATGCAGGTATGAATAAGTCAATGTTGTGAGAAGATTTTTTTTTATAATTATGAACAGTGTAATAAGATGGTGGAAAACATTGATGCTATGCAGTATGTTTTATATTTCCTTTATCATTACTGGAGGCTGTGTAAAATGCTTTGAAAATAACAGTACCAAAAGCATCTGGTACTAATTGAACTCAAATTAATGAAAAAATTTGCAGGCAATTCTGTTAAAAGCAATCATCATATTTAATGCTATCAACAAGCAATGCTTAAAAGATTTTTTTAGCCTGTGTAGGAAAGTTTTAGGTAATGTCATGAACTGACAATACTGGTCTCATAAATAAGATGGATGCAAACAAGAAGAATTAGGAGACTAAAGCACCATATATTATAGGCATGGCTACAGAAGAGTGAGGGAGGAAAAAGTGCCTCCCATAACATAAAGTATATTAGAAATTTGAAGACTTTTTGAACTGTGAATAATGTCATGGTAATAATTCAAGAGGCAAGCATAATTAAATGGTATTTAGACCTGTGTGCTATAATAGCATAAACAATTTATAACTAAAATTGTAATTTCCAGAAAGCTGCTTATTTAAAAAGTTCTCACATTTCCACTCCACCTAAGTACATCTTTTGTTCTCAATGCTGAAAGAAACTGTAAGCGAGATTCATGTTAAAAAAAAAATACTACAGTTCTAGTAGCACTTCTGCATTTTAAGGTATATGTTAATTTGTAACTATATGTCAGATGAGGTTAAGCACTGTATTGTGAGCACAAAAATAGATTAATATCTTTCTGAGTTGACATTTATAAAACGTTCACCAAACACCCTAAATATTTATTAAAGTCCAATGTTCCTATTATTCCTTTGACACAGGTAAAAATTGCACAGAAATAGTTGGACAGTGCCAGCCATCTACATGTTTCAATGGTAACTGCATCAATGTTACTCCAAACACTTTTCTTTGTGAGTGTGACAAGGGTTTCACAGGTAGGAAACACCTTTTTTTACTGTCTTGCAATAATAATTTTATCTGTTATAGTAATGATATGAAGTTTTGCTTTATTAAAACAGTTATATTTGATGATTATTGCACAGATTGCCATATCCTTAGATTTTGTAAAAATAGGTTCTGTAAAATATAGAAATCAGACTTACAATTTACTCATGTACTGAAGTAAAAACATATAAATGATAGAAGCTTTTCATAATCAGATGCCATCCACAAGTACCTTTCTTCTACTGGCAGTATAACAGAGGAAGACTCTTAATCACTGACTCACTGGTTCTCAAATACAGTTATCAAGAACTCTTATTGGATGGATGATTTTGAATTCATTTGTATTCATAATTTCAATATCCTCTTATAGATGTACTAGAAATATAAAATGGAAATAATCTAAAGAGTCAATAGTGTCATAATTTATGGGTGCAACTTGATTAAAAAGAAAGAAGATAATTGTTTTTTTTTATTATACATGGGACAAATAAGATGTTTTCATAAGAAAAGCTCAAATAAAAAATGTATCTAAAACCATCTTCTTGTAAACACTTTTATGGGGGATTAGGATAGCAGTAAAAAACTATTTATTTTTGTGCTTCACAACTGAAGTTCGCTGTATGGATGTGAGAAAAGTAGTAACACTCAGAACAGTCTTTGAAAGGAACGAAGTATAAAGCTAAATCTTGAATACACAAAGACAGTAAATTTTTTTAAATGTCTCTCTCTCAGAAGCATCACTTGTCAATTATAGAATATAACGAAATTGTTGCATTGAAATGAAGAGTTAAAAGGGAAAAAAAAAGCAAACATAATGGAGTTAGAGGGATCAAAAAGCCAATCTTTCTTGTCATAGTGAAATACTGAAGATCCTTGTTGATATTTTAATTAAGTCTGTATAGAAATATATTTTTAAAAAATGGGATAGACCTGCCAAATTCTAAATTCCTCATAAATCTGTTTGCCATACTCCCTTTCTTCCCTTTTTTTCACTATAGAAGCATCATTGTCAGTATAATTGTGAAAAACAAAAAAACCTCACTTTATTAAAAAAAAAAAATCTGTTAGTAGTTTTCTAGAACTGGTTTACCACCCTCTCATGGTCTACATCTTTTTCGAACACTTACCTTTGTTCTCTTCATACAAATTGTATAGGGACATTACTTTTGAAATTTTCCCTACAAAAAACTTTTTTATCCTTGCAATTTTGACATAGTGAGGGATGGGAGAAATGAGACAGGAAGAACACCCTTCCAGATGCAGTAAATCCATATTCATAATGAATGAAAATAGTTTAATACTCTGAACTACTGGAGGGCAAGATACACTGCAATCTACTTTCCATTAGCTGGTAAGATTTGAGAAAGAAGAAAAGAGACCATTAGTGTAACTACCTGACTTTTTATTCTCCACTTAGCCAAAAGAAAATGGGGAATCCTTTCTTGTTTCTAAGAATAAGCATCTTAGGAGGAGAAGAAATTTAACAATTTTTTTCTGGTTCTGTAGTATAACAGGACTGATTGACTAACATACAGTATAATTGTAAAATTATTTACTAACCAAATGCGGTAGTTTAAGTCTGCATGTCTTCCTATGGTCCTACGTAAAGGTGTTTGCAAACACAAAGGCAGTTTGAAAAATATCTACCTAAAAGAATACAATTATGTGAAAACAGACATTTTTTCTAAGAAAACAGACATTTTCCTATTTTTGTTCCATTGCAGCTGTATTGTAGTCTCAGCCAAAGTGAGTTGTGTAATTATGAATCTTGTAAATTGAATGCTATTTTAATTGTGTGAAATTGGCAGAAAATTCAAAACATTCTTCTGTCTTGATATTGAACTTGCACACAGAAAACAAAACATAAAAACAAGATTGTGCACATTATGTTTAAGATTTTATTAACTTTGTCCTAGCTTTTTTTCTAAAATGAGTCAGGACACTGACAGTAACTAATTCACATGATCTGAGGGAAAATATTAAATATACGTGTTACTCTACATTGATGGAATGTAAAGAAATTTAAAATAAAAATGCTATGAAAGCATTTATTCAATATAAGTAAAGGTTGCTGGGTCCAAGTTGTTATGTTCACAAAGATAGAATGGGTCTATTTGACAAACAATGTAAATTCTCATTTCAATTATGTGTTTTTCTGTTTTACTAATTGTTTGATTCATTCACTGAGCTCTCAAAACTCTCTTTACTCTTCACTGAAGGAAGGACATAACAGGAAACAGCTAACATTAGGTTTTTCAGTATTCTTATGATTGAGTACTCTCATCCATACCAGAATTTTCACCCTTAGACTTATGAAGAAGCATTTAGAGGAAGGGAACATGGGTAAAACAAAGATAGGGTGGGTGCAGAAAGGAAGGAGGGAAAAATAGGCTGGTCATGTGTAAGCAGTTGCTGCTCAGTACTCTTGTCTAAGACCTGCACTGAATCACTGTAGTCTATCCTTTCTTTTCATTACATCTTTTCTTTATTCTCTTTCCATGTATACTCACTCTCTCCCCCCATCTATGTGTTCTTAGGTTCCAATGCCAGAACTAGAGAGAAAAAAGTGCCTGAATTTGAAAAAAAAACTGCCTGAAAGTGTCTGCAATTTGAGTTAGACCACTGGTGATAGTGGTCCTAATAATTTTGGTGCCAGGTGGAGTAAATGAAGGTCTCAGCATCAGAAAGCTGAAGGGAGACCACAAATTGTAGGATCGTGTATCTGAAGAGGGTCAATTTCATGCCAGCAAAGGGTGTCAGACTCTGGGTGATGGTGGCTCACATGCCTAGTGCCAGCTGGACCAGGTGAGAGTCCCAGCATCAGCAAATGAAGAGGGGAGCAAGGGTGCCAGGGCCTGTGTGCACTGGCAGGAGCCACTTGGAAGATAAAAGGTTTATATTTTCCTCTAAGCTGGTCTCTGAGTGTGTGTGCGGGTGTGCATGTGCACGAGTGTATGTGCATGTGCAGCTCATTAGCACCCTTCAAGTGGGACTATCTGTCGAGTGGGAGGCACGGGATCTGGGTATCAATATGAGATGAGCTGAGGTCCCACACTGCTGCTGAAAGGGTTCACAAAAGCGTTGGTCTTTGGGAAGCAGAGGATAAGGAGCTTTGTATTGAAGGAGTTCACAAATATGTCACTCCTTTTGAAAGGGTGAGGAGCTGTATGTCTTTACTAGCAAGCGTCCATCCTTATCAGAGAAGAGTATTAAAATTTGCTTTTTGTACATATGATTTATGTGAGTTCTGGGTGGGTGCTGGTAAAGGCAATGCTTTATCTGTGGGTAGACTGTGTAGCTGGCTGCATTAGTGTCCTCTGCATGTGTTCATCTTGGCTTCTGGCTGAGCCTGCAAAAAGGAAAGCAGCAGCTGCAATAATTGAATGGATGGGACTCACAGGTCTTTGGGTTCACTGTGCTGGGATTTAGCAGTTGGGAAGGAGGTTCTCCAGGCCCCAGAGTCCACCAGAGCAAGTGTGTTTTATACAAAGAGGATGTCTTTAAAATTTTGATGGATGTTATTATTCTGTTCTGAAGATGTATAGAAAATTAATGTGATTCATTCATAACCTATGGGAAATAAAAATATCTTATCTGCCTCTGTAATGGTACTGCTCAGTAGGCTTGCTCTAGATAACATTTAGTAGATTAAGAGAAGTGTTTTTACATTTGAATATGTTTTGTTGAATCTGTGTGGCGTTTTGCTCCTTAGGTGGGAAGATGGGACTGATTAAAAAACAACCATTTGTAGAGCACTTGAGATTATTTGAGTTTTTCTCACACACAGTTACTGTTGTAACAGCCTAATAGTTAAATTTGTCTAGTACTAGCACTTGTTGCCCAAATTAATACCCAAAGGGTTCTTAAAAATCCCCCTAAAAACATTATGTTTTTATGTAAACTTTATATAAAAAGCTTTTCTACTACTTATGTGTTACTTTGGTATTATGCTCAGCTTTCCTGTGCACCTCTTGGTCAAATCCATCCATCTCCCTCAATAAGAGGACACAACAATTGCATCAAGTCATCAGCATTTTGTGGTATTCATGGAGAGGAGTGCTTCATTCACACTGAAGTTTCTCACTTATCAATCAGGAGATTATCTTAGTCTGCTTGTACACGTTTTCATATAATTGTCTACTTCTGTTACCCAGGCTACCAGTTGGAGCCTGGCAGTGGTCTCCAGTCACTGCCACAAAGGGCTGTGATTTGTCAGATGGCACCTGTGGTGGGGATGAGCTAATCCCCTCCCAAGATGGGTCATCCACAAAGATGAAACCAAAACAGGGGAGACAGCCATCTCTGGGCCTAAGCACAGGGTTTGATACAAACTAGAAAAGTTCTGAGATCTTGCATTGTCAGATCAGTACGAAAGTCAGGCTGAAGAGATGTACCTGCTACACATTCTGTTTTAATGTTGCTTTAAGGGACAGGGTAGATAGCTGCAAGGATGTGAGAATGGGGATATAGTATATTTTAATAAAATAATTCATCAAGTATGACAGTTTCCTCAGAGAAAACTGTAGACTATTTGAATTATGATTCTCAGTTGTAAAAATATTCTTGAAATATTCTGTTATCACTTATAATTATGAAGAAAGCAAGAAAGTATAATATGAAGAATGAAGAAAGTATGGTCAAGTTTTTGTCCATTTTTATGAATGATACTGAAATGGCCATAGTTCTTTTGTTAAGAAAGAAAATGCATACTTTATCTGTGGTTTAATGAAGTAATGGTAATATTTTTATTTGCATAATTTCATATATGTTTCATATGCATTTCATAGAATCATAGAGCCATTAAGATTGGAAAAGACCTCAAAGATCATTGAGTCCAGCCTTTGACCAAACACTACCTTGTCAACTAGACTGTGGCACTAAGTGCCACATCCAGTCATTTCTTGAATATCCTTAAGTTAGTTGACGAGAATGTGAGACAGGTCTTTTCACATATCAATTCATGCTAAAGGAGTTTAGGTAATTGTCACTCCAGTGCTAGGTATTTCTACTACTAGTATTTACTCTTCCAAACATGATGCAGATCAATTCATCTTAGCTAGTGACAAACATATACATGAAAGGATTTTGTCAGTACTGTCAAACTATACAAATGACGTGAATCAGGTTGTCTCACCTGAATAATTTACGTTTTCTCAAAGGTACTCTCCTGGCATGATTTCATTACACACTTCAGCAGTCTATATTTCAAAACTTCATATTAGTTTTGATATCTTTTCCATATTTTGCAATCTTTTTTCCACATTTATTATTAGACTTACATTGAATATAAGTAATTGTCACATTTATTGAGTATATCGACTCAACAGTGTAATGAGTAAACATCTCATAGTACTTTAAAACGGATGAGTATAATTACTCTGGGAAAACACCAGGTATGTATGATTCTTGTAGTTTACTTTTCTGCATATTATTAAGTTTCTGAAACATTGTTTTTCAGGGAAGGAATTTTTTCACTGCAAGATTATTAGTATCATACTTTGCAATGAAATTGTAACTGAATAATTTTTTTAGGATTATTTCTATTAAATTAAGCCTGTTTTTTAAAATAAGATATTGTGCTATTTTAGTATAGAGAAGCAATGTAATTCTTGCCAAATCTTAACTACATTAAATCATTAATCACACTATATACATTAAATGAATGGATTTGTTGTGAGTTACAGCACCTCCACTATATAAAGTATACAGTTCTTATATTCTAAGCCATGATAGATATAAGAATATAACATTGTATTATCAGGCTGCAAATCAGACTGATAATCTTTCCTATCTCCTTACAGACAGAAAGTCTCTTCAGGTTTTGATATCTGTCCTTCCTTAGAGATGTTCACTAGTTATTCTTAATTTCTATTACATTAATTTTATTTTTATGGTTGTTAAAGAAAAACAAAATAATGCCTACGCATGATCTTGCAAAAGGCAGTGAGAAAAGATGTATTATGCTTATTTGAAACACAGAACACAGCAAGTGCAACTAGTTGTAAGAAAGGAAAAAAATAGCTCCTTGTTGCTGGAGTTGTATGTCTTACACATTTCCAATGGTTTACGATTGAAAGAGGTATTCATCCTCTTATGAAATAATGACATCTAACAACATTTGCAAGAAGACACTTGGGACATGATACTGAACAACTCCAGGCTCTGAAGTAAAGTCCTGATATGTGTTCCCTGTTCACAGGACACCAAATGCCTTAGTCTTACTTAGGAATAGGGATAGGAGGGATTATCCTTTAATATAGGAAGGAGGAAGAGAAAGAAAGAGAGCATGTAGAAAGGAAGATGTGTAGGGAGGGAGAAAGAGAGAAAGCTTGAGAAGATTAGGCTTTGTCTCAGAGGTGTCACTATGGCAGCAAAGCTGACTGAATGCTAATGGTACCCATCTGTTCATCATTTTGTCATGATTTTGTCATCCTGTAACAAGACTTGTATACAAGATTTGTAAAAAAGGTACCATTCGCAATTCTCGTTATTGCTGGAAGAAGTCCTTTTCCTAAAAAATCCACAGTTCCAGTCAGAGAAGTGGCTGAAGTATCTCAGCACAAATATCAACTGGTGATGAATACAGTATCATAGTTTCATTAATTTTGACTTTTCAGACTTATGCATCTGATCAGTTAATATCCCATCTTTAATTTGCAAATTACTTCATAGCAAGTGCATTCAAGTATGCAAAAGGTCTATTTTTAAATGAAAGAAATAAAATAGATTAGTATAAGTAATAATGTCAGGCCCATTTACTTTTTTATACTTTAAATACTCTAAAAATCTTGTTTCTTGTGTCTTCTTTTACATTCTGATAATTCAGGCATCTTTTTCTTTTCATACTTAGAAAATAATTTAGCTATACTGAAAGAATTATTTCACCTGACATTGATGATGTGCTTTGGACTAAAATACATATTTAAATTATATTTTTGCATAAATTATTTAAAATAGTTTATTCATACGAATTAAAAGACATGCTTGTTTATAAAGGCTTTACTATATAAAATATTACTGTGAGTCATCAAAAGCATGAAATGGAAGAACATGGTTAATATCTTAATACTCTTTATGACTATACAATTAACAGTTATACACATAGTCTTCTGGAAAACAGACCTTCCTGAAGAAACCTTACATTATGTTTATACTAAATTTAGACTTTGGAAAATAGCAGGACCTGTGAAGTGCTAAAATACATAGCAATATGTAAAAAGAGCACAAAACTGATGGATATTTCAGATGTAGGCATAATTAATTAATTTTTTTATACTATTCTTAATCTGATCAGAATCAGATTCCATGTATGATAGAAAACAGGAAATCAACATTATTAAAACTTTTAAAGCAAGAGGAGTGTGAATAACAGTGCTGCAGGTGACGCAACTACAGCTTTTAATACAGATGAATACAAAAGGAGGTCCAAAGGAGGGCCGGCCATGAGGATGGTAAAGAGCCTTGAGGTGAAGCCGTATGAGGAGGGGTTGAGCTCACTTGGTCTGTTCAGCCTGGAGGAGACTGAGGGGAGACATCATTGCAGTCTACAACTTCCTCATGAGCAGAAGAGGAGGGGCAGGTATCTCTTCTCTCTCTCGTGCCCAGTGACAGGTCTTGAGGAAGTGTCCTGAACCTGAGTCAAGGGAAGTTTAGATTGGATATCAGGAAAAGGTCCGTCATTCAGAGGCCGGACACTGGAACAGGCTTCCCAGAGTCATGGGCACATCACTAAGCCTGACAGAGCTTAAGAAATGTTTGTACCTTGCTCTCAGGTACATGGTGTGATTCATGGGCTGTCCTTTGCAGGGCCAGGAATTGAACTGTGATTCAGATGGGTCCAACTCAGCATATTCTATGATTATATGATTTTAAGAATCTCATTTAACTAGGAGAAAAGGAAACACCATCTTTACAAAGAGTTGTCATATGTGCAAAATAAGAGGCTGGTACTTGACGCTATTATTATATAAGAAGGTGTAAAACTACAAAAAAATGGAGTGTCAAAAAAAGAAAAAAGAGGAAAAAGAGATTTGTTTCTATAAAACTGAGTAGAGTGTTTGTGATATTTCACAGAAGATAGGCTCAGAAGGTGGTATCAGCTAATAAACTGAATAGAAATGAGGATTTAGAGAAAGGCATTTTAAGTTTCACGATTACTATTCAAAGAGGAAAAAAAACCCTGAAAATAAAAGAAGATATAAAATAATGAAAAATAAGAGGAATGGAAGTTGTTGAAATAAAACTAGAAACATTATTTGTAAACAAGAAAAAGTGAGTGTTCTTAATACTGCTTATGGCTAGGAATCTAGGGTAGTCATTGAGACTGATGAATAAAAGCTTCTGAAATATGGCATTCTTTGTTGACCATAAACCACAGCAAATACTAAGCACAAAAGAGCTCTACCTCAGCACAATGCTGGGCCTGAAATGGAAGACATGCCAAAGGCTCCATTAAGTCCATAAAATATATCACTATTCATTTTTATGGAAGTGATTGGATAGTGGGGTGATGGATGAATAGACAGGTAGGTAGATTATACAACAGAGATTGCTCATGGTTTAATGGTCGTTATTCATATTTAGCAATCACAATTGTATTGGTGAAGACAAAGCATACATTACAATATATTGGGTTAATATTGATGAAAAAAGAGAGATGTAATATTTCTTTTTGGTTCTCCTGTGCTGCCATTTCACTTACAGAGTTATAAATTACACTTACTAAGAGGAAAAAAATAAAACCCACAAGGTGATATGAAAGCTTAGAGAGCATATTGAAATCTCACAAACTCTGACAAAGCAAATATTAAAAATAATAGTCATTCTAGAAAGAAGACAAATTCTGCAGGAAATTATGAAAATGACATAGGCAATAAAGTTACTGCCGCTTTGAACAGAAGACTGTTTAAAATTCTCAGCATTAAGCAAGTGACAAAATTCTAAAAGAAAAAGTTTGAAATCAAATCCCTAGTTTATGAGCAAAAATAAAAGTTTACTGTTACTATTTCACAGTGGGTTGACAATAACAGCTTATGAAATTCATACAAAGAAGGAAAAAAAGCAGAATAAGACAGAATACTGTGAAATTGAAAATAATAGAAGATATCACCCTTTTATTAATTCTAGCTGCAACTTCAGTCATTGTTGTACTAAGCACTGTGCAAATAAAAATATATATTCTCCAAAGATTTTATGACTGAAATAATGTCAGCTGAATTTCAGGAAACCATATATGAACCTACTAAGTCACTCACCAGGACATCATAGGAGACAAGAATACAGCTCAGATGTTTTGACACAAATTCCTGCTTATTCACTGGAAAACTCTAGCCTCGCTGGAATTTTGTGTGCATAAATGAGTTGTGTGATAGACATCACATTGATATATCATATGAAGGACATAGCAACAAAAAATAATCAAAGTCAGATTTCATGAAAAGGAAAGTTTTTGATTGGACCTACAATAGTAAAAAAATTATCCACAACAATATAAATCGTAGTACCTGACTGCTTATGTTTTTATAAAAATGTGTTTTACAATGTTAAAATATTCTATATCCACATAATTTACTGCAGCTTTTCATAGGAAAATGTATAAGCTTCACCTTGCATAATATTAAAAACTTCCAGTGAAAACCCTGTAGCAATCAAGTAACATAATAATCTATAAATGTTCAAAATGTTGAGATTTATAGGTCTGTATCAGACACCCACATAGAAAGGTGATTACATTTGGAAATTAACACCTACTGGTGAAGACTGGTTGTTAGGAAAGTGAGGTGTGCAAATATGCATGAGAGATGATCAACACTGACAACAACAATGGCTGCAACTTGAGTAAAGAAGTTAAAGCTGTAGTAATGAAATTTGCTAAATATAACAGAATGTTCCTTCAAGAAAAAGAAGAAAATTTACAGGAAGACTTGGGTGACTTGGAAGACTAAAAAAATAAATGTGTTAAATGTTATACTTGTAATGAGTTAAAAAACAGAGAATCTCTTAAAACTATAAACTGTTTGGAGGACTGCCTGCCTTCAGCCTTCAAATCCCAATCCTTGTTTGTGAGTATGAAGTGAACCAGAACATCTCTGCCCTTTTATGACTTGAGCCAGGATGTTGTCATTAATGCTCCTTAAGGACCTCTTGGATTGCTTATGCCCTGCTATGCTGTCCCTTGAGCAGATATCAGTGTAGTTGATATTCCCTATGAAGTCAAAGTCCTGTGAACACAAAGCTGCTTCTATGCATCCACAGAAGGCACCACCCACTTGTTTTTCCTAATCTGCCAGTCTATAGCAGCCACAAACTTGTCACCTCTACCACTCTGCTTTTTCATCCTCACACATAAGATCTCAGTCAGCTTATCATCGATATCCAGGTGGAGCTCCACTTTTGTGCCTTTTACTCACACGAAGCGCAGCTTCTCATCCCTGTCTGCCCTGCCAATCGTGAAGAGCCTGTATTCCTCCATTGAAGCATTCATGAAACAAGCCATCTCACAAAGCCTCTGTGATACCAAGAAAATTATCTCTTTTTTTTTCCATAAGAGTGTTTTATAGGTGCTTCCTTGCTTTCATGCAAATGCTGGAGGTGGTTTTGCTTAAGCCATGTGTATTGGTTTTGTGTTCCCCCTTTTTCACAACACTTCAGACTCTAGTCAACCCTGTCTGTAACTCCCTTACAGGCTGCTGATAACTATCTCTCCTCTGTTGATTTCTAGTTTAAAGTCCAAATCAATCATCATTCTGGAAATAATACTCTTGTATTATTTACCTTTGTATTATTAATAGTAATACCTTTGCATTATTTACCTTTGCCTGTTCAAAAGGATCCCATGTCTTCCAAAATGTAGCTTTTTTATTGTTATAAAAGTGAATATACAACTAGTATTTTCAAGAGGTTATGGGGCTCTGCAGTCCAAGAAATCTTTTCATTCATGTATTGCTTTTTAATTCATGTGTTGCCGTGAAGTAAATTTAATCTGTTTGTATCAATAGAAGGCTATTATGTTTCTGCATTAGTAGCAGCTAAACAGCCATAAAAGAACTACTCCTTCTGGCTTGATTTATTTACTTTAGAATTTCCAGTGCAAGTTTTTGCCACCAAATTGCATTATATTTTCAGGATCATAGGATCATAGATTATTCTGTGTTGAAAGTTACCCATCAGGATCATCAAGTCCAGCTCTTTACCATGCAGAGGACACCCCAAGAATCACACTATGTGTCTGCATTGTCCAAATGCTGCTTGAACTCTGTCAGGCTGGTGCTGTGACCACTGCCCTGGGGAAGCTGTTCCAATGCCCAGCCACTCTCTGGGTGAAAAACCTTTTCTTGATGTTCAGCCTACACCTCCCCTGACACAACTTCATGTCATTTCCTCAAGTCCTGTCACTGGTCACAAGAATGAAGAGATCATTGTCTGTCCTCCACTATCCCACATGAGGATGGTGAAGATCACAATGAGGTCTCCCCACAGTCTCCTCTTCTCCAGGTTGAACTATATACTTTTTATAATATAGCGTGCT
Source organism: Taeniopygia guttata (assembly GCF_048771995.1). Classification (NCBI taxonomy): domain Eukaryota; kingdom Metazoa; phylum Chordata; class Aves; order Passeriformes; family Estrildidae; genus Taeniopygia; species Taeniopygia guttata. The sequence goes on along the minus strand of NC_133027.1, from coordinate 28,563,672 downwards.
CCTGCTAATACCATATAATATTTGCAATTTAACTTACTCAATAGCAGGCTCAAGGCAGACTAATTGGAAAAAGAAAATGTGAAGCAGCAGTTTTAATGCAACTAAAATGATTGAAGAGAAAGAAATACTGAAAAAGAAGACTAAATTATACAAGTAAAGAATACTGTAATATAGTACCGTAGAGAAAACCAAGACTTTTTTAAGAACTTGTTGATGCTTTAGAATAAATTAAGAATTATTTAAGAAGTTAATAATCTTTAATAAAGAGGCACAAAATTAATTAATATCCCTAGGTAAAATATAAAATAAAGAAATGAATAATAACAGGAGGTTAACATGGTAATATACTTGCTAAGGTAACCATAAGAAGTAAAAGGCAATGGTGTCACTGCTGACTTGTCCACAGCAGTAAAATCATTAAATTAGTATTTCCTGGCAGGAGAGCCTATGTATCATATTCATAAGTTGCGATGAAGTAAGTTATAGCGTTAAAGACCTTTACACCAAATTACCTATCATCTATGTGAAATAAAACAGCTGAGCATCAGGTGATGACAAGGTAAATATTTTCTTAATGTAAACATATGTTACTTCACTTGACTTCATCCCCACAAATTAATATTGTGCTGGCTGTCTTCACATAATAGGTCAGACTTAAAAAAAACAACTTTAAATCACATCATCAACATTCAGGTGGAAATGGTAGCAGTTATAGTTGCTTAGCTAAATTAGTTGTAGACTATATGTTACTAGGCTTTTCCAGAAGAATATTTTTAAAAGTATATGTCTGAAATAAAAATGGGACTAGTCCACAAACACTTTGTTCCACAAAAATTAATTGGACAGTTTTGTCTACACATCACTACCACCACAACTCCTATAAATCTGTAAGTCTTACTCATTCTTTCTCAGCTCCTCCGCACTCCAAAGCTCTGTAATGCCAGATTTCCTTCAGAACAGTCCAAATCTCAAACTGTTTCCTGTGTTTCTAGACATGTTTTTACGAGCCATTACTAATTCAATATGGGAAAATTCAGTTTTATGGCTTCTTTATAAAAAAATTAATCTCATTATTGAAGGCATCATAATATGTAGCCACTGTAAATTATCATGCTAATTTGTAGCCAATTAGTAAAAGAAATGTCATAAAAATATTTTGACCTTTTCACTGCTGTGTCTTTTTTCAATCCATATTTGCTTCAAGCCCTTAGAAATATCAGCATAGGTTCTCTGACACAACATATTACTCTTAGCCTTTAGGTTTATACATTGTGGTGGTGCAGCTGCTATTCTGCTTCAGATTCATCTTCAGCATGTCCATGCAATGCTTCATCAGCCTTCTTTTCAGCCATGGATGTATATATTATCTGGTCAGTGAAAATAGGTTGCAGCAGTCTATTACCTGACATAGAGACACCTGGATAAGTATTTGTCCTTAAAAAAGCATCCATCTATGTTGTTTTTCTCAGTAGTCAAAATTATATTCTGTCAATTTATATCAGCAAAATAATTCATACGGACTCATATGGAAAACACTGAGATGCTTATTCTGGTGACTGCATTTTTCTTAACTTCTGCACATTACATAAAACTGTTTTTGAAAAAATGAGTAGAACATACTTGAATTCAAAATACTGAATGATGAATTTTCAATGTCCTGAAACAGAGCTCAAATTCATCTCTTTGTTATCCATGTATATTTTATCAGTAATATTGTCAGCCTAGCTGAATTCTCATACACATTTCTAAGTTATTCAATAGCAATGCATAGATTTAAGTAACTTTTCAGTATCTTCTAGCTCTTCAGTACTGTAAAGATGGATGAGGACCTTAATTTCCTAGATATTGATGTGAAAGCTTAATCAATTGTTGCTTTGATCAAAAGAGTTGATGATATATGGCATATCTCCTAATATGTACATAATGATTGGCAAAGAACAGTCTATAGCCCAGCAATTATATAAATTTTGATTTAGCACAAAGTTACTCTCTTACATATGCTGACAAATAAAGATTCTTTTCTGCTGACAAATACAGATTCCTAAGTACAATGTACAGGTTTTACTATCAAACAAGTTATTTCATTGTAACTTTTTATCCCTGAAAGACCTAAAATCTAGATTAAACAAGGGTGTGTCTCAGCCATTATGAATTAAAAAAATATAGTCATAAACTTGCCTGTATAATGGATTTTTCCTGAAGCCTCTAGGGAATCTGATAGCTGATAGTACTGAGTGGTTTGTATTGATGCATATTATTTTAAAATTTCCTTTTTTGTAAAAATCATAACAGCTTTGATTAGGGTTATTGTTTGACCCCAGTAGGTAGAAAAGCCCTACCCAGCCTCGCTCACTCCCCAGCAGTGAGAAGCGGGAGAGAATGAAAAGGGTAAAGGTGAGAAAACTCATGGGTTGAGATAAAAAACAGTTTAATAGTAAAGATAAACCTGTCCACACATGAACAGCAAATGAAGAAATTCATTCACCACTTCCCGTGGGCAAGTAGCTGTTCAGCCATCACCAGGAAAGCAGGGCTCCATTGCATGTAATTGTTACTTGGGAAGACAAACACCATCAGTCCATATATCCTTCTTTTCCCAGAATATTGTTGCTGAGCATGATACCATATGGTGTGGAATATCACTTTGGTCTGTTGTGGCCAGCTATCCTGGCCACATTCCTTCCCATCTCCTTTTGCACCCCCAGCCAGCATGTTGTTGGAGCGGGGCAAGTAGCAGAAAAGGCCCCTGATGCTGCATGTAAGCCCTGGTCAGAAATAACTAAAACATGCCTGATTTTTCAGAACAGTTTTCATCACAATTCTAAAACACAGCACCATACAAACTATTGTGAATAAAATTGACTTGATCCCAGGCAAAACCAGTAAAATCAGAAACCGAACAGAGTAGCTAGAAATTTATGAGGATCAGCACTGTCAAGCATAATTCTCCTAATAATATTTTTATCACTGGGAGAATTAGTATGGTCATTATCATGCCTGATCTATTTGAAGAGATGAACATTATCTTTCGAGTGAAAAAATGCTCCTTATATGAACTTTGTCAAAAGCACAGTCTTTCTGAGTCAGTAATGTCTCCTATATTTATGTATTTTGATGGGAATGCTGCAAGTTTCTGTTGAATGACTCTATTGCAGCTGTTAAGTAGTTTTAAGTGTATCACAAAGGTGGTACTGCTGCTATCTGCTTCTTGATGGGTAGCTTAAGTTTCATTTAGCGTTTTGTCAGAAATGATAGATGAATGATTTAACGGTACTGAATTGTTCGCCTCGCAGCAGGATTTAGGATTTCTTTTCCATCAGTTGACAGAATTTGATCGTCTCCCTTGAATTGTTGTGCAATAGCACCATCACAGGGACATATATAATTTGAAGCCACTGCAAAGATGTTTGATGTGATGCCATTTTGCATTTTGTTGACATTTATAGTTTCCTTCATTAGCATTTTAAAACATTTTAGCTTTTATAGTAAGCAGCTTGTTTATTTGTCAGTTTTTACATTTTACTCTAGCTCTGTTTTACATTTATACTTAAAGAGTGTTTAAATGAAATTATTTTTTAAAGAACTAAAGAAATATAATTTAATTCCATTATCTCAGTTACATCATTGAAGATAGGCAGCAAACACATCAAACTGGGTAGGCTCGAGCTTAAATATGTCACCTGTATGTTAGACAATTCTAGAATATCAAAATTATTTTAGAGTGTGGGTGCCTTGATGATTAGATGGTATTTGTTGAGAGGGTATTTTATCACAATTTTGATAGAGATCATTTATTTTCCGAAGTCCTGCACCAATCTGGAGGCTTTTGTGAGCTCTAGGGTGCAGTGCCTGCTTCCTCTTCATGCTCATAGTACTCCCTGCTTAGATTTGTCACTGCCATGACCTGCATGTGAAAAACCTGATCACTGCACCCTTACATGTTCCATGACTGCATGCTGATGTAGAACACAGGCATGCACACTTGTTTTGTCCAAAAGAAATCTATTTCACTGCAGGAATAAAGAGCTTAATAAGTGTTCGGTAAAAAAACCTGCAGTTTCACAGTTTCTTACTGTTATTATTGCCCTTTAAAGCCAGCAGGTAGCCTTTACTCAATTAATTTTGTAGAATATCACTTAGTAGGCACTATTTTATCAACACTTGACAACTAAAGCATATTTTGCTTTATCAGTGGATTTTTTGTTGCTATTGTTTTATAAAAAAAAAAAAAACATAACCAGAACTGTTCCTGAAACCATTTTTATTCAAAACACAGAAAGCCTTTATACACTGTGTTAAACAATACAGAAACTTCAGAGGGTGCCTATCAGCACAAGAGATCATACATGGAGTTCATACTACAGTTCATTCCTGTAGAGAAATGATGTGCTATATGAAGATTTTTTTTTTTTAATTATGGAGATCACTGTAAACAAAGAGAAGTTAGAAATGTAAAGCAAATGTTATACAATTTCTCTTGAGATTGATTAATTTGAAAAATTTTCCTTTTCTTCAATGGATATCCTTGCAAAAGGCAAATTTGTAATAGTTGTAAGACAGTACATTGAAGACTGAAGAACTCTAGAGTCTGAAGAAAAAGAAATTATGTACATGGTTTATTGATTTAAATTCTATTTTCCACTTGCAATTCTATTTGATAAAGTCTAGGTTTCTTTTTGTAATTATGTTTGAGGGGAAAAATTACTAAATAAAAATTTTTCTTATATTTGAACAGTTCTTGTTGGTTTTATGAACTCACGCTAATGAATAATTTCTTTGGTTTGCTGCTGGCATCTGTTACTTTTCTCTTACTTAAGCACTTAGTGTTTCCTGATCAGCTTGTGGTAGTTTGTTTGAATGTAAAGCCAGAGTGAACATGAGCAGTAATTTGAGTTTCCTTTTGGCACTAAGTAGGGCTACAAGAGCATATCAATCTGGTCAAGGCAACTGCATTTCTTCTTCATCTCATTTTATTACTATGACTTATTTCTTCCCCCTGGCTTTTCAGCTTTCTCCCAAGCTAATGGGTTCTCAACTCTGAAATACCTGATAACTTGTCTTGTCATTAATCACTCTGAAGTTAACAGAGAGTGCACCTTTCAGTGCTATATTTTCTTTAACTTTGTCCATATTGTCATGAACCAAGGTCATGAAAATATAGAATTGTGCCTTTTGAAAGCAAAGTTACTTATCTTTTTATATCAGGCAGTATGACATTATAAAAATATCTTTTTACGTCCTTTCGAAAGAACAGAAGACTGGCTGAAGTTTATGTGTTCAAAAAGCTAATTGCATATACAACTAGAAAGACCAGGATTCCTGCAAATGAATGCAAATGAAAGGAGCTAAATTTATTTTTTCTAAAAATATATGGTGTTAAGAAGCACTATGTAATTAAAGACTGTAATACATTTGGGTCTTTTACCATGTCATTTCAATTTAGAATTGAATGTTTTGTCCATTAATATGCGGACAAATTATTGGTCTATATATTCATGATTATACATTTTATTTCTGTACAGTAGTTTATGTCAGGAGCTCCAAATAAAGAATTTTAAATAGTTTGCAAATGGCTTTTAACCCATGGTTCATCTGGAATCCATCCTGAACATGGGTGTTGTTGCCTGCAAAACAGACAAAGTTCAATGCAGGGCAGATGATGATTATTGATTGATTATTTAGTTTATGTTTCAGAATGATTCCACTAGTTCTGAACAAGCCATTAATACAGATCTTTTATCACTCTTCAGAAAGAAAGAGACTCTTGCAATTTTGATACATTTCCAAGAGTTTTAATTTTGCTTCACAATGATTTGTAAACATAATAGAACAGTGTCCTGAGCATGTAAATCCCTTGAAAGCCTTCCAGCACACTGATCAGGATCACAAAAAAGCAACTGTAACTTTGAGCCTAGAGCCCAAAACCCAAAACCTATCACATGTATTAACATTCAAGATGTTTCAGTATGTTATCTACCTAGTCAAAAAATCACAATTTATTCAATGTTCACAAGTATAAGCCCATAATCACAATTATATACCTGTAAACACATAAATAGATTTCACTGTTTATATATTTGATTTTGATGCTACATCAATAACTACAGCACCCTTGCATCTTTGTTTAAGAGAATCTCCTATAATCAGCCTCTCCACACAAATGCACACACACGTCTCTTCTGGGAATAAGAGATTTAGAGAGATAAAGAGAATATTCTTTAAAAAACATCTTCCATGTGTTTATATAAATAATATTAATCATAAGTATATCTCATGTTTAGAGAGATGCAAGAACAGCAGTAGCTTCTTAATTTTTGTAACATTTAAAGTATTCAAATATTCAAATTTTTTAATGATATTATGCAACAGGGCAGTCACAGGCCAGGCTGAAGAGTGAGTGGACTATAAATGAGTAAGAGTTATCAACACCAGCAGCACCATTTTAAAATAACAAAATGAGTACTACATAATAGTTGCACCCATCCAGCAGGGCACTTAAAAAATGTGAGCAACTGAAATAATTACTCTTGGTTTTCAATCTCAATTAACATTCCCTTTTTAAAAAAAGATGTCAAAAGATTGTTTATTCCAGAGTCAAAAACTGAGCAGACATTGGGTAGAAGCCTTAAATGGCAGTGGAGCAAAGAGGAGAAAAAGGCAGTGTACAGCAGCTTATGAAAAAGTCTACTGGAGAGGATTAAGCATCATATAGACATGAGTCAGTAGTGCTGGAAAGAACTTTCTAGGAACTAGGATGACTGAACAGTTAGCCAAGAAAACAAGCCCAGAAACAGAGCATCCAAGCGCAAAGGAGGGAAAGAATTGGAAAGGTCAAAGTGAAAAATCTCATGGGACAAGATAAAGACAGTTCAGTAGGAAAAGAAAAAAACCCATCCATGCAGGAAAAGCAAAACAAGTAATTCATTCTTAGTAGCCATTAGATGACAGATGTTTTGCTGTTTTGAGGAAAGGAAGTCTCCATCATATGTTACAGTTACTTGGGACAACATATGAAGTAACTCAAAATGTCCCTCCACTTGTAACTTCTTCTCCATAGCTCTTCTCGCTGAGTACAGCGTCATATGGTCCGGGATATCCCTTGGGTGGGTTAGGGTCCCCTCGGGATATCCCTTGGGTGGGTTAGGGTCCCCTCTGTGTCCCCTCAACTTCTCATGCACATCCAGCCTCTCCACTGGTGGAGCACTGTGTGAATTACAGAATCACAGAATTATAGAATGGTTTGGGTTGGAAGAGACTTTAAAGATCATCTAGTTTCAACCCTCCTGTCATGGGCAGGGCCAACTCCCACTATACCAGGTTGATCAGAGCCCCATCCAGCCTGGCCTTGAACTCTTCCAGGAATGGGGTAGCCACAATTTCTCTACACAGCCTGAAAAGGCCTTTGACACTGTGAGCGCTGCTTAGCAATAACAATCACCCTTGTGTGCTATCAAGACTTTTTTCAGTGCAAGTCCTTTAAAACAGCCTCATACACAAAATTACGAAGAAAAATAACTCTATCCTAGAAAAAATAAGAATAAAAAATAAACAGAATATATTTATAATCAAGTAAAAAGCAAGGACATGAAGACAGAAGACAAAATTTGAAAATATGTCAGAATAAAGGAAAAGGATTAAACCCCCAGCTTTTTGGCTTACTGGATCACATGGGCTTTGAGGATGGGTGAAACTTTACAAGAGTCTTTATCTTGTAAATCAGTGCTCTGCATAAAATGACAACTGAACATTTTTCCTTAGCAGAATGAATAAAATCAATAAAATACAGTTTTGGATAACAAGAAAATAGGTTGATAGATAATCTGAAGTGCTTTCTAAAGAGGATACCATAAATTCTTCGGTGTATATACACTAGATTGCCTTTTTGTCTTGCCAGTTAGAGCACTACTGATTAGCTGGCTGGCAGCTTCTTCCACCTGTGAGAGACTGTAAAGCTTGTGTAGAGCAGTGAGTATGTGATTTTTATTATTAACTGTAGAAGGCTTCAGGCTGTGCACTGACCCAGCAGTGCAGAGCCTCAGACTCACCTTGGTCTGAGATGGGTTTCATGACTGCTGCCTCCCCTGCTCCAGCTTCATCTCTGGAGATGGCCCCTGAGGAGGAGGGCACACTTCCATCCTTCAGTCTTTGCCAGGCAAACAATAGCTCTTCATGCCTGAGGGATAAGGCTTCAGCTGGCAGTCTGGAAAAAGGAAATGATCTGTGATTAGAAAAATATATTTAAAATAAAAATAAAAATAATCATGGAAAATAAAAATAAACCAAACAAAAAAACTCAGCGACAATAACAACAAAATATACACATAAACTCTAGATTTGAGACGCAGGAGGAAGAAAGGCCTTCTATAAACATCACAGTTGTTATCTAGAAGTATACACCATATGGATCTTTGAGTCCCCTATGCTATTTTGTTGCTTTCTTTAGTTCTTGGTTTTATACACTACTTTAATCATTTGATATCTCAGTTCATTCTCAGCCTAAACACCAGCAAAAAGATAACATTAGTTGTTAAATAACAAGTGAGACAATAAGCAGTATTTAGAAATTTTCTTGCTTTTTGGTTCCATTTTCCAGAGCGCGTCTTTGGAGATGTAGCTCTAGTCATGTGGCATGAGATACAGCGATAATATCATATAGCACTTAAATAGCTCAAAAATTCATTTAGCTAATTTTTACAGTTCTGAGTTAATTTCTAAATATTTATGCAATGAAAAGTAACATAGGAGCTTCAGCAGAGCTGGCTTGACTGATAATACTGCATGTTGAGTAAGGCTGAATTCACTAATTAATGTGCATTTGTGTTTTTTCAGTCTGAATCATAGAGTCATAGAATGGCTCGTGTTGGAAAGGACTTTAAAGATCATCTATTTCCAAGCCCCTGCCATGGGCAGGGACACAGCCCACTAGATCAGGTTGTTCATAGCCCCATCCAACCAGGCTTAGAAAAATTCCAGGGCTGGAGCATCATGACTACTCTGGGCAGCCCATACCAGTGCCTCATCATCCTCACAGTAAGAGATTTCATCCTAAAATCTAATCTCAACACTTCTCTGAAATATGAGTAGTTTTAAAATCAGACAGGCAGCTATAAACAAAGTTCTTTGGAAAAAACGTCCATTTCCTGGTGCTACGAGAATTTTGGTTTTGTTTTCTATATTGTTAAATATGCAATTCTGCCATTTTTAAAGGCTTTTGTGATAAAAAAATAACTTAAAAATTAAGACAGATGGCATTCCTTTATGCTCTTCACTCATATACTTTCAAAACTAATTTAACATATACTACCTTATATTGACATTTTATATCTAGTACTAAAATTATCTAAAAGGTACTTAACCTTTTTACTTGGAACCCTTTTCACCTGTCATACAAGCTTCCTTTAAGGATTAAAATGAAGTTCCTTGCATGTCACTATAGAAGTTTGTGCTTTGGGAAATATTTCCAGACACAAAGTCACAGGACTGATATCAGTCACAGGACTGATAACACTATTGAGTATACTAATCTTTCTCCCCAGGGTAGGGATTAATTACCATTGATGAAAAAAATATATTAGAATTCATTGCACAGATTTCTTTACTCTTCGAGATTGGCAGAGAAATATGAACATGTTTAAAATCTCAAAATAAAGGGTTTAGCACAAAATATTAAGTAATATAAATAAAACCCAAATTAACTTATTTAATGTAGTAGTAGTTCCACATCACATCTGGATTTACCATTACCATTTACAAATCACTCCTTTCAAGTCCTCAGTATTTCTTACAGTTTTATATTTGAAATGTAACACTTTAGAATCCTGGCTCAAAATTTTATCCTATGGCAGGGCCCATTCGTGCTTATCTCTGCATAAAAGGCAGACATATTAATTTTGGCTGGGGTGGAGTTAATTTTCTTCATAGTGTCTGCCATGTGGATTTGTTTTGGATTTGTACTGGAAACAGTGCTGATAACACAGAAGGTTCTTGTTTCTTCTGAGCAGGGCTTGCGCAGCATCAAGGCCTTTTCTGCTTCTTACACCACCCTACCAGCAAGGAGGCTGGGAGTGCCCAAGGGAGTTGGGAAGGAAACAATGGGATAGCCAGTAGTAGAACAGGTTTCCCAGGGAGATTACAGTCTTCATCTTACATGGTTTAGAAGACTAGGATAGATAAAGCCCTGACTAACCTGGCCTGACTTCATAGCTCATCTTGCTTCAAGCAGGAGGTTGGACTAAAGACTTCCTAGTGCCCCTGTCCTTACACTCTATGATGTCTGTGTTGAAATTATCAATGTGAATAACAATATTATAAACCACTTTTAGTTTCTAGATAGAAATTAACCCAAAAGTAAAACACCTGGTAAATCTGTGTCATTAAGAGCAATCTACAGTTTACATAATGTGAGATTTGTACAATGATGCTTTGCAATGTCTTCATCTTCCACGGAAACTATTAGTACAGAGGAAAAGAGACATGTTTGACCCTGGACTCTGGACAAAGGCACAAGATCCTCATCCTTATGACCCTGTGAAATTTACAAGAGTTTTAACAACATTATGCATTTCAGAGCTGCAATGTAAGTTCTCTAAACACACAAAACAAAGTCATAGTCACTCATGTCTTATCCACTTATCCATTCTCTTGCTCAGTAATTATGTAAATAGTTAATGTATACTTTTTGGAATACATTTCTAAAAGCAAGCACAGCAAACACTTGCAGTGTTAATTAATAATAGCAGATGCTTAATATATATTTTACATTTATGAATTATGGCTTTTCACAGTGAGGGCTTTATTGAGAAAACACAGCCTATTCACTGAAGTGAGCAGTGGTCCTGAAACCTTGGGGCTGCTGTGATGCCACCATAGTGCACTCAAAGCAAGTCGTCATATCAAGGATCACTTTTCCAAGACCAGACCTCACCTGGCTTGTCTTCCCACTCTAAATAGTATCTCATCTTCAAATTCCTCTTCCATATTTCAGAATGCCCTCAGATCCATACCTACTCAGAGGCAGCATCCAAGGAAGTTGGTGACTGCATGACTAATGTTTGAGTTGTGGTACAAGGCTGTACTCCAGTAACAATGGACCCTTTCCTAAATGTTATTGTAGTTCCAATCTTCTGTTCTTTGACGTGAATGAGAACAAAAAAAAAAAAAGCAAGTAGCTCTAACATCCACATGTAAGAAGGTAAGCAAAGATATCTAAAAAGATTTCATAAAAATTTTTGAAGGAAGAAAATCTCCATGGCAGGCTATAAATTCAAAATTTTGGGAGTACAGTGGTCATTATAATATTTTTCATAATTAATTAAAATACAAAGGACTAGAGGAATTCAGTCTATAATATCATCATATGATTTATTTCAGGGTCTGGAAATTGATGGTTTGACACAGTGTGTCTTCAAAATAGCTGAATGTTTATTGTCATCCTACCATGTATCAACAGAACACATTACCTAATCTTCTTAATCTTAATTCATGAATGAAATTCAAACACTAGAAAACATCAAAAATTGCATGCATTTCTTTTTTTCACTTTGAAAAGCTGATGGCTATACATATTTCAAATTTAGTAAGACTCATTTACTTATTTTATGAAAGTAGCAAAAAAACAGTTTTACAAACAATACCACTATCTCCAGGAGGGATAAAGTCCAGTGTATAGAATCAATATTGCTCCAAACATATAAGCAAAATAATGTCTGTCTTCATTTAAATGGAATTCCATGCAGTATATCCATGATTTATAGACTAATAAATAGACAAAAGGCAAATTTATCTTACAAGGAGATAATGACCTTGATAAGTGAATAACAGTCACTATTTCAAAAGGTTTTCAAACCATAGAGAAATCTTTGAGAATTCCTTTGGTTTTCTTGCTGATAGATTTAAAACCCTTTATTATAAAAAATATTTATTAAATAAAAATAAAACTTATTTGCTGCACTGTTTAAACCTAATATCAATAAAAGCAAACTTAGATAACTTAAATCTAGGGCATTTTTCAAAATGAATCAAAATTACACATGCAGATAAAAGCACCATATATGAAAGTGGAAATTTGCATAATCATTGCCCATTTTAATGTATTACTTTGTAGACATTAATTAAATCTCTAAATAGATAGGTAGGAATACCTCATATTTGAAGCTGGTTTTATTGCAAGATATGGGACTTTTTTCCAAACAGTAGTCAATCACTTCAAAATATGTTTTACCACTTTGGCAGTAAAAGCAACAGACTCAAAAACCCCATTTTTACCAATTAGCCTTTGGAGACTGCTGGAATGATAGTGCTTTTGAAGATGAATCTTATTAGCTTGAATCCATTTGTTTAGCAAACTCTGAGGTATCTTTCATTGACTGATGGCATGTTATGAAACATCAGATGTCTAAAGTTCGGTATCTAACATGAAATACTTGCTTAGTTTACCATTTTTAGTTAGAAGAAAAGCAAACATCCGATGAATAATGAGTCTTAGATATGTTTTTTGGATTGAATGAACCATCTTCTAAAGGTGTCCAGTTTAAACTGTTGGTTAAAACAGGGGTAAGAGTAAATACCTAGTTTTTAAATTGCTGAGTGAAGTCGTATGAGTTTGCTTTATATATTACTGAGCACATATCTCCAAAATGGGGAGAGAAAACAGTCTTCTGTAGAATTTTCACTTAATATTGAAGGGGTCTTCTCATTAACCCAGCATATGTCTTCTATATTAAATTATTTCTTTTTCACTTTCCATGTATTTCATCAGATTTGGGTTTGTTGTATTGCTGCCACTATCTTGCTGCTCATCATTATGTATCATTATGTATTGACATTTAAAAACAAGATTCTGGAGAAAATGCTGTAAATATAAAGCCAGACAATTACAGTATAATTTACATCTTAAGATTCATCTGTGAAGAAAAAATATTTCAATAATAATACTTGCAAACTTCTTATATATACATGCTTCTTAATTTCCAACCCTATTCTAGATGCTGTGCTCAGCCTTACCCTGCTCCTTTTACTGTCATTGGCACCAGGAGTGTGTTACATTGGGCATTTCTTTGAGCATCTGTAGTCCTTTACCAGGAGGAATATGACATTTGTGCTGATGGTTTTACTCTTCTTGCTCTAGGATCCACTCAGGATAATGTGCATACGTTTCCTAACATCCTTATGTACCTTTCTTTTTCTTCATTGAGCTGCATTCCAAATTACACCTGAATTTAAAATCTGTGGTGAGGTTTATGGATGTTATATACTGTTCTTTTTGTTGCCCATAAGACCAGTTTTGTCCACCTCCAGGTCTGCATTTCTTTGAATGTTCACTGTTGAGTTGTTTACAACTGTGGGGTCTCCAGGGCCTAAAGTGTGACTTGCCTCAAAATATTCCATACCTTAACTGCCATATACTGCATGCTGTGTCTGCAATTTTCAAGGCCTCTTTTACAATACCAGACCTCCATTCCTTCAAATTACATCACAGTGTTTGAGCCATGTTGATATTACCAGCTTTTGAGAACAACTAATCTTTTTATGAGAGACTCTCAGACTCTACTCCTCTTTCAACATTAGTACCTTGGCATTTATTCCAGCTCTGAGCACATTGTACCTCTACAGTGCTTCCAGAACTGGCAGATGCTTGCACTACTCAGCCCAGTATACTGGGATTTGAACACACCTATTTGTCCCATTAAATAATGCTGATGGATGTCAAGAAATTGAAACATACACAAATGGAAATATACCCAAGGTCATTGGAGACTAAAACTTACAGTTCTGAGAAATTTTGAATCTTCAAAGGTTGGTTTAGTTTCAAACAGTATAATACTGTGTTGGTTCTCAGTATCTAATAATGTTACAAGCTGAAAAATAAGCAGATCTTTTACTTTTCATCATTCTAACAGAATGATGAAAAGTAAAAGATGTACAAACTTAGTTAAATCTCAATAATACTTACTTTGTTTTTCTGATTTTCTTCTATATGTACTCCTAGAGACTTTTTGCTTCTCAAGAACAATGATTTACAATAAATTAATGCATACAATAGAATATAAATCTGGATTATGAAATTATGTGATGTGGTCACTTAACAACATACCCCACTTTTTGTCCATTTGACCAGCCTGCAATTTCGACATTAACCCATCTGAATCCTCTTGAGACCTTTTGACAATCGATTTGCTTAAAATTTTGTAGCTAGGATAAAAAAAATCAGTAGTATCAAAATAGTCAAGATAAAACACCAACAGCCTATTTTCCTCACCAACAACATACAGGTTATAAGTTATTTTTATTAAAACACCTATCCGTGACAATTTTTTATCTCTCTCCTACCATAGAGAAGGTATCAAAACAGGTCTATTGGTAACTACTCAGCCCATGCTACTGCTTCTGCGTTACTGTTATGTGCTTTTCTAATCCTAAGATTCAAGTTTTCTTTTGCTCTCACTTTCTATATCACATGGTGTGTCCTCCTTCTCTTCAAAATATTCTCTCTGTCTCAGACTCTGTGTGCTGTCTCAGCCTTCCCCTTATTTAGCACACATCCCTGGACTCTGCAGCTGCCCAAAGGCACACTTTCCCAGAATATATTCCTATAATTTACATTTCTTTTCAACCCTTACCTCAGTTATTGAATTTCAAGTGGCTATATCTCCTGAAGATCCATTTCCCAGGTCTTTAGTAGCTGTCTCAAGCCTACAGTCATGTTTCTGAATATTGTTAAGCAATTTAGTGGGAATTCATCTCAGCCAAAATCCTCTTTCACTGTAAAAGAAGTATCTTGTCACTTAGACTTGTGATTTCTGAGGATGAAACAAAAGTAAATATATATATCTTGAATAGACTCCTTTGTCAAAGACTTGACAAATCAATTATCTTTTGATAAGACTATCCCCTATGTCAGTTTCTTTCTTCTTGAGTAATTGCATACCTGCTTCCACACTACTACAGATTAGAAAAAGAAGATATATAATCTTTAACAATAATTAGCTGTGAAACCATGGAGACAAATGAATCACAGGCTTCAGTTATTCACACCCATCAAACTGATTTTGAAAAGAGTTTTGTTAAAGGAATAAGAATTCGTACAAATTAGTGAATTCCAAAGTTTCTAGCTGTTTGAGGAAATTAAAGGGTTTAAACAACTATGTATTCCTATCTGAAAATTTGAAAGTACTGAAAGTTTTTCAATATTTTTAAATCCAGTATTTGCAGCTGTGTATTTTATGCTATTGCTGTGAGCTGCATTTGCCCATATCTGTATATTGTTTACTTAGAGGTGATGTGCAAAGATGTAAGTGGCTTCACACATGTTTAAACAAGATCTTTTTTGTCTTCTCACACAGTTTTGGCTGTAAACAAGAGAAAAGACCAAGTCACACATCATATAATTTGTTATGGAGGAAAGTGTTTACGTATTTTCATTAAATAACATGATCTTTCAGCCCATACATCTTTTGCCATCACTCAGTGTGGTAACACAGAGGAGAGAGGAGAAAGTTAATCACTTGTCATCTGTTCTAAAAAGTATATTAGCAGAGAAATAAAAGAATACCAACTTTCTGGTGGCTAATTTATTTGAGACTCTTCTTTCTGGATTCAGATAACTAACTGAACTGCCTACTGTCAATATATAAATTGTTGCATTTAATTTATCCTAGTGTCAGATGAATTCTTGAAAATATTATTGCCAATAGGATGGATAATAAAAACTATCATCATCAACAGCAAAAAGCCTCTGAATAATTTTAGAATTCTTAAAAGTTTAAATTTATTATGACATTGTCATGATTGCAGACTATTGAGGTGTATAGCATGGTTAGCAAAGATAAGAGGTGAAACTAAAAGTTTATAAGGACTCTTGATGAGTTTTTCCAGCAGTACTGTAATTTTTTCTCTAATAGGCTTCCCTCTGATGGAAGCTAATGTTCTCATTCATTTACTTCTAAAATTTCTATTTTCAAGAATTCTGATTGGAGCTTTTCTATAAAGCATATCAGTGAGCTTTGATGCTTCCTTTTTGATCCAAAATTAGGATTATAGCCCTTATAATATTTCGGAGATTTTTACTCCATGAAAGACCTAGATGTATATTTCATTTTTATTCATAGATTACCAAAACTTCATCTACATGAAAAACAAGATATCATTAATCAGTTTTGACTAGGAATGTATATGAAGATGCAAATACTGTATTTAAAAGAATTTTAAAAGAATAATTATTTTAGCACAGTAATAGAAATATTGATATATTTCAGGGTCTAGTTATATAAGACAAGAATTTCTGATTCAGGGATAGTTTTAAACAGAAAAAATAAAATCATTCTACAGAGAAAAATTTTTAAAAAACTTTTCAGTTTTACATTTAAAAGGAAGGACATCTGACAAAGCTGATGAAGGTGAAAACAAGAAGTAGACTGGACTAAATTAATTTTAATAAATTTTTATAGGAACTAAAAAGATAGGAATTATTTAATCGTAGAATTTATTTCATTTGCTTTTCTTAACTCTTAATTAGTGATCCCTTTAGTGCTTAGTATTTTCCCCATCCAAGAACTGTAATCAAGTCACCTTTGAATCTTACGTAGCAAATAGACTGAGTGTGACATTGGGTTCGGGAATGATAGAATAGAAATCTCAAACCACTAATTCTCCAGAATTCCATTTTTTGAGTTGATTTGTCAAACTTATCAGGCATGGATATTCAGCTGAAAGAATGTTGCTCTTGCTTTTCATGTAAGGTGCTGAATACATGTAATTATAAGGAAGAAAAATATCAAAGACATTATTATTGTCAATGAGTAAGGAAAATATCCAGCTCAAGACTGAATTCTTCATAAAAGACATTGGTAGATCTTTTGTGTTGTGTTGGTAGACATTGTGTTTTAGACCATGAGTCAATAATTTTATTTAAATTAATACCTCTTCACCTAGTTAGATAATTGGCTACCAATGTATACTAAATGCACTGTTCTTTCCCAAATTAAAAAAAAAAAAATGTGCTCCCTTTGCAAGGAAATGCCAAGGAGAAAAGAGTAATAAGTGAAATACCTTTTCCTTTTATCGCCATCCTTGAAACCTGCAGTTCTCCTTTATGTATTTCTCATGGTGTGATTGACAGTGTTTCCCTATTCACTCACAGGCTTTTCTTTATTCATCTAGCTACTTTAGTCTTCTCTTAAAAGAATGTTGCACTATCACTTTTTTTTTTTTTTTTTTTTTTTTTTGCAGAACAATACCGTTTTCCTAGTTTTGCTAGAAATGAGCATAACATTACCAAAGGCATCTCTTTCATCTGGTTTTCCCCACTGGTCTTCATTGTTCTATCCCATTTTGTTAATTTACACCTTCCTTGTTCTAATAATCCCATTGAGAATTATTTTTTAACAAGAGTCTAAGAAATGTTTATAATGGCAGCACAAAAAACCATGAAGGAGTGAATGGATTCAGAGGTAGAAACAATGGCAGGAAAAACTCATTATTCCAGTCACCTAGTGAGACTTCACTTTCTGGCTTTCCTTTGGGTAGAGCAAATGGAGTCACTGTTTTGCTCATTTTCCTATTTCTGATTATTATTGTGGATGGGAGAGGAGCACTCATTATTGTCAAATGTGACTAATAATTGAGAAAAAAATTGGGTGAGCCTTGATATACAACCCCATCTATGGGTACTGCTGGGGTACAATGTTGTACTGAAGTAGAACAGGACAGCTGGATAGTAGATTGGATAATAAGAGAGAATTGACAAATCCCCTTCATGTTGCAAATGTTCTCTTACATATGCACTAATGCCAATTAATAGCCTTTTTCTGAAGAATAGTCTCCTTAGCTTTCCCTATTAGCAAGCCCTAACATTTGGAATTTACAATGTACTGGAATTTGGTTACTATGGTGATGAGGGATAGCAAAAAATTTTTGAGAGAGTCTTTGAGTGTCCTCTGATGCTAAAGGCAAGTGAATAATCTGTCATAAAAGTTAGATCCAATTCATTTTGCCTTATTGGAATAACTATTTCTACTGAACTGAATGAAAAAAGGAAAATGTTTTGACCCTGTCACATCAGCTGTTCTGATATTTAATGGAGACAGAGAGTGATATTTCAAACTTCTGGTAAATGTTGCTCCACATACTTTCAGTTGCTTTAGATAGCTATTCTACTCATAATTAAATTATTGGAGGTTCACATATTTATTAAGTGGTTTGTAATTAATTATTTATGTTTTTCCTGCAGTTTCCTATTTGAGTAAAGGAATTTTTTTTACCATTTTGAAATTATACATATTTTTGTATAGTATAATTTATTATTTCATGAGTCTTTTTTTAAGTCAGTGGATTCAAATACTAACAAAATGTTGATTCAATATATATTACTACTTCAGAAGGAATTTATTACAAAGCTGTATTATTGCTACAGCAAATTGCTAAAAAATTCTTCCGATGTAATTTCTAAGTATGTATTATGGAGGTGGTTTGAATCAGTGCACCAAAGTAAAATGTTTGTGAAAAGTATCTTTAATATATAAATTTCCAAAAGTAAAGGGAAATAAATTCTTATATGCTATAATTCTGCTTTATCTTTGATTTCACAAAATTAAAAAGAGTTAGTTGTCAAAAATACTTAGGTAGATCATAAATGTTAAGTTATGCAGACAGATCAGGTAAATCCTGCCTAGGGTTACAAAAATTTAGAAGAACACAAGAAGCTACTGGACACAATGAGATAAATTGCTGAGTTCAACAAGTAACAGGATAAATGGCTGACAAATGTTACACAGACCACCATGAGCAAGGACTGAATGTCACAGACAGTGAAGGGAGAATTTTGTGAGAGACATGGAAGTTTCAAATAATTTAAGAGGGCAACTTGGGGAAATTTTACAGACTGCTTTCTAACAAGGCCAACAGAGATTTAGTAACAGTCTCTTTTCTTTACTACTTCTGTGTTAACACCTCTCATAGTAGGGAGTGATAGGTATTTGAGCTAGACTAGCTAGAAACTAGAATGACATCCAGATCTAGAATGACTCAAGGTCTGAGCCATCAAGTCAGCAAGAGGATAGGGATCTGGATATGGAAATCAGATAGACTTAAAATCTATGCTTATTTTTGAGGCATCCAATAATGAGGGTTTATCTTTATATTTAGAAAATGAAGGAGTATGTATGTTCATTGTTGAACTTCAATACTAACTAGCCAGAGATAAGAAAAAAGTTTGAGCCATCGCTGCTGCTTATGTTTATTTGACTCTGTTTGTGTTTATCTAAGGGAAAAGACACTGTTCTTGATGGTGATTGGTGTTCTTCATGGTGATTCACATGGCCAGCAGATTTGGAGTATGTGTATGTGTGATTGTGTGGTTGTTCACTGAAAGCACATTCAGGTTCAGTACTGGCTGGATCTGTAAACAGGAATGAGAAGAACCCTTCTGGTCTGGGAATCCACTGGATTCAGCTTCCATTAATAATAACTTCAGTGAAATGTCCAGTGACTGTTCAGCATCTCACAGGACCATGGCTCCAGTCACATCCTTCCTTTGCTATAGATGGGATTAGCCACTCCCGGAGACTTCTACCATGTTAATTGACCAAAACAAAGCATTTGGGAATATGTTAAATTCTTTCCGTTTAGACAGTGATAGCTTACAGATGTCCCAGGCTGTAATTGAAGCTTCACTGTGTAAAAAAATTTAGAGACACAAAATTAATAAAATACTCTCAATCCCTCAACAACAACAGCAACAATAACAAAGAAATACGGAAACATAGTAAAAAAGCTGTGTCAAAGAGCATGTCAAGCATCACTCCAACACTCTGTATTTTTTTATGTTTATTTCTTTTAGGTCCACTTTGTGAGGAACCTGGTGATCCTTGTGCCTCTCAGCCATGCCTGAATGGAGGCATATGCCAGTATAACCAGTCTGGATATGTTTGCAATTGCCTTTCTGGTTTTCTTGGTCACAACTGTGAAATTGACATCAATGAATGTTCTTCAAGGCCATGTCAGAACAGAGGTACATGTATTGATTTGCCAAATGTAAGTATAAATGTTAGAGATCTCTATTTGAACAGAGAATCATAGAATTACAGCATTGTACTGCCAGTCTCAGATTCAGTCAAAGAGAGACAATGGTGTGGGCTGTTTTCACTTCAGGACCAATTGAAGTGGCCTGGACAAAGCTCTGTATAAAGAGCGATGTATTTTGAAATAAATCAGTTTCACTCTCACAGCCTTCTGAGCAGAGTCTGTTAATTCCTGTCCTGCCTCAGCATTGTATCACAGAATGATTTGGGCTGGAAGGAACATCTAAATGATCTATTTAGATGAACATCTCTGCAGTGGGCAGAGACCGCTTACTCTAGATCAGGTTGCTGGAAGTTGCATCCAACCTGACCTTGAACACTTCAAGTGATGGAGCATTTACAACTTTCTTCCTATCTCACAAATTTAGCAAAAATTAGCAAAATGCGTGGGGTGATGTCAGAGGTTTCACAGAAGTCAAGGTAAATGTTAACCCTTACTCTTCCCTTACCCATCAATGCAGTTACTAGATCATTGAAAGACCATTAGTCAGACATAATTTACCCTTTGTGAAGACATATTGTCTGTTTCTAATCACCTTCCTGTCATCCATATGCTTTGACATACCTTACAGGAGAATCTGTTCCATGAAAGTGTCAAAATATTTAATTCCAATGTAAATTTTTAAACTAGATTTGCATGCTTCATGAAGAAACAGCATTTTCTCAATGTGTCCTGTTTATAATATTTTTATGATAAAAACCCCCAAACTCCTCATTTCATGTCAGTTGCATGGTGATCACTTAAGAAACTACCCATGTTATTTTATTTATGTTTTCCTCTCCCTAATAAAATAATCTGACACAAATATGAGGCTTCATGTAATCTTTATTAACTAGTTATTGTCTTGCTCTTGCTTTTCATGTGACATAAATTTAATTCCCATTTTTCTTTCATCTTTTCTTTTTGTAAAATAGAATAAATTCATGCAGAACTCATGAAGTTTTAATAATAAAGTCATACCTGGTAGTATGTCAAAAACAGTTGTTGATGTCCTTTCATTAGCATGTCTGCTGCAAATAGCAGTGATTGTACAGAATCTAAACAGTGAAAGAAGAGTTCAAAAGCTTAGTTATCACATAGCAGTTATACATATTGATATACAGAGAGAAAAAGAGACTTCTAAATTGCTGAATAAATGGATAGATTTATAAGGTATGCAACCTGTCTAAATATTTTGTCTATTAGATATACTAGCACAAACGATTTTGTGCAATAGGCAAACAGTTGTAGTAGTTTGTTTCACATGTATAGAAATGTCTCAGTGGGAGCTGAAGTTTCCTGATTATACCTTTAAGACCAGTTCTAAAGAAACATAAGCACTTCCAGTTTCATTAGGGGAACAAATCCCTTTATTTTTTCCTTTACTTTCTGACTTCAAAGGGCCTAGGAAGAGCATAGAAAAATATCAGTGGGACTGTCAGACCTAAGAAATATTTTGTTTTGTAAAATAACTTACTTTTCTTACTGTTCAAATTAGAGATTGCAGTAACTGGCAGATGTCTTTCACTGTTAAAGAGTAGAATAGACTCTGTGCTTTATATTGAAGGAAAAAATGGATACCCATAACTTTCTTTCCTCCTCTAGGTAGTGGCAGTTTGGTTATTGATGTACCTTGTGTACTGTTAGTGCTTAATAGATGCAAACATTAGATTGAAATTAAATTCGAAATGAGGGAAAAGCCCCAAATTAATGATAAAACTCCTTCTTGATTCAGTTATGAAAAAGAGCAATTTTAAAGCTGATATATTTCCATCTAGTAAATTCAAGTATGGTATAATCTGTGCTGGAAGGCCTGTTCTACTTGTCCTAAATTAAGTTTGTAATCTATCTGAGACTAGAACTGTTCTGTCTTTGTAGACTGCTTTGTATAATGGAAAGTTGTCCTAGTTAGGATCTCTCTAGTAATGGATGTAAACACCATAAACATGAAATTCTGTACCGCCTTGGATACAACAAATAATTATTTCTAATTTCCCTCTCTTCTATAGGATGTGGCATGTATCTGTATGCCAATATTTACTGGCAAGTTCTGTGAGAGAATACTGAATCCATGTGAATTATTGCCTTGCTTAAATAATGCAACTTGCGTAGCTCAGCAGCACAACTATCACTGCCGGTAAGATTGAAAATTAATTTATTTCAGTACTTTGTTGGTTCACTTGATGATATCAAACAGACAGCAGAAAGAAAAGACATCATTCACAGAGAATACAGAAGACTATAAACTTCTGTTTTTAAAAATATATATTTATCTTTTGTGCTTTACTCTGTTAGTCTTCTTGCAATACTGGGAGCATTATAAATAGATTTAAAGCATTTAAGAGCTATAATTTTTTTCATTATTAATATTATAAAAAATATATAAATTTTAAAACACTGATGACAATTGAGACAGTTATACTAAATGTGCTATTCCCTTTCAGGGTGCATGAAATTTATGTTGTTTCTGAAAAGATAAGGGAACTTATTTAATTTATAGTGCACAGACATGCATTAGTAGACTTTAAATTGATCCTTCAAGCAGCATAAGAAAAACTGCTTAATTCAGAAAGATCACACTAAAAATTATCCATCTGAAACTACCAGAAGTGACCCAATGTATAATTTAATTTCATGTTTAAATAGATTTTTAGATTTTTTTTTTCTATGCCAGGAAGGAGTACAATTTATCCTGTTCCCCTTTCTTTGGCTTTTATCTTGCTGCCTGAGTAAATTCAGATAAGCATTACTGAAGTAAACATTTTTCAAATTTTAGGATATTCATAAAAGCAGAAAATTGAAAGCTGTGATACAAAAAAGCCTGACAACATATTATTAATGAATTTAGAAACTTAAAAAAAATTATAAAAGTATAGAACAGAGTTAGAGTGCATCAGCAGAGATTCAATTGAGCAGACTTGAATAAAAATATAAGTTGAACTGTTTACACTTTTCTCAAAGAAAAAAATCCCAAAAATTTAATTCTTATTCACTCTGGAATACAGATGTATGTACAAACAGACATATGCAAGCTCATATACAGTTAGATCATTCCATATAGATATTTAAAGCAGAGAACATCACTGATCATTCATTTTCTAATTGTTTAAACTGAGATATAAGCTAATTATTTACTATTATATAGCCAGTCTTTCCCACCATATATGTATATTAGTATGAAATGTGCTGACATTTGCACTTAAAAATATGCATAATATGATCAATTAATATCCAGATGTATATTGCCTCTATTAACAGAAACCGGAGCCTTACCCACAGACAGACATCTTTAACTGATTTAGAAAGCATAGTTAACTCAGTTGCTTTCTACTGAATGTTGTTTTCCAAGAAGTTGCTGTGGATAATATATCCCTTACTCTAGTATGCTGTGTAACTGTGAGACGCTTCATGAATTTTGAAACCAGGAATTGGATTGTTTTTTTCTAAATGAGAAAACATCAGTAACACATCTAGATCTCACATCTGTTAGGAACAAGAACATAGGAAAACCAGAAGCAATTCAGTATAATCTTAGTAATTTCCAGCTTCTGGACTGAATAATTTGAAAAAAACTACCTCTTAGAAACAGCTAAAGAAATTCCCATCTGTTACTTTTGGATTCTTTTACAGACACAAATTTTCAGCTTACTGCCCATTTTCTTTCTCTTCTTAAATCTTTTCTTTCCATGATACCAGAAATGACCTTTAGACAGGGGAACATGCTGTGTCTGTAAGAACATAGTGAGAGTGCTTTACAAGGATTGTCTATCTATCAGTCAAGATATAAGTACTCAAATATTTCTCTACATTGTTCCATTATTGATTTTAAATAAAACTTCTTTACTATCCATTTGAGTGGCATCTCTTTTATTAGTGTACGAGTTTTTTTTCAACATGGGAGGGCTACATCAGGAAAGGATTTTCTCCTACTAATAGTAAGTGCTGACATGAAGCAGAAGAAATTTCTACAGTTCCTTTTACATACATGAGTTATCCATCACTCCACTGACATCGCATGGAACTAACAGTCAGAAAAATTGAATGTATTTTTTTTCTTTAAAGAAAATACTGAACTTCAATTAAGCAAACACATAAACAACTATGCATTGTTGTGTCTAGATCGTTACTTACATAATTAAGCATGTAATTATTTACTATTTATACTACTCATTATTCATTAGCAATGATTGATGGTCATTCTTTACTTATCACACTTTTATTTTTATATTAAAACAACTCTCTGATGCTTAAATTGACCTATACTTTCTAATAGTTTTCCAAAATCTTGTTAACTTGTTTATAACTGTTTATTAAATATTACCTTAGTCTAGATTTTTTTCCCTGGAAGATTATATGAAATATTGGTGTGAAAATGCAAAATTATTCAGAATATGCAAGGGATTTTTAATTTCTTGAAAGCATATTCTGTTTATTTTAAATAACATAAGAGATATGTTTTCTTACTGTAAGAACATAATCTAATAGAATTATGGAACATAATTAAATACAATTAACTTTTAAAATGCAAGTTCTCTAAAATACGCTGGTGTATTTGCAGCTGCATGCCAGGATTCACTGGAAAGAACTGTGAGGAAGTAATTGACTACTGCAGGCTGCTCAGCATCAACTGTCTGAATGAAGGATTGTGTCTTAATATAATTGGAGGATTCACTGTAAGTTATTTAATACATGTTAAACTAATTTGGTGTCCAAAGTATAAAAGCTTCAGACAAGCAAACTTAAAATGCATTCATTAATCTAAGAGACAAGAGAGGCACAATATTATAGGTTTTATTTACTTTAATCGATACCACAAGGGCAGTTCACTCGGGTAGTATGGATTTTTTTATTATTTTTCTATTGAGATCATGTTTAGTACTACATCAAGTTAAATAACTGAAGGGTACTTTTATAGTAAAAATAATATATAACTAATTGTGGTCCAGTGTAATTTCCCACAAAGATGATAATCACAGCTGTGTTGCAGCCTTTAAAAATACATTGCTTGAATTAAGCTCACCTGTTGCTATTATTTTAACTAGAATCAAATTACTTATCTACACATAAACATGTTTAAAATTAATATAAATTTAAAACTGTAATGATGAAACTGTAGTGTGGTGAAATCCTTTCCAACTGACAGTCTAGGAAAAAAATATTAGATATGCTTGTTTTAACTCTCTAAATTGCTTCTGAAAATGTTAAGCAAGGTGCAGAATCTGGCTCTTGTCCTTGTTAAAGTCCATATGGTTGATATGGGACTGCCTCTCCCTCTGATTTGTCAAGGTCACTCTGCAGGGCCTCTCTGTCCTTGAAGGAGTCTAAAGCTCCTCTCAGTTTAGGGTCACCAGCAAACTTATATTCTAATCCTTCAAGTTCTTTGTCCAAGTCATTTATAAAGATGCTGAAGAGCACAGGACTGAGGATGGAGCACTGTGGAACCCCATTATTGACAGGTCACCAGACTGGTATCACACCATTCATTGTAACCCTTTGTGCCTCTCCTGTGAGCCAGTTGCTCACCCATCAGGTAACCTGGTTATTAATATTTTGTCCAGGAGGAGCCTGTGAGAGGCAGTATTAAAATAATTGCTGAAAAGATTGCATTCACCCACTTTCCCAGATAAATTAAGTGGGTTTCCCCTTCATAGAAGGAAATAAGATTTGACCAGCACAAAGCTTGTGCTGGCTGTGACTGATGACTGCAGCACTCCAGGTGCTTTTCGATACTTCTAAGAATAATATTTTCCATGGTTTTACAAGCACTGAAGTTAGTCTGACAGGCCTGTAGTTTCTGGGGTCTCCTTCTCCTCTGTACACAGATGACAGAAAATGGTAGAGTAGTTAATAATATGATAAGTATTTCCAGGGGGACTGCACTACTTTAAAAAAATGTGTTCTATGAGAGGCAAATTTAATGTTGTATGCATAGAAAAAAGAATATGAATTATAAAGTAATGAGTATTCCTGCTAGTCAGTGACAAGGAAGGCAACTTTTAGCTCAAAGTGAATTTTAAACTATAACACTGTACCATTGATGAAGCCAGAAAGACAATCCCTGTAGTCAAAAATAAACACTTGCATATATAGAAGCATTTTTCAGTAGTCATACTTCTTTGACTGTCCATGAAGGGTCAACATAGGCAGCTATATCATCTAAAAGGTTTTAAAAAATTTGCAAATGAGGAAAACTCTATTAAAAATTAGGTTTATGAAATAAAATTAATAAATAATTTAAAATAATATTCTTAAAAGTGCATACAGATTTGCAATCTCAAAACAGTCCGTGGTCTATCTGTTTTTCTCAGAAGAAAAAGAAAAGGAACAATTATATTTAAAATATTCAACTGTTGGTACCAAAAATTTTGAAGCCATATTAGCAACAGAGTGATAAAAGTATTGTGCATGGTTCTGAGCAGCTTCTCCATCTATGTACTACTGATTATAGCAGGAGCACTTTCAGAAGCTTCTTAGGTAATATGCTCTAATGCTGTGTTTCAGCAGTTTCCCATCAGATCAGTACCAGGTCACATCTGTCCTGTCCTTGTGAATAACTTCACCAGACATTAAATTTCATGAAGATCTACTGCTGTGGGATCCAAACCCCATAACTCCCATAGAAAGCTGAAGGTCTTACTGTGGATTACTTCTAGCAGTCAATGCAGCACACACATTTCACTGGTATTAAAAGGTTAGGAAAAGGATTAAATTTTCCAAAGTTGCCATGGATAGTGAAAACATAACCCCCCCCCGCCCATTTTATTTGGGGCTCTGAAGATCAAAGATATCATGTTTACCTTGTTGGTTTCTAAAGCACAAAAAGACAACACTGCAGCTTTGACTCAGATTCAGAAATATGGTTATCATTTGGACATATAATTTTAATAGGTGACAAACACAATTCTTGAACATTAGAAGATCTTCCTCTCTCAAAAAGTACTGATATTAAAAATTCTATTACTTACTATTGATTTATCAATTATTGCACGATGTCTACTATTGCATTTCTCCTGATTTGCAGCTGCAATGTTGGAACTGCCTCTAAGAATGAATATAGGCATTATAAAAGTTCTAAAGAAAATATAATATAGCACTTTCTTTTTTTTATATCCATACCATAGGAAAGTATTTAATTAATGCACTGATTTGTCATATTTTATTATAAATAATTCCACCTACTTAGAAGACAGGGGGCACCGTTTTTAGAAAAGATATAAATTAAAAGAGTTTGAGCATAAGTTATACAATTACTGATGTGTGAACCAATTTCAGATTTCAGAAGATTTTTTTCAATAAAACTATTTAACTACATTATTTTGACAAGACGATAACCTGCTTCTTAAAAATATTTTTAAACATGTGCACACAGATACACTTTTCAATAGATTTTTATGTTCTCCTGGCAACTTTTCTTTTTCTTAAATGGATTTTATAAGTGAAAAATTGTGTTCTTGTTTTGCAGCTGATAGTATTTTCTCCTTGCTTTTAATCTGATTGTCTTAAACAATTTATGGCTGTAGATAACTGTTTTCCTTATCTTTACCTGAAGACAGGGAAAATATGAGCAATGCCCAAAAGGAGATGGAGAAAAAAGAGCTGTTGTTTTTTTCATGCTAATCATACTGCTGCCAGATGCTAACTACCTCAGGGTATGGAGTGGCTTTAGTAGGGTTCACCCAGTGATTTAGAACGGCTCCAGTAAAGCCTCTGGCACAGACTGGGCCATAAAAGCTGATAAAGAGAGTACACAAACAAATCACTTGTGGATGTAAAGCTTTCCTCTAGGTCCCAAGGGTGGATCAAGTACCTTACTATCTATTTATCCACAGCAAGTAGTTTATTTTAAATCATGGCAAAAAGTATTACCTCTCCTTAAGATCCCCTGTTTCTTCCTGAATAATTAGGATTAAACTAAAAAAAAAACCTCAAAACCAACCAAAGTAAAAATACTGAAAAACATATTAAATAAATCCAGGGCAAATTGAGGATAATAGAACTCTATTTTACTGGAGTTTACAAGCCTGGAGAGGAGCACAGTTTTGGAAACATGATAATGGGAAAGTTGAGGCTGTCAAGTCTTTGGCATACTAGCTGTCTTTACTTGCTAGGGAGAAACCATTGAATTGCATAAAAATGACAGAATTTACAGGCCACTTATGATTACCTGCAGAAGTGCATTTGAGGAACAAGAAAGTGCAGCCCTACAGTAGTTGCTATGCACTCTCCCATTCATGTTCTGCCATACACTTCCTATAGGAAGGGCATGGAAATTAAAAATCCTTTCCACTTCTGGTAGGGTGCAAAAATACTCTTTTTTTTTTTTTTTTTTTTGCCTAACAGCTCCTTACTATGCTACAAGTAACTATTTTTCAACCTATATGGTCTGCATAGTATATCCAAATCTATTTTGTCAATATTCCTTTCTCCCATCATCCTGACAAACCACTGATTCGTGTAAGGCTGTGTGCTTACAGCTAGCAAAGAAATTGAGTTATGTAGACACAAAAACTGAAGATGAAAGATGAAGAGGAAGCAATGTCATTGTAAGGTCTATTTCCATTTGCCAGCACTGCACTTGAGAGAAAGTCTAAACAAATTATACATACTGCATGAACAGCAGAACAGTGTTGGCAAGCAAATGCACAGTAGGGCAGCATTAAAGAAAGAGAAAACAATCTCTCTTATCATTCTGGGTTTTACTGCTACACTTACTGTTGGCCACTCAAAGAAAATATTTGAAATTTCTGTGAGAAGTTGTACTGACACTTGCACATGGAATTTGTGTTGGATACCCTGGTACATTCAGAAAGAGCAACAGGGAATGCTGCTGATTTCTAACTAGTAGTTAACTAACTGTAGTGTTCCTACAGTGCAGTGGAAGCAGATTGTGCTGTTAAGGGAGAGTGAAGCTAAGCAAAAAGAAGTAATGGTTTAACTTCCACAAGTAATTTGCCTGGAGAAAACTAATTAATGATAACAGATCCATTCCTGTCAATTCCCTTCAGAAAATTGTTCCCCAGTTACCAGATTTTTGCTTTATTATATGAAGTTACATTTAATAATGTTTATCTAATAGTATGATTCACTGTAAGAGGATACAAAAATTTAATGTAATAGCAAAGAGTGGTATCTAAAATCTTACCCTCCAGATGGCTCTGTGGTTGTTCATGTTATACTCTTTTGATCTCACATCCATATAATGGAGCCATAGATTTTATATTTGGAGCTTCATGATGAATCTGAAATATTTCAACAATAAACTGTGAACCAAGAGGATATATGGTTGATAAAGTAAAATTATAAATATACATTAATAATCAGTAACACCATGGGTCACACTGCTGTAGTTGAAGATAAAAACCCCAGCAAATATGTTCTACCCAAAGACTACTGTGTTATCTAGCAAAGCAGGAGGCTGTGTACTAACACAGGAAACAGCCTTCACCAAAGCTGATATGTTCCTTCTGAGGCAATGTGAGAAGGAGGATAGAGGAGGGAACATCTCTTTCTCCTGTGATTTTCCCCATGTCCAGCTGATGTGTGGCCCTCATTCAGCAGAACTTGTACAGAAATTTCAATCAGGCAGACAGAGGTCCAGGCTTGATCCCTTCCACATGAAAAGCTTGCCTTTGTGGGTGCAGCACCAGGCCCATCAGGCAGCTGTGAGTCTGGGAATCAATTTACTTCTTTGTAGAAGAGCACTGAGCAGTGCCAAGCTCCGCAGACTTGCCTAGAAAACCTTTGTGGAAAGACTGCTGCTCTGGTCTTCTTAGTAAGCTTTTCCCTGAAGAGCCAATCTCAGTCCTAATGTTTTTTTTTATAATGTTTTATGCCTAGAAGTCTGGCTGATCTTATTACCCAGAAGCAAAGCACCTCTATGCAGAATTGGCAAAAATCTCCCTAATGGAGCTATATCATACTGCTTAGATCTCACAGCCCTAAGAAGGCCTCTGTAGGTACACAGTTTGTGGAATTGGGAGTGGGGCTGTGGCAAAGCCTTATCCCTAACAGGCTACAGGTGTGAGAAGCAGGTGAGCAGCACTGAAAGCAATGAGCCATGGAGTGCTGAGGTGCACTGACCAATCACCAAAGGGAACAGAAGGCACACAGGTGCAATGCATGAATGTGAGGGGTATAAAAGGTTGGGCTGAAGAGCAAAAGGTGTAGGAGCTTGCAGCCTTCTGGTGTAATATACTGCTACTGTGCATGGGTGAATGACTCAGGTCTTCTGATGTGGTATGGTGTTGTTCTGTATGAGCAAATGCTTAAAGCCTTCTGAAGCTGTATGGTGATATTTTGTGTACCATGGTGGTCTCAGCTGTGGCAGACCTCCAACTTATTGTTAGAGAAGCTATTTGTATTTATTGCATGAAAGGAGAAATAACTTCTAGATCACATATCCAGCACTAAAAGGCAGTATAACTTAGAGGAAACATTACCTTGTTTAACAAATTCAGTTCTTTAAGAAAAATGCACTGGGGCTTTTTTAAAGCCCTTTGCACTGCATCTCTCACTGTTTGTTTTCTGAGTATAAGAAAGCCATAAAGAAACAAATATTTAATATAATTGGTGTATTATATATTAAAGCAGTTGGTTAGAGTGATAAAATGATTATGAATATTTATAAGAGATCTACAGCCAATGCTAGAAGCAACGAAAATTGGTAATGTGAAGTCTGCTGCTCTCAGGTGGGATTTTTATACTTATACACAACATATCAAATAGATTATTGTCATTTTCCTTTTTAAAAAAAATCTACAGTCTCTCCTAATGTTTCTCCCCCATGGACTATAGGAGAACGTTATAGTTTCATCTTTGTGAAGCCACTTTGCCACTATCATTAATTCTATTGATGTCTCTCCTGTGTTTGTCCTTCCAGCTGAGTGTTCAAAACAACACTCAGTTCAAAGTCAGATACTTCCATTAGGGGCTAGTTTTACACAAGTTAATTAGTCAATTTTCTTTCACACAGTAGCAGTAATTTTGCAGAAGAGTTTACATAAATTTTAAAATGTCCTAAACAGATTTTTCCTTCTTCAGTGTTTAATTTGGAATTTATCAAAATTAATTTTCCTGCTTTTTTTATTCTATTGAAATAAACACCATCAAAGCACCCCAGGTACATTTCATATGTGCTGCTAATTATAAGTTAATAAACAGTAGAAATCTTCATGTGATAAACTAAATGTCCTTCTTTTGAAGAGAAAATTTAAATGAAGAATATTTAAATAAAACTGTGATCATCCTATGATTTCAGGTATCTTCAGGTACAATGGATCTGAATTTATATTAGAAGAACATATAAATAAATACAAATGGACAGCAAAACACACCAGAACATTTCTGTTGGTTATATTTTTAAGTGCAACCTCTGTAAAGTTAAAATCAAGCCTGTGCTCAAGTTTAAACCACTTTTCAAAGGCATAGAAATTCCCCAAATTTCTTCTTCACTGACTTCCCTATCTAATAAGGAGCTGGCCCCTTGAGATAAGGAAAATGTCTGTAGAAAGAGTCCATAAAATTTCAGTCAGCCAACTCAGCACTATGTATTTCTGAAGCAGGTAACTTATAATAATTTTTTACCTGTTTATTAATGCCAATAAGCTCAGACACACATTCTCCTTGTGCTGTATAAATTTTGTGGTGTCTTTCACAGCTGTTTCCAACACTGTACACAAGTTTCTAGCTTGAGCTTCTTGATGATTATTTTGCATTCTTCATTATTTGCCTTTTTGTCATCTGCTACCAAAAACTCAAAAAAGCACATTCTTAATTTGCCTTTTTACGTTATAATTAAATTTTAATAAAATTTAATTTTATGAAGTTATATGTAAAGAGAGATATCACCTGCTCAAACTACACAAACGATAACTTCATCTTTCCACCTTCTATATGAGATGTACATGGATAGAATTCTAGTTTGGTTTACCCATATGTTTGTTTTACCCATATTTAAGAAATGGAAGCATAGAATTTTTATTTAATTAATTAATTCAAGTTATGATATATTTCTGCTGAGGCCCCTAATTATTTGTACCCAAAGTCAGGGTTTCATATGAAGGAACACATCATATCAAAGATCATAATATCATAGAATGGTTTGGGTTTGAAGTGATGTTCAAAGATCATTTAGTCCAAATTCCTATCAGTGAGCAGGGGCATCTTCTGATGTGTCAGATTATTCAGATTCCCATTCAACCTGACCATCAGTGTTTCTAGAGGTGAGGCATCTACCGCATCTCAGGTCAGCTTATTCCAGTGTTTTGCAGTTATCATTGTGAAAACTGTCTTCTTCCTATCTAAACTGAATCTACCCTCTTTTGCTTTACAAACATTATCCCTTTTATTGCTATATAACCTGCTAAAAAGTTTGTCCCCATCATTCTTATCCCTCACTGGCTCTTCCACCATGTTGAGCATGTTGTCTTTTGCCAGCGATTGCCAGTGCCTGTGAAGGACTCACACCAACTGTTCACAGACCAATGTTCCTTATTAATATAAAATTGTGAAAGGTCTAGTTTCAAGTATGTTCAATAGTAGTATCTGACTGCAAAAATATGTTCAAAGCAGTACACAAAAAAGGTAAGATCCCTAATAAAAACATTCAGCATGGACAGAGTACAGTTCTTACCCAATAGGTGTCCCTATGGGGGAGAAGATAGGTTCAACCTGTTGACTGATTCTAGAGGTTATGATAGTCTTCCCTAACTTTTCGTCCATTGTCTACTTCATTTAATACTATCTCTCTATGTTTAGGTGGAGCTTGAGTAACTCTAGTCATACATACCTTTGTTACAGATTGGTGTAAAATTCTCTCACTTTTAAAGATACAGTCAAAAAAATAGCACACACCTTGGTGGGGCGGGGTCATATGCTGGAGGGAGATAACTTTGCTTTGAAGGTGTGCATTAATCTTACAATCAGGCTATAATGAACCAAGTTCATCAGAGGAATATGATTTTGCCAGAGTTGCTGGCTCAGCAGCAGGATATCTCTCCCTATCTCCTCTGGCTGACAGGTACTATGCAGCTTTTCAGCTGCAAAGCACCACCGAGTTCCCCTCCCTGCAAAGATTTCAATAGCGCCTGGCTGCGGTGTCTCCACTCTGCTCCACCCTCCATTCCACCCCCCTTAGCAGGTGCCTATAGTTCCAGGTCGTGTGTATGGGGAATTATCATGGAATAGGTTTCGAGCATGCCAATTGCATTCCATCCAGGGGGCAACAATTGTATTTTACCCTATATTTTCTATACCTGACTTCTGTTAGGATGTGGGTATAACTTCTCAGCTTCCTCTAATTTTACGGCCAGTCATCTTTCCAAAGTCCTCTTTAATGAAAGGTCAAAGGAAGATCTTCCTAGAACCTTTTTTGCTTCAAACTGAACAACCCAAACTCTCTCAGCCAGTCTGAGGAAAGCTGCTCCAGCCCTCTGTGGCCGCCCTGGTGACCCACTCCTATAATGTCAATGGCTTTGTTGTAATGAGGATCCCAGAGTTGGATGCAGCATTCCAGGTGGGATCTCACCAGACGGTATTAGAGGTGGACATGCTGGTCACGCTGCTTTTTATACAGCCCAGGGTACAGCTGGCTTTCTGGGCTGCAAGCACACATTGCTAGCTCATGTCTGGCTTTTCATCCAACCTCCAACACTCTCTACTAAGCTGTTGTCAATCCCTTTCCCCTTAGCCTGTGTTGGTACCAGGGGTGTCCCCAACCAATGTGCAGGACCTTACATTTGGCCTTGTTGAACCTTGTTATGAGTTCTCATGGACCCACATCTCAAGCTTGTTCAGCACCCTGGATGATGTCCCATATTTCAGGTATGTCACCTGAGCTGCTCAGCTTGATGTCATCTGAAAATTTGACAAATATAATAAGTTAGGACCAATTAATTTTCTGTTTTAAGGTTTAAAGTCACTTATGTGTCCTGGGGTATTGTAGGTTAATTATCAATATTATAAAGCTTTAAGATTTATCCATTCAAATAAGGAAGTGAGTAAAACATTCTCCCCAGATAAATCCCTCAATCCACTAAGAAGCTACATTTTTGTTGGTTACGAGCTAAATTTCTATATATTTCTTGCAGTTATTTTTTCCATTGTGAGTGACTTCTAGAATTTCAGTTAGGAATGGACTTTACGTACAAAAAAATGTAAACAGAAATTGTTTTTTAATTAAGGTAAGGATTTTGTTTTCTTCATTTAAACGACTTTCAGAGCTCCATCAGTACAGAAAAATAAAAATACTATTTATTTTTAAGCATTTAGCCTAACATCATGTTCAGTGTTCCTGAAGACTTTGTCATGAACCAGTCACTCCAGTTCCTAATTTCAAAAATACCTATAGAAAAATTTGAAAATAGTAACACTTCTAAGAATATACACATAACTCAGATTATATTTGAGGAACGGGGGGTAGCAGGGAGGAGTGGGCAAAGAAGAAAATATGAGCATCAGAAGAACAACATAACAGAATAATATAAGTTAAACCAAAAATTGAAGGCTCTCGTACCCATTTTAATGCCTGAATTTTGGGTTGAGTTAGAATTTTCTCCATGTACTTTAAAAAGGGCAAAGAAGTCTAGCACACGAACATTTTCATTTTGCAAGCCATCTTACTAGGCAATTGAAAACTGTGGAGGAAAAAAAGAAAGGTTATTGTACCAGTATGCCATGGAAGTGATCACAATTAAGCTTAATATTTGTGGAAAGTGCTGGCTTAAGCATCCATCCCTAAGACTTGTCCTTCAATTATCCTCAAAATGATTCAGGCATAGTCTGGAAATAGTCATTCAGGTCCTGAATGCTGTCTTGACAGCAATACCTTTCACTGCAGGTGCAGAAAAGTCACTTTTCTAGAAGAAAAGAAAATGTAGTTTTCACAACTACAGTCACAATTCCATCTCTGAAAACAATTTTTTTTTAAGTTAACTTGTATCCACTAGAAATAGGGTCAGACTTCAGTAAACTTATTTGAAGTTCTTTTTCACAGAATGGACTTAAGACACATAAAGAAAGAAGATACTGGCCTAACAGTTTTTACCAATAAATAGCAATGTTTAGTGACAGTGTCGGTAAAAGGTTGAGTCTAGTCAAGGAGAATTTCCAAATGGGTTCTCATGAAAAATACTCATAAAGGAGAAACTAGCTTATAAATTTGTATAGGTACAGTGGCAGAAAAAAATGAGATCAAGGAAAATGTATGCCCACTTCTGTATGAGGTGGATGACATTCAGTGTCTCTGCTCTGGTTTTCACTTACAATATGTGCATTTAAATTTCCCAAGTCCCAGGCCAGGTGGAAAAAATTAGAGGAATGAAACACCATTAGTAAAGAGAAATGCCAAACAGGACCATAGGCAATGAGGGTATTTATAAATGTTCAAAGGGCTTGATAGGATATATCCATGGAAGGTGAGGGAGTGGGCCAATGTAACCAAATCAAGGTAAAGTGTAGGTAGCTTCATCTAATACTGGCTTGCTTCATAAAAACATAGAGACCAGGTAAAATTAAATCATCAGTCCCTTCTGCTCAGCACTTGAGCTACCTGTGGAAGTTCTACACTCTGTGAAGTGTAGAACTTCAATGTACAAAAAATAAGCCTGACAAAATTGTAACAAGACTAGCAGAGAGACATCAACATTATGAAAACTTTGTAGCTTATGAGGAAAGGCTGAAGGATCTGTTTTTGTTAAGCCTTGAAAACAGAGAGCTGAATGGGGACATAATTTTTTCTTCATGTCCTCACTGGGCAATCATAAAGATGGAGCCAAATTTTTCTCAGAAGTGCATGACTCTGGAGTGAGAGGCAACTGGCAGAAGTTGCAACAAAGGAAATTATGGCTAGGTAGTATGAAGAAATTGTTCATAATGTAGTGTGAGTGTACTTAAGTGCGGCAACAAGTTGCTCATAAAGGCTGGGGAATTGTCATCCTTGGAGATATTCAGACCTCAAGTAGACAAGATCCTGAGCAACCAGCTTGCATTTAAAGTTTGACCTGCTCTGAGTGAGTAGGACTCTATGACCTTCAAAATCTCTCTCAACCTAAATAATTCTGGAGTCCTATAAATATAAAATATATTGACATATAGGATAAATTGGCATATATATATATGAATATATATATGGACATATAGGATAAATAACATAAATATTATGACATGTTATTTAAATAACATAAATAAAATGACATATTCCTATAGGTTTGCCTGGGATAAGCTTTGTGTACTGACTAAGATAGACAAACCCATAGATAGTTACCTAAAACATGACATCTTGTTTTTACCTCTTATTACCTTTCACTTAGTAGTGTCATATTTAACCAAACATAATATCAAGGATGAGGACAGTACATAGCAGTGAAAGGTGTTCCTGGAGATCGAGGGGAAGGAAATCAGGAAATATCAGGGATGTGTATGGGCATCGTCACAGCAGAGTGATGCAGGAATAAGAATGCAGAAAATAAAAAGGAACATACATCTGCTGGAGAACATTGTGTTCTTCCAGGCCTTGGAAGATAAGTCACACTTATTCCATAGGCTATCATGCTCCTTTTACGGCTAGGTCACTTTGGAGACGGCAATCTGCTTTAGTTATCTGCTGTTTCAATCACTGAAAGCAGAGACTCATGGTAAGGGATTTGCATCAGTGCAGTTCTTTAAAGCCTTCACTTGACCACTTAAGTACTGTTCATTTTTACAAAATATATATGTCAGGCAACCAGAGATCACTGTAAAGGGAATGCTTAAAAGACTGAGAGGCTGGGCCAGTTTTAAACTTTAAAACAAACTTGAATGAATTAATTCACAAAAAGCATGCTTAATGCTAGTATTTTCAAGATTGTTAGGCATTGTCAGTACACCTACATATTGTTATTCTGTGATCACACAATGCAGTGGAGCTGGTGCTGAAGGGTTAGTGCTGATGGCTGTGGTCCCTGGTGATGCCTAACAACAAAGGTCAAGGTAATCTCTCTCATGAGATCTTTGATGAGAGAAGTCATTACTGAATTGAGCTTGTCTTCTGCCTCTATCGCTCCTCTGTAGATTTGATGGTTTGCAATATTTTATCTTCCCCCAAGCAGTCCCCCGACCTTCAAAAAATGATGGTCTCCTCCTGGTACTACTTGCCTTGAGGCTTTTTGCAGTAATTTTTTTCCATAGTCAGCAATACATTCTGCCTATTTTCTGTGCTTTATGCTAATCTCGTTCTTTGGCTACTTTCTTTTTACTTGTATGAGTCACTACAACACATCTCTCTGTCTTTGGTGGTCACATGCACACATACTCATGTAAAATGTCTGTGCATTGTGAATCTGGTACACCATTCCAGTGTTCTGAAATACTCGCATGCTTCTGTTGGCTATACTGTTTTATTGCCCTCATAATGGGATTCAAGGCAAGCCACTATTAAATATATTTAATCAGAGCACTTGTATGAGTTTCCCAGGATTCTTTTGAGAAGCTAATATAAGCTTCAGATCTTCCCCTTTCCTGTGAACAAATAATTTTATTTTATTTAACAGAGAGAGTCTGCATGTATAACAGAAACCCTCTACTATGTTTTCTGATTACTGGTTGGTGACAATGTTTGTCTTGCAGGCTCTGTTATCACCACTGCCCAATTTCTCCCTCATGTCTACCCCTTTAAAATCTTCTTGCACAAACAGTTCTTCTGTTCCTTATGGCATTTTTGTTCCTTACAGCCAGTAATTATCTCACCATTTCCCCCAGCTCATGTCCTTTTTTCCCCACAATTTTTCAACAGACATGGTAGATGAGTTTTGCATCTCAACTGTTTTATCATCTGCAAATACAGGCATGAGGAATAGTCTCAGCTGGGTGCAACATACTGCATTTTACCACACCTTTACTCGGTAAATTCTACACACTTTCACATTGCATTTTTATTTTGGGTTTTCTGTGTTTGTTTGTGTGTTTGTTATATATAGTGCCTCTGTGTACCTGGATGGACAGGAGAACTTTGCCAATTTGCTGAAAATGCGTGTTTAATTTACCCAAATAATTGTTCTGATGGAGCAACTTGCATTGATATGAGTCAACTGGGAGAACAACCTTTGTTTCAGTGTTTGTGTCCTCGTGATTTTACAGGTAAAACATATACAAATCTTGTAGATACAAATAATCTAGTTTCATTTCCTTTTAAATATTCAAATATAAGTATGCTGGATTAAAAAAATAAAAGGGGTGAAGACGTATTTGGAGAGTAGTCACACCTCTCTGCATTTTCTTCCCTCTGCTGTGATGCCTATAAAATCTGAATGGAATTTACAGATTACTTTTGAATCTTCCAATTGAGGTTACAGTAAGAATAGTCCTAGTCCTTAGCCTCAGTTTAAGAGACTAAGTGTATGTCTACATATGAAAATTTTGCATGCGAGTTGTATGTCTGACATCTCATTATAGTTCCTGGATATCTAATTAGAGAAATGGGGTTCAGGAAATTTGTTAGTTTTTTATCAGCCTGTATTTACTCAGATAACTTTACTTAGCTTTTGAGAGCTGAATTACACCTTCTATTTAAATACCTTAGTGGGCCACCAGTGATTTATGAAATTTAATTTGGTGTGGGATTAAATGATTCATTTTACATAACTAAAGCCTAGTCTTTGAGATTCTCTGTATTGTCAGTAAGTCCGTTTTTTAGAGGGGGATTATAACCGCTGTGTCAGATACTTGTTAGTGATTGACACAATTTCTTCAGCAATGTTTCTCTTTTCATTAAATACAAAAGAAGCCTAAGGAAGTAGCTTATATTAAACACACTGGTTTTTTAAGTGGCAAAGAAAAAGTAATTTCTGATTTTTCCTCCAGCTTTATCCTTTAAACAGAAGCTCATTGAAGCTGGATTCTAAAATCTTTCACTAATCTTTGTCTACAGAGGGAACTGAAAGAGAAGATTCAAATATGATTCACTGCAGGTTTAGGTTATATTATGGAAAGAGACATTAACCAATGTTCATCGATTTAAAGATAAATGCCAGAAATATTAAGGGAACTCTAAAAATAATTTGAAATATAGGAACAATATTTGTTACCCAGAGAATGAAAATTAATTTAATCTAAAGAACTGATGGCAATACACAGAGAAAACAGACTTTAGATCTACTACCATTGAAAAAGAAACAATAGTTTGATAACCCAGAGTTTATCTATCAACCTTTTTTTTCACTTCTCCATTATTCCCTTTATGATTTTATTTTTTCAGTCTATGCTTGACTTTTTAAAAATTGGTGTGACACCTATAATTATGAATTTGTGAATAAAAGTAATGTTTCACTAAAATACTTCAAAGCTTTTGAGATCATTAAGGTTTCTGGTGTACAATATTATCATGAAACAAAAGTTTAACAGGTTACAATAAATGGCAATAAATATATGCAATTAATAGAATTAAACATTACCAAACTCTGAGTCATGACTGAATTCAAGTGGAAACAAATTTATTGTTCATGGACACCTTCCTATGAGGCCAAGATTCTTTTTTTGCGAATTCTCGTTATGAGAGGTTCTACATATTGCAATAGAATTTTTATTTTTTTAAATTTTTATGCTTTGCAATAGCTGGTTGCTTCTTCAGTCTTTATCCATTAAAAAAAATGTTTATACCTGTTTACTGTTTCAGTTATGTATTTGGAAAGGGAAAGAGTGACGGGAAATGTAGTAGCAGTCTTGGTACATCTACTTGACTTTGAATTAAATAGTTTCTGCAACCAGAAAAGCTATTTAGTTTCACATCCATTGGTTCTTAATTGTGTTTTTTAAATTATAAACACTATAGCGTCAGCTTTTGCATTAATGTTCAAATCATGTTTGGAAGATCTTGGGGAACACAAAATATGACATGATGTAACATTCTCAGCTGTGAAAAGCAAAACTTTGATTTAAAAATAAACCCACTTCAATTTGGTTCCATACTCTTTAAGAAAACCTTGTAGAAACTTTATATAGAGACATGAAATTTTAAACTATAGATTTTATTTCTGTTTATATGTAAAAATTTTGAGTCATTTACTCAGAAAGTAAATGTTAAGTTTAAATGCTCATAGAATAAAAGGTTATAATAGATAGTTATTTTTGTTGAATAGGTGTCATTATTTTTGTGTTTTCGACTTCTTTCTACTGTTAGTTTCTTGTTTTCATTTTAATTTTTCTTTTCTCTGAAAGTGGATATAAGCCTTTGAAACTACAACAATGCTTGTAAGTAATATGGCTTAGGGCATTGAAACCATCCATATCAGCAATTTCTCAGGTCCTGCACAGTAAACCAATTGTCCTTGAATAAACTTTCTCTAATTTATTGCTATCTTTCCTTGTGTGTAGAGCAATCATATTGGCAGGAATTGATACGGCACATTAGACACTTCATTCTTACTTCACAGAAAAGTCCTTTAATTAAAATAATCTTACTACTGCTAAAATAAACTGAATCCCAAGGAAACTCACCAACCAGAGTTTAAAGTACTACTTCAATTGCATACTTTTTCCTTGTCTTAAAACTTTTTATATGACTCATTAAGATTGTTCATAGATTTATCCACAATTTATTTTTTCTCTTTCATTGTTTTATTCAAACAGATCTTCTAATTTCTGCAGGTATATGGGAGATGTGTATAAACATGCTTTGATGGAGATTGCCCTACTGAACTGTGTAGGATACTTGAAACAGTATTCTGTACAAGGTATCTCTGGTGCCAGAGTAACTAATGTCCTAGAGAACGACATATGGGATATACAAGTTCCTGTATCATTCAAAGTCTAATTGAGGCAATGTTTATACTAGTGAACAAAAAATTCCATGGACTAATTTTAATTATTCTCTCTGGTCAAATGCACATTTTTAAATTCTTTTGTTCTTAAGGATACAATGGTAACATATTTTAACCTTGGTGGGCAGTTAAGTATCAAACATCTGGTTGTTCACTCTTCCCCATTTAGATGCTGGAAAGAATCAGAAGCACAAAAGTAAGAAAAGTTGAGATAAAGATAAATCATTAGGTCAAACAAAAGCTGTTCACATAGATGAAGCAAAATAAGGAATTAATTCAAAAATTGCTGTTAGCAGGCAAGAATTCAGCCATTTCTAGAATATTTGGGGAAGATCTGTACTTCATGTCAAAACACAGTGATAATCTCCTAAGTCTCAAATAGATAAAAAGAGTAGTACATTTTTTCCCCCACAGTTCTAATCCCTATAGTAAAGGTGAGCAAGTAAAGGAATTTTTGAAGCATCATGGGAGGTCCTTATATCACAGGAGTGTACTGGAATTACACATCAGTATTTGTCTCAGCAATAGATGCTGCCATTTTAATCTTTGTTCATTGCACTTTATATGTTATTGTGATTGTCACCTCTGAAAGAGAAAAGGTTAGGGCACATAGTTCCCAAACATCAATGACCATGTAATGAAACAATGGAATAAAAGAAGTCACTTGTTAAGTAGTGCTACAGGAATTCACTCAGAATACTTACATTCATAGGTGAATAAAAAAGGAACAGCTTGTTGCTTTTCAGAAGACTCAGATTTTTATTAAAGAAGAACTTTCAGAGATAACTGACAGAAAGCGATAATAACAACCAAAGTACTTCTCATTCTAATCCTCTTTAGCAGATACCCAGAAACCTTACCTGCTTTTTAAAATGCCTTTTAGGAGGTGTGTCCATATAGCATTAGTTAGGGTGAAAGGAAAATGGTTTTAGCTAGTATCTTCCTTTAACTTTGCTCTCAATACAGGTCTCTCCCAATGCCAGTAAAAATCCAAGAAAAAACATGAGTTACACTGACTCTGTAAGTCAAAAGGATAACATGTACTGAATTGGAAGGGACCCACAAACATCACCATGCTCAAGTCCTGGCTCTGCACAGGACCACACAAAAAAATCACACCACCTGCCTGAGAACAATTTACAAATACTTCTTGAGTGGTGTCAGGCTTGGCACTGTGACCCTGGAGACCCTGTTGAAGTGCCCAGC
Organism: Taeniopygia guttata; assembly: GCF_048771995.1. Taxonomy (NCBI): domain Eukaryota; kingdom Metazoa; phylum Chordata; class Aves; order Passeriformes; family Estrildidae; genus Taeniopygia; species Taeniopygia guttata. Next base: position 28,521,622 of record NC_133027.1, on the reverse strand, counting down.
CACCCTTTGGGGGAAGAACCTTCTGATATTCAACCTAAACTTTTTTCAACTCAGCTTCATTTCTTCACTTGAGTCCTGTCACTGATCACCACAGAGAGGAAATTGGTACCTGCCCCTTCTCTTCCCCTCCAGAGGATGTTGAAAATCACATTGAGGTCTCCCTTCAGTCTCTTCTGAACACACAAAGTAATCTCAGCTGCTGTTCATATAGTTTTCCTTCTAGGCCCTTTCATCTTATTGTGGCCCTTCTTTGGATGCTCTCCAATAGCTTTATACCCATCTCATATTGTGGTGTCCAAAACTGCACCCAGGACTCAAGGTGATGCCTCACCAGAAAGTGTTTTGTAAGGACACTGATCGTTACACTACGACCTCTCATCTAAGATGATAGCAAGATGAATTACATGAAAACACAACAGTTTCATTCCATCTAGGACATTCAACATTACTAATTATCATGAAAGGACAGAGAAATAAACAATGAAAAAATAAAAAGGACACATTATCCATACTGGCATAATATTTAATTTGAAGCAGATAAACTCCTGGACAATAGGTGAGGGCTATGCTAATGTCTGATGTTGTAGCATACTTGTAGTTACTCCAAGCAGACTGTGATCTACAGAAGTTCTAGTCAACAATTTTTTCTCAGGTCTTGATTTCCACACAAAGCACTAAGGCTATTGAAATTTTGTGCTGGAAATACTTCTATTATTTTGGCATGCAGCAATTGCATGAAAAGCCAAAAGACTGTAAAAACATGCTACATGAAAATTCAAGGAGAAATGTAATATTTGTATTTAAGTTCCACCTGCTTTTAAAATGGAACAAAATGCTCCCAGTGCAGGCAGATATTTATGGTATGTTCATATTTCCTAATTCAGTTTCTGGTTTAATTTGCTGTGCACAATGTATTTTGCCCATTTGGGTAAGTAGGAATTTTGATGGAATTTTTGTTCATCGTGAATAGTTATGGTTAACTTAAAGATGCTGTTGTTTCTTTAGGAAGCATGACTGTATCAAGGTCTGGATTTCTAAGCATATAATTAGTAATGTTCTCAACTGGAAGACATGCTTTAAAATATGCCCTTAAACTTGGCTTATTGAATCCTTCAGAGAGCTACATCTGCTCATGAACTCCAAAAATTACTTTCACCCACTTCTATCAACCTTGTATTTTTTAAGAGAAGTACAAGCTACTTGACTTTCTGGGAGTATTAACCCAGAACTCAACCTTTTTACAAGGGTTTGTAGCAATGGGATGGGGTAGCAGCTTTAAATTGAAAGAAAATAAATTTACACTACATATAAGGAAGGAATTTGTCAGAATGAGAGTTGTGAAACACTGGGCCAGGTTACCCAGAGATACAATAGATGTCCCATCCCTTGAAGCATTCAAGGACAAGTAGGAGTTAAAGATGCCCCTGCTCATTGCAGGAGGCTTTGACTAGATGATATTTAAAGGTCTCCTCCAATCCAATCTATTCTATTATCCCATGATCAGCCTTTGGACTGTTGCCTCAGTGCACTGACATTTATATTTACTCCAGGCCCATAAGCTATTATTTTATTCTTAATCCAGAATTCTTGTATCTAAATAATTAGACTCAATTTGTCAAGGAATATTTTCGAAAACTTAAAAAAGCTCCACCTCCTCTCTGGAACCCAAGAGTGCTGTTCAAGTATCTTCCATAGAGCAGAGGGATCTGCAAGTATGGTGCTTTTTTATCCAGGCTAGGTATCCTTCTGTAATTTGCCTTCTCTCAGTAGGTGTCTCTGTGAATGACTGTTCTATATTATTTCATATTTCACTTAGGATGAGTGAAAAAGGATCAAGCTAGATGAAATTGCTGTGTCCCAGGCATGAAAATTGCTTTGCATATTCTCCTAGTAACCTGTTGTGGTTTTTTATATGAACCAGATTTTTTAATGAGACGTATAAAGGGCACTTTGACCAACAACAAAACAAATAAACAAACAAAACCTTCGTAAGAGGACAAGAGACTCTTTGAAGGAGAGGTCTGCAAAAGACTTTGCTAAGAGATTAATCTTTATGACCAGATTTTCAGTTAAATCCTGAATGCAGCTGAGAGAAAGGACAGATAATCTATTAAATGGTCAAAAGTCTAACTGTATGTTCCAGAATAATGAGTTCATTTAAGAGCCAAGGTTATTAAAATACATCTCAAACAAATTTAAAGACCTTCTGTAAAGAGTAGCTCAGCAAAAGACTCTGCTTAACCAACAGTTGCAGAAGAACATTCAGAAAGGACTATTCCTAAGTGTCTTTAAATGATTAGTTGCATTCTGAACCAGGAGAAGCTAAAATTTTAAATGCATATTTAACATTTGACTGTGTACAATTCATGCAGTAGTTGACAACGCACTAAGTCATAAGCTGACTGTAGTTAGTGGAAGTCTTTTTGATTTTTTCAAAAAGCTTTAAATTCTGGTCTATGTAAATAAATTATGACAACTGGTAAATTTTGAGAATAAGCATAATAATGTTTACTTGAACTGGAAAATGTTCCTATATTACTTTCTATCACCATAGTCTATAAAGCTGGGACAGTACCTAATGAACCTAGGTGTTTTACTTTGGCTGCTTTACCACATGTATGTCTTCATGTTGAAAAGGTTCTGTTGCTTTCCCAAAAAAGGAAATAGTTTTCTAGAACATTGGCCCATAATATGGTGTAAATATGCCTAATCATTTACACCTAATCAAAATCTAATCAGATTTAGTGCATGATGAGTTCTAGTCTTGGAATTGTTATCTCAAATCCTAGTAAATTCTTCCTTTTCATAAGCTAATGGAATCTATCCCCTTTATATGTTAATTAGAAAAACTGTGTCATTAGAAAATTATGACTTCATTGTTCTTGAGTTTACCTTATTTAATTTCTTTCTCTCAGAAGAATAACTCTTTTTCACAGGGATCTGTGAAACACCATCCTAAAATGCAGATACTAAGGAATATTGGAAGTAAAATAACAGAAAAAATATATAATTAAACCTGAAAATTTAAAAAAAAAAAATATTTTTAGTTTATTTTTCAAATACCATTTTAGATAAATCTGTTCCTTCTGATGCCAGCTGCCATTTCAGATGGCTGTATCATTTTTAATGATTTTTCATTAAATACAGGGATATGGTAGTGATAATCAATGAATGAGCAATTTCAGTATGATGTACTTTAGAAATCTAAAATTTAATAATGTAGTCCAAACAAGTTGTCTAGTTTTGATCTACAGCTGGGGAAGATTTTCAAGTTTCCTCAACCCACCTGTAGCAAAAATGCTTCCACCAATGAGAACAATAACATGATCCTTTCTTCAATGTTTAGCTGTAGGTAAAATATTTTTGTTATCAGTATACAATTATATTCTGTTCTAAGAAGACTGAAAAACCACATATGTTAATCTTAAATAAATCTTCATTTGAATATTTATGATAACGAGTTAACAAAATAGTTTTTCCTAATGTCAAATCCAAGTCATTTAGGCTCGATTGTCCAACTGTCAAGCAGAACTTTGAACACCTACATGTGTGAATTCCGGATCAGTTTTTTATTTCTGCTATTTTAAAATTTCTTTTCTCATTCACTGAAATTTCTTTACTTGGAAAACCACAAAGATTTATCACTATACCTAGATTTATCTAAGAATAGATTTACTGCATATTTCTACACAGTTCCAAGGGAAAATAAGAAAATATTCAGAATCCATGGAAATTTATCTAGTGGTTGCAATAACTATTAGTGTAAATTGATTCAATGTATTTGGAAATAAATAAATAAATGTAAAGTTCTAGGAAATGAAGCAAAATGTGTAATTTTCAAGTACTTACAATGTCTGTACCAGGCTTGTCACTCTTTGATCTCTTTAGGTTACATGGAAAGAGCTGAGAATTTTAGAGCGCTCCACTCATACGACCCCTTTTGGACTGGGTTCAGGATGAGACACATCATACAATAAAAGTGGAATTTTTCATGACCTATAATGCAATGGCATGGATGCAAAAGCCAGCATGTCAGAGAGTTAAGATTCACTCAAAATATGCCCATGAGCATATTTTTTGAGCTTCCTACTAGCTTCTTGGTTTGAATGGTTTAAAGTAATGGTTCAGTGATTATTTCAGCATGTGCACATGTGTGTACATATGCAGTAAATCTAACTGGGTGTTACAATACCTTCAAAGTCAGGGAACAAAAAAACATACAAAAAAAAAAGTCTTGAGTTGTAGCTTCATTAAATTACTTTGGAGAATAAACATTTAAAAATAATTATGATACGATCCTGTACTTGTGCACTGAGAAGAAGTGTTAGGTCATGTGTTCTTTTTGTTTGATAAACTTGTTACCACGTGATATAGCAAATTAAAAATGTTTACATTTTTATAGCAGATCATCTTTATACACTCTTTACTAGCACACTGGTTGTTACACAGTTTCTGAAATAAAAGAGAAAAATATTAAATTAGGAGTGGAAGTACAAAAATACGCAAGAGCAGAATGCAAAAATAGAAGATCACATAAAACTAAAAATATCTCTAGCAGCTGTAAGTGCAGCCAAAGTCCGAGGGAATGCAAATTCTGCTTCACATGTTAAAATTTTTTTGTCAATTAAAAATGAAACACACTAGAAATGCTGGCTTTCCTACACTGTGCAAAATAGAATGCAACTGTGAGTTATATTCTTTTTAAGAACCCTCAGGGATATATGTGATAAAGTCAGACTTAATGGTACATAAGGCTCTCAATGATTCTGTTATGTTGAAAATCTGTGTTATGTGCAGGGTAGAAGTACACCATATATGCACCTAAAGCCAAAAATGTATTGATCAAATAACTGAAATATTAAAATTAAAATCATTATCAGGGCAAATTTAATTGCTGCAGAAAATGAGTGGAAATGCAGTTTCAACACAAAGCCCTCAGCTTACTTTTAGAATTTATATTAAATTTGCCACTTTTCTTCTGGTCCCAAAGTCCATTTAAAAGATTCCTCACTCTACTGGTGTTTTTTCAACAATGTCACATTTTAGGCTTTTTAGCATTCTTTGGTGAATTTTACCTGAATTAGGTTATTTGTTGTAATGTATTTAAATATACTGGTAAGTTTATTATCAGGTATAGACATAAGTACACTAATTTATCTGTTTTTTAGCTGGCTGGTACAAACCCCAGAGCTATGTACTTGTGTTAGTTAATCATGGATTCTAAGCTAACAAATACACAGATGAGAAGCAAGGTATATTCTTTCAGGTTTAGTGTGTTAATGCAATTAAATGTTGCATCCCATGGTACAGAGACGGTGGAAGTTGGAAGCTGCGTAAAAGGCACAGAGAGAGATTACGTGTGTGTGTATGGATGGAGTTAGAAAAGCTAAAGATAAGCTGGAAATTAAAAGAGCAAGAATCAAGGACGAAAAGAAAGTTTCCTCTAAAGATATGGGTAATAAAAGAAAATTAAGGAGAATAATTAAACAATTTAACTTTTAAGAACACATCCTTAGATAAATAATGTATAAGCTCATTTACAAAAATAAACAGTGCAACAGTAGTTAATAAGTAGTCTTTAATCAATTTTTTCCCTCCTCCTAATGTTGTAAAATTTCTTTATTTTCTCCTTTGTTCCTTGGGTCTGCTGAACTTATTCCTGATAGAAGAATAACATGCTTAATTGTGCACAAAAATCTTGTTTCAGTTCTCTAAGTACTGCATTTCTCAATTACTCAGCCCTTACTCACTATGAAGTGATAATTAGGCATTAAAAGCTAAGTGGATTACTGTGGAGATCTCTCCTGATATCCATTTATCACTTAATCAGACTTTAATACCATAAATTATGCATTTCTCAGCAGTATTCAGATTCCAATAAATTCTATAACAATTTGTAGTTACTAGTTTTCTTGACCTCATTGTGGATGAGAAAAGTCATAAAGTTTGCTTAAAGGATACTGCCACTATAAGAATTTCAGATTTACAGCCAAATAATTCTTGAAGCCTGTTGGGTTGCACTAATATTTATTCATAAGGGTTTCTTGGACAAGACAATTCTATCCTCATGAATAAACATGAAAAAGTTGATCCAAAATACATATTGAGTTGAATTTTTTTCCCAGCTTCTTTTTTTTTTTTGCTCCTGATTTTGCCTTCCAAAAGGAAGGCATTAAGGAAAACAAAACAAACCAAACCCCACAATTCCTAGGAGATGGCAACTTCCTTAGCACATTCTGTTTCTTTTGGAATGAAAATATCTATTTATGTGTTAGCATGCCTTTTTACTGTCCACTATTACAGAAAAAGTGTCTTTCTAAAAGTAATCATCATGATGAAATCTCCCCAGAAATGCAGATACTTTGGGTTACCATTAGAGTCAACATGAACAGAGCAGATGAGAGTCTTGTAAATAGAAGGTCAGGTTGCCCACAGTTTCCCATATAATATTACATATATAAAAATAATAAATAGCAAGAAGTATCTAATTTCCTATTTTCTTATGTTCTCTATTACTTCATATTATTAAAAACATTTTTAACTCAGTAAACTTTATAAATTATAATAAAATATAATCTTGGCTGTTACAAATTTAATTGAAGTTATCAGTGGATGATCTTTAATTGAAAACTGAAAGGATAGAGTAAATGTTAAAATTCCTTAAAATTCCTTAAAATTCTCTGTAAAAGAAAGATTGCACTTGTGGTTTAGCACCTCTTGTCCCAAAATAGGGATTTTTGGCCAACAAATCACAACATATTCCTGTTTGAATTTACAGAAGTCCATGAGAAGCAATCTTTAGGTCTAAATTTGGGACTCCATTCCAGCATACTAAAAAGTGAATGAAATTGGCAGAAAATACTGAAGGAGAGACATAGTCATTTCTTACCAAATTTTATTCTATTAATTTGCTGCTGTAAAAATAGAAATCTAAAAAAATCAAGGAAAACAAAACAAAGAACATCAATAACAAGAGAAAAAAACATCAAGAATGCATACACAGAATTCACTAAATTTTTTTTTCAGTAACAAAAAGAATAAGAATAAAAAGTGAAAGTGCTTCTTTTCTGTCAAATACAGTTGTTTTCCAAGACTAATAGTTTTCCAAGACTAATGGATGATCTTCCTTATTGATTCATATCACATTGCATGAGATCTATTTCTCTTCAGTATATTGTTTTAGAACTGTCCAGTTAAAAGTTTTATTATTTCTTCCTGCTCAGCTAAAAGCAGTTTTCAGCTAAATGAGCAAGTTGTTTAGTGAATCACACTAAAGGTTACCTCAGATAAATGTGGACTAGCCTTTTCCTAGCCAAAATAGAGCTCAGAAAATACATAATGAAATATGTATATAGTAGGGCATTACCTCCATTTCAGGTAATTATTTCCAAGGAAAATCCACCCTCTTCAGCTCTGTATCCCCTTCTGGATAAATTGTTTCAAATGCTGAAAAAAGATTTTTGGTTTGACCTTTTTTTTTAAAACACTGAAATCTATTTTTTATATGTATAAGTGGAGTGAAAGAGTCTGAAAACATACACAAGATCTTTAACCAATATTCCAAAGATTTTATTTAAAGAAAGTTATCCTGTCAATATTATTAATATAACTTAAGGTGTTTCCTTAAAAACGTGATATTAATTCCTAATCATTTTAGGACTTTTTTTTCCTATTTCAGGAGAATTCTGCGAGGTGCAAATTGACAACTGTGGTCCCAATTCATGTGAAAATGGAGGAACGTGTATTGGCTATGAAGATCATTTTAAGTGCAGTTGCCCTATAGGTGAGGCATTGGTAACTTTTTCTAAAAAAACAAATATTATCCAAATATTTATGTTAAGAAATAGTGACATAAAAATAGCAATGTATGTCAACAAATGCAGTGAACATTTTTATGAAAAAAGCACTTTTTCTCTTTGTTCACAAAATAAAACTGTCAAATAACTCTACTAGAGTGGTGTTAACTGCTAACACCCTGAACAGTCATAATGTCAATATTCTCAATGAACTGTGATTAAACATTCTCTTTGTGGTGCAGGTTTTGAAGGTGAAAGATGTGAACTCGATATTGATGCTTGCTTATTCAACAATATAAGCTGTGCCCCAGGAGCACTGTGTATGGATAAATCTCACGGATTTAATTACACATGTTTATCACCATGTATTGGAAACACAGAGGTAGGAAAAAGCAATATATTCTACCCAGAGTTTTTTTGGGAAATCAAACAACTTATTCTAATAGCAGTGAGCTGATGAAGCCTCATTTTGCATGGGTTTCCTAAACATAGTACTAATTCTTGATATATTCTCGTGCTAATTTCCTTTTTCCTGTGTAACATATGTATATAAAAGTGTGTGATCTGACTAGTCTGGTTACTGTCCAACACACCATGTGATGTCTGAGCTCTGCCTTTCTTGTTCTTTATAGCTTTTGTCACTGATGTCTCTTTCTGTCCCCTACTTGCTGCTGCTGTATTCTGAAACTTGAAGAACTTTAGGCAAAATCTCTTTGCTATCTTTGATATGTTTAAAAGTTACCAGATAGAAGGCTGATGGTACAGCAATGCACAGAAGAAATGATAGAAGTTTCATTTCCATTACAAAAAAAAATAACAAGCTATATTCAACAACAAAAAGGCAAGACTAATTATCCTTCAATGTGAGATGAAAATGCAGTTAGAAATAAATCTATATTTGCCTTGCACGTTACACTTCAATGCTCACAACATATGGAAATGAATTCAACTTTTGCACTTTCAACGTTTTGAAGAAGAAATGTATTTGTTCTATCCTTCTCATAATCCTTTATTACATTTTAAATTATATTTGGGCAGGATTCATTCATATCGAGGTGGACTATGAGATTATGGTATGGGTTAAACCAAAATACTGTTGCACTTTTTTATTATGATGGTTATTTTAAAAGCTCTGTACATAATGCTATATAGCCTTCCAAACAAGTACACAAACATGATAATGAGTGTTTTACAGGCTTTATCAATTCTTTTATTGAAATATGTTTACTATAAAAATATACTATGCATAGTAGGCAACATATTTACAAAGAACAATCAATATTTATGTCACCTTGAAGTCCATGAGTAGACACTTATTAGTGAATATGAAATATAGCACTGAAAAACGTACTGGCTCAAAGGTTTATACTTAAATTGTTCAGCATCTGGTAAATTTAAACATTTTTATGATTTAAAGTGTCATACTGAGTGCAAATATATTGGCAAGTACATGACATAGCATCATAATGGTGTAATCATCATTATGGCTATTTAGTATGGGAAGTGATGATGTGCCAAGGATGCTGATGGGACCTAGTAAAATATTTTACTGTAATGTTCACTTGAAATCCCTCAGACATATTTAATTTATTCATACAAACATTTCAAAGACTATCACAAATGTCATATTGGAAAAAAAGTAATTATATACACACATATATATATATATAAACTCACTGTATGAGATGCTTGATTTGGGCATAATTTAAATAATTAGTAGATTTTTTAATGGGAAAAGAATAGAAAATAAAATTATGGATCTATATATTTAAGTTTTACCTGTTTTCTTAGCGTACAGGTCATTAAAATGATATCGTTTCCTTCTTGGAAAAAACAAAAGGCTGTATTCAAATAAATATTTTAGTACATTTCTGAAATAGTGTAAGCAATATTTGAAATTAAAGATTAAACCCTTTAATTGAAATTAAAGATTATTTATTAGTCAATAAATTTCATTACTCTGCATTTAATTCTTAATTTATTTGTTGTGGAGAGAAAATAAGTATACATTTTTGCATCCTTTAATTTATTTACATTTCCAATGGTGTCTCTGTTATGCTGAACTGCTTTAAATCATCTATGTATTCAACAAAATAGATTGAAAAGAATGCTACTATTTGTAATATTTTCTTAATGAACAAAAAATAGACAAAATTAATTAAGGGTCTTGTATCTCTGTATAAATATATAATGATATTAATGCATTAGGGTTTGGTTTTTTTCTTTCCCAACCCAACGATTAATACACTATAGTTGTGTTTAATTTTTTTTTCAAGCAAATATTAAAAAATATTGAGATGAACAGGTTAAGACTGGGAATATCTTCCTTTAAAATTCAAAATCTAATCTTAACTTTGTAATTAGGATAATGCCTGCTTGCTCTGGACCAAGAATTATGAAAGAACTCTAAACAAATAATAATTTTGTCATCTTTAAATTAGTGACTTCCAACAGAACCAAATTTAGCCACTTTGTGTTATAATGCATTTTCTCCTGTATTGTGCCCAGGTAGACATGAAAAGGAATAAATAAAATATCTAATTTTTCAATTTGAATATTCAATGCATGCTACAATTTTTAATATTTTTATTAACAGGAGCTCATAGAGCATTTATAAGATCACTCATAATAACAAATAATTGTAGTGCAACATGATATTCTTAAGTAACAGAATCACAGAACCATAAAAAAGCGCAGGTTGAAAGGGATCTCGTAAGACCACCTAGTCCAACCTTTCATGGAAAAGAAAGCCTTGGTTAGATTATAAATCACATTTTGAAAACCTCCAGTGATGGAGGTACCGCATCCCTGAGTAGTTTAGATACCTTGAAATTGTACCTGTGACCCAAACAATCACAAATTAAGAGGTGTTCTAAGACATTCTAGGCCCCTCACGTCAAGAAAGACATTGAGGTATTGAAGTGTGTCCAGAAAAAGGCAACGGAGCTGGTGAAGGGTCTGTAAAGTAAGTCTTATGAGGGGCAGCTGAAGGAGATGGAGTTATTTAGGTTGGAATAAAAGAGTCTGAGGGGAGACCTTTTCACTCTCTACAACTACATGAAGGGAGGTTGTAGCCAGGTGGGGTCAGCCTCTTCTCCCAGGCAACCAGTGACAGGACAAGAGGACAGAGCCTCAAGCTGTGCCAGAGGAGGTTAAGGTTTGATATCAGGAAGAATTTCTCCACAGAAAGGGCTATTAAACTTTGGGCTCCACCACCTCCCTCTGCCCAGGGGAGAGCCACCATCCCTGGAGGTGCTCAAGAAACAACTGCATGTGAGACTTAATGTTACAGTTTAGCTGACATGGTGGTGTTTGATCAAGGGTTGGATTCAATGATCCTGAACATCTTTTTCAGCCTTAATTCTATGATTCTATGTGTGATTATTTTTAGTGGCTACAGCTACATCTTACTTATGAATTTTATTGTTTCCCTTAAAACAATTATTTTTCAAAATTCTGTCCACAATCTTAAAAAATCATTGTTTTCTTTAGCTCTTACTATGAAAAATTCTAAAGTGTAACCATAAACTATGTGAACTGCAAGATATTGACCAATGGTAATTGTTTTTTAAAAGGAAATTAAGAATAAGAATTAAAAAGTATTCACAATTATTTTTCATTCTCTTTTCAGTTTTAAGATATAAACAGACTAGCTTAGCAGACATCAGCTTGGTTTGTCAAAAATAATTACCATATGAGTTAGGAACTAAACCACATCTGAAAATTCCTCTCAGTGTCTATCTACAACTTTATAATACTTAAATTTATTGAACTCCATTTGCATATTTTACTTGAAAATGTTCTCTTTTTATGAACTATGATCCCATATTGCACTTGCAGTCAAGACCATAGTTCCAACTTTTTCAATGGAAATATCTATATGCTCAGTATATATTTAGTGTTTAGAGGACCTGCCACTTCGGTGTTTGTTCTAGTCTGTATATGCAGCTTTATAAAGTTTTCTTGTTTGTAAAACTAAGACAGTTTCTATTTTCAATATTTTTAAGTTAAATATTTTATCTACTTGCTTAGTGTACCACCAGTCTAAGAAAGAATATAGGTCAGTTTAAATAAAATTGCACATCTGGAAAAATTGGAATACTCAGGAACAATTGACTTGGCAGTAATAAACCTGAAGACTATAGTAAAATTGTTTGCTTGGGGGAAAATACATATATGTGTGTGGGTTTTTTTTAATATATGTAAAATGCAATTTCATTCAAACTGAACAGAATTCCATGGAATGTAAGATGAAAGAGGAGCTGTAAATAATGACTGCTGTCTTATCTTGAGCATTTGACAGCATGTGATACCTAAAGAGACAGACATATAGTTGTATCCCTCAATTCCTGCAAAGGAAAGATAGAAGAATCAAATCCTCTAAGAACTAATTCCTAGCTGAAATAAAGTCTACTGGTTGATTTTGGAAGAAAGTTATTCTTACATTTTATCACGAATACATAAAAAGGCAGATTTGTGTTAAAATACTTGCCCTAGACGGAAGTATGGTGGTCAGACTGACAAGAATAGACCTGTTTACGGTCTGTCGAAAAATAAGATTTATATTTAAGTACATTCCATAGTTTTCATTTCAATTTAAATCTTTAGATTACACTAGCACCTTAAATGGTAGCACCTTTCTTCACAGTGCAAAGTATCAAAATTACATAAGAGTAAATTAAACATAAAGTGTCAATATTGAAATATTTGTCTTAATTGCTTAAGGTTTTCTGGATGGTTTTCTTGAGTATGAGCTTATTTGACCTCTTTGAGCTTTGATAAAATAGTAAACATCAGGATAAAATCCAGCAAAAACATATAAATACAAAAGTAAGAAAACACATAAAAATAATCTAAAAATAACAATTCCAATACCATACACATAGAAGGGGTTTTTTTTTTTTGCATTTACGTTGAACTGCATTTTCCTTCAATATGTTGTTATAATGAATAAGTATCCCAAGGTGAGTCTAAAATTTAGTACAGGGAGCATAACAAAAATCTCTTTATTTTAAGGTCAATTTAAAACTTAATCAAAGACAAATTAATATTAAAATATTTCTGCCAAGGACTGTTATTATTACAAATCTTAATGACATTATAAAGAGATTCAGACTCAATCAAACTGAAGTACTAGTGCATTAAGTCATCTCCTAGACACCATTTTCTTTAAAAACCAATTGATTAGAAGGAGGGGTCTTAATTGCTTTGAAATGAATATGTAGTTATCTTTCTTCATACTGGCAAAATTTTCATGGAAATTAAAATGAAACCTAAAAAGTAAAATGAGGAAAGGAGCATTAATTCAGACTTATAATTTTGAAGAATACAGTAATTACTGGTTTAGTAAGTAATAATAGCAATTAAAACCAAAAAGGAAAAAAGCTGTTCCAGTCTAAATTTTTCAATCTTTCAGTATCTTCAAATTGAAAATAAAGTAGCTTCTGATTTTCCCAAAGCATAGATGTAATTTATAAACATATTAAGATTCAAGGATATATTGAATCTGCATTATAATTAAAATGAAATAAAAAAACCCCAGTCTTTTCCTGATAGATACATATTAAGTTAAATTATACAACATAGGAACAATTGCTCTACTCTTTCAATGGAAAAATAACAGTCTAGTTCACTATTGTCCCTCCTAAAACAAGCACATTTTAAGGGCAGTTGTAAAAATTGTACTGTTAAATTACAACATAAATGCATTTTATCAACTAAACAATAAATTGATATATTGATTTAATAGCCTTCAGTATTTTAGGTTTTTGGAGACATATCTTTTCAATATTACAACATAAAAAGATTAAATAACCATATTTATTACCAATGGCTTATTCCATTAAACTCTTTTGGAAAAAATCAAGATGTAAAGAAAAAAACTCTTTATGTATAGGGTGGGTTGACCCAGGCTAGATGCCAGGTGCCCATTGAAGCCACTCCATCAATGCCCGCTGCAACTGGACAGGAGAGAGAAAATTGATGATAAGTTGAGATAAGGGCAGGCAGAGATCACTTAATGATTACTATCACATGCAAAAGAGATTTCACTTACGGAAATTAGTTTAATTTATTACTAACAAAATCAGAGCAGGATAATTAGAAGTAAAACAAATCTTAAAAGCACCTTGACTCTTTCCGTTCTCTTTCCTGGGTTTAATTTTATTCCAAATTTTCTACCTCCTCTTCCCTACAGTGGTGCAGGGATATGAGGAATGGGAGTTATGGTCAGTTCATCACATGTTGGTTTTGCCACTGCTTCCTCCTCAGGGAGAGGAGTCCTTCCTCTTCCATGGTAGATTCCTTCCCATGGGAGACAGTCCTCTACAAACTTTTCTGTATCCATCCTTTCCAACACTTTTCCAGTGTGAACCCTTCACAAGGGCTACAGGTCTTCCTGATCTATTACATCTTCCACAGGATGCAGTCCTTTAACAGCAGTCTGGTCTCATGAGTCCCCCATAGGGTCACAACATTCCATTGGGCACCCACCGCTCTGGTGTGGATCTTCTCCAAGGGTTGCAGGTGCATCTCTGCTTCCCCCATGGCCCTCCAAGGGCTGCAGGGTCACAGCTGCATCACCATGGGCTGCGCCAAGGGCTGCAGGGGAATCTCAGCTCTGGTGCCTGGAGCACCTCCTGCCCCTCCTTCTGCGCTGACCTGGGTGTCTGCAGAGCTGTTCCTCCCACATGTTCTCTCTCTGCTCTTCTCTGGCCGCACTTCTGTGAAATAAGCATTTTCCTTTTTCTCAACTCTGTTACCCCAAGTCTCTACCACTAGCACTGGTGGGCTCAACCTTGGCCAGCAGTGTGTCCATCCTGGAGCTGGCTGGAATCTGTCAGGCATGGGAGCAGCTTATGGCAGCTTCTCAGAGAAACAAGCTCTATAGCGTTCCCTCCACTACCAGAACCTGACCATGCAAACCCAACACAGTGTATCTGTAATTCTCATCCTCAGGTATGTGCAAATGGAGGTAGTTGCTTCTATGATGAAGAAAATCAGAGATCTCACTGTGTCTGTGCTCTTGGATGGACTGGAAACACATGTCTTCAAAATATTAATGACTGTGAGACAAACCAGTGCCAACATGGAGCCACATGTGAAGATGGAATTAATAAATACAGGTACCAACATATTGCTATCTATGCAAGCCTTCATAAAATGTTTTATGCTGTATGAAGATATTTTGACTGTCAGAAAGAATTACAAAGAGTGTTTTTAGTGCAGTAATATAATTTTCATGTCAAAAAATGTCATGCAATACTAATTTTCAATAAGGATGTGGATTCAGTAAAATTGTATAGTCTGAAGTATTGCAGGAACAAATATTCCTCTTTGCTGGTCAAATAAGTTAAATCAACTATGCAGAATCTCACATAAACAATCTATTTTATTAAATGGTAAACATTTTTGAGCCTGGACTCTGTCATAAAAATTTGTGTCTTATAAAAATTGGAATGGTAATTTATTATCATTTCAGTTATTGAAAGAAACATAAAACTATGGGTTGTCCTTAGTAAGCTGTAACATCCTGTAGATATTTTAAAAAGGAGATTTTATAAAATACAGTGAAAATAAAGGGAAAATATTTTTTCAATAAACAGAATTCAGCTGTTCTTATCGGACTTGAATTATTTATTTTTCCTCTACAAAATCCAGACTAAATAAAACTTCTCCATAATATCTGTAAATGTATTTTGAAAGACATTATGCTGTGCTATGCCTTACTTAGAAGCACTGTAATTAGTATGCCTTAATGTTTCTACTTAGAAAAGATTGCAATTGTGCACAAAATAAAAATAGAAGCAATTAAAAATGTCTTCAATTTCACTTCTGTTTTCAAAGTATCTTCTGTAAAAATAACTGAAATTACCAAACAGGCACACAAATAGAGAAAAGTGATTGATTCTTAGTATATCAGAGTTCAAGGACTTTTGTCAAGCAATCCTTACAAAGTAAACCTCCTTCCTTTTTTTCCACTTTGCAACAACTCTCGTATCAAATTACTGGACCATTTTTTGGCACTTTATTTAACTATAAAATCTGTGGGTTTCCTTTCTTTATCAGGAAAATAAATC
Organism: Taeniopygia guttata; assembly: GCF_048771995.1. Classification (NCBI taxonomy): domain Eukaryota; kingdom Metazoa; phylum Chordata; class Aves; order Passeriformes; family Estrildidae; genus Taeniopygia; species Taeniopygia guttata. The sequence goes on along the minus strand of NC_133027.1, from coordinate 28,505,748 downwards.
TGACAGAATTACAAAGCTATGTTTATGTTACAAAATCCATTAGCATTTACTGAGAAATAAGTAGTTCTGAAGATATCTGGTAATAAAGAATTTTTGATTTTAACTTGCTAATCCAGACTGAGTTTACTGACAGAAAACACTTAATTCTTACTTTTTCAGTAATTGAAAGACAAATTATATTGACATATCAATCTGTTTATCTAAGGAACAGGAAAACACACCATTAAGATCTGAATCTCAGATGGTCAGTTTTGTTAGCAGGGAACTTGACCCCAAAAGAATACGACTGGTTATTTTGTCAAGACAAAGTGTATCATGTTTACTGTATAATATCTGCTCTGTTGAGAGAGAGTTGTTGTTTCTCAATGACAATGAACATTTTTTAAAATGCCTAAACTATGCCTGCCTTAAACAAAATGCTATTTGCCAAGTTATTTTTAGCAAGTGAAATAAAAATAATTTCCCTTTTCCAATACATGATTAAAAACAAAAAAATACAAGAGGAAATGCTGAATGTAATGAACCTTTTCTAAATATTCTAAATGTAATTGCATTTCTGTCCTAAAATGGGTATAATTTTTATTAAGGTATTTATGAAGAGTTGTATTTGATGCAAGTAGTTTCAGGAAGATATAAGAGAACTGTCAGCACAATATATGGAGAACCAAATGTATAAGTACCATTAAGAACACTACAAAGATCATTTTTTAAACTATTACAGCCATTCAAAATCTGTCTTAATGAGCGCAGAAGATATGGCAAAAATTTTTTATGTATTAGATTTTGTTTTACATAAAATTACTATAAAACTCTACACCTTTCTCTCAGTTAAGAAATCTTGCATTTTATGTTATTAAATTTTGGTCATAATGTATTTTTCTAGTGGTTGTTTGAAATAGTAATGCTAACACAAGGAAATCATAGAAAATATCCAACTTCAATTCACGAACATCCTTCTCTTGGAAGATCTCATTTTTCAAGACATCTTTTTTTTTTTTTTTTTTTTTTTTTTCCCAGATGGGACATAAGCTGTGAACTGAGTGAAATGTTTCTAACTTTTTGTCTCCTTACCATGGCACGCTCTTTTTCTCCTCCCATTTTGAAAATACTGTTCCAAACTTTAGTGTCACCTAGAGGTATATTTATATATATGCAAAAACTTTCCTTTGAGTTCAGATTGGGGAATTGCTCTAAGTGAAGGGGGAGGAGTTTTAAACTTTTATACAGTGTAACTCTCAGCAAGGCTGCATGCTAAGATCCTCATAATTACAGTAAGGAGTCTTAAGAGTTTTATTCCTTTGGTTTAGTGAGTCTTCTCTTACAACTAAAGTGGCCCAAATTACAGTGACACAAAACCTGTAATTAATTTAAATTAATTGTTGTAGTGTCAGCTGAGTCTGTGCTGTTGTGATATCATGAAGTCAATCAGCATGTATTTAAAATTATAACTTTAAAGAATTGTTGCTCTTGCCACTGGGTTGATGGTGTAGCTGTCAATATGAATCTGGCAGATACCATGCAACAGAGTAATTTCATCCACATGCCAAAAGAATCTCTTGACATTTGATTGTATATACTTGAGAGAAAAAACAACAGATAAGATTCATTACCTTAGTAAATAGAAAATGTTTCTACATTAAAAAGAAAACAATAATATTTTTTCCCTTCTAAAGAACCTGTACTGTTTGATTATGTTCTGTGTAGGAGAAGAGAGAGAACTGATTTAATATGCCTCAATGAGAAGCATTTAATGAATAATTAAAGTGAAAGAGATCTTCGAGGAGTATAACCTCCTGTTTTAAAATCCAAGGGGAAATTTATTACTCTGACTTCTTTACCCTTGCAAAGTTTTTTCTTGTCAATATTACATTTTGGACAGCCAAGATTATAACTGAAATAAGACAATAAAAGTAGATACTTTACTATTGTCTGTTCAGTGGAAAGGAAGGATTTGCCGCCATTTAAAAGGTCATGATGAATTATTATGTTTTTAAAATGTATTTTAGTCAATAGCTATAGCTCTGATGTCAGCATTTCATTAATGTTTATGATGAAAAATATCTCATTAAGAAGTTAGGTTTGGTGTATGGTAAAACTTGAATTGCCAACACATTCTTCAGTGCACATAACTGAATAAATAATCTCAGTACAAAAGAGTGAAGTGACACATTGTAGAGTAAAATGCTTTAGAGTATGAAACACTTCTTTGCTTGATGCCAGCAAGATTGTGAAAATTAAACATAATTTAGATAATTTCTGGGTATCACAAAATTTAAAGCTTCTATTATTTTATTCATCCTTGACTTTTTCCATTTTCTTCCAGCTGGGTAAATTGAGCTGTTTGATTAGAATATTTTTTTTTATCTAATTTTCTTTTTTCAAGTTTATTCATCCTGTACTATATATGCAATTTGACTGCAGGACCTAGTTGACAATGTCATATAAAGTTAGTACTGTAATAACACAATTTTCTGCAGCAAAAATAGACTTCTTCCACTAGAGAATGAGGAGAAATACTTTTCCTCACTTCTACAACTCCAGAAGATTGGTGACTATATGTCACAATTTCTTAGGGAATACCTCTGCAATAAGTTATACAATAGCTTTTCTGCAGAGAATAGAGATGCATATAAAAAGTCAAAGTGAAACTAAATAACCGTTTTGACCACTTATGTGTATACAGTTCACATTTCAATGTCAAAAAGGGATAATTAATACTGAATAATTGCAGCTAATATGCTTGGACAAATACTAATATATATATATATATATATATATATATATATATAAGAATGATAAATATTAAGAAAACAAAGTAGAGGGATTCTGGGAAATCTTTGCTAATTCCAGGCTTCAGTGTTCCTATATGCTTCTTGTATCAATATAGAAAATAGCGAGGTCATCTCCTAGCACAGGTTAGCATAGACACATCTTCAGTCTGGCTTTTTGCAGTCATTCTAAAGATTCATTTGATGTACATGATTATTTACTCAATAACACAAGTCACACTACATCTTTAGTGTAGGTAACCTGTGGTGACGCTTGACAACTATTACTGGACAAACCAGCACCAACCACACACCTGATGTTTCGTGATAAAAAGTTGGTAGAAACACAGTACATCTGTGCCATAACCATTCTCATTTTAGCAACACATTCCTTCTTAGACTAAATTCCATGCCTGTTTTTGCATCTCCACTTAACAATTCTCATGTGATAATTACTCTGGAGTAGTATCATACAATTATTAGCATAATATATGTGAGAGCATAGTGATCCTCAAATGACTTGTGTTTACTACTCACTACTAAAATTCATGTTTGTAGCAAAAGCACTGAGTTTTCTCTCTTAGTATCTCATACCCTCAAAATCTTGTTATGGATGAAAGAGGACATATGTGAAGCTAAGTATTGTTACTGCCATGCTAACACAAAACTTTTTCATTTGCTGGTCTCTGGTGCCATGCTTCTGCTTTCACTGTTCCCTTTTGTAAGGCTGACATTTTAGCCCTCCTTAAGAAAGAGGCTGGGGAGTTGTCATTAGCATTTCCTAGTCTCTGCTGGGAGATCTCACACACACACACACCAGACAGGCCATTCCAGAGCTGAAGCTGGAGCAGGAGAGGGAAGAGTTACTGACTCCAGCACAGGGAGTGACACCCAGACAGGCCATGGAGAGGCTGAGCCCCTCTGCTGAAATGCCAGTGCACAGCCAGGTCATCCCTCTGATAAGGACAAAATACAGAGTTCCCTAAGCTAGAAATACAAAATACAAGTTCCCTGAGCTAGAAATATACTTACAAATTGAAATTCTGGTATTGTATATATCTGTATACAATTATTTTTATTATTTATTGTAGAGAAACATTTATGTTTCAAAGAAAATAAGACAGAAAATCAGTCCATGCCTCAAAGTTTTTGATATTACTGCTGAAAATAATAATAAGATATTTAGTTATAATATAAATATAGTAATAATATTAATAGTAATAATAATAATAATAATAATAATAATAATAATAGTAATAATAATAATAATAATAATAATAGTAGTACAGCACTTAAGTACACTGTTGTAGGAGATGGCCCATATTAAATTAAAAGACCTCCAGGTACAATTTCACTAGGAAAAACAAAATGCATTTCATTATTAGCTGTTTACAATTTCTTCAGATACCAAAGCACTGAAAAATAAGATATTCATGACAACATTGCTTGTAGTATGGAATCAGAAGTATGAAACCTAAACTAGAAGATTCTACATCACGTCTGTTTCTGTGTAGCTCTTCTGTGGTCTCTGAAGATAAGCTATACAACTAGTAATAGTCAGGAAAGGACAGAAAATTCTTTATCCTCATATTTTTGTTAAGGAGAGCTCCAAGTTAAATTTTCTATTCAATTATAATGACAATAGCCACATTTTCAAAGAATTATTTAATAGTTACATTTTTACAGGGCACACACTAATTGTTACTGTAAAAAAAAAAAAAAAAATTATTAACTGCACCAAAAAGTTTAATATGACCAGTTCTTTACCATATTATTGTAGGTAATATGGTAAGATTCAGAAAATATGCAACTAAAGGTAACTAAGAGCACACCTGCTTTTAATGTTTATGCATAATTAAAGTTTATGCAAGTCGAGATTTATATTTAGCTATAAATGTAATTGTCTAACACCACCTGCAGCCAAGCCCAATGCAGTCACTCACTCACTCCTGCACCAGCAGGATGGAGAAAAGAATTGGAAGGGTAAAAGTTAGAAAACTCATGGGTTGAGACAAAGACAGTTTAATTTGAAATGCAAAAGCAATGCACAAAAGCAAAGCAAAACAAGGAATTAATTCACTGCTTCCCATGGGCAGGCAGGTGTTCAGCCATCTCCAGGAGAGCAGGGCCCCTTCAGAAGTAACAGCTACTTCAGAAGACAAATGCCATGAGTCAAAATGTCCCTCAGTTTTCCTCTATCCCGCACTTGATGTACTGAGCATGATGTCATGTGATATGGAATATCCCTTAGGTCAGTTTGGGTCACCTGTCCAGGCTGTGTCTCCTCCCAGACTCCCACGCAACCCCAACTTCCTCATCAGTGTGGCAGTGTGAAAAGCAGAAAAGGCCTTGGCTCTGTGTAAACCCTGCTCAGCAATAACAAAACATCTCTATGTTAACTACTCTGTTTCCAGCATAAATCCAAAACAGTGTATTAAAACCAAGAGGATATGGGTACTAGCCACCGTGAAGATTAACTCTATCCCATTCAAAACCAGCACAATTAAGTATGTATGATATTTCTGTTTACTCCATTCCCCTAAAAATGAGAATCAGCTGAAGCTCTCAAGAGAAGGTAGAGATTTCTCATTTACTAAGTGACTGAGGCTGGAAGAGAGAATATAACAGCTATATATAAGCTATATATACTTGAGTCATTACTGCAGTAACAATGGATCTGTAGAGCAAAAATGGTAGTGATGAAGGTCTCGCAGACACACTAAATGAGATATGGAGGGCTTACTTCAAGCAAGCTCTATTTTGGTCCATGGACTAAAAGCCCATTAGCAGTTGGTGTCCATTAGCTTCACTCTGAGGCACAGAGCTCCTGATTTAGTTTCCATATGTCTACCATAAAAAATGCAGGCACTGTAAACAAGGACAGAAACAAAGAGCCACATGAGCATTCACTCGTGTTAAAAATAAAGGGAAAAATACTCTTTCTGCCAAATGGATCAGTGGAGAAAATTACTATGATCAAGGCTTCTTTAACTTGTTAATTCTTTCAGTCTTCTGGATAGCATGTTTGTGGGTCAAGAATATGTATTATTGTAAAATTACCTCATGTGCGAGGAGAACTTTGGACATGATAAGGAGAGGATCAATCAAAGAATGTATTGCCAAGTATATTTTCTAATTTTCTAATTTTATGAGATGTGGGTCAGCTATGAGATAAAACAGATTTTTTTTCATTCACACAGCAAAAGAAAACAAAAGGGTAGAAAGGGCAACCATGAAAAAACATGATTTAGTTGTGTGTCTAAATTTTGGAAAAAAATACTCGGAACAATTTCTATAAAATACACTGAACAATATCTATAGTATTCTATAGATACTTTTTCTTTGGTTAGAAAGAAATTGTAATTCCAGGCTAGTGGTTTAATTGGATTTTTTCTCCTCTCCTCTCCTCTCCTCTCCTCTCCTCTCCTCTCCTCTCCTCTCCTCTCCTCTCCTCTCCTCTCCTCTCCTCTCCTCTCCTCTCCTCTCCTCTCCTCTCCTCTCCTCTCCTCTCCTCTCCTCTCCTCTCCTCTCCTCTCCTCTCCTCTCCTCTCCTCTCCTCTCCTCTCCTCTCCTCTCCTCTCCTCTCCTCTCCTCTCCCTCTCCCTCTCCCTCTCCCTCTCCCTCTCCCTCTCCCTCTCCCTCTCCCTCTCCCTCTCCCTCTCCCTCTCCCTCTCCCTCTCCCTCTCCCTCTCCCTCTCCCTCTCCCTCTCCCTCTCCCTCTCATCTCCTCTCCCTCTCCTCTCCTCTCCTCTCAATATCAGGTGCATATGTCCCCTTGGTTACACTGGCACATTTTGTGAACTTGATATAGACAACTGCATTGGAAACCAGTGCTCTCAACATGGATTCTGCCAGGACCACTTGCATAATTACAGCTGTTACTGCACATCTGGGTATGAAGGACCCTTCTGTGAAGTTGAAGTTAATGAATGCTCAAGTTCACCTTGCAAAAATGGAGCTACTTGTATGGATTTAAGTGGCCACTTTTCTTGTCATTGTACTGCTGGGTTCACAGGTAAGTTTTGTTCTTTTGAAGTGTCTTGTATTACAGATGTGTTTGTCCCACTCTCTATAAGCAATGTTTATGTGACTGTTTAATTACAATTATATATAAATATGCATTCATTTGTATGTTTCACTGATATTTGAACTTAATTAGCATTGAAATTCTTATGGTCTCCCTCTTAGTTCCCCAGCTGACCTTCCTTCCACTAAATGCACAATTCTGAGTATTATCTTTTATTCTGTTGGGGAAAAAAACAATGAAGTTCCAAAATACAATTTTAATTGCATTATTTTAATTTCACAGTTATGCAGTCTTACATGTTATGGCTTCAGTCATACACAGGCTGATAAGAACAAATGTTTTGGTACAGAACATGTAAGCTTGAGGAGGAATGAGATCTCTTTGTATGTATATAATATAATCAGCTATATTTGGAGTGAGTTGTGCAGGCTCCCCTTCTATACACTGGATGGAGATAGGGCATCTGTCTGTCCTAGACATCTTTCTGGGAAGAGATGGGCTGTAGATTCCCGCATTGCATTAGATAAATCCTACACAATCTGATGCTATGATTTCTTTTTGTACTAATTTCTGTTTTGCGTGAACAATAGCAATAGTCAGACTACATGTGAGAGACAGAAAATAATTTTGAATACAGTAATGCCAAAGTGTTGCATTTCCAGCCTTTAATCTGTATAATCAAGAACAGGCAATTAATGCTCCAAATGCTTCTTTATTGACAATCTGTGTTATCACTAACAAAGGCAAAAAGATATAGCATAGTATGCATGATGTCATTTGTACTAACTAGACATCAACTTACAGCTTTTTCTTTCAAGCTGCTGAGGGCTTTTTCTCCATTCCAGAAAGTGTGTGTAGTACTAGATTTTTAAGTCCCGGTAATACCACTGAAATACTAAGTAATGATAATGTCAATGCTCTTTTTTCATTATATGAAACATTTTCATTATATGAAACAATTCATTATATTCATTATATTCATTATCTTTTAATTATATAGTATTCAGGCTAGCTACATATACTTTTAAGATTTAAGCACTAATATTTTTAATTTCAAATATGTTTATATTCATTTACATCTTTCATTTACGTATATTCATTTACACATTTATGTATGCGATAGACACTTGCAGATTTGTTGTCCTCAATTTTAATTAATCTCTTGGTCATTTGCTTGCACATTTAATAAAAGATGTTACTTCCTATTCATGCTCATTTATTAATAAATGTGCAATAAAACAGAGAATTGTCCCTGAAGTGGCTTTAAGTTCATTATGATAGCAGAACTGTATGTCTGAATAGAAGTGAAGAACACAGTACTTGCCTCACCTATGCAAAATCTAACACAATATATTTTCATCTTGCTGCCTAAACTTCAAGCCTTATTTTGTACTTTGCTGAACTTCATGGTGAGCTTCAATCACTCTGATATCTTCTAAATGGACAATACTATGGAGTATAAGATCTGCTTGGAAGAGTCCCATGGGATAAAACCCTTGAGGGAAGGGCTAAGAAAATCTATCACAGCTTCTAAGTTCAAGAGCTATTTGTCTCAAAGAGTGGACAAAAAAAAAAATACCTGGAGGCCTACACGGATGAGCAAGGAATTCCTGGCCGAATTCAACAACAAAAAAAAAAAAAAAAAAAAAAAAAAAAAGTATACTGACAGAGGGTGGAAGCAAGCAAGGACAGGAGGTAACCCAGCAGGAAATAAACACTATCTGAACATGCAGCAATAAGTTTAGGAAAGTCAAAGGTCAAGTTCAAGTTGAATATGACCAGAAATGCGAAAGACATAAAAAAGGTTGGTGACAGAGGGAAGAGAAATAAAAAAGTAGTCCCATTCTTAATGAGACTGGACATGGAAAAGTTTGAGTTCATAAATACTGCCTTTATCTCAGTCTGTACTGGAAAGATTTTCCTTCAAAAATCCACCATCCTGGAGACACAGCCTTGATGGATGAGACTCATGTCAGGAAATACTTAGGCAAGCTGGATCTATGTATGCCTATTCGTCCTGTTGGGATGCACCCACAAATCACAGCATAATAGAATTTTGCAGTCATTAAAGCTGAAAAAGCCCTCTAAGATCTTTCTGTCCAAATGTTAAGATAGCACCACCATGTTCACTGCTCAACCATATCCCCATGTGCCCCATTCACATACCTTATGAGCAGTTCCAGGGATGGCGATTTTACCACTTCCTTGGACAACCTCTTCTAATGCATGACTACCCTTTTAGTGAAGACTTTTTTCCTAAAATCTCTTCTAAACCTCCCCTGGCACAAATTGAAGCCATCCTTTCAGTTGTAACTTAGTAAAAGAGACTGATGCCCACCTTGCTACAACCTCCTTTCAAGTTACTGAAGAGAGTAATATGGTTCCCCCTCATTCTTCTTTTCTCCAGCTCAACAACCCCAGCTCCTTCAGCTGCTACTCATAGGACTTGTGTTCCAGATCCTTCACCAATTTTGTTGCCTTTCTTTGGGTATGTAATTCTGTGAGAGCTGGCAGGTGCCATTGCAAAGTCACTGTCATTTAACTTTAATAGATCATATTGATTAGCAGAAACACCCAAAGATTGGAGGAAAGCTATTGTCACTTTTCAAGAAGGGCAGAAATGAAGTTCTGGAAAACTTGAAGCAGCTCACTGTTGCCTTGATCCTTATCAAGGTAATGGGGCAGTTAATCCTGGAAATAATGAATTACAAGAAAATTATCTGAAGTAATCAGCATGGTTTCAGCACAGGTTAATCATACTTGACCAACTTGATAAACTTCCAAAGTGAAATGACTGGCTTGTAGATGAGGGGCAAGCAGTGTGTATTGTCTGCCTTGACATTAGCAAAGCTTTCTGCGTAATCTTCCACAAGATCCTCATGAAAAAGCTGATGAAGTATAGGTTGGATGAGTAGAGAGTGAGGTGAACTGAAAACTGAAGGAGTGGCCAAGCCCAGAGGAAGACATTTGTCATAGAATCAACCTTTCCAGGAGTTACCAGTGGTGTATTCCAGGAGTCAATAGAGGATCTAGTCCTTTTTAACTTCTACGAGGAAAGGCTGAGGAAGCGGAAACTCTTCAGCATGAAGAAGAAAGGCTCAGAGAGGGATCTTATCAATGTATATAAATACCTGAAGGGAGGGTGTACAGAAGATGGAGCCAGGCTCTTTTCAGCAGTGCTCCCTGACAGAACCAGAGGCAATGGGCACAAAGGGAGATGCTGCTATCTGAACATCAGGAAATACTTTATTACTGTCAGGGTGACTGAGCACTGCCACAGATTGAACAGAGGGGCTATGGAGTCTCCATTCTTGGAGATATCAAAAGCCATCTCTACATAGTTCCAGGAAACTGGCTCAGGGTGTTCTGGTTTGAACAGAGGAATTGGACAAAATGACCTTCAGAGGTCACTTCTAATCTCAACCATTCTGTGACTGTTACTGTGAGGACTTGCTTATATAAATTATATATTGCTGAAAAACACGTTAAATGAATCTTTTATTATGCAATGGGATATTATATAATGGCATTTCCATTTAAGCAAATTTAAAGAAAAAAGAAACTTGTACTGAATATATTTTCTGTTTTTTTCAGAGTATAAACCACAAACAATTAATAAAAGGCTGTTTAAACTTATAAAAATGTTATCACTACCCTGGCAATTACATTTTCATAATCTCTGAGGGTTTATGATCCTGGGATATTTTCCCATACAAAACAGATTTTAGGTTCAGTCATAACTGCATGTTATGAATCAGTGATTTGTATCTCTGTGTACAACTAAAAACTCCACATTTATTCTTATCTCATTTATGTGTGCTTGTTATGTTGTTTCTCTGTAATTTAGCTTTTTAACAAATCCAGATGTACTCCGTTTTTCTTCATAAATAGTAAATTCACTTTCATATGAAATATCAAAGTACCCTCCACTGCCTATAACAGAGCTTCACACATGTCAAACTTGGAAGTTTGCAGTATGATTTTAAAAATTAAATAAATAACTTTTCAATATTTCTATATTTTGGTCATGTGGTGACCCTACATATTGCCATTTTCTAGTTCAGTCCTTCTAATGTAGCATAATGATTCAGAGTAATTCCCAGTTCACATTCAGATTAATTCCTAGTCTGTCCTTTCTCCCATATCTTTGTGTTAATTATATCTCAATACATCAATATTCAGCATCAAATAATTCCAGCTTTCATGAAGATTGATATGTCTAAATAAATACCACTCCATTTACTTCTGGTTTAAAGGAAGCCCTTCTTGGAATTGTTTGGAAAAGATCCCATATTTATCTAATCATGTCCTTCATTAAAACTCTTTTCTGTTTAGATGCCTACAAAAATGTGAAGGCAGTTACTGAGAACTCTAAGCAGATAGGCAGTATGGTCACATTGGTTTGTCTTGAGTGTTTGTATATATATAATATTGATTGTAAAGTTAAGATTTGGGAAATCTCTTCATTGTGAATATATACTGTACACCACACAGCAAAATACTGTCATTGCTTCACCTGTGTATAATTAATAAATAACAGTATTAAAGCTCTTCATTATTGTAGGCCTCACAGTGACTTTTTGAGTTTGACATTCATATATTCTACATGTCATGCTCTTCATCATTCTTCTTTTTGCCCAAGAAGAAAAAAATAGCATGTGGGCTTTTTGAAATCATTCCATTACTTTAAATTTCTGGGCTTTGTTTTTACTTTTTTATTCCACAAAAACACTGGAGAAGTCAATTAATATCTGCAGTCTGAGGAAATACTTAGCGGTTGTATTTTCAGTACCTTATTAATTGGTTTTGTATTCATTGGTGTTTTTAAATAGTTTCCCCCTTCTGTAATAGGTGTGGGTAGTATATCCTCCACACCGTCAAGTAAAATGAATCTTGAAGGAAAGTACTTGAAGTTATGTGAAAGCCAATCCTTTTTGGCAAAGTAAGTTTAAGAAAACTTAATCCCTTATACAAATCAAGTCTAGAACAGCTGATGGACACCTTACCACATTATGAAGATTGAACCTGTTTACAGGAAGCAGCAAGATCAAGGCTGCTCTATGAGAGGAATCACAAACTAGAATCCAAGTTTGACCTCAGTGCAATCTTGCCATCACTAAGTAAGGCACAGTTCTGCAGCATCTACACAGAGAAGTCAGAACCAGTGTCTGGTAACAGGGTCCCTGACGAGCCCCCGACAGCACAAGCAATGGATCAGATCCAGGATCCAGTTAGGGAAGCAAGTTAGAAACAGAGGGAGACAGAACCAGAGACAAATCTGTAATGTACATGCAAGAAATCCATCCAAAAAGAAAAAACCCAAAACCTTACAAGATCACTCTTGAGAGAGGGAGGGAGGCAGGATTAGAAATTAAAACATCTACAGAAGATTTCAGGGCAGATGAGGGTACCCACAGCTGAACTCATTGACAATGGGCAGGGTCTGTAGGAAGCACCCCAGTGAGTCTGCTGCAGACAATTTGGGTATGTTAGTTCTCTCAGGGCTCTCATAGCTGCTTTATAGGAATTGCCTGAAGCAGGGTCATCTGGAAAACCTGAAATCATTCATTTTGCTGACAAAGGAAGGCAATCAGGTTATTTTCTTTCCCACACCTATTTTGCATTTGAAACACCTGCTTCCATCTCCATTCATACAGTTCCTATCTTGATAGCACTAGGCCGTGTCTGCTCCCACACTTCCATCACACATCAAGGCTGGGCTGGGTAGTGCAACCTTTTCAGGGACTCTGGCTGGCTTTTTCTGCTAGGGAAGATGGATTTTTTCTGGCACATTGTGCCAGGGCAGACTGTCAAAGGTACAATGTAATCCCATGGACATAGATGAGCTGGGCTCAGGGTAGTTTACATTAGAAGATTCACAGACTTTCTCTGAGTTAAAACTCTTTTATGGAAGCTAAGAAGATGGAGTGGTTGGACACATCATATAAATTTTCAATCTGTAATAGGCATTCACAGAAAGGATTACTCTGTATGAGGTAAATAAAAATTAGATTTGTTTTGGATTTTTAGCTACTACAATATCTTATACAGAAAAGACCTCAAAGTAAATTCAAAAATGAGCAAGTGTGTAGAACAACAAAGTTGAGAAATATAAATGTCTGTCAAGTTCACTAAAGCCTCACCTGAACCATCTGTCTTTCTTTTTCATAACTGCATTTTCTGCAAAGTCAGCAGAAGCATTATTCAGCTTAATGCATCTCTTATCTAACAGAATAGCTTATGTTGCTTAGCAAGCAACAAAATGTCACAATTCATTATCAGGTACATGATTGGAATGCTTTGCAATTATACACATTTTATAAAATGGTGGACAGTAAGACTGATGTGAAGACAATCCTCAAAAACGCTGTTAATATTTTGGCTACTTCTTAGACATTATAAAACCCTTGTGGTTTGCTTTTTTTCTTTTTTTTTAAATAGCACTTCATTAAGATTACATTAAGCAGAATTTTAAATCATTTGCTTTTCATCTGATCGCAGAATAGAAAGATTAATTTTATGTCTTGAATATCTCAAGTAAGGAGTTTTACTTCAAAAAATACTTTTATACATCCTTTTCTTCATTGTGTTCTTTCTGTGTACCTTCACATTGTCAAAGTCGATGTTTCATTTTGCCTAGAAAACAAAAGTTGTTATAAACAGTATTTTAAAGAAACTTTGTATTTTGATCTTTTTGCATGTGCTTTGTGATTCAGACAGAAATGTTATAGTGGTGGTGGCACTAAATAAGAGATACTTTAAATATAATGTGTATTACCTTAATAAAATAAGTTCTCAAGTTATTTCAGTTTTATTCAAATTTCTTACTGAATTTCAGATATTTATTCTAATCTCTGAATATTATATTTGAGAACAATTTGAAACTGAATTTAAGATCAAAAAAACCCTCAGTTTTGTGGATATTCTACAAAAATCTAACAATAGTTTGATAAGTTCAGATAAAGTGCAAAGTTAATGTCTTTAAGTTAAGCAGAAAAAAGACATCCTAATTTTGAAAGGTTCAAACTTTCAATCTAGTGATCTTACAGAGTTGCACTTCTGAAGATATGAAATATTTAATGAGACTTTGTCCATTAGACTCATGAAACTTAATTTTTTTTGTCATCTTTCATCTGCTGTTATATTTACTTGAGAACTTCAGAGTCCCTCCATTTGCTAAAATAGCATGACTATTTTAAAGAGTGCAAGTGATGTCAGTAACACTGGGGAATTATGAAATATCTTTGCTAATTTTTTTAGTATACACCTTCTCAGGTCCTTATATTTTTATCAACACCTTCGTGCTCCTGCAGAATAATGTCTTGTGTGTCATCAGTGTGCCAGTAGAAAATGTTGCTGTTAAAGATCAGGCAATACAATTTGCAAGTGACAGACTTTCCTGTATTTATCTGTTATCTATTTGAGAACACTGCAATTTTATACAGCATAAACTATTCCAGAGAGGTAATAGAAGTTGGCTCATGGTAATTTTTAACACTCTCTTTGTACTTCAGAATTGGTGATATGATGCCTTTCAAATGTATAGGAACTCAAACCTAAAGTTATGATTTATTAAATAGCTAATTAAATATTATGTTTTACTAGTAATTATATTTGGAATGTGTTGTATTCATTTTAACCTTAAAAGCATAAACCAAAAAAAAATTATGTTAACATACTTTGATGCTGAAAGTAATTTGTAGCCAATTAACAATTTTATCTGACTTTCAAAAAAGGTTTTTATTATACATTTCAAATATGCTTTTGAGAGGAGCTGCATACTGAAAACCAAAGAGGCTCTTTTCATGTCTCAAATACTCAGAAAATACAGTCTCACAGTAGCTTCATAGATTCTTTGATTCTCTCTGAAATATTTTTAAATACTGCCCACATATTGCCTTTCTACTCTGAGAAAATTAATTCATAAATTCTCCCTTGCATGTAATCTTAGATATCATCAGTATATGATGATGATCTCATACTATTATTTCCCTTGAAACTACATTTGCTTTAACCTGTAACAGTTTTGAGGGAGGTGGAAGAATCTTGTTTCAAGGAGTTTTTTCTAGTTCATGCCTCAGCTTGCCCATGGCTTGTGGCCAGGTAATTTACTTTTGCAGGAAACCCTGTGCTATTTGCGCTACTCTCCACCTGCTTATCCAGAGAAAGAGAACAGATGCCCGTGCATTTTTATTTATCTCCCTCAAAAGAGATAAATAATAATCCACCATAATCAGGGATCTGAACTGGAAAGAAAAAGGAATGGAAAATACCAGAAGTAGATCAGCAAGGTTGCATATAGTGCTATTACCTTATAAGCACTTCAAAGAAAATTCTTTAAAAAATTAACTTAGAAATTAATTTATATATTGGCCAGTCCTTGCTGTAACGCTCACTGGTGCCATGACATATGTTAGACAGCACTCAGCAGCTGCTCTTAGCAGAAAAATTTTTAGTTTAATGAGTTACCTGAACTCTCCTTGGACTATGCTTTTTCTTCCCCTTTTCATTGATGTATCTTCAAATCTTATGGAAAATGCACGGCATGTTTAGAAGTAGAAAAAACAAAACCAATAGGAGCCCTTCTGTCAAGTTTATGTGTGGAAGAGAATCTTTGTTCTTCATATTTCCAAAGAAGACCTTTTGTATATAGTAGATACAGGTTTTGAGAGCCAAGAATTCTGGTTCATATGATTCTATGAGAGGGCCTGTAGGTGTGCTGCAGAGAAGAGACCAAATTATTTTCATCATGGAAAGAATTCAGAAGAATATCAGAATTGGGTTTCTTTTTTTCTTCTGCTGGAAGATACACAGAAAGCCCAGCATGCTTTCCATACTGCTGACTTGTTATAACTGCTGAATGTGATTTACACCCATATTCCTATAGCTGGATTTAGTGGGCTGACCCTGGCTGGACACCAGGCACTCACCAAATCCTCTCTATCACTCCTCTCTGCAACTGGATGGGGGAGGGATGATATAACAAAGGGTTCATGGGTTGAGACAAGGAGAGATCACTCATTAAATACCATCACACACAAAACAGACTAAAATTAGAGATATTAATTGAATTTATTGCTAATAAAATCAGAGAGGATAATGAGGAGTAAAATAAGACCTTTAAAAACACCTTCCCTCACCCATCCCTCCTTCCCAGCTCTACCTGCTCCCCATCAACAGCACAGGGAGAAAGGGAGTGGGGGTTATGATCAGTTCATTATTTGTGGCTTCTCTCACTGCTCGGGAAGAGGAGTCCTTTCCATGCTCCATCATGGGATCCTTCCAACAGGAAATAGTTCTCCATTCATTTTTCCAACATGAGTCCATCACATGGGAAATAGTTTTTCGCAGACTATTTCAGCATGGGTCATTCTTCCATGGCATGCAGTCTTTCAAGGACAGGCTGCTCCAGTGTGGTACACCACATGATGACAAATCATACCAAGAAGCCTGCTCCTTCTCTGTCCATGGATCTGCTGGTCCCTGCCAGGAGCCTGTTCCAGCACGGACCTCCCACAGATCCACAACTTCCTTTCAGGCACCACCTGCTCTGGCATGGATCTCCTCCAAGGGCTGCAGGGGCACAGCTGCCTGACCATGGGCTGCACTATGGGCTTCAGGGGAATCTCAGCTCTGGTGCCCAGAGCACCTCCTGCCCCTCCTGCGCTGACCTTGGTGTCTGCAGAGCTGTTCCACTCACATATTCTCACTCAGCTGTTCTCTGGCTGCAATTTCACCTACACAAGAACTTTTGTTCCTTCTTAAATGTCCTATCATGGAGGTGTTACCACCATCTCTGACTGGTCCAGCCAGCTTTAGCCAGCAGCATGTCCATCTTGTACTTGGCTGGTATTGGCTTTCTTGGACATGGAGGAAGATTCTGGCACTTTCCCACAGAAGCCACTTCTGTGCTCCTCCTTCTACCAAAATCTGGCCACATAAACCCAATACATTTGAAATAGCTTTTCCTGTTACATATCAAAGCAATCACTTTTGTAGATTACAAATCTACATTTCACTATACTTACTAGATTTGCTCTTAATTATTTTATCCTCTTTATCTGCATTTTGCCTCATTAAATGTTCTTTAATGATTTGATTTTACTCCTTTGTTCAATATTACGATACTGACAACTTGCTGTGGAACATAGACTGAACTGTTCTATTGCACAGGAACGTCTGTAAATTAGTGTTGGCCTGATTTGCATAGTCAATGATACTTCACAATTCTGTTTCAAAGGTGTCAGAAAGCAAAATGAAAGAAAATTATTGACAAAACTGAACAAAATTTGCTTGAATGCTTTAGATTTTTATACTGGGGGAAAAAATGTGTCAGGATTATGTATAACCTCAATAGGAAAGCTATCTGTTTTCCTGATTGTAATGCTTCCAACTTTGTCTGTCAAAATGGACTTCCCTGTAACCAAGAAGTAGAAGAATTCATGACACACAGTGAGTCTATCAGTAGTCCTGTGTACATGGTGTACCGTGGCCAGTGGGGTCACCACACAGACTGTGACAATCCCATAGACTTTTTTCATTGCAAATATATCTCTATGATTTGAACTTGTCAGCATATCTGTCCTTCTTTATTTTTAATTCAAATTTTCAGGAGAAACATGTTCTGTTCGCATCAATGAGTGTCAAGACAGACCCTGCTGGAATGGAGGAACCTGTGAAGAGGACATAAATGGATTCAAATGCAATTGCCCCTTCGGTAAGCATTTATACTTTTTATATAATTCCTACATTGGCACAATATGACAGAATACTTGCTACTCAAGTGCTATAAAGCCTTGTGTAATGCAGGCATTCTGCTTGCATTTTGAAGTGTACAGAGCTAGTTATTTAGACTAATAAAAAGAATGTTTTTGTCTAATTTGTCATAAGAAAATCTTATAAATGATTGATTGCGTAGCTAAAAAAGTACTTGCAGTACAAGAACATATTGAGAAAGAAATATGACAGAACTGAAGATTTAAAATTATTTAGTGTATATATGTATAAATTAAATGATTAAATTATTAAATTATTTATTGTATATATGTATAGACACCTTACAGCAACACATTCTGTCAAACAATATAGGGTTTAGGCAGAAAAATGTTGAAACTTAGCAAACATAAAAACCTCAGTCTTTCAAATCCTATTCCACTGGCCAAATTACTAATTACCAAAGGACCTGAACATTGCTCTAAAGTTTGTTTGACCTCAATCTAGTTGCCTGATCTTTGTCATATGTGAAATGTCCTGAAGTATCCAAGGTATTGTGTAAAGCTGGAAGATATGCTAGAGGATAAAAGGGACATCCAAGATGCATCAGGCCAGGTAGCAAATGAACCAATCACAATTAGAGAGAAAGATATATGATACTGAAAGTTTTGCTTTGCTAATTTTATATATATATATTTATTGTTTAATTTGAGATTTTACATGTTACTTTGTGTTTACTAAGATAAAGTAGAAAAGGGTGGGTTAGAAATTCCTAACCTTAGAAATTGCTTTTACCAAAGGAGCCTGAGGTACTGATTTTGCAACTTGTAAGTTCATTCATAAATATGGGTGATAAATTACAGACAAATTCTAAAATGGTTTTTGTTTTTATGTGTGCATTTATAAGCTCATTGTTACTATGGAAAATAAGGTCAAGAAAACAAATTTTATACACTTATGGACTAAAAAGTATGTATAGTACTGTGGTGTTTTTAAGATAAATGGATAGTGATCAGTAAAGCCTGGGAACGTCAGAGTACTGAAATACAGTTCTCCAAAGAACCTTCTCAAACTGAAAAACTTATTTTAAGGGAACTTCAATGTATTTAATAACATAAGGTCCTTAAAAGCCTTAAGGTTGGTATCTGTTGAGTTGGGAACTGAAGACAATACTGAGTTGTATCATCAAAGATAAGGTGATGCTTTCAAGTTTGTTGCTTCACTGAGACAAATTTAAGCCTGCCAGGCGTTTCACTGAATAAAGGCTGTAGCAAAACATTAACACAAACATTATTTCCTTTGTTCTTTTGAGATGGAGATTATCACATTCAATGCACCACTTTGCTATCATGTGTTTGACTCTTGTTGGTGTTTACCAAAACTTTGATCTACAGTGGATTTTACACAGAAGCATGCTGCAACTCTTTATTTCCACAGATCTAAAAGGAGATGTCATTCATACAGCAGAATGCATGTCAGTGACAGGAAAACAAAATTGTTGTGGCATTGTGTTAGTAATCATCTGTGCCTCTTTCTTTAAAGAAAAACTTCATAAAGGTTTCCTTACCCAATTAATTTTTGTAATAATTCCCAGTGTGTGTGTGTCATCTGGAACAATGAAGTTTATGTAATGGACATATGAACTAAGACTATGAGTTTAATTCTAGTGACTCTAAAGAAATGCTGTGTATAGCAGTGGTTCTTGATCATCATCAGTCAAATGATCAAAAAAACCTCATAGTGAACCAGGGGGCATCTGTAGAAATGATCTTTTTTTTTTTTAGAAGAGTTAAGACTTGCTGTCATTTGCAGCTACATTATTAATATGATAGCAAACTGAATTAGAGAAGGGAAAAATTGCTGATGTGAATATATAACAATGATCTAAAAAGAGGAGAATTTTAATCTAATTGTGATACACATTCTATTTGTGTCCTTGGCTAAAATAATTAATATCCTTGTTCATATTCTCTAGGTGAAGTTGCAGATAAACAAATGTAACCATCTTTCAAATACATTGCTATGATTAAATAACATCTGTAAATTGTTTGAAATCACAAGTTTCTGAATAATTTTACTGCTAGCTAAGTTCTAACAAGAGTATCACTTCAAAACATAACACAGCTGACTTGAGCTAATTTTTAATTGAAAAATGACAATTTATCCCCCACAAATTTGTTGACAGTCAGTGCCCTACGGTATTTCTGGGAAAAAAGTAAGTTTTGCTTCTCAGATGAACTGTAGTTGTTGGCTTTTTAGCAACTAAATACTAGCGAGCAAATAAATAAAAATATTTAATAAATCACATGTATTCAATAGCAATAGACTAGGGAACACATAGAATTTGTATACTCCCTAATGATTAAGTTCTTGAAAAAGCTTGTATCTGTATCAGTCTGACTAGACCAATAACATTTTTACTCATTAGGTGCATAGCTGTTTTCTTGGCACTTTTCTGCTTTGCCTCTGTTGTCTAAAACGGTATCTGCACCTTATTTTAGATGTATAATGATGTCTTCTCAAATTTGACCTTTCAATATCAAATATGTTACAAAGAATGAGCATAAAAATCTTTATCTTCAGTGGAGGTTCTGTTTCTAATTTTATTTAGATTATTATTATATGAATAATAGTAACTATTATATTAGATACATCTTAAGATGACTTAGTTGGGCAAAAAATATGTCAACGTTTCTGCCATGTCAAAAGTGAGCAGCACTGTTTTGTACCTTTTACTAAATGTTCAGGGGTAACCACAGTTAGGAGTTACATACATTAAAAGGGTAATCACAGTTAGGAGTTGTATACATTAAAATTCATTGAATATATTTTTTCTTCAAATTATGGCATAATAGTGTTGTTATAAAGCATAAGTCCTTTTAAAGTACAATTTAGAAGAGAAGGATTAATTTCTTTTTATTTTTTCTTTCATAAACATTAATGCTAAGCTAAAGATGTGGGGCTTTGCATTAGCAATGGGTGAAGATAGTTTTATGATCTTGATGGCTTAATAATGAAGAGATGCTCTGTAATAGTAAATATAGAATAAAACTCTATGTTTTGAAAAGAAATTGAGATTTTTAAAATCTTTTATCTTATAGAATGTCCATGCAAAGTGGATGTAAGACTAGCACTTCTTACTATAAAGATATATATTTTCCCAAAAGCTCATCTGGTCTCACATGGTATGCAGTGTTGCATCTGGAAAATGCATACCTGGCCCAGTGAGAGAATGAACATGAAAAATATAAGTCTGAATTTTTCACAGTACTGTGTGCTGTAGATATTTGGTTGTATCTGAAGAAAGCAAGCTGATTAGCCTGATTAATAAGGTTAATGAACTCAACAAGAATGTTATGGTAATACTTAGGTTGCTTCTGATAATAAATAAGATTTTTCAGATCCTGTGTCTTTATAAAGTAGAGTGTTTAAGAAATGGAGAACAACTAGCATATTGCCATTGGAGGGAGTTAAGAGAATTAAATTGTCAGAGAAGATTAATAATCTGATAAAATTGCTTTTGATTGAGACTTGTGGTCCTCCAATTTTATTTTATTTAAAGAGCTTAAAGTGGGAAAAGCACACAGAATGTGCAAATTGAACATATTTAATTCTGTATTAACTTTCAATGACAGTTTTTTCTTCTAGAGAGTTACCTAGATCTACCTCAAATGCTTCTGTAGCCTACACAGTCTATTAAAATGACCAAAATTTTGTGTTTAAGTTTTCAAACTTATATATAAAGTTCATTCATCCTCAAGAAGCACAGTTGTTTTTCCTTGTCAATAAATCAGAACTTTATATATTTAACAAATCTAAAAAATATACATTTAATTGTATGAGCTCAATTTATGAAAATATATCTTATGCTTTATTACTTACTTTCAAGTAGTTCAGTTTCTTAATATGTGGACAATTTGTATACTCAAACTGTTATTTTTATATGACAAATCCCCTTTCAGTAGCGTTAAAAATAATCCATTAAAATTCTCTGTAATACAGCTGAGAACTTTCTTAGAAATTATTCCAGTAGTCCATCCTGCTGTTGATAAGTTAGTGTCACTAAATAGGATGAAATGAGGTCATTTAATCACACAGATCATTAATTCACAAAAATGTATCTCATCTTTGCTGGAATCCTGAAATAACTAGAGTCAAATTTTAAAAGTAGGTAACTAGACAAAATAGTTTCCTTGTAAGCAATTTGGGTTGATGTTGAGGTTTTTGTTTTTTGGAGGTTTTTTTGGGGGGGAGGGTTGTTTGTTGTTGGTGGTGGTTGATTGGTTTAGTGTTTTTTTTTTTTTCTTTTGGTTTTGTTTTTCTCATTTTCTTGTACCATATTCTAATTTTATTAAAACCGCATAGGAAGCCTGTGCATCAAAAGGTATTGGTTACTTTCAGTAATGGGCACTTCAGGGTGTACTTTTGTGGAATTTTGTGACAGAGCATGCTCTTTATTTTTGCACCTCAAGATTAGAGGGAGTATATATCAATACAGATAGATCAAATAGAATCAGACAATATCTTTAGATATTGCATGAAATAATTTCCTAAGTCCTTTTCTCTCTTAGTAAAACACATCTTCTGAAACTGTTTTTCGGGAAATTGCATAAAAATATAGCTCGGGTGACCTGTTACTGCTATATATTGATGACCTTTTACAGGAGATTTTACAGGCATTATTTCTGAACTTTAGGCAGGTCAGGTCAAGTGTAATATCTTTTATGTTTTGCTTTGTTCCTCACTATCCTACTCTAGGTTTAATTGACAATAAATTGCATGCATTTTCTCCAAGTTGAGTTTATTTTTCCCTTAATTTTTTCTAGTGTCTAGGTTTGGAAAGACAGGTGTCTGCTAAGGAAGGCAGGAGCCTCCCTTGAAATGGAAAAATGTAAACCCCTTCCCTCTGAATAGTTATAAATTTGAAATTAAGGGGAGCTCTCAGGCAAAAAAAAAAAATATGGGAGCAGGAATAACAGTTCTTTATTGGGGAAGAAAATTTAAAAAAAAAATAAATAAACAATGCAGTGAACCAAAACAGCACTGATAGAGTCAGAATACAACCTGACACCCTGTTGGACAGGGTGTTGGTAGCAGTCCAGCTGGGAATTATAGCTGCAGTCCTTCTGGAGTGTCAGGTGTGGTTCTGTAGGAGCAGTGATCCTGTAGAAAAAGGGTGTAGTCTTCCTGCAGTGGAAGAGGCAGCTGCTGCTCTGGGAAATCCAGTGCAGGAAAAGCTGTACTGGTGTTCCAGAAACTCAAGTTTATATCCTGGTAGAAATGCTTGGCTCCTCCCTCTGGGCGGAGCATCTCACAATGGGATGTTATTGTTCTTATCAATCACGCAGTGACAATCAATAGCCCAGTATCAGCAAAAGTCTTCCCTGAGGGAGGACTGGTTCTGGAAGAGATAAGGAAAACCGCTCACTTAACAGAAGAAAAGTGCCATACAGATGGTAATAGAATACATCTTGCTTCTCAATCTGGGATATCTAGTAAGGGATTTCCATGTCTTTATCTCAACCAATGATATATTTAATCTAATTTTCTCTCCCCATCCTGCTAACAAGAGGGAGTAAGAAAGCAGCTAGCTGGGTAGAGGTCTGGAAGCCATACAGGGTGAATCTGCCACACACCCACAAGCATCAGTGCTGTGAATCAGCTGATTTAAGAAAAAGAAAAGTAAAAATATGAACCTTCATTATTTTAACATCCTTGAGTCTCTCTTGGAACAAAGGATGAAGCTTGTAGGAAGAAAGTTCTAAAATATTTAATTTCAGGTTATTCATTGATACAAGCAACGTAAGAATTTTTTTATAAAATTCTTGCAATAGGGGGAAAGAACTTTAACAATAAGTCCTATAAGCAGGATGGAAGGGCCCTAAATAAACCTTCTACTCAGTACTGTGGTAGAGCTAAGTGCTACACCTATAGCAGCTCTGTCTGGAAGGTGACACTGGAAAAGCAAGGTATTCCAAGGAGTCTGAAACTTTTGTTCCAACACAGCAAGGCATCGTGTGTTGTTAAATAGTATCGTCTTTTTTTTTCATCAATTTTATTGGAAGAAATTCTAGCCTCTTTCCTTGGAGTAGAGTAAACCTCCAGTCAGTACCAAAAATACTGAGGAAAATGGTAGGCACTGTTTCTTGCCATCACTTGCTGTCCCCATATGATCTTTATCATTAGAAACATAAGGACTGATCAGTATTGATTAATATGTATTCTGAATTCAGTGCAATAAAAGTGCAACCTAATACCATCTTCAGTGATGAAGGCAATGGTCAAGGAAATTCAAGTGATTATATATGTACAGCTACTATTTGATACTTGATTTAATATGTGATGTTGGAACTAATATGGTGTTGGCTCAATATAGAATGAATGTAATTCTCCACAAAAATCTATCAGAAAATTGAAGTGCAGATAACTGATGAGAAAGTCCTAAAGGACCTGTGTTGTGTTCCAACCTTTGTTAAGATTAATGTGTCCAGAAAATATTTTACCTATCAGTGAACCAGTATGCTTAGCAGGAAAAAAGGATCCATAGAGACTCTTAGATCAGATCTTGTTCCAAGAAATAATGTACAATTTCAAACCCATGGATCCATTCCCTGTATGTTTTATTGCCTTGAAGTTTGTTTGTACATTCTTTTTCTTTTATGTGGCTCAGTCTTCAGATTGTTTTTATCAGTCCCTGATGTTTTTTTTTTCATTTTGGCTATTTATATTGCTCATCGAAACACTATTAATTCTTTGGGGTTGCTTTCAAATTTGTTTTATATTGCTTCCTTCAGGTGGTTTTATGAAGATGTGTGACCTGTTACCCTTTCCCTTCTGCTTCCTTTGGTATTTCACCTTTTTTCTCTATGAAAACAAATATTTAGAATCTTGTATTTGTTGCAGGCATGTTTGAAGACTAATTAAATTTCTGTTTCTTGCAGACAGGCTAGTTAGCAAGAATTTTTATTTTTAGTCACTAACTACTCGTTTCCTTTTCTGATTAACCTGCTACTTGTTTATTTTAGAGTTTTAATTTTAAATTTCTTTTGTTTTTAAATTACTTTTATAGATGAGTTTTTTTAGTTGAATTTTTAAGTTCACCTGTTTTATTCGTATAGGATAAATATTTTAAGTGTTTCAAATTTGGTGAGATTGTTTTTGCAGGTTTACTTCTTCCTTTTGTTCACTTGAGGCAAAATATTGTGTAATCATGATAGCCTTTTATGTAGGGAATGACTCACTCTTTTACTCACTTTTCTTTTAGTCTTTCAGCTAGATGAGAGTAGGAGTAAACTGAAAATTTTCATTTTTGTGTGTTTCAGTGTACATGAATATGCCATTAGTCTTTTCTTTATATCTGAGAAGTTCTTAACTTAATACTTTATTCTGAAAAAAATAAAATCATTGATGACTTAAGGAAGATTAAATTATTAGAATAACATAAAGATTAAGCATCAGCAGCTGAATGAAACTGTAGCAACAAAAATATTTCTAACCCAGCTGTTTCCATGACAACCTCCCTTCTTAGGTTTCAAAAAACATTTCTGCATTACTCCTGTGCTACTCTTCATTTCTGTTGTATGTTATTTAAATTGATAAATATTTCCATTTTATTAATATAGAATATTGGATGAAACACATGACAGAAAATATTGTTCTATTTGTATTACAATAGTGTCATGATGCCTGATTTATATTAGGAGCACTTATATAACATGCTTTCTTCATGTTGTTTTCATTTTCAGTGTTACTATGATCCAGGGAGTTCAATAGGTTTTGTTTTGTTTGTTTGTTTGAAGGGCAATCCTTGTTGTTGCAAACAAAATAGGAAATAGTTGGATATATCACGATTTAATTTCCCTATTTTGTGGTTGTATAGAAAACATGCATACAGATGAGATGAACATTTTCCTAGAGGTACCTGTATTTTGTATCAGAGTTTAAACTGGGAGACCTTGCATTCAGAAAACAAAGTTTTAGCTAGCAGAAGATGGATGAGATGAGATGAGATGAATACCAGCTGATCTGATTTACTCTGTGACTAAAGACACTGCAATAAAAGTGGATAGAGATCTCCTTAGCATTATTCTGATGCCCTTTTTTCATGTTTACAAATGAATTTTGGATATTTTTTTTTAATTGGCATAATTTTCCTCCATATTCTTCTCATCCTACCTTTAAGATTCTTAAAACAGTTCCTCTATTTTAATAAAGTGCAATGTTATGCTTTAATTCACCATCTGTACCTAAAAAGAACAAGTGAAAAATTCATATGTATTATAACTAAATGTGAATCATCAAAAAAATAACACAAAGGATGATACGTGTAGCAGGATGATAAGGGCAGAATTGCAGTCTGTACAAACAGTGAAAATTAGCTGTAATAAGGCACAATTTAAAAATTCAATAAAATGAAACCTCACAAAAGCTACCATACAATTTTATTATGTTCAGCATAATTGGCAGTCCTTTTTGGAGGATAACTCGGGACTGAAATAGTGAAGCTGCTGCCCAAATTGAAGCACACTGATTGAGACCCTATCTGGATATGTTCTGACTTCAGCAATTGAAAATAAAAATTTAAATTGATTAATAGTATTAATAGTCCAGATACCTTGTAGTCTAGGCTGCCCACACTACCTCTATAGGCAGTCCTCAAATCAAGTACTCAGTCCAAACAGAACCAGAAAGTTCTGCGACCAGATTCACAGTTCACTTTAAAAACAATAAAGCAATGCTGATGTAATTAGCAATAACATAAAGGTCACGAGTGATAAATTTTGCATAACTGTTTCTCAAGAAAGGAACACCTGCACAACTCAGTGGAGTTTACTACAGCATTATGTATCAAATGTAGCTTTACTTATGATCCTAGTTATGATCAAATTTAATGGTGATCGAAATGGTTAAGTTGGGATCCCTTTCCCAAGGTTAATTGATTCTTCAACAATATATTTTCATTTTCTCTAATTCTAGACTCTTATGTCAATTACTCTTTTGTATGTCTTTTCTTACATATGGCCTGTACACTTGAGACAACCTGTTTATCTATGCACCCTGTGACTTTTTCTTTGGTGCAGATATTTCTATAAACCTAGTATTTGCACAGAACCAGAATGGTTTGGATTGCAAGAGACCTTAAAGATCCTCTAATTGCAGCACTCCTGCAGAGACCTTCCACTGGACTAAATTTTTTAACCCAACCTGGCCTTGAACACTTCCAGGGATGAGATATTCACAACTTCTCTGGAAAACCTCCTCCAGTGCCTCACCACCCTTACAGTAAAGACTTTCTCCCTAATATTTAAACTAAATCTGCCCTCTTTCAGTTTGAAACCATTGCCCCTTTTCTTTGTCACTATCTACCCTTGCTTTCATAAACCCCCTTTTAGGTATTAGAATCCATCCCCATCTTGTCCTCTCACTACATACACTCGTACCCCAAAGCCCTTTTCTGTCCTTTCTGTTCTGTTCTTGCAAACCTTGCCAAACCTCTGCCCAGCTTGTATTTGTTTTTGGGATTGCCCTGTCCCAGGTATGGAATCTTGCATTTTATATTTTTCAACTACATCTCAAACATGCCAAGGTCCCTTTGGATGTCATCCCTACCCTGCAGCATGTCCACTGCACCACACAGATTGCTGTAGTCAGCAAAGTTGCCCAAGGGTGCACTAAATTCCATTGTCCTAGTGCCAACAAAGATGTTAAACAGTGCTGGTCCAAATAGTGACTCCTGAGAAATGTCTTTTGTTACTGATCTCAACTTGGATATTGAGCCATTGACTGCATTTTAGTGACATTTTTATGAAATAAGTTCAATATAAACTTTCTTGGTTACATGTGTAGTTTCAGTTTTATCTTTGCAGATTTCTTATGATACCTAGAAATTCAATTTACATATCAGTATTATGATAAAACCACATTCGGATAAAGAAAAACTCATAATAATACCACTTAAAATATACATATAATATCTCTGTAGATGCATATTATTAATATATATTTATGACTGTTCATGTACGTAATCAAAATTGTTTATGGAAATTTATTTGATTTAACAAACAAAATTATAGATTGATGGAAAATATCTGTATGTACTTTCGCAGGGAAACATTTCAATAGAAAGTTCACTGACTTTTAACCTTTCTATATGTGATGAATTTTTCTCATCAAGAAACTTTATGAAATGTTTTTTAAACTAATTTCCATGTAAATTTACTTATTTAACCTGTGCATAATTTTATTTTGTCTTCCTTTTCTTTTTTAATTGAATGAGAAATATATTCTTATTTATCTGGATGTGGTTGTTAAACCATGCTGTACTTCATGGGAACACATCATCACTGTATCATTTCTATGCCTTCCTTTGGTACCATTTATTATACTCCTATATGTTAATGCAGCCTTGCCAGATGTGTTTCTTTACTGTTTATGAATTGATATTGATAAAAGAGCTGGGAAAAGACACTTACCCTTGTAGAAAAAAGATATCCTTGCAGACCAACTTTGAATGACAAATTTATCACTGATGAGCACTGTCACACAATGAAATAATAATCCATTTTGGTTAGCAGTGCAGAAGACCTGTATGAAGTTCAAGTCTGCCTTCATAACCTGGCATGGTTATTCTCTCCAGTCTATTTTGCATAAACTGTGGTTAGACAGGAAACTGAATATCTGGTTACTCTTTCTACTAGGCAGGAATCCAGCCCAAAACCAATCTGCAAGTCCTCCCTGAGAGGATTCAGCAGCTTTCTTCCTTAAGCTTGTAACTCAGACTGTGCCAACTGTGTCAGCTGGACTTTCAGAGAATAAAAAGCATGCTTTGACAGCTGGATGGGGAGTCTGTACATCAACCAGCAGAGAAATAGAGCATAGTACAGATTGCACATAATTCCAAGAGAATTATTCAGCTTTGCTAACTGGGATTTATTTAAACTTCAGTTGAACTTCTTGGTTAAATTCAAGTTTCTTTTTTTTCAAGCAAGTTCATTTAGTTTCCTCTTCATGAAATTAACTTCCTTGTCATCCAAAACAAACCTTTAATCTTTTTAAAATTTCCATTGGTTTTTGCTGTTATGGAGTTTATATTC
This sequence comes from Taeniopygia guttata, assembly GCF_048771995.1. Classification (NCBI taxonomy): domain Eukaryota; kingdom Metazoa; phylum Chordata; class Aves; order Passeriformes; family Estrildidae; genus Taeniopygia; species Taeniopygia guttata. The sequence goes on along the minus strand of NC_133027.1, from coordinate 28,477,147 downwards.
CTCATAGCAACTCATATAATGCAGTGTTTTGGATTTGTGACAAAATAAATGTTGATATTATACCAATGTTTCTTGCCAAGTAGTGTTTGCACAGCAAGGACTTTTCTGTTTCTCACACTACCCTGCTGGCAAGTAGGCTGGGGATGCACAAGGAGTTGGGAGAGGCCATAGCTGGACTGCTGAGCCCAACTAACCACAGGGCTATCCCATACCATATGACATCATTCTCAGCATATAAAAATGAGGGAAGAAGGATGTGAGGGACATTTGTCTTCCCAAGTCATGGTTGGGCATGATGGAGCTCTGCTTTCCTAGAGATGGCTGAGCAACTGACTGCTGATGTGAAGCAGTGAATAAATTCCTTGTTTTTCTTTGCTTGCATGCACAGCTTTTCTTTTCCCATTAAACTGTCGTTTTCCAAACCCATGAGTTTTTCTTACTTTTTTTCCTTCCAGTTCTCTCTCTCATCCTACTGAGTGAGCAGCTGTGTTGGATTCAGCTGCCCACCGGCATTAACTAATCACATTACCATATCTTTTCCTCTCCATTTTCATTCCATAAAATATAATGCAATTACATTCTAAAGATTAATAAAGGCATTAATATATCAGCATTCTTCTGAAACAGATTTGTTGCATATTCTAGTACGCTTTGAGATAAATTTAGCTCTGCCATTGCAGAGCTGCAGTAGCATTCAATAGCACAATAAATAGTCAATCCCACCAGTAGTTTTCTTTCTTCAGGTATATATATGAAATTATCAGTGAGTAATCCTCTTGTCCACCCACATACATCTTTCTAATAATACTTTTTTTTTTACTTCAAATATACAGTCCTTCAACACAAATTATCTTCTCAAGCTATATATCAACAACTTTGCTGATATCAAGGTACATGCAGTAGAATGGCATGTTTGGGTGATTCTATACCACATGAGCTGTATAGAATGACTACTGCCTTCATCCTCCATGACTTGTTACCATTGTTGAATTGCACTTTTCTGTCATATTACACTGCAAACTCATATCTAATTTGCTAACCATGACCACCCACATACTCTACTACAAGAGAAAGTGCATCTCTCTTTTGAAGTTCTCCATGTTATGAGATTGAATACTCATTTAATTCCTGAGGACTTTTGCTGTAATTAAAGAATTCTAAGTATTCTTCAAAGTGCAAAGAGGATTACCTTTATCTACTGCTGTGGTAATTGTATAAAGCCATAGCTATGAACTGAACACTGAGACTTTAGCATCACTAGTTACACTTACCTTGTTCTTGAACCTTTTTTCTCCACTTATTCTAAAGTAACTGAGTGAACTGAACACAGCATCATACACTTATTATTTTAACATTGTTTTAATGCAGCACGGTTTGTGTTGGAAGGGATCTTAAAGATCATCCAGTTCAAAACCCCACTGCCACAGGCAGGGACACCTCTCATTAGACCAACTTGCTCAACTCCCTATCACATCTGGAACTGAACACTCCCAGGGATGGGACATACCACAACCTGTCTGAATAACCGGCTCCAGTTCTTCACCACTCTTAAAGTGGAAAATTTCTTCCCAACATCTAATCAAAACCTGCCCTTTTAACTTTAGAACCATTGCCCCTTGTCCTGTTACTATTTTTCTGTATAAAAAATCCCTCTCCCTCCTTTTAATAAGCCCCTTTAAGGTACTGGAAGGTCACAATGATGTGTCCCCAGAGCCTTCTCTTCTCCAATCTGAACAGCCCTGACTGTTTCAGCCTGTCTTCATAGGAGAGGTGCTCTGATCATTTTCGTGGCCCTTCTCTGGACCCATTCTAACAAGTCTTTCTCTTCTTGAACCACCCAGACTTGGATGCAGTAATGTAGGTGGGAGCCTCAAGAGGGAAGAGTAGAGGGGGATAATACTCTTCCTTGGCCTACAGTCCATTCCTATTTTGAATCAGCTTTTGGGGTTTGTTGAAGGTCTTTTGGGCTTTTTTATAGCTGGCCTTCTGGGCTGTGAATGCACACTGTGGCTTTTGTACAGATTTTCATCCACAAGGATCCAAAGGAGGACTAGATCAGCTATATGATGTACATGTGTGCTGTAAATAGTAATGGTTGATAACACAAATCACATTCTTAGCTGTTAATTATCCAGACTTTCTTTTTCTCCCTCTTATCTCTGAGTAAGCAGTTTTGGATTTTTAGGTTTTTTTGAGTTTTAAGAACATATGTTGAAAAGATGTATTTTAGGAATAGTTTTCTCTTTCCCCTTTTTTGCTTGGGATGGAAAACATAAGTTATCAGTGAGATAATTACATATTTAGGTATTGTGATTTCCTTACCATAGAATAAATTTTTCTACATTTAAAGTGGCATGTTCAATTTTAGCCACCTTAAGACAAAAATCTATTGTGAATTCTTCACCGTGATACAAAAGGAGAGCTAATGGCAGAGTTTTTCAGTCATAAGAAGCATCAGAACACAACTTTACCATCTGTGGAGTAGATAGAAATAGAACTTTGAGATGTGCGACCTTTTTGAATTTGAAATTATTCACTGAATTTAATGAGATTTTTCATGAAAAAGTCTTATTGCATAAACTTAAACTCAAAAAAGTTTTTTTTTTTAAGGTATCACGTAAATATAATAAGCTGTTTAAATGCTTAAAATATAATTTCTTAGTCTCTAATTTTCTAATTTTAATTATATGAAAAATATATAACAAGGACAGAACTTTTTAACAAATTAAAAATAATAGATTTATGCATATATTCTAGCATATGAAATATTATCTGGCTTTAGAATGAGAAATTAATAGTCAAGACTTTCAAGAAATAATGAGGCAATATTTCATTAAAAGTTTTATTATAATTTAGAGAAAAAAATAGAAAAATCATACATTTCAGGAAGATTTATACCTGTTATAAAAGACAGGCTATCATTACTTGTATTAAGTTGAATACACCAGTTATCTTGTTGCCTTTTATAAAGGCAGATGGTTTTGAGAACATCTCAAGGAATATCAGCAAAACGTGCCAATGTCTCTAATGTAACTATCATTTATGAAAGTGTATTGATCAGATAATTGCACTTAGTAGCTGTGCATGTGATTAATTAAATAATTATTTATTCTACTTAATGAAATCCTGAGAAATAATTAGTTACACTAAATGTCTTCTAATTATTCATTTTCTACAAAAGAATTAATGTATTTCAGATCACCAAAAGAACAGTCATTACCAACCAAACTTGATTACTCAGTGAAATGCATGTGAGATTCCTACTTTTAAGGTAGGAATCAAGTGAAAGTAGTGGAAAGAATATCAGTGAGTTAATTAGACTTCAACCATCAAATTGAAACTATGTTTAGAGTCTATTCTTTATATCTACAATACTATGAGGTTTAGGAGATTTTCAAATTAGTATCACAAATGTCTGAAAGGTCCTAACAGCTTTTCACTTCCACTCTGAGACACTCAAAACCTGTTTAAAAGTCTGCTTCTCTAAGACATTGCACAAAAAATATAGTCCATAGGAAATAATGCAGATTATAACTACTCTGCAAAATGTGCTTACTTCCCACTTCCTGTCTCACTCCTCCCGCCAAAAAAACCTCAACAATCCCTAGTAATATTAGAAGGGAAATCCTGACAGAAGATCAAGTCATGCTTACAAGTCCTGGGATTTTTTTGTATTGTAGGTAACTGCTTTTATTGAAATATTTATTTTGCAGTAACTGAACAGTAACTGTTCAGCATTTAGGTGTAGCTACCAAGTGGCATCTTACTAGAAAGGCCTCAGAGAGACAAGTCGAAATCTTGACTCTTGTGAAACATTATGGATTTTACTGGTTATTTACAGTAAATCATGCATTTTCCAAGACGAATATAGCTTTGAAAAAGAGAATACTTTATGAAGTTCTAACTTTAGGATCACTGGAAAAATATCAGAGTGTTTAAATGTTGTCTTGGCTGTCAAGATAGGTTCAGTTCATCTATATTTTCCTGAGAAGAAAAATAAAAAAAATGTTCTAATAGAAAAAATTGTTTTGGAAGAAAAATGCCTTATAACCAAAACTAAAACAAACAAACAACAAAAAAAAAGTGGTGTTGCCATGGTGCTTCATTTTATTTATTTCATAACTTACTATCTCTGATTATATTTCACTGCTAAATTATAATCTTTATGTTTTGTGAGATATGTGTTGCATCTTCTGAGTCTCACAGCTGCATCTCAAAGTCATCTGCAGTCAAATTTTCTCAACAAGTTAGGCTGTTTTAGTGAAACAATTGAGTGTTAAAATTGGAATGCTAGCCTTGGCAAAATGACAGAAGCAAATGGCAACTGTGTATTGTCAAAATGCGAATGAGCAATTGGCTGGACAAACAGTGCAGAACAAAGGAGAGGTCTGAGGAAAGCGACAAGAATGTGAATTATACATCAGTTTTACTGATAGACGTTCTTTTTGTCTAAATGGCAGACAGAAGAATATGACCAAAAAAAAAGCTTTATTGTCATTCAGGTGATTGTTCCTCATATATATATCTAAAGATATATCAATTGCATATAGTTTTTTTAATAAATATAGCTTATAAACTTAACAAAGATATTACAATAAATCATAATAGAGGTGCTTGCTCTGAGCGAAATAGAAATAAATAGAAATGCAATTAAGAAAACCATTAAATTCCTCCAACTATTTCTGGTTTTAGTTGTATATTTTGGTACCTATTTTTATTAAGATGACTTGAAAATGAATTTATTTTGCATGTGCTTTATGGTGTCCTGCACATCAACAGGTGGATCAAGCTGTTAACTAGCCATGATGAAAAAGCTGAAATAACATACTCGTACGTGGTCCACACATTTTTGAAAGGACAGTTTATGTATTCATAATGCTAAGGATATTAATCAAAATTATTTTATACTATTAGGGAATTTTGTTCTTTTAGCTAAATTGCAATGATTACTTAATCACAGTATATAATTTCCACCATGTTTAGTAGTCTATCACTCATGAGTAATATTAATATTCACAGAATTCAACTGCTATTTGAAAACATGGAATGTAACGTAAATAGTTGGTTGCCTGGCACACTGTAGGGACTGTAGGATAAAGATTCTGACCCTTATATATTAAGTTACATCTATTTGAACATAATGAATTGTATTTGAACACAATTAAAGATCTAAGGAGAGATACATCAAAACAAAGAGATTAATTCCCAAAGAACATGCTGGCCTGGATACGAAGTGATATAGCAATATAACTATATAAAATATAGTTATGTCCTAAAATGCTATGCAAAACATGTCATGATGTTGCTTTATTAACTGCTTTTTAACTAAGTAAATCCTCTTTACTGTCTTTGTTTGGGTTTTTTTTTAATAGTAACTTTTACCATTTAATACTAAATTTTGATCATAGTGTTCAATAGCAATATTTGGAAAGTAATGCTAAAGCATTAATTTTGTCTCAAAAACTGAAGGTTAATATTACAAGACAAGAAATTTTTTAAGAAACCAAATAAAATTCGCAGAAATATGAAAGAAACTGATGTACAGAATAAAGTTAAATTATTCCCTCACCTACTTCAGTAAAAGTGAAGAACTGTAATTTAGTTTTTAAAAAAAAGTCATATGATATATATGATTATATGGTATTTTGAAAGAATCCTTGAGGCCACCACTAACACTTTAATTATAATTTGTTGTCAACACATACTGAGAACCACAGCCTTTTACCCTGCTGGAAGTATCACTGCTGTTTGTAGACAGGCTGACTACTGAGCACTGTGGGTTTACATTCTTATGTGGCAGATTTGTTGGCAAAAGCCATCACAGATTTAACAAAGCTAAACTGGGTTTAACCAACTTGATTGCTTTCAATGATGAAACAGTTTGTTCAGTGGATTATAGAAGAGTTGTGAATTTACTTCTTTGATTTTAGTAAATCACTTTGGCACAGCCTCCCACAACAACCTTTCTGACAATTTGGTGAAGAAATGGACTGTACAGAGAGACCAGTGTTGGAGCAAAAAGGCCTGTACTGTTCATATCTCTTTTTGCATCACATTTCTTTATCCACAGAAAGAGTGGATAAAGTTGAACTGGCACCCACTCATGACTGGGTTCGTTCAGGGTTCAAATTTTTCAATATCTTTCTAGACTATATGGATGACAGGACTGAATGCATCATCACCATGTTTGTGCATGACATTAAACTGGATTAAGTGATTTAGTCAGAAGGAAGAGCACCCAAAGAGATTTTGACAGGCATGAAAAGCTGGGTCAGCAAGAATCACAAAAGTTCAGCAGGGTTGAATACAAAGTCCAGTTACTGGAATAATCCCAAAGAGCAACATGAGCTGGGGTCTTTACCCTTATGAGCAGGTGGGAATTTTTGTCTGCTGGGAAGGCACTGGGACCAGTGTGTGTCGCAAGCTGAACTTAAACCTGTGGGACATACTTCAGCATATGCTTAATTTGCTTTCATACTTCAGAAATGGACATCCTGAGCCAGAAACCGTGTCCTGGACTGCAACATCTAGCAGATGGTGAACAGTTCAAGGGAGGTGGTTTCTCAGCTCTCCTTATTAACTAAAAAATTTATTTATTTAAAACAAATGCCAAACATTATACCTAGCAAAGCAGTGTGGAAAAAAATCTGAAGACAAGGTATAATTTCTTACAGAATACCCGGTAGCTGTATTTGAAAAATCAATCTTATTAAAGTTCATTGATTTTTTAATAAGTGAATATGTTAAAGACTGTACAAATGTTATGCAATAATTCAATAATAGAGATAAAAGATGGAGGAGGAATACTGGGCATAAAGGATCATCAATGCAAATTAATAATTTGGTGCATTCTATATCAAGCCATTTCCTGGAAAGGATCTGATAATCTGACAGTTCATTATAGATAATGTATGTATGTACACAAATTTCATGGAAATATAAATTAAGAAATATATCCAACAAATAGGCTAATATAGTAACAATATTTTCCATTACATTGGCAGGGAAATAAATCCTATATAGAAAGAAACAGTTGAATTGCACATTTTCTCTTTTTTAATCTTCCAGCAGGAGAGAAATTTCTCCCCCTTCCCCATGCCTCAGTCTTCCTTTTCTGGAGTGCTAATAAAGGAAGGACCCAGCTTAACTCCTCAATTGAAAAGGCAAAACAAATTAGGTGCAACAGTCATGCTGATTTTTTTTTTTTTTCTTTTAATGATAAACATAGGAAAACAGAAAGGGATGCTACAACTGACTTGGAAAAAAAATCAGGTACAGCCAGTATTTGTTCTATGTACAAGATCAGGTTTTATTGTAGTCTACCAGGCAGGTCACATCTGTAATCACTATTTATAATGCAGTCTTTGCCCTAGGGCTCAGCAAGAAGATATCATGCACTAGGAATTCTCTGTGCGAGTAAATTCTGGTAAAGCCGGTCAGTATCTGCTCCTAGTTCTCTCTGCATAGTATCTCTCATACCAACATTTTAGCTTGTACCATTGCCTAGACCGTGAGCAGGGACTTTTCAACCCTCACAGGAAATAAAAAATCAGCCAAAGATCACAAATCAAACCAAATTCCTTTCCTATTCTTAGATGTGAAAAAGAGAACATTTAGAACATGTGGTTTTTTTTGAGATCAGGCTGGAGAGGGGGCAGCCTGATCTGATTTTATGTATTTGTGTTTGGTGTTTTTTTTGCATTGAATCTTGCACTTCTAAGCTGTGCTTTCCATAGGGTCTAGTCTTTGGATTTGTAAAAAAAAAGCAAAATAGAAACCAAACTTGTACACTGTTATCAACAAAAGTACAGGCTGTTGTCATAATAATATATGGCTTTCTTAATCTTGCCAAGACAAAGTTTTGTGCACAAACCTGTGAATGATTGAGCTCTTGCTCCTAATTTCACTGGTAACTAACTATGCCAAGGCAATTCAGAGGTAAATCACAATACGTGAGCTCCTTCCTGAAAATTTCATTCTCAGGCAACATGACTGTAAAATAATTTTTTGTTTCGGCTGGAGTAAAATACTTTGATCTTTTAAGTACTATGGTGGAAAAAACAGGTTATCAAGTACTTGACTGTGTCATGTTAACATGAGTCTAGTAAATGTGTGAGCTACGAAGAGCTTCAGTCTTTTTACATTATATAAAATAGGGCAGGATATCGTAACATAGTTAAAAGTTTTCAGTTTTCCTTAATCTGATTCTGGGCAAGCATGTGTTTAAGCCAGAGTGAAAACTGCAAATATCAAGCTCCATGGCATCCTTTTTATCTTACAGTGTACTGTTTGTATTCCAGATTCTCTCAAGAAGAAACAGGTGTTTTAGCTGCTGCTGGAATTCCTTGAAATGGAAAAGATAATAGTACAGACATCTTCAGTAAGATAAGGCTTTCACCCTGGTAGAATATCCCAAAGAACACCAGACCTTATAGATAGCATCAGGAGCTGGAAGCACGTGGAGAGTCTCTAATAACATTCTTGTTAGTACGAGTTCCTTAGCTAGAGATGGTATTAATTTAATTAATCTTGAGCTACCTTCCTCTGAAATAGTCATGGATAAATTACATAGCTGCATAGTAGGCAGAGGAAAAGAGATATTTTTAGAGAATTATTAATTTAATAATTTTTAGATCTATTTTGTATTAAATCAATCCCATTTGAAAACTTCATGAACAGCTTTTTCTCAGAAAATATTGATGTCTGGAAGCAAATAATTTTATCTGCTTCTATCTATCTGAACTTTCTCCTAAGGCTTACTGTGTGTTTGTGTGGGTGTGCTAAAATGAAATTATAAATCAGCTTAGACTGCCCTGGGTTTCCATTGCACTGGAACAGGACTGCAAAGATAAGAGAGTGTGCAACTTAGCCAATTAATTCAGATATTGAGAATGGCTCAATCTCTGGGCCACTCAAAGAATTTCAAAGACTATCCTTTGAGCTATAAGGACCCTTCCTTCATGAATAAAACCATAACTCCTAACATCTCCGAATAGTGAAAGAGGAACAAGAAGTTATACACATGCCTTTGGGTATGATTTTTAACAGTAAAGGAAATTTTGAATTGAAAATGTTTTTTCATGATGAGAACACACAGAGAGGCTTAATAACTTCTGATATGCCCGTGGCAGTTATTCACAGTGCATTTTAATCTTTAGGATCATCTTAAGAAGAAATTGAAGAATGAAGCATCATATAAATAAAATAATTTGTTTTACAGTGTGGTGTTCATCACTGCCATATGATGGAATTTATGTAGCATTTGAAATATCTGGCCTTTCTCAAATTATTATGGAGCCTTACTTCTTCTATCTTCCTGTTAGAAAACACAATTTTTCCTCTCAGGATACAGGGATTTGCCAATTCTTATCTTTTTGAAATCAATTTTTTGTGAACAAAAGTTACCAGAGATGTAATAAAAACATTGTCAAAATTGTATTATTCTTTTTGGAAATAGTTAATTATTCCTTCTGTAACTAGAGATCTGATATAACTTTATAAAATTGATAAAAAGTAAGCTTTATCCTGTATTTTCTATTTGTACCAGCAATTCAGGTTGTGGGAGGCCCTCAAGAGGTAATCTATGTCAAAATAACATTTAAGTTGAAAGTTAAATGAATTTGCTGAGTGGCTTGTCCAGTAAAGAGCTGAAAACCTCCAGTTTTGGTAGAGATGTCACAGACTCTCTGAGAGATCTGTTCCAGTTATTCAGGGACCCACATCTGACCTCCTCAGCAAGTTCATGGATGACCACAAACTGGGGTAAAGAGCTGGTATTTTGAAAGGAGGTGTTGCCATTCAGGATGGCTAATAAAGATGTAGAAATGGGCCAATAGAGCCTCTGGAAGTTCAGCAAAGACAAACAGAAAATTCAGCCACTGAGAAGAAGCCTCTTGCATCAGTGCTGAGGTTGATGTACTGGGAAGAGGGCTGCAGAAAAGGTCCTTGGTGTGTCTTGAACCAATTAGCAGGAGTCAGGACTGCACTCTGGTGGTGATAAAGGCCAAGCGCACAGGAGGCTGCTGTGGTGGTTTGACCTCAGCTGGTAAGTTCCCCAACATGTGCACACTGACTGCTCTGCAAGGGCATGGGGGAGAGAATCAAAGGGAAAAAGTGAGAAACACTTGCTTTGTGCAAGCAAGGCAAAATAAGAAATGAGTTCACCATGTCCCATCCCAGGCAGATGTTTATCCACCTCCAGGAAAGCAGGGCCTCAGCACTCGTAAGTCAGGAAGACAAACACCATGAAAAACACCACAAATGCCCTGGCCCCACTTCTACCTTCTCTTTCTGATTTTTTACTTCTGAACAGAATATCACGTAGCATGAAATATCTCTTTTCTCTATTGGGGTCAGCTGTGTTGGCTGTGTCCTCTCCAGCCTCCTCTCTGAGAAGGCAGACTGGGAAGAAGAAAAGGTCTTGACACTGAAAGCACTGCTCAGCAGTGCCAATATGTTAACACTGTCTTGGTGAGAAAATCAAAACAGCACCATAGAGAGGTTATGAATGGAATCCCATCCATGGCAGGCAGAGCCAGCACAGCTGTATTAGTGAGATCATTGCCAGCTGGCTGAAGGCAGCTGTCACTGCACAGGGGAGGCCACAGCTGCAGTAATAGGTCTCCTTCTGGGTCCAAGGGAAAGAAACATGTTAATAAAGGAAAGCAAATTAGCAGTTAGAAGCAGTTAGACAGATTAAATACATAAGCTGAGAGGAGACAAGAAGAGGCTTTGTTTGTTTAGCTCAGGGAAGAGAAGTCAAGCAGGAGGCTTTAATTCCAGTCCAATGCAGAAGGTGGAGCAGACTTTTGACTGACATGTGCAACAGAAGGGCAGGGGCTGTTAGCCAAAAATTGTAGCAAAGCTCCTGAGAGATTGCAGAATTGACATCCTTTGAGTTTCTCAAATACAACTTGACACAGACTTAAGCACCTTTAGCTGCCTTGGAAGGTAAACCTGCTTTGAGCAGGAGGTTTAAGTTAGATGACCCAACTCCTACTAACCTAAATTACTTCACAATTCAACTGAATGGCTATTTCTTCTCCATATTACGCACTAAACCAGTTTGAAAGAAAATTCAGGCTTTATTTCTGTCTGCAATCCTTTTGTCTTCTTAAAGAGCTTCTTACCTAGATTATTTAGAATATGAATGTAAACATGTGAGCTCAGAGTCTCTTGTGAAGCTTTCTGAAATGTTTCTGATGCTATTTCCATAATAGATCTGCTTCTTACAATTAGCACAAAACCCAGCAGTTTCATGCTGTTTCCCAGATAGAGTTAACAAGCAGTTCCTTTGTATGTATTTAATAAACAATTAATTTACCTGTACTGATATATCTTGAGAGAACATGTTTATGTTAATACTTTTCTGTCACAGCATTTAAAGATACTATTTTTTTTAATGGGGAAAAAGAAACATTTTTTTAAGGTCCTTGAAAAGGAGCTAAGAGAATAAAAGAACAATCCTTGTCTTTTTATCTTTCAAGTGAAACCTTTGTGTAAGTAAATATGAGTCATTTGGACTTGCTACCTGCTGAGGTAAAGTACTTGTTTGCTGTAACACTGCAGATATAATTTTTTTAAAATATAATTTATGTAAAATTGAGTTTCTGTAAAGGTTTGAACTAGTGAGAGGAAGTGAAGATGTTTTAATATGTTCTTTCCTAAGGCACCTTCTAAATGATGACAAATAATAACAGGATGAAGCCTCTATTAGATGGTACCTCATAGGGTATGAAGCTGTACTTCAGGGATACTGAGAAAGTATAATGAAAAATCATTAGGAATTTTAAAAGAGAATATGAATTTTCTTTTATATCTCAAGAAGTCATTACATACTATTGCTGTGCTCAAGTGTCTTTCCATGATTTCATTATTAACCTTAATTTCCAAGAACTCTATAATTCAGCCATTTTAAATCATATTACAAATGCACCTTTTATGTCAAAAAATTTGAATATACTTGGCATTATTGGCTTAGGGTCAGACAGTACTAGAAACCTGAAAAGATACTGTTTTTGAAAGATCATGTGCTGAAGTGGTGATGTTTAGGTCAAATTTGAACAAAGCTTAATTTAAAATAATGGGTTGGACTTGCCTGTCAACCAATTCAGTCTGTGGAATAATCAGTAGTTCAAAAAACAACCTAGACAGAAGAGACAATGAGAAGAAAATGTCTGGGGAAAAAAGTAAAATGTCAATGCAAGAAAACGCAGAGAAAAGTAGCTGTGAGTTCTGCAAGTATCCCAGAGATGGAGTAAATTATGATTTCACCTAAAATTGTTCTGAGTAAGTCAGATCACTGATTAAGTTTTAACTTAACTACCCATGAGCTGTAACATTATGTATATGTCTATTTTTGAGAATTAACATATTTTTCACAATCATACTTGAAACCATTTTATTTTTATCTACACACAACATGAACCTGGAAATTTCTATCATTGCCTCCATTTTTACATTTCATGAGTTAATCTTTCCAGCAGGGGGTGTCTTCTTACAACTTCTCCAACATGAGTCCTCACCATGGGCTACAGTTCTTCATGAGCTGCTCCAGCATAGTCAGGGGGTATAGTTTGTCAGGAACTAATTCAAGGGGTATAGTTTGTCAGGAACAGGCTGCTCCAGCGTGGATCCTCCACAGGAGGACAAGGGGTCACATAACTCCTGCCAGCAAACTCGCTCCAGTAGGGTTTCCCAGCCTTTTTTCGGCATTCAGCAGCTCCGATGTGGGACCCTCCATGGGCTGCAGGGACACAGCTGCTGCACCATGATCTGCACCATGGACCGCAGGGGAATCTCAGCTCCAACACCTGGAGCATCTTCTTCCCTTCACTGACCCTGGTATCAATCTGAAAGAATTGTTGCTCTCGCATACTCACTCCTCTCTTCTGTTGCCATTGTGAAGCAGTTTTTGTCCACCCTTCTTAACTGCCGTATCCCAAAGGCTCTACTGCTGCTGCTGATGGGCTTAGCCTTGGCCAGTGGCTGATCCTTCTTGGAGCTGAATGTCATTGGCTCTATTGGACATGGGAGAAATTTCTGGCAGCTTCTCACAGAAGCCACCCCTGTGGCCCCCCTGCTACCAAAACCTGGCCATACCCCAGTACATCAATGAAATTACATTTAAAAGTATGAAAATTGAATCACGTTTATGGCTTGCAACCTTATCTCTTTTAAATCACAGCTAGTTGGTACCACTTTGTCTACCAATACTATTCTTTTAATGGAAATATGTTTTGTGATGCAAATGCATAGTTAAATGCTTCTACCTCTTGTTAAAAAAAATCAAAACCATTTATGTATTGTTTTAGTGAGCAACATAACTTTTAATATATATATATGAAAAGATTAATATATGTGATTCATCTATATGAAAATAATATGGGCTTTCAGTACAAAAAGAAAAAGTACATATATATGTAATTTTTGTGACTCACAATGCATCATATGAAGACGAGAAGTGTTTGTTGTGAAATGAATGTGACTGAAGATATAATAATTCATATATGATAAAGTGATAAGAAGTTGTTGATTTGGGCTTCTTGAGAAAACCCTGTCTGTAGATGACCAGTTTCACCTGCCAGTATCAGCTTAATCAATTCCTGATTTCACTAGACAACTTTAATTTATTCTAAAATCCAACCACTGTATGTGAATTTGAGTTCCTCTGAATTCTTTTCTAAGCACCAACTAGATACGCTTTTCAGATGTTAACACGTTAATTACCTGCTCATGCATTGTATAATTCAATACCTTACCAAATTCTTAGAGGTAAATAGTGTTTTAATTCATAAAGCTCCCTTTTTGTTTATTTGTCATTAAATACTCAACTTCTGGCTTTTCCAAGAAAAAGAGACTTTTGGAAAAACTTCTGAAATGTACTTTACAGCTGTATTTTCCCATAGAGTGCTGTCATTTATATGCTTTATAAATATGTTATTTTGTATCTGATAAACTTCACTGAGTTGTACTTTAAAACACTCAGCACATATTTATTTTGCTATATGTTAGAATAACTGCATATTAGGTGCTCCAACATCTCTTCTACGGTTTCCACTGGCTTTGCATTTCGGCATGGCATTTACTGTTGCCAGATTTATCAACATATTCTGAAATGAAAATTTCACTTTCCAGTCAAAAGAAGAAAGTGCTATCTTGTAATACATGTTGCATTGAAATATATTCCCATATTTATGAAAATGCATTTTATCATCTTTTTGCACCTGTCTGCTATGATAAATTTTGCAGAAATGATTATTTATTCTTGTAATCAATTTCAAGAACAATGTAAATATTCATGAATTCATCATACCAATATTAATTTACTGGGATTTTATTCACGTAATAGGGACTCTCTGATGCATTTATTATAATCTCACATACCTTTTCTATCTGACAGTGGTACATTAAATCAAGTAAACACATGCTTTTTCCATTCACAGAATTTAGAGTGATAATAAATTATTGCCATCAGTCATAGTAAATATAGAACTATATAGGAGAAAAGAACCCATGCAAGAGGGAGTAACAAATATATCCCTCTTTGATTAATTTCTATAGTGTGCTCAGAATAAGTACATTAAAGGATCCATGTGTTCAGTTCTGCTTGGTTAAGATTTCTGACAGTCTTAGTATTATTTGTTTAATTTTCACCATGGTGTATATGCTCATTTATAATGAAGCTTGAGGTTAGAAATTTAAGAAGAGTAACTGAGTGGGAGGGAACAGCCGGGGAAGGAAAGGGGAGGGAAAGGGAAGAAAAGGGGAGAAGAACGGGAAAGCAGGACAAGGGTAGAAAGGATTCTGCATCCTAAAAATAGTCTGTACACAGGAACAAGGCTTGGTGTAAAATGTTCCTTAGGGAATGCTGTACATGTCTGTAATGCCTGTCCATGGCAGATCATTATTATAATATAGAGATGCATTAGTTTGCTAGAATTGTATTTTATTTCACTAGAGTTATTCTAATAAATATGCAGATAGAAGACTTAGTAAAATAGGAATAAATCTCCAATATCTATGCTCTGAAGCAAATGGATATCCCACTTAAAAATTTCCCAAACCTTGTTTCTTACAAAAGTCACAAGGATATCAGGCTTGTGAATTAAACATTTGAACAAAACCCAGTATGGACTCACAGAGTTCTCATTTTAAGTTTGTTTCTCAAGAAGAATAATGACTTTTATTTATTCTTACAAGGTGTCTATCACATGTAATTGTACACAAAATTAAATGGTAGGCTCTTCTTTCCTTTGAAGGTGTAATATTATCAGCATAATTTTTACTAAAAGTGTAGACACAATAGGTGCCACTTTTCCTTTATTGGCATCTGAGCACTGAAGAAATATCTCTCCATTTTTTTTACACATTTTTCCAAATCCAAAAGTCTGGTGAAGGTGGCGCACAAACTTGTCATTACAAGATAATGAGTTGCTCAGCCAGCATTAGGAAATCAAATCAACAGTTTTTTTAGTAGCAGCCAGAGTTCTACATGGCTGTTGTTTCAATCAGTATAGAGCTCCCAGTGGTCTTAATACATTTTCATTTTGTCTGTGCATGACTGAACCCAGAAAGCATCTCTGTGAAAAATAAACTCAGAAGGGGGAAACAGAAAATTAAATAGGGATATGTATGAAATTAGGTAAAAGAAAGAAGTGCTTTGTAGTGATCTACCACTTTTTCTTCATTTGGCACAGTAGCACAGTACTGTTTTACAGACACACAGGACCAGATAGGCTTGGATTAATTTCATGGATACTCTCCCTAGACCCAGATCAGAGATGGCTGATTCAGCTAATGAATGTGACTGTGTGGGGGCTGGCTTGAGCTAGGCACAGCCTGCCTGCTCCCTGGAGTGCTAGGATGAAACGCAGTAGTACTCCTGTGCAAATGCTTCACTGTGCTACAACATAAATTGCAGACATGTTATTGCATTTTTTAACATGTTCCTACATTCTTTATTCAGAATTGTTTTGATTTTTATTTGGGTGTGCTGAAGAAAGGAAACACTATGTATGCTTTAATCTTGCTGTATACATACAAGACTGGATATTGGTGTTGGGATTTAGAATTCCACAGGAGGGTCTTGTCTATGCTACGGCAGACCTATGAATCCAATTATGTACCCACGTAAATTTATACAAGATAAATATATTAAGGCCATATGCTACCTCACAGAATGCCCCTTCCAGTAGAAAATAGTTAATAGAACCCTTATTTCAATTGCCATTCAGCAGAAGAGCAGTTAGATGAAGGAATGTTCATTCTCATAGTTTCTGTTCTGCATAGATTATTTCCTAGGGTGGATATTTAGGGACTGTATCTCCCCTGTCTTGCCTCTTCAAAAGGGATTCCTTCCCAGGCACAGAATGGGGCAAGTGGCTCTGCCATCACACAGTCCTTTCAGTTGATTCTTGATTCAGCCATATGATACCCAGTTGATATCTTAAAACTTACATAAAGGTAACTAACATATTCCAGGCTTTTTCCTAGTAGTGAGTTCTATACATTGTTCTATAAGTCTTGAGTATCTCAACCTGTAGGTCCTAAATGAAGGTACCATAATGTAAGAGTCCTTCCTTTGAAAATTCAGTATATCAAACTAGGTCAGAACATATTCAGAAATGCTGAATCCTGTAATGAGAATTGCAGTCATTTTATAAGCAGCATCCATGAACCTATCAGTAATTTTCTTTACATTCCAATTGCAAACAATTATATTATCATCTCTCTAGGCTCCCTGTAGAGTACTGTTTCAAATCAGATTTCTGAGGGGTGTCAGAAGAGTACAATGTACATATAAAGATATTTCGCTTCTGTGTGTCTGGTGATAAGGAACCAAATTGTGTAGCTCATCATTTGCTGGATATAATTACGACATAGGAAACAGAAAGCGAAAATGCGCTACTAGATGAATTATTGCAATTTAACACAATCTGTAGTACAAAATTAGCCTATAGTACCTCAGATGAAATAGAAGTAGTTTTCCTCTGGTGCAAAGCACCTCTGAAAGGAATGTGACACATAAACTCAAAGTCTATAAACAAAGGCAAAAAGAATGAAGAAACTTCAACTGCTTCCAAATTTGGAATATGGTACATCTAGTGATCAATTAAGTGAATCACTGCACTGTATTTCTCAGTATTTACTACATAAAACCAAAGCTGTTAGTGGTGTAAATTCATTCCTTTCATGATTTTTATGTATTTGTGTATTTGGTATTGGTTGCCAGATGGTGCAGAAAATAATGTCAAGAAAGAAATTAATAAAAAAATCATATTGACAAAAATATTCTTGTACCATTTTCGTCATATTACGCAGATATATGTACCACGAAATACCCTTGTTCCTATCAGAAAGACTAAGCAAGATTTCAAAGCCAAGTCCCTGTTTAACATTTCAGCTGCTTTAATATCCATTTATTAATTGGACAGTAACATTGGGAAAGTTCACAGATAGGATATAGGTTTGATGGATGAGGACTGAAAACATTCATCAAAGAGAAATTACATCTCTTTTGTTGTTTAATAAAAATTATTATTAGAGCAAATTACAATTAGAGCAAAAACTATGGTCTGTTTGGTTTAATTTTTGGGGTTTTTTTCCTGTAACAGCACTACTTACTAAAACAATCTTCCATTCATCCAGAAAAAAAGGCTGCAAGGTTTCAGTTCCCTTCTCAGCCTACATCTTCCACTACTGGGAACAATGCCAAGCTTTACTTATTGGACTAGCATATGAGTTGGGGAAAATGTATAAACCCCTTCTGTATCAACCATACCACTGCACAGTGAGGGATTCAGGGTTCATAGGTGTGAGGAAAACATGCAAGAGAGTTCGTGCTAATTCTCAGCAGCCTAGTGCTGATGTATTCCCGCGGAGACTATGTGTTCAGCTGTCTTCAGCTCTTGTTCAGAAGAATATTTCTGTACTCCAATTTAGACAGGTCTGACCTAGAATAGATATAGTAAAAACCCAGTGTGAACCATCAGACACAAGCTTATATTTCCAATTTTAATTTCCCAAATATTACATTTGTTGCTACTCATTCCCAGAATGAAGCTAAGCAGAGGAATCTTGGAGTAGCCCTGCTG
This sequence comes from Taeniopygia guttata, assembly GCF_048771995.1. NCBI lineage: Eukaryota > Metazoa > Chordata > Aves > Passeriformes > Estrildidae > Taeniopygia > Taeniopygia guttata. Next base: position 28,459,052 of record NC_133027.1, on the reverse strand, counting down.
TACAGGGCTTGCTACTGCAATAGTCAAGCTTAAACATCTTTAATTGACAAGAGGCATGATGCTTTCTCCCCATGAGTGCTCTCTTACAAACTGTATAATGCATATACAGAGTATATGCTTCCTTTTAAAAGATCCTTTGTCCTTTGGGACAAATGAGTCCTTGCTCCTTTAACTTCAGCCCTTGTTGTGCTCATTCTGGTATGCATACATCAGGAACAAGAACTTTCATATCTGCAGTGAAATCACTTTGCTACTTCTTATTGACGTTGTCACACATCGCTCCTTGATGTCTGGAACTCTGAACTCTGAGAGCTACAGATTGCCTGATTCCTGCTTACAGGGTAACAGCTTTGAGCGCTGAGTTCCACTGTGTGACTGAGGAAGTTCAGGTATCCAAAGACCCAAACTAAAAAAACTCAAGAATAACATAATGTTATTGTTGCACCTGTGGGGAAAATGCAAACAAACAAACAAGCCACAACCAAAAAAAAAAAACAAAACAAAAACAAAACCCTTGAGAATATAATGAATGAACATAATTTGAAGAAAACAGAACACAGAGATAAATGGCATTCAGTCCACATGTGCAGGCTTACTTATATGAAATTTATAACTGCGGTTATAACTGTGGTTATTGAAAGCTAGGAAGATAATGAATACTGAAATTAATTAAGTATGCTTAGTATAAAGTACACATGTTTGTCACCACAAAAAAGAACATAATTTGAGTAACCTTCAATGATGTCTTCTGAAATTAGATAAGTGCACGTATACATGTAAAAGAGAGAAAAGGCCTACTGATTGGGTTTAAAACAATGTTGTTTTATTGGAATGGCATAATTTTTACAGTTTGATACCAGAATTTATAATAAAATTTATCAGAAATATATATTTAAGACATAGGAATTTAAAGCCTGATGGAAAGATCTTTCTGTTGTTGTATTTCATAAGGATTGAAAAGTTTATATGACCTTTTCAGTTCTGGCATCACTAATATGGGATTATAAATGTCTCAATCATCTGTATCTCATAAAATTTCTGCCCTTGCTATAAATTAAAATATATGTAAGGCAAATGAGAAAAGTGAGAGACAGTCCTACAAATTTGAATTTATGGGTCTGCCCACTACTGACTCTTCTTCAAACTTTATGTAGTCTGTTTTGTAAATGAGTTTCATAGCTGTTCTGATATATTGATTTTTGCAAGATGTACCTCATGGCTCTGTGGCACTCTTCCTCACCAAAAATAACACAGTGGGAGGAAAAAATTGCAGGAAACTGACACTACAGATAGCAAAAATGTGTCAGTAGAACAACAAATTTAGTTTGATTGGACTTCTCATGCAGTGTGTATAGAAAATTATGCATCTAATTTTGTTTCAAAATGGCTTGTATTATACCATGCAATATTCAATGTAGCTTGAAATTATGTCCTTACCACTGCATCTTAGGTGGATGATTTGCTAGCTGATGTTGCTTAGAGCTAGTGTCTGTGTTAGGCAATTTTTATTCCACACTTCTCTATCTGCAGATATTAATATTGCATGATTTATAATTTCACAGGGGATTTTTTGAGAAAAGGAGCATTTTCTCCATAAGCCTTTAATATTTCCCATGCATTAGAGAAAGATTGCACCTATAGGGATGTATATGCATGAATATCAGATACAGATGTATTTTGCTCTGTTCCTAAGTTGGAGTACCTCATGCTTATCAGCACATCAGTAAACACTAATACATTTGCTGCTCTGAAACAAATGCATTATAAAATTGATGCTTTCTTTCTCCCTTTCACTCTTTCTGACTGTAATGTACATCTTTTCAACTTTCTGTGAGTTTATTTACACAGAGTTTTCAAACCACTATAGTTCTCATATAAGTGGACAGAAAACAATTTAATACAGTATTAAGAACCTCCATTTTTGATATAAAAATGACTCGATACTCTAAGCTGTTTTGAACTTATTATATCATAAATAATGATTAACCTGATAGAAGAGGTGGTAATTTACACTGCATGTTAATATGTTTTTATTAACCTCTTACACTGAAGTACACTATGATATGTAGTATCTGGGATGCTCACTGTAAATACAAACTAGTAAGAGGCTGACCTGGAAGACTGCAGATGCCTTTAGGGAAGTGAGAACCTTTAGGCTTGGTCTTCAAATTACTCAACCTTGAGTATTCAGTTACATGTAAAAACAGCTTCTTCTTTTATTACAATTCCATTCTTAGATTGCTTAAATTTCATGATATCACTGGGATATAGATGCCAAGTATGGCAGGGGAATTGGAACTGGATCAGATTTTATGTCCCCTCCAACCCAAATCTTTCTGTTATCCTTTGATACAAGGAACTGGTTCCAGGTTTAAATTCTGCAAAAATCTTAAAGCAAGACTCATTCAAAATAGGGGCACATCAGCCACAGCATGGGATTTCAAAGATTGCATAACCTGAGAACCAAGATGGACTGCTTTTGCAGCCTTTTGGTTGGATGACTCACACCAGCAAGGTGTTCTTCATAGATTTCCTGAAAATACATGAGTTTTGTCAAAACCATTAGAGCTCTCTCTCTCTTAACAGTTTTTTTTAATCATTAGGCTAAAAATCCATTCATTTTTGTCTCTATCTTCACAATTCCTTGCCTTATTTTGTGTACCCTTTCTTTACTGAGGAAGAAAAAAGAGAAGGTTCTATCTTTCACAAGATATCTGATGATCCTGAGACTAGGACACTCTCCTGGTTATAGATTATGTCAATACAAATAACTTCAGCATCTGAAACTCGTAAATAAAGTTCTTTCATATAATTGGTGGTGATTCAAATTATAAAGCTATAAAGGAAGCAGAACACTGTCAGAGGGCAGCACAGACAGTGCTACACAATTAGGTGCTGAAAACTGTGGTCAGTGCAGACTGGTAGCAGAGGGCAATCCAGAGTGAGCAATGAACCAGGTCTGGAATTCATTGACAAGGTTCAGCCAGGAGCAAACCGGGACAGTGGAAAGACTGCAGTCAAGAAAGCAGAGTAGGGCTGAAGGGTGAACTTACCTACACTGTAGGGCTGAAGTCCATCCTGGTGACAGCACAGAGACACCACTGGCATGGCGTCTCCTATGGCATGACCACAACAAGGTATTGGGATTAAATGGGGTTCATGGAGCCATGTCAAAGCATCAGAGGAAGCAGCAAAGAGCCTGAGAAGGGTCACAAAAATAATTTTGTGCCCACAATGCCCTGCCAGTGAATCTCTGGTGTCGTGCCACTTAAAATACTGAAAGATGAGTAGAAGTATTGATTCTTTAGAGGCTTTACTCCTGGAGAGGGCAGTGGCAGATATTAGGGATGGAAGGGGTTCAAGGCATGGACTTCTGAAGATACTTCTTATCATCCAGTTCCAGGTGATTTCCCATTTTGCATATGATTACTGCATATTCACAGTAACAGTGTCATCCCAAATCTTGGTATGAAAACTCTTGTGTTTCACTTTGGGAGTTTAACATTGAGGTCGTGTATTAAACTGTGTAACAGATGACTTTCTGAAGACAGCTTAAGGAGGAAAGCATCAGCATTTTGAAGATACACACAAATAGTCACACTGCATCAAGAACAGAATAAAGGCAGCTGAAGTACCTATTTTTCAGTTATCTTTCATTACAGTAGAGAACATGACTTTTAAAAGCTATGAAATCAAGAATTAAATATTCAAATTTAAATGAGGGTGAAAAATATCAGCCCTTTGATTTGGTTTGACTTTCCGACTTCCAATAAGCCATACTCTAATAGAGCCCTTTAGCATTGACTACTTATCGGTTCAAGAGGAATGTGGTATCTTGCAAAATTTAGAATTGTAACCATTGTCATCCCCAAACATTTACTTTATTCAAAAATAATTTTAAGTCATTTTTCTAGTTTTAAATGGTAAAAAACAAATACAAATAAAGTAAGACTAAGGTTTCCATTCACTTAAACAATACACTGTCTCTTTAACTGCCAAGCATGAAACATTACTGGCAATAACAAACTTCTCAATTCTGCATACTTTGCAATTACTTTGAATTGTAAATAGTGGACATTTTTTGTAAAGTTAAGTGTACAAAACATATTTTTAAATGCATAAATTATATTTTAAATGCATTAACTTACAAGAGTTAAGAAGCTGTCTTTGTGCCAGAATTCAGACTTATTTTCTTTTTAATTAGTAAGCTCATCTGACTGCATATAGATTGTGGAGGAATTGAGTCATGAGCTAAAATGATAGATCATAAAAAGTTTTTTAATTGCTACTGCCTCAGCCTTCAAAATTTAGATATTTTTTTCAAATTCTATACCAACACAAATTTATTAAATACATATTGGATCTAGTTCTGTTTCATGCCTATGCAGTCAAGAAAAGATGTCTGGCAAAGAGAAGGCTGTGGTCAGACAAAATGTCATAGTGCTATGTGAAAAAGGACAAAGTCTGCTTGGGATTAAAACCTATGAAGTTTTTATAAATGTCAAATGCTCTTTTCAGTGTAATCTCTGTTTGCAATACTACTTTGTCCTTTTTGCTCTCACTGCTCAGTAGACATTTTTCTCTTTTTAATACGAACCCATTATGTGGTTGTCATTATTAATCTTGGTTATGAGCTACCTCTATAATTAGCTTTTTTGGTTTTAGCAGAATATTTTATATAGTCAAAAATTTTTTGAGTATAAGTAAAGAGTTGTTAATAACATTCCTTGAGATTTTTGCTTATAAAGGTAATTTTTAGTAATATTTAACAACTTTCATTTTGTTTGTTCACATTATCTCATAGCATCTTTATATATTAAGATATGGATGTTTAGAATGGGGGCAAATATATCATACTAAAAGTGTTAAAATTATTGCAGTTATGCCAAATATCAGTTAATACCCAAGGGGCTATATCAACTTTATATAGAAATGAGGGGGATTCTTCCAAGATTTATAACAGACTGCATTATCTATCTCTAAACTTTTTCATCTCCTGTAGTGCCAAATCTATATATTAGATTTCATCTTGCTACATAATTTCCTGGAAAGTACCTTAAGCCTCTAAGCCGCTGTTCAATCATGACAGGGAGCTGAAATTGAGTACAATGACCTCTATTATTTTGATTGTTACTAAATGAAATGGAATTTAGCTTGCCTTCCTTTTGTTCTAAAGCAAGGGCTGTTTTCAGAAGGATTTAGATCAAGCCATAACTCATTTTAAAAAAGAAAAGAATGTTCCACTGTATAGCAAACAATGAAAAAGAAGAATGGTAAATTATATTACTTCTTATTCTATTCATATGATCATTAACCAAAAATCCAGATAGTTCAAGGTCAGCTGCAAGCTAGGTTGAACCCCTGGACCTCAATAATATTCTATTTTAAAAGTAATGTAAATATTCAATAGTTTCAATATACAAAATTTGTAATTGAAAACAGAGAATAAAGTTATATGTACTGACATGTGAGGCTGACCTTTCTGTCACAGCAGCCTTTTCTTCTATTCTTTCCTACAGTGTCAAAGCTCATTTAAAATAAATTTGACTAGATAGGGTTTGTTGTTTGTTTGTTTGTTTGTTTGTTTGTGTTTGTTTGTTTTATTGTAGAATCAAAGTAGCTTCCTTCTTATGCAGTTTAACAGTGTTGTCATAGAAAGAAAAATATGAAGCATGGGAATAAAGAGAATTATTAAGAAACCTTGATCTCATCCACTGGCGATCTAAGGATTTAGATGGTTAGAGTTGGGCATCTGGGTTTATCTATAAGAACACATAATCAGCAAAAAAATCTATATGCAATTTAAAGTATTTATTATAATTAGTAAGCAGGATAATCTAAAATACAGAAAGCTGTACATTTACAGCTTCATTACTCTAGTTTTATTTTAAGAATTGTAGTTTTCTTAAGATAAATCATTCACTTGTTCTGTCAGAAACTAAGTAGTAGAGATGTAAAATGTCTTTTTTTACTGAACATTTTTTGGCCCCATGAAGGACATTTTTTGTCCTTTTTGTGTTTCTTGTTACATGAATCTTTTGTAAGTTCATCTGTTTTAAAGGCTTCAAGAATGAGCTTAATGGAAAAGATGTTAAAAAAAAAATCACTTCATCTTAATAAAAATATGTATAGTTTAGTTTGAGTCAAAAAGGGTGTCTAGAATTTCATATGGGACTACACAATAATTTAGTCCTTGGAGTATGAATCCCTATCAGTGACACTTTTAAAAATAAATTTTTTTAGATAAAAAACTGTAGATATTAAATGACTGAAATAAAAGATTTTTCAGCTGCCAAATGTTCCTACTCCTTACCTGCACAACCAATTTTGACCTATCCCTGAGGAAAATTGAAAAAATAAACATACATTAAAGAAAGAAGACAAAATAAAAGAATTTAAATTGACTGGCCATTTTAAAATTTTGAACCTGATTTTTTTTTTTTTGTTTTTGTATTTTTAGGAGAGATTTTGGTTTATTTATGAAGTATCTGAGTGTTAATTTTGGATTCATTTCAGTATTCTGTATTTCCCTTTGTTACCTATTTTCACTTATTCTTAGTACTTTGGGAGAAAAATTAGCATTAAACTTTGACACTGTTAAAAGAAATACTGGAAAAAAACACCACAATATAAACTTGGTATATCCATTTGCTTTTTTAGGTGATTCAAAGTTCTTAAAAACTAATGATAGTTCTCATTTCCCATATTTCTATTTAAATTCTTTTCCAGGTGGGGAGAATAGTATTTGTGTAGTTATTGCCTAAATACAGGCAAACAGCAGTTTTAAGAGAGCAGTCTATCACAGGCAAACTTCTCTTTCACCATGAATAATTCATAAGCAGATTAATTTCAAAGTGTTTAAAAAGGCAATTGTCAAAAGCACATATGTAATTTGGAAGCTCGAGTTTTAACCAGGAAAATATATTTTAGAAATCTAACTTTAGGATAGAATTTTTTAATGTGTCATCTAATGCTCTATCTAGCCTCATTTTTTAAAAGCAGCAATAACTCTTTCTGTTGTTAAAAGTATTGGTTCATCGGCTTCAAAATGAAGTTTAAAGCAGTGGCAATGTTCTTTTCCCTTATTCTCTACAATGAAAGAGGACAGGCTACAAATATACATCATATCAAAACTTAAATAGTGGCAGTAGCCAATGATGAAGATGGAGTAAGCATGGCTAAACAAAGTTATTTGCATTGTGCCTGCATTACATAGCCATGTGGTAATGAAGTTCTCCAGTCTACTAGAAGTATGATTATTAGTCTAGACAAGATAGACAAACTAAAGCCTGTTTAGCATGGACATTCAGTTTCCCTTACACTTGAGACATTGTCAGGACAGCACACTGTCTGCTCATTTTCAAAAGTCTGATTAAAAATTGGAGTTGACAGTGCTGAATGTCTAAAATTGATTAAACAGTTTATAAAGAAAGATGTAAGGGTTCAGTTTATCAAGAAGAAATAACGGAGCCTTGTGTCTTAGCTTGTAAGTAAAATTCTATGGTGTAGAAAACAAGAAGCAGTGGTTTCCTTAGTGATGAAGATACAAGAAAGTCCTCTGTATTCTCTATCTTTGTATTTGTAAATAGGGCTATATGTCTTTCTAGAAGGACCAAGTAAACTGCAGCGCTCTTTTGTTTACAAAGAGACATATAGGTTGAAGTCCCTTCTGTCAATAAACTCTATACATTATGTATTTATTTATCATTATCCTTATAAATTTACTAAAAAAACCCTCAATAATCAAACTGTTCAGTGTGCATATGCAGTTTTATATAGGTACTAAGTGGGTAAATGGAAGGTGTAACAAAAGTCTGCTATAACACTAAAAAAATTAAAAGGATAAGAAAAGAAATTCTAAGGTTAAATTAAATAATTTAAATTGTAAGAATTTCCTGGGTTTGTGTGGCATGGTTTTTGTAGCAGGGGAAACTACAAGGGTGGCATTACTGAGAAGCTGCAGAATCTTTCTCTCTGTCCATCAGAGCCAAAACCAGCTGGCTCCAAGTCAGATCTGCCACTGGCCAAGGCTGAATCCATCAGTGAGAGTGGTAGTGCCTCTGGGAGAACAGATATAACACAAGGAAAATGTTATTGTGCAGGGGAAATTGCAGCAAGAGAGAGAAGTGAGAATAAGTGTGAGGAACAACTCTGCAGACTCCAAGGTCAGTGCAGAGGGAAGGGCAGGAGGTGCTCCAGGTGCTAGAGCAGAGAAACCCCTGCAGCCCCTGGTGCAGCCCATGGTGAGACAGCTGTGCCCCTGGAGCCCAAGGGAGCAGAGAGCCACTGCAGCCTGTGGAAGGAAAGCAGAGACCACGCAGGAGCAGGTGGATGTGCCCCAAGGAGGCTGAAACCCTGTGGGAAATCTATGATTTATTCTCTCCTTGGAGTGAAAGTTGTGACAGGATATTTCTTTACTCTTCTGTAGCTTCTCTTCTGAGCTTCATAGCTCATCTAAGGCTAGCATAGATTACTTTTTATCAAACCTTTTATGTAGTTGAGAGTTCCATATCTGAAGTGTATTATTGATTATAAACAAATCACAAACAATTTCATTTGAAGAAACCTTTAGGAGATAATTTTTCCAACTTCTGATCAAAAGAGAGCTACATACAAGTTGTTCAGAATCTTGTGCAGTACATTTCTAAATATCTCTAAGAATAAAACATCTCAAACTTCTCTGGGCAACCCTTTCTATGTCTTTGCCTTCTTAAACAGTCCTTCCAAAGTACTATTTAAAGCCATTCAATTAATTTGAATGAAGGCCTATCTACTTTTTAGGAGAATAGTTTTAATCACTTCTTTATTTGTTTCTGCTCTTTCTTAAGGGGCAAAATTGTGGCATTTCCTTTCTAACTTGTGTGACAATATGGGTTAATATTGCTACAGTACTTCCATTTTTTTTTCCTAAATTAATACCTCTGTAAAGTATCTATAATAAAGCACTTTCCTCCTTCACAAGGGTGTTGTAAGGTTTAATGAGATAATAATGTGCAAACCTCAAAATCTTCAGATGATAGGTCATGTTTAAGTGCAAAGCATTAATTATTATTATTTCTGTCCCTCTGAGCATATTTAAAATGCAAAAACCATCCACATGAGGATGTTTAGGTTATATTTTACCAACACTGGTTTTCTATTTATTTTACCCAGCAGCGTACTATGGGCCTCATGTATCTCTCCTATATTTATCTAGTTTTCTAGAGTTCATACTTCCCAAATCCATGGCTTATATTAAGTTATTAAAAAAAAAAAATCTCATTATAAATTTAGCACATGTAAGCAAAATAACTTGTTTAGGAGGTAGGGTTGTTTCCATTTAATAAAAATTTAAAAATTATTAAATGCATAGGGATTTATTCAGGGAAAGGGTCTATGACAACAAACGTGTCTTTATTAATTTGATGTTTTGTTACTGTAACAAAAGATGTTATAGCCCTGTAAATATGATTATTGCATTGGGGGATGCAGTGCAGAGGCTCAGCCTTGCCATGGCCTGAGCTGAATGTCTTTGATTTAACCCCAAGCAGCAGCTGCTGCCTCACCTGATCCAGCTTCAGCCTTGGGGCTACTGTGCCCACCATGGATAGACTTGTATCCACCCTGGGTGTGGCTAGATACCTGTAAAAATTGACAGGCTTCTTCCACAGAACTTGATCATATTTTATCAAGCTACATGTACAAGACATATTTTTCTGTTCAAAGTGTCTAAAAGCTTCATTTTAACTGGACGAAATGTTGTGGCCTAAATACAGCCCAATCACGTGAAACTGGAAATAAGTATTACCTAACTTAGAATACAATATGAATGCATGAGGTCACATTTGAGAGCAGAGTATGCTGGTGTTTTTACAGAGGGCTATGTAGAGCTGAAAGAGCTCAAACAGGTTCAGTTCTATTAGTTTTGCTTTTTGGGAGCAGTCCCTGGAATAAATTGCTCCAATAATTAAACCTGAGTCTTGATTAGCGAGACCCTGCTGGAGACAGCCTGGCATCAAACCAAAAACCTGCAGGTACTGAATTCTAGACATCCTGTAACCCTCTCCTATTTTCCCAAGGGCGTGTCCTAGGCTCTGGAGGAATTACAATGGGAACCTTGGCTGCCTCAGCTGACATTGAGAAAAAGGTTTTAAGTAAAGAGAGCAAAATGAGGTAAATGAGAATATGACTGCTACCATGAAGATTAGAACATTTAATAGATATTTTGAGTCTTCCGCCACTGTTTCTCTTTAAATGTTGATTAGGTGAAAAGAAAAGAAGCAAAATGCATAGCAATTAAAAAAACATATCAGTAAAAATAATGAAGTTCATCAGAGTACCATTCAAAGACGTATTGACTTTGAAGGCTGCTAACAGCTGTTGTGTGTGTGGCTTTTCAGTTTCTATTCTGCCAAAAGCTTCATGCAATTTACTGCTGGAAGAAGACAGAAGGGATTCAGGAATATTCTGGAGGGCAAGGAGCTCATAAAATAACAGTGGTTTTATGTTAAAGTGTTCAGAGTCAGAAGAGTCAGATCATATTCTCATCCCTAGGCATGCCATAGTCAGAGCAGCAGGAAAGGCATTTTTATTCACCTTGTTGAGACTCAGCTTGTAGGACACCAATTGTAAAAATGGGAACAGTTAAATTATATTGATTTGATTTGGGGTTTTTTTCCCTAAATTACTTTTTATCTGTCTTTATCCCTTCTCCTCATTGTGTTTTTTTTGAAATTCATATTGAATTTTATTTTGAAAACAATACTAAATGGTCTACTGTCTATTTCTGAATGAATTAAGTACCTGTAACTAAATATAAAGTCATTAAAAAGAAACATTTTGCTGTCAAAATGTCTTTATTATTGTTACACATTGTAGCTATTAAGAACACTGCTCTTGTGTAGATTGCTTTCACTGTCTCTCCAACCCTTGTCTCTCTAGCCCTTGTCAGACAATTTGTTAATTATCCTGTATGACATACAGGGTGCTGTTGTCAAATATAACTGAAGAATTGCTACTTAAAACAATTCTATCTTTTAAAAATATTATTTGTTCCATTAAGAAATTTCCCTATTATCAAGCCCCAGTATTTAATTTCTGGAAAAGTTACTTACAAAATATTTTTATATTCAATCATACTCAACACATTTAATATATGCAAACTAATTCTAACTGTAAAGAAATATCTACCAGTGTGCAGCAATGAATAGTATGTATGATCAGATCTTGTAGAAGACAGTACTATTCTCATGGGATTTATGTTCGTGCTTTTCTTTTTTCCTTAGAGTTGCTTAAAGGTTGTTTTTTTTTGTAATTAAACAGTGAAAAGTATTTCCATCATTTTCATTATCTTTCATATCATCAAAGCAAAACAAGAGACATTTGGAAAATGGACCTTCTGAAGCAAAGAAAATTACAGAATATTATACAGACCAAAAAGGAAATGACAGTTTCAGCGCTAGCACATTTGAAGACTCATTCACATGTTCACAGCATGAACAAGTCATGATAACAAAGGCAGTTAATGATCCTTTCCTTTTTCTCAGAATTTATAGCTTAAATACATTTTTAAAACAAACTTCTGAGCTGTTATCCTTAATTGCCTGTCAACATTAAAATTAGAATAAAAAACCTCACCAACCATTATCAAGTACATGTGTCACAAAAACTAATGTATTTTTACACATATTGTTGCATACATTTTGTACTAAAATGCTGAACTTCTGAGACCTTGGAGGTCTATTTCTGTCAAACTATACACAAGAATTTTTGTTTTCTCTCTATCTGGATTTCCTGAGTCTTTGTATATACAAAATCCCAACTTAAACCAATAAAAACACCACAACATTCCCCCCCCAAAAAAAAAAAACAAAACAAAACCAAAAAACCCAAACAAGCAAACAAACGAAACCTAAACTAAATAAAACATAACAAAAAACCCACCCCAAAACAAAACAAAACCACAAAAAAACACAAGCAAAAAAATAAAACCCAAAACCCAAAACAAAAAACAAAACAAAAAGCCAGAGCTCTCAACCTTGTCCTGTTTGTCCCTCTAAGCACTTCAGAACAGCCTGAATAATTTCCCATTTTGCCATGCTACCCAGAATTATGCACTCCTTCAGTGAGATGCTGTCTTTATTTTTAGGTACAGGGATGACAGGGATGGATGAGCATTTTACCAGTACTTTCTGTAGCCAACTGAGCCAGTCAAACTGGACTCTCATGATGAGAAATAAACATCACTCTCATAGATGAAGGTCTTTAATTTATACCTTGGTCCTACCTACAGCTAAACTATAAGGCTGACAAATTAGCACTGTGAGAAATAAATGGATTTTCATGAGGAGAGAGAGGACTGTTCTTTATCTTTGTCATATCCTAATCACATAGAACACTAGGGTGTTTTTTTTGTTTATTTTTTTCCTTTATTTTTATGACAAAAGCAACTGTAAGTCAGTATGAGCAAATGGACTTCTTGGCTTTATACTTAAATCTTGTGCAGCTGGTTTTAGCTACCAGTAATGTTTCCTATTGTGTTTTTTACATTCAGATTCAATGAATCTCCACTGAATTGACTTGGTAACTGCACCCCATGGGTAGACTAAGTGTTCTTTGGGCTATTAAAGTGCCTGTTGCCCTGGAGCTTTCCTGAAGTGGATATAAAGTCCAAACAGCAGCTTGGAAAACACACAGTGAAACTTTGAAAAAAAAAAAAAAAGTAGCTGCTGCTTCTTGAAGTTTCTGGTCATATTTACAATAAAGTGTGATTGGTAGAGCTAAGAATATGATTAAATGGTTCATAGTTTCCAAGTAGCCTTTCTCTTATTCTCTTGGGTATATATTAGTAAATCATGTCTCAATTATAGGAGCCACATCCTTTTCTGCAGAGATGAAACTCTGTTAAGATGATCTCTGGACTTTCTGGAGTGTTTGCAGCTCACTTGGCTTTCCATATCTATCAAATTATCTACTCTAAGCTACTACAGAAGCATGTAATGAAAGGCATTTCAGTGTAATGCATTGCACAGAAATATAGAACTAACTGACCTGATAAGAATCAGAGGCAACTTCTATTTTGCCTGAAATTGCAGACATAGTGAGCTAGATTCTGCTACTCTTGACTGTATTTCTGCAGCACTCCTTGAGTTTTATGTGACATTTGAAATATTTATTTTAGGTATAATGAAGCTCATAGGATGTGAGTAAAAATGTAATCACTCTTTTTTTTAATAAATGTTTTCAAAAGCTTGTATGGCTACTTTGTGAACTCTTTTCCAGATTACGCATCTCACATGCTAATGCTTCAGATATTTCACTGGATGAACAAACACCAATGCCTTTCAAAGTAAAGCCATAGATTTGTAAAGGTGTTATCTGATACTTAGTTTTCTGTGATAACTAGCTGCTGTCCTCTGATTCTGAAAAGTGGGAATGACGTTTACATTGATCTTTCGCAAAAAATGAAACCTCATTAAAAGAACTCTGTCTTGAGTGATTTACTATCATCCTGAATTAAGCTGATGTATACTTATGTGCTTTTGGCATTGTAAAAGAGAAAATAATTTGGTTTTGATTTTGGGTTTTTGTTTGTTTGGGCAGGAGGTATTTAAATTACTCTTCACGTCAGTGATACAATTTCTAAAATTTTTGTATTGACTTAGAATATTTTTCTGCTTGTAATTCGGTTCCTACTTTGCTGTAGTTTTAATGTTTGAAGACAATCTCACTAAATCAGATCTTTTTAGTCTGTGCTGACTCCCACAGAATAAACCTGGGGATAAATTCTGATTTTAAACATATTCCTGTGAAGACAATGTAACTAAGGAGCTGATGAAGGCATTATAATAAATTTCAGAGACTTACACTGTTTTTTACATCTCAGTTGGCAAATGGTCAAAATGAGCGTTAATCTTATATTTTAGAATCTTTATCTGAATTTTGAGGTGAAAAATACTGGCAGCTGGATCTTCTCCATGAAGTTTATTAAAGCATTAAAACAAAAAGGCTAATTTCAAGGGAAATTTGCAGCATATCATTACAAGGAGTACTTCTCACTGTGTGAGTGTTCAGAATGATGCATCTTGAAAAGTTGATCAATTTTATTTTATAACACCTTTACAGGAAATCTAAGGGTAATTTGAAAGATAAAAACATTTAACACAAAAACGTGGAGTTGTGATTATAAGAATTGATGTTTATTTCTACTAGATAGACTTTATATGGAAACATATCTAAGGAATGGTGAACTTTTACAATTTCTTTCAATTTAAGTCAAAGATATCGGAATTAGATACTGAAGTGCTCTCAACTTATGAGCCTAACCACCCTAAGAATTAGCTGGAAATTACCTGGCAAGGTCTGTTTATGTATTCTATTCTAGCTTGTAGAGGACAAGCATTTCATAGAAATATCTTGAATTAAAAATCTTCTGTGTAATTGTGAAATTTTCTTGGAGTTCTACTTGTCTGGAATAGGAATCTTTCAATGTCTGTGGCTTGAACTGAATGTGCAGGAGTTCCAGAAGCCCTAAAAAAGATCCCAAAGTCAGAAAACCCAGATGACCATGGAAAATCTCACCTATTATCCCATTTCACTGATGTTCCTTTTCCCTCGAGTTAAGTGGAAAGCAATATCATCTAATAATTGTAACAATTAGGAAAACAATTACAGATTTCATCTGAAAACATTCACAGAAATGTATATTATCTTGTCAACATCATGAGCAGGTTTTTTTCCCAAATTATTATTTTTCAGGTTTGTATTCCATAGATTCTAAAATTGATTTGTCTTCCAAGACCATCTACGATCTAGTGTCACCTAACCAATCAACTGTTAACCTGCTCCCCGCTTAAGTCTCCTGTTCTGCCCTACCAGATCTTGCCTGGAATTTGAGCTTCTTTTCCAGAGCACAGAAATGTTGCACAGGCAAATTGCTCCTATTTTTTTTTTTTTTTTTTAGCATATAAATAGTATCTGTGGCTGTTGTGCCCTTAAACAGGTTTTCCTTCTGGCTAGAAGCCTCAAGTGTATTTGGTAACCCACTGATTTACATGTAAAGGAAAACAAATAAAAAGGGACAGAGAAAAAGATTGAGAAGGGTTTTTCCAAGTCACATAACAACTCAGAAACAACACCTGTCCAGGAATTAGCCTTGCTCTGTGGCCCATCCTAGGCTCCTGTGACTGTGCTTTCAGTATTTCACCTTCTCATGTGAAACTCCAGATTTGTAACTCAGAATTTGTAGTTCTGAACTAGAGATTGGAGACAAAATTAGCTAATCGACAGATGTTGGGGAATGCACCGGAATAGTGCATCCAGCTTGGACTTTTCAGTGCTCCCTGATTTTCACAGCTAACCCTAACTTGACAAGCCTCGTGGCTGTAACTATTGAAGTTGACAGCTGACATTTGTTCTCAGCATGAATGAGAAACAGCCTTTTTCTTGTGTGTCTTTGGCAAGTTGTTCTCTTGATAGTTTTGTCCTTTTGGATGCCTCAAGCAAATTGAGATTACTCAGTTTTCACTAGAAAAATCAAAATGAGTTAATACATATTGATTAAAAAAAACAAACAAACCGTCAAACTTTCAACAGCAGTGATACAGTTGATATTCTAGTTTAATGAGATGGATTATTTCAAAGAAAAAAAGCATGCTATCTCTTCATGTCATTTGTTCTGTGTGTAATTTTGTTTAAAATTCTTCAGATTATTTTACTGATATAATTATAGCCAAGCATAAATAGTTTCACATATATCAAAAAGTAACAAGGGTATTGTGTTTACTTTTAAAAAACACAAAATTTTCATTGTGGAAAGAGTTCTAAAGGATCAATACCATTAAATTTTTACAATTGCTATAGATGTAATTTTTAATAAAGCTACATTATAAGATGGTGTTAAGGAATATAAGTATTTTTATCCATTCTGGTATCCTTTCTTGCTTTCTTTTTCATCTTCCTTCCTGATACAAAAATACTTCCTTATGGATGTTTTGACCTATATTTTTTCCTTAGCTAGACCAAATAATTTCAGTAAAATCGTTAGATTGTATGTTTAAATTCAAAATTATTTTGCACGAACGCATTAGTTTTAACTTAAATTTAAAACAAACTAGAGAATACCAAAATATAACTTGTTCAAGATCAAGTATCTACCAGTAAAAATATTTTTCAAATATGTATATTTGCTTAGAAACACAAGTTATTGTCTTCAATCTGTATCAGTACAGTGTGGATTGAGAGCAGCCTTGCAGAGAAGGAATTGAGGCTAATCACAGATGAATAAATACGAATGTTGTAGAAACTTGCATCTCAGAAAGATAACAGTATTCTTTTAAGTAATGAAACATTGGAAAAGGTTGTCCAGAGAGCTGGTATATGCCCCATCCCTGGAGGCATTCAAGGTCAGGTTGGACAGAGATCTGACCAATCTGACCTAGTTGAAGATACCCCTCTTCATTGCAGAGACGTTGGACTTTAAAGGTCTTTTCCAGCCCAAACTATTCTATGCTTCTATCATCCTAGACTGCATAACAATAAGAGTGGTCCCCAGGCCAAACAGTGACTGGTGATTCTGTCACTCTGCTCTTGTGAGACTCCACCTGGAGTACTCTCCTGGAACATCATAGAATCATAGAATCAGAATCACAGAATAAGCCAGGTTGGAAGGGACCCATAAGGAGTACTCCCAGCTCTGGGGACCCCAGCACAAGGCAGACATGAACCTGGTAAAACAGGTTGAGAGCTGCCCAAAAGCATTATCGGGGGGGCTGAAATACCTCTCCCGTGAAGACAGGCTGAGAAAGACAGCATTATTGAGGCTGGGGGAAAAACGGCTCCAGGGAAACCTTACTGGGACCTTTCAATACTTAAAGAGAGTTTATAAAAAAGGCACAGAGATACATTTGTCATGGGCTTGCAGCAATATGACAAGTGATAATTTTAAACTGAAAACTGTCAGTTTAGATGAGATAAAAGGAAAAATCTTTTATTACAAAGGTGGTGAGACACTAGAAAAGACTGCCCATAGAAACTGAGGATGCCCCATCCCTGGAAGTGCTCAAGACCAAGTTGAATGGGGCTTTGAGTAATCCAGTCTGTGAAAGGTAACACTGTCCATAGCAGAGAGCTTGGACTAAATGATCTTTTAAGGTCCCTTTCAAGCCAAATAATTCTATGATTCTATGATACTAGCAGTACCTAAGTAATGTGTTAATAATTTATTGTTATCAATTATTAGATTTTTTCCTTCCATTCAAACTTTTTTTTTCTTCGTATTCTGATTACATTTCAGCTTTTAATGTTTAGAATTTAAACACAAATTTTCTACTGTCTGTACTAAACATATTTTATCTGTAGTAAAATCTCTTCCCTGTGTGAATATATTCCTTGTAAAAGTATGCAAAATAATTCAGGACATTATACTGAATGCAGAAGTAGAAATGACTCTACAAGCTTTTAAGTAATAGATAATCAAGTTCACTTTGTGTTGAATAACATTTTGAATGCAGAGACCTTGCCAAGGGGCACTCAAGCTTTGTTAGAGGAAAAAGCAAGGTTGTTCATAATAGTAATTGATACATATCCTGGTATCTTTGGCATCAAACAAGTTTGCAGGACTGAAATCAGGACAAAGAGGTAAGAAATAAAGATTAACCCTTATTGAAATGAAAAAAATCTGATGAAGACAAATTTAAATGTTTCTAAAGATTATTTATGTAAACAAAATATCTGCAAAAACAGCAGAATATGAATTAGGTAACTCTGTCTTTTCAAGATAAATTATCACGGGGACAGGGAGCAGAATGAAGACCCTATAATCCAAGTGGAAACAGTCAGTGACCGGCTACACTACTTAAGTACACAAAATTCCATGGGTCTGGATTGCATCCATCCAAGGGTACTGACAGTGTTGATGCGAGTAGCAGCTCCCAGTAGTAGCACCAAGCCCCTTTCAATCATTTACCAGCAGTACTGGCTAAGCAGGAAGACCCCAGGTGACTGGAAATGAGAAAATGTAAGGCCAATCTACAAGAATGACCAAGAGGAGTGAATTACAGGGAATTACAGGCCTGGCAGTCTGATCTTGGTGCTGGGAATGGCTACAAAGTAGATTGTCTAGAATGACATCAAATGGCTCGTGTAGAGGATCAGTCTTGGATAGATTGGATATTAGGAAAAATTTCTTAACTGAAAGGGTGGTCAAGCATGGAGACAGGCTGCCCAGGGAAGTGATAGAATAGCCAGCTCTGGAAATGTTCAAAAAATATCTAGATGTGGTACTTGGCGACATGTTTTAGTGGTGAAGATGGCAGTGTCAGGTTAATGGTTGAACTTGATCTTCGAGGTTCTTTCCAACCTTACCAATTCTACGATTCAATAGGCAGATTATCTTAAATTTCAGCATCTCTACTTTAGATGACCTTTACTATTGTAAAACAAAAATATTTTCCTCTCCAAATCATTGGCAGCAGAGAGTTGAGGCACAAAATATGTGTATCAGATACATTAAAAAAACAAAAACCCAAACAGAACAAAGCAAAACAAAAACCAACAAAGCAAAACAAAACAAAAAACCAAAAAAAAACACCAAGAAAAGAAGAAGAAGAAAAATAAGACAAACATTACAGAAACAGTCAAAAATATATCCAGAGCAACTCAAAATATTAACTTCAGCTTCAAGTAGGAGTCTGGAAGTTGTGCACAAAACCACTTACATGAGAGCTATGTAAATAAGAATAAGCTTATCCAGAACAGATGATAAGCATAAGTCAAGTGGGAGTGGTGATCTAAGAGATTTGTTTCTGTCAAATATTCCTGATGTTCTATTTTCTTTTAATTAGGTAAGAAAGTGGTGAAGAAGAAATGTTATACAGAGTTTTGTGCCAGGAGGTATAAAACAGAAGGTATATTATATTCAGTCTTCCCCTGCTTTGAAGCCTCCAAAAAAATAAAAAAAATCATCCAGATGCTGTCTTCAAGGCACCAGATGTTCTCCCTTGGGTTTATATTCAAGACTCTTGATGCCGCTTGTGTCCAATAGTGTTTTGGTCTCTGTGATGACATGGAGGACTTTCTGCTCAGCTGTGTAGACAATATCAGTTTGTGCAGTGCTGAAGCATGAACAACTCTTGTGAAAAAGGGTTTCATTTAGAAATTATAGAAACATGCTCTATTAGTTTCATAGTAAACAGAGTTCAGTTTACAATTCAGGTAAAAATGAAAATTCAACCTTAATAATAAATATGCATAAGAGATTTGACATATCTCCTACTCCATGTGATATCATCATGTTTTTTAGATTTCCTTACTTATAATAATTTGGGCAAAGTCAAACAAAATGTGTGCAAACAATCCATATTACTTGGGTCTGATATTATTGGTGTTAATCCCAAACCTCCCTTCTTCCTCCCATACTTCCAGCGCAGATTCTCTACAATCGTTAGTGCCTATGAAGCATCTTGTGTGACTCATTTGAACCTCTTCAGAGTTTTCTTAGTATCATCCTTCCCAATATAAAACCTTGCTCATTATACCAACAATTCTTAAAAAAAAATATCTTCCATATCCATGAGGAAGGATCCTTTCTGTATTGCATTAAGGTGGTCCAGAGACTGCCCATTATATTGTCTTTGTGGAAGTGTTTCCTTACTTTGTTCAGTCCACCTTCTAGTATGAAGCAGGAAAGCAGGGGAGAAAGTTCAGATAGCCCTGTTTAGTCAGCTTGGGCTGCTGAACACAGAGATGGTCTCAGCCTGAGCCATCACTTTTGGTGTGATCTGACCCCAACAGCTGGAATAGAACTGAGTAAAACAGAAGAGTTGATAGTAGGGCTGAGTGGCATTTTTGCATAGTTCCTCTTTTATTTTCATTTTTTTTTCTCCCTGTACTACAGAAAAAGGATGGGCAAGGAATAAAAGGGTCCTGTCTTTTCTTCTCCCAACTTAACAGCTGTTTGTGACAATGCAGTACATTTTCTACTAGCCCTTTGTTGTGATCAATAAGGTAGAACTGATTTCTACCTTATGCATATTTTCTTTATGTAGCAATAAACAGATCTGGACAATCTGCAGAGACATAACCTGGAAAGAGTGAGACTTATAAGTCTCATTCAGAATTGTAGGTTGACATTAGTGAAATTCCAGATAATTTATCCCAGCATAAGTGGGCACAGAGAGGTTTTTTTCAGCCCATCATGTTTGAAGCCATCTCTTCCAGTTAGATGCTGACAAGTTAATGGCCATTGTAACTCATCTAGATGCATTGTGTAGGGAAAGTGTACCCATCAGGAGCAAAGACAGGTTCCCATCCTGAGACATAGGCACAAGTCGATGTCAGCAGGGCACACTACTCTGAATTGCTGAGCATGACTAATAAATCTAACTTGCATAGTTTGTAATTTGTCAAATAATTTAAGCCACAGCAAAATACTTGTCATAATTTTGACAAAGGTGAAATTTTATTGCCTCCTGATACCAGCAGATTAGTTCCTGTTTACACCGTGATGCTCTTTGACAGCCCTTTGCCCCAGAAGAGCCCTTCTAAATTAGTGATGCTTCTCACACATGCTCTTGGGATTTGTTCATGGCTGATCTCTGCTGTTAAATTCTGTTCTGTTGCAGAAACTATCCAGATGTACAAAGATATCTGGCAATATACAAGAGCCCTCACCTGACTTTAAATTCAGATCAGGTCTGTTACTCAAATGTAGATTTTTCCATTCATGTTGGTGAAGGGCATATGCACCTATTTTATAGTTTGTAGTTATAATAACAGCATCAAGATAAAATACATGTTGATAATTAATGCACTGCTAAGAATTTGATTAATACGATGTAAAAACTTAAATGCAATTAGAAATAAAAACAAATCAAAAGACATCTGTTTGAAATAGGCAGAAGAACATTATCAAAAAAGTCAAAATGGATATTGACTTTCAGCAGTGAAGGGTTTTCTAGAATACTTATCTTTTATTAATTGATAATAATGTTTAGTTCTATTGCCCATTAAATAAATATTACAAGTCCTAAACATTAAAAGTTTGAAAGCCTTGTATCTTATGTGCTAAAGAATTACAGTAGAGAAGTCACTAGTCATATGGTTTACATAATTATTCACACAAATTTTTAAATGCAACATACTAGAAACATTTAGTGTATTATAACACCTGATTTACTGTCAGATCAACAAAATTCATAAATAAAGTTTCAGTGCATTTGTTATATATATTTGGCTTGAAGCAAATTTAGCAGCTTGCATATCCATACTGCAATCATCTATTTTCTTTCCTCATACAAACAATTAAATAAAGATGCATCGTCCTAATATCCATTGAAGGTAAATAGTCATAGATTTTTCTTTTCATTATTTTTTCATTATTTTCTTTCCTTTTTAGTTTTAAATGCACATACTTTTACTCCTACATGCAACTGGAACAGCCTGCTTTGCAGTTAATTTTCTGGATATTTTTGATTTTCTAATATAAAACTCTTCACAAAATGCTTTTCACCCTTGATTAAGCACTTTCAATATAGAAATAAAATTAAAGGAGGAAAAAAGAATTCCTGGCAAAGTATTTAATTAACTGTTTTAACTGTCATCACACAATGGGGACCTAAATAGACTGGAATGTGAACAGGGAATACAGAACAATGCCTTAAAACACAAAAGCTGTGATTATTTTAGATACTTATCTGCTACTGAGCTGTCAGGAGGAATTAAGATAAATTTCTCATAGAGAAGACATTAAAATACTTGAACTACTAAAACTGATGAAAGTATTTGCTTAAACATAAAATATCTATAAGGTATATCAGATAAGATATGTAATGTTACAAAACCTCATGTTGTTTCTCTTTTTATTAAAAAGGCATGTATCTTGCAAAAATAGTCATTAAAAGGGTGTCAAGGTTTCATTTTTTCCACATAATTAATATTCTAGCCAACACTAGCAAATTTAAATCTGTGTAAGTATTCTTGAGCATTTACATGCAACCACAAATAATGACCCTTCCAGCAAGTTTTATGAATAAAGAATAGACCAGTTCTTTCTGTAACAAATCCTTTTATTCTGATTTCATTATTAATTTAATTGCTAACTTCCCTATATCTTATTTAGTTTTCACTAGGTTCTGCCTAATGAGTTAGGACGAGTTATCACAGAAAGTGTCATAAATATGAAAATGTGTGGAAAATGTTAAAAGCCTAGCAGTTGTGGTTGGACAAGTTGGAAATATCTGATAGTGTGACAGATGATTTTATTCACAGTTATAGCTGTTTTAATTATAATGTGGAAAAATTTGAGTTGAAATCTGTCCTTATTATACAAAGTTTAACAAATACCTCCCAATGAAGTACTGTGTCATCTTGCTGAGATTTGGCTATCTGTTAGACTAGCAAGTCTTCACTATGGAGACCCTGGCTTGGGGAATTTAAGATGTGAGCCAAAGCAAATTTAAAACGGAAGAGAAAATCCTATTGACTTCAGTGGGCTCAAGTCCTTGGAGAGCAGCCTAAAGGACCCCAATGTCAGCCAGCTTGCCCACAGCATACACTTCTGTCCCTGCTGGAGCTGTTGTTTTCCTGGAGAATCATCTAGCTGGCACTCACAAGACAGTTGGCACTGGAATTGTCAGACAGGGTAATTTTGTCAGTTTTCTTGCATAGACAATAAAAGAAATATATCAAAAACCTGATGAATTGCTTCCTTGTTTTATAAGCTTCAGGTTAGAAACTCTTTTCAGTTACCTAAACTCTTCAGATGGTTGGACCTTGCTCATTTTTGCCTTTGTTTGATAGATTTGTTCTGGTCATCTCAAACTGCTTATTGCTTAGACATGATAATAGACTAAAATGACTTATCAGCACAACCAGAAAGATATATGCTAGTCACATGTGGTAACAGACTGTTTATTTGTGGATATTCATGGAATCAGACCAAGATTAATATATCTATCTTTATAAGACATGTTACCAATAGCACCAATCCTAATTTTATAGCTGTTCGGATATAACTGAGGACTTTGTTCCCTAAATCAAACATTGCAATCCACCACGTGGTTCAACTATGCTACAGACTCTGTAATGCTTACATGCTGTAAAATCTTAAAAAAATCTGACCCTGTAGAGAATTTCTTGTTTAATAGCATACAGCCACAGCAACATATGTCCTACCCTTCTTCTTTTCTTCAAATAAAACCCAGTTGTTGTACATATGTACCTAGATGTTTTACCTATTGATAAATACTGATTTGTGCTGGGCACTGTTTATATTGGCACTTGCATAAAGCTCTAGTCCAGGGTCTAGCTGCAAATGGCTAGGTATTGAATACTGCCTTTCTGAAGACTGACATGGAGAACAATATTTGAACTATTTCTCATGTATTTTCAGGTTACAGAAATTGCAAACTGTTTTTTCTTCCTCTCTTATGTTTATGCATCTTGCAGAGACATTCAGCTGTAACATTTTCATCAGTGGTTAATGAGCTGCAGGGCAACCTACTGGCTTTCAGATTCCTCTTTTCTCTCTGTAGCCATTGTACTGCATTTCTCATTTCTTTTCTCATTTGTAAAAACAAGAACACCGTCAAAGCTATGAATAATGTAGGTGAAGCTTGGATTGACTTTTCAAATCTTCTCAAGATATGAGAAATTAGGTTTAATTTTTTGTGTACCTGTTTCCATGTCTTTCCTTTGTCTGTTTTTTCTGTGTGAGTTCTAAGATACTAGTACTGCCATATTTGTGGAGGCCATCTATACATACAGAACCAGAGAATCAGAGAATGGCTTGGGTTAGAAGGAATCTTAAAGACCATTTAATTCCAACCACCTGCCATGGGCAGGGAAACTTTCCACTAGACAAGGTTGCTCAATGCCACATCTAACCTGGCCTTGAATACTGCCAGGTATGGGACATATACAACTTCTCTGGGCAACCTCTTCCAGTACCCCACCACCCTCACAGTAAAGAATTTCTTCCTAATATATCACTTTCACTTTGGTAAATTAATTTAAACATCTGAACAAACTGGAATTGGCATAATTATTAACTAATAATGTAAAAAAATATTGTAAGAGAGAGAGAAAGGTTAAATATGCACAAAACCTAAAAATCTCTCATGAACAAGATTGTTGCTTTGGATGTGAAAACTGCCTGGAAGAAATTTCAAAATACTAACACAGTTTTGGCAGTTATTAAAACAAACAAACAAACAAAAATCCAGAAATACAAGTCATGATGCAAAACTGAAAAAAAAAAAGAACAAAGGAAGAGTGAATGGATTGTAGTCAATCCTTGATTGATTATGTATTTCGAGCAGAACTTCATTAAAAGTATTTCAAATAATTATTCTAACACCAAAATATTAAATAAAAAGACCCAAAAATTAAGGCATGAAATGGCTAAACCCCAAAAGTAAGTATAGATATTTTTGTTCAACTCTAGATCAGTTCTAGACTTACAAGAAAAATGCATATAGACTAGATAAGTGTAAATACAGCCTAGTGCCAGTGTAGTTATTTCTGCAGTGTAGAGCTATAGATGTGTTAAATAAGTTCAAAGAAGTAAGGCTGATCAATTTGCTCATATAACAAATTATATAATTTAATGTAATTATGTAAATTAGTTATAATTACAATATTAAAAAATATCAGAACAATTTAATTACTGAATTGCAAAACATGTTTTAACTTTAAATGAATTTGCCATAGCAAACTGCTTCAGCAATTGTTTGACTTCATAAAGCATTCTGCAAGTATTTATATAAACAGAAAAAAAAATCTGGAGGCATTTGAGGTTGAATCACATTGGGTAAAAACCCAATAATCTAGGTTTTCTGGTAATCTCAGGGAGAAGCTTGTTGAGTAAATTCTACAGATGTATACTGAAGTACTATAAGAAGGCATGTGCTAAAATGCTATAGTATTCTAAATTAATGCCACTAATAATGTATGCTAAAAAAAGATCTTTTGATATGTTTTTAGCATATACTTTAATAAAGAGATGTAGAGACCTCAGACACAGACACGTCTCACCTCTTTTCAGTAATGTCTAATGACAGCAAACTGCTGTAATGCCTATGCTATAGCTTTATGCCCCACTTTGAACCAGAATGAATATTAAATTATGAGAAATAGTGAACTGATTATGCTGTCCAACACAAGGATGAAGCAAATCCCACACAGAGTGAGCAAGGTTCGAACAACCAGCTCCTGCTCCAGACCATCTGCTGCTAATCCTTTGTCTTGCTCTTCTGCACAGTCTAACAGGACATCCTCCCTTCCAGGCTTTAGGGCCACATAGGGATTTCTGGCCCCATTTTTGAGTGACATGCTGTGTCTCTTTCATAAAATCTGAGACACTGTGCTGCTGCCTCACAGAATCTGAGAAGCTCCATAAGCACCCTCCTGAGGGCAGCAATATCTGTATTTCTAATGTGCAACCTATCCATTCACCCAATGACAGTCCCTTCCCAGAACACAAATGAGAAGTCTCTCACTTTCAAATGTAAAAAATCCATTTCCTGGACTCTTCTGTGTCTTCTGAAAGTTCACTGGTGTAGACTATTATTTGGTTTACCCTGGGAGTGGTCTGCTTGAAAGATGACTCTGGGGGAAATCATTTGTTTAAAATAATTATTTTAAACAAAAAGTTATGCTAATCAGCCACATCCCTCTTCGTCCATGTGATTTATTTTACAGCTCGGCTGGTGTTCTCTTTGCAAAAATGAAAAGTTTGAATTTAAGCTCACAATGGAGTCTTTATTTTGAAATAAGTTATGAGATTTTTTCATTCTGTTGACTATGAATTTCTGCATAAAGTTGAATTTTATGCCACGTCATTGGGCTTCAAGTCCAGTAGAATTTTTAATCATCCAAGTAACTCTAATTATATAAGTGCCTCCTCTAAAATCAATACCATTCCTCACACACCTAAATTGTACCCTTACTTAAGTGCTTTCTTGGATTCAGGCCCAAAATACTGTCATTAGAAAATGTGTCTCTTTGTATTTCAGAGAAATGTAACAATAAAGGTGTATTTCTGTAAAAAGCTCACATCTCAGATGCATGCTCATTTTATAAGGTCAGGTTGAGTCAATGGATCACATTAATAAAAATTATAAACAAACAAAGTATAATTCAATATGTCTATTGATTCCCTTTAAATAATTTGAGAAACCTGTTTTCATTACAAATATGGACATATTTAATTAATATTTTTTCTACATTGTCCTCCATACTTCCATGAATTAAGATTAATTATAATGGAATTTTATGCAGATTTCATTTAAACTTGAATAAAATTATACAGATTACTGTTACTGCCTCTTTTGTGAGTCCTAGCAAGAACTGCTGCTTGGCTGGAAGGCAGAACTACAAATTTGCATCTTAGAAATAAACAGCTAAAAGTAAACAGAATTAGTAACAATCAAAAGCTATTCTGACTGCTGGGATGGGCAAAATGTATACATGATAAGAGGTTTGCTGCTTGAGGCTGTCTTTTTCATCTTTGCTTTGAATGAAATATTTTAAATTGTTCAGATTAGACTGACTGTGGATCCTAAGATTGTCTTTGCAGGAAAAAATCCAGAAGACTTGAAGCTTTCCTAAATAATTTTAAAAATATCAACCAGAGCACTGGGTTAGAGGATTTCTATAACTGTCTCACTAGTACCTTCCTTTTCACATTTAACCTCTCTCTTCATGCATTGACATCTTACATATCACATGCCATTTTTTTATTCATAAGCTCTTTGTAGATATCTCTGAACTATGTTTTAAACCTTACCTGAAAGTGGCCTACTTTCTTAGTTTAAGCATTTGATTTTGGAACTGTTTGTTCAGACACTCATCTTACAAATCCATGGAATTTTATGACCTGTACGTCTACATCAATGACTGTTCTCTTCCAGCCTACTTCCAAGTGCAAATTGAGCTCATAACTAATTTTATTATTATTATTAAAATGCATAATATCTTCAGACCAGGAAAAACTTCTTCTATATCTGACTAAAAAATTTCTGCTGTGCAGAAGATCTGCAGTCAAAATCACTTGTGTCTCAGTAAGCTAATTTTAATTTCAGTAAATCTTGGGACCCCATATTCTAGATAGCATTGAAGTGTTTTCCAGAATATTTTATGATCCCAAGGTTAAAAAAAAAAAAGCCAAACATAAAATCCAAACATATTTCTGCTGGAAAATATCCATTACAGGGGTGCTGGAACAAAGGTCCCTTGCAATACTGATCATTTATAATTCTATGATAGTTTTGAGTCACCACGCTTGTACTTGTGATGATGCCATAAATGCCAATTTTATTTGATATTGCTTATTTTCCTAAGAATAATGATAATTTCTTTCAATTATATTGTTGTACTTCAATTTGTCTCTAAGTTCTCTCCAAATCTTGTTATTGTTTTCTGGAAATACTGCCGAGGTAACAAAATCAATTTCTCTAGAGGCCTCTTATTAGGACTTTCAATGTAGCAGTGAAATGTATTTCTCTTCCCTTCAAATTTCTAAAGATTTTGTGTTATTCTAAGTTTTATTATAATTAGTATTAATTATCAGGAATTACTCAAGTAATCATTTTCATAACCTTTAATGATGATTCCATGTCTTCCTGGACTATAAAAGGCAGCAAATTGAATACTTGTCATTTAATATTATCTGTAAAACTAAGGAAATAGTCAATATTTCATTATTATTGTATAAACAGGATTAATTCCTAAGCTAAAAGTAAAAATTGGTCTTGCCTCTTGAGTTTCACATTATTTTTTAACAAATTCTTTAAAAATTATAGGGAAACATAAGTTTGCATGCATTTAAGATCATTTTGTAGCATGTTTATATCTAAAACATTTTCCTTTACATTATTTTATTATTTTCACTAAGTTATTATCTTATTACTAATTAAATATTAATCTTAGTTGTAGGTCTTTTTAATTTAACTTAGATTAATTAAAAGTGATCTATTAGTCAATTCTAAAGTAATAGATTTTTAAGGTTATTACTTGTACTTGTAGTGTCACAAGTAATACTGTTTTGCTTATGCTCTCAAGACATGACCCTATGTGGAAGAATGACCTTCAGTACTTTTAGTAAGTTGAGGTGTGCTCTGCTATAAACATCTGATGAGGAAAGTTTATGCTGAGATTTTAACAGGCTGACAACATCTTATCTTATAGCTGCACACATGCTTCTTGAAAGCAGGAAAGGCAATTTACCCTCCACTGTGACTATTTATTAGCTTTTTAATTGTCTTGGACTACTTCTGTATGAGAAACCATTAAATCATCACAGAAAACAAAGAATGTGCACGGTGGGTGAGAGCATCTGTGTTGATAATTTCTAAGTAAATAAATATCACCTATTCAAACAAGATTTTGAACACCTGTTCAAGAACAACTTAAGCTAATAGTCTATTCTTGGTCAGTTACTGTGCAAGCACTTGTTGATGGAATGGATTACTGCGAAGGACAAAGCAGCAATTCCTAGTCACAACTTCTCTCAAGTTTGTGGTAGGAATACTTAAAAATGGGCATCTAGATTTGATTCCCTAGAAATAAATTTTGTGTTTGAATAAAAAAATACAGCTTTTGAGAAAAAAAAGTTCGCTAAAAATAGTAGGGTCTCCTGTTTTTTTCAGTAGGTGCAAAAACCTCTTTATAAAAAACCTGATATGACAGCGTCACAGATGGAGTGGCTTCACTCATAAGAGAGAAGTAAAAATATGTTTATTGATGTAAACCAGCAATTTAACCAAGTTTGATAATAAAAACGACAGTGGTTTAACAATTCAATGGCAAAGGTATGCTGGAATATTTATTATACAGACAATAAAGTCAGACAAAATTACCAGGGAAACATACCCTTTGATTCTGGAAGGACACCATTTAATTCTACAATTCTTCTCAAAGAGGAGTTTGGGTGCAACTGACCCTCTACAATTCTGAAACTTGTTCAATGTTTATGTCTAAAGGTTTATAGGTGCACAATCAATCAATTATATCAGTTAAAATTTCAAATTTTAGTATGCAATAAATCACTTACCAAGGATCTGTTGCAGCGAGGAGTGTCTCAAACTTGAGAAGTAACCTTGGGAGATGCCCCTATTAAGGGGAACATCCTGCTGTGCAGTTGACTGTCATGCAAGAGAGCTCAAATGTTTATAGAGGAAGATAATTGAATTATAGCCATACCTTCATCCTACCCACAGAAGTTAATTTCTATCACACTTGGCTTGAGCCAGATCTTGACCAGTGTTATTTTTGGGTAACAAGAGGGGCCTCAGATTGGCTCTTGGCTATTGTGCTGTTATCTGTCTCCCTCACATACACTGTGAGCGTGGTGCACCCATCACAATTACTACTGCTGGTTATCACTTGAGCAGAGTGATGGGAAATAAAGGTCAGGTAGAGGGGCAGCACTTTGTCACCCACAAGGAAAGGTTATTGAAATATATCTCTGAAAAGTAGGTTGAAGTACACCCTCTTTGAATAAAAAAATAGAAATCAGAAATATAAACTTTATGCCTAAACCAATGCTCATGGAAATCAGCAAAAGGGATGAAAGGGATTTGGTTTAAATCCTTGTTAAACAAAGCTAAATTCTTACATCCTGTTAGACTATGGAAGTACAAAGGAACTGAAGCAGATCTCAGGATCTCATACAGTGCTTCTCTATTTTATTTGTAAAACACACTGACTCTTCTCACACAGGTAAGAAGATCAGTGATAAGAAGTGAACTTGAAAACGGACCAAACCCTGTGCAAAAGATTCAATAAATAAATCATCTGCTGGCAGATCTCTTGTTCTTCCTTTTGGATGGGACTAGTCAAGGTCTGACATGACCTCAGATTTTTTTGCTTTATGTATGTTTCATTTCTTTTAAAATACACCATGGTGATAATTCTCAAAATAATTTTTTTAAAAGCATGTGGATAATAGACATTAGCTCCTTGGTAGCTAATCCTTGCTTTTTTTCCTATGGTCTTAATGCTATATCTAACCACATGAATTTACTTTATCAAAAAGACAAAAATGAAATCTTCTAATTTTTCAGTCTTCAAGTTGCTAGTTTCCAAACCGCCTTAAGGTCATAAGTGCCTGATTTCCATTGACTGCTAATTGCATTTAAACAGCTGATTTTCCCTTCACAAAGTAGGATGGGGAGAACTAACACATTTTACTGAAAATAACACCACACATCAAATACTAAAATACTTTATTAATTGCATTTAAGATTTCTTCTGTGTCAGGTTATTTTATAAACACTAAATACCTTCAGTCATTATCTGTAACACACACCATTTTATCTAATAAATTCTCTGCTGTTGCTATATCTAAGATTTTAGCCAGCCTATTGACCTTTAAATTGTGCTGTCCTCCCTTCTCCCTGGATTTTTTTGTCATGAGTACTAATTTCATGGCAGGCTACTGAAAATACTTCTGAAGGAAATATGAAGAAAATGTTAACTTTTCCAAAGAAAGCATTTCTTTCACAGTCAGAAGCTTTCAGGAGTGAGAAAAGAGGTGATGACTGACTCAATGACTTCAGTAGTTCCTGACAGCTATGTGTTCTGTGACTTATGGTGCTTCTGAAATTAGCTGATTCCCACAACGTTTCTGTGAAGAAATACATACTGTCTTTCTAAGATCTGTTATGAGCTTCAACCCACTTTTAATTTTCAAATTGAAGCAATTTTTGTTGTGCTCATATTCAAAACTTGTATATGATATGTTCAGAAATCTTTAAGCAACTTCTAGAAGTCCATGTTCAGTTTGGATAGGCCAAAACCAGTTACAATTTGAAGATATTTTTGTTTGCATTATGGAGTCTATATATTTTTTTACAAATTCACATAGAATGCTAAATTTAAAGTTAGTTGTAGGATGTGTGTGGACAACAATATGCTAAGTTTCATCCATCACATCTCAAATCTTAACATTTACATTAACATTCAAGCCATCCTTTTCTTCCTGGTTCTCTACCAGAGAGCTATTTATTTTTCTTTCCTTCTTAATTTACTATGTCATGCTTTACAACTAGGTAGTTTCAATAATAAAATATAACATATTGGAAAATGGAATTAAATTTAACTTTCAAAGCATGTCCCTCCAAAGGCTGAACAAGTCACATTGTTTAGGATACCTGCGGGATATGACTGTATTTAAGTGCTTGTATTTTAAACAACATTTGTTTGATGGTTTTACCAGCATTAGGCTCATTTTTTAAATGAAAAAATTCTAACCACATAGCCAAGAAAACTCATAAGTATTGGCTTTTCATACTCTATTGCTTTCTGCCATATTCCCATACCTATTGCGGAAACAAGAATCCTTGCAGACAATGTCAAAAAGTTACTTTGTTACCTGGCACAAGAGATAGGAAACACAGGTAAATTAGGCTTTCATGCTGTGTAAATTGATCTTGAACAGACAGACTTCTCACCATTTGCTTCATTTTTGTTCAGTAAATAAGGACATTCAAGCAAGTATTTCACTAAAGAGAAGACAGCAGGAAAAAGATTGACCAAATATGAATTATGCAAAAGAGTGAAGTTTAGAATGCAGTCTAGAAAAATGGAGAAGGACAGAGGAGTGATAAAGAAAATTCACAATTTAGAAGTAGCATGTAGCACATTTTTTAATTGAATGTCCTAGAAAAATATCTCTATTAAGAAACTACCTACAATGTTAGCTAAATATACTTATAGTAATTCATGCATGTGTGAGAAAAAAGAAAATAGTCTTTGCATAAGGAATTAATGTTTCTTTAAAGAAAATCACTGATGACAAAGGGCATATAATGAGATATTAGAAAATATATACATAAATAGATATATTAGTATACCTGAAAGAGCAAGCTTAAAATTAATTTATTTAAAGAACTCTAAGTTGGAAATGTGTAATAATAATTGGATCGGAGAAAGCAAATGGGAATTTGAGTAAATGAGGAGAATATACTCCTATTTTTTAGATTATGGGTACAGAAATAATTGATTTCTTGTTATGTGGGTCTGTTTGTGTATTTTATCTGTACAAGGTGAATTTCTGTTGTGTGTGAATTTGCAAAGAAACATCTAGATTCAGCCTAAAACCATAATTTTTACACTTAGAAAGTGTAAAAAATTAACAGAAAAGTAATTATAATAATTTATTTTATATCCAGTTATCTTGCACTACATGCAAATAAAAACTTTGCCATTCAGTAGTTTTATTCAGTCTACAGTGAAGAAAAAGGCTTGAATTTCAGTTGCTATATATCATTAACTCATGCTGGAGCATCACTGTCGTGCAGTACAAATTTGAATGCCTTCTTTTTTTCCTCATCATAATTTCACACTGTAGTGCCAGAATGATAGACTCATAATGGGCTCCCTATAGACACATACAGAAATCATTTTGTCATGGTTATCTCACCTTGTAACAGAACTGAAAGCGGTTGGTCTCCATGGTCTTGCATTAAACTGTCACATCATTGTTAAAATCCTCTGTTTCAGGAAATGGTGACAGTACATCTTGAGTGCTGTGAAAAATAAAGACTTCATTGCCCATACTCAACGGCTGTGTAAAACCAGATTACTCATTCATTTATATGGGAGGGGAAAACATTTTTCAATAGTAAGGGATTGTAGCAATTAACCATTTTCTTTGCTTGTTTAGCTGTCTCAAATTGATCATACCAACATTTTACAACCCCAGTACTGAATTTTGCAGCAATATTTTTTTTTAATTTTACTTTAGCTTGCCCTAATTTTCAAGCAATTTAAAATATGCTCTAAACGGGAATTTTTTACTTATGATTATTTAATTTCTCGTATTAAATACAGCTCTGCTACTCCCCTCAGAGGACACTTAATTTTTAAAATTTTTTGGATATTAATTTTCCAACTTTTTTTTCTTCTTATCCTGACCATAGTTGCACACCAGTTCAAAGAAATCCTAGATGGAAGAGGAATTTATTATCCTGCTTCTGTAAGAGAAGAAATGACACTGATTCAATTTCTTTGGCTCTAAGGTCAAATCTTTTTTTATTTAATAAAAGCTCCTATTTTAATCATGCAACTAGAAAGCAGCATCTTTCTCTACCAGAAAGGTATGATAATGAGCTGGATTATCTTTGAGTACTTGGCAAACAAAATATATTTGGTATATTAATGACACATCTAAGAGTGCTAAAGATAAGTGTATTATCTAGTATGCTACTTTGCCATTGTAAGTAAAGCAACATTCCCTGTCAAAGAAAGCCAGATTTTTGAGCCTATTCGAAATTACATGTTTGGTGCCAATCCAGCCATGGTCATGGGAAACAATAAAAATGACTGCCCACGCTCAATCTGGATAATAGGATTTATTTAAGAACAATCCAGATAAGAGCTCTTACTGTAGTTGGTTATCCCACTTATACCCACCCTTTCAGTGCTATGTCTGCATTGGTTTGATTTTGTGGGAAGCTCAGGCAGAAAGACATGCTGCTTCATGCTGAGCTGTTGCTCAAAGGTATCAGTCTCCAGCATTACCAACCACAGTCCCTGTGCATACCCTGGATTTTATTTTCCCACACATCTCTCTGATCTCCAGGCTTCTGCCACACTTCCAGCACCTTTCTTCCAGTCAAGATCTTCAACTTCTTTCTCACCACCCCTCTTCCCTTCAACACCACTTCATGCTTGCAGGAGCTACTGTTGTTCAGCACCAACTCCCTCTGAAAGCTTGGACTGCCCTTCCCTCCCATTTCCAGTTCTCTCAGTCTCAGCATATGATTAAATGGATGATGCTCTCATGGCATTTTAACTGGATTTAAAACATGCAACCTTTATTTGGTCATGGTATTATCAAAGTTTACAATAAGGCCACGCAATGAGTGAAGATAAAATTTGCAGACTTCTGCTTGAGATGTTTACCCACACCCAAATCCCCAATTATCTGCTGTCTGCTGGCATTTATTATTTAAGCTTTCTTTTTCCCCTCTGATAGCCGCACTAAGGATTTTTATTTTGATGAATGGTTATCAAATTTCAGGGGTGTCAATCCAACCAGTTTCACTGGGATTCATATTCAGCAACTTTGTCTCTATAAATTATGGAAAATTAGGGAGATTCCATTATTTCTTTACATGGTAGAATTTATGCAGAATTTGCCAGCAAAAGGCAAAAATTAACATTCAAATTAGTGCAATCCTAAATGCTATGATCTATTTGTCATTTAGTTTTAAGGTTAATCTTCAGATTATTTCTAAACTTCTGTTTGGGTTTTTACTAGTGTAAAATTTTGACCTGGATAGTTTGCTTACAAGGACAGCAAATTTTAATAGACTTAGGAATCTAAGGATATGTGAATTCGTTCATGGACTGTTGAATTATTTAAAATAAATTAACAATGCTCCATGTCCCCTGAGATACTTATCTGGGAAAAATGACATCCGTGCTGTGCATCTGCTGGGCAATGAGAATGTCACAGCTTCTTGCATGAGAATGTTTATCTCTTTGATAGAAAAATGCCCATCTGGTTATTAGAGTCAAGATGTACTATTATTATTTCTAATACCATTTCTCCTTTCCATTTCTTTTACAGTGAATTGATCAAGAATATTTTTTATTGATGTCAGTTTAAAATCTGTTAGAAAAATAGAGTAAGACATCTCTACAAAAAAAACCCAAAAACCACAAGAATAACCCCATAAGGAAAAGCAGAAAACCAAATGAAAGAATGACAAGTAAAACATCTTAAATCCTTTTATATTGCCTCTAATGCATTTTCACCAAGGCAAATTTTGACTATATAAAACTTTGTTGTACTTTCTTAAAACTGCTTCCACAAATTCATACTTTTTTCCATATATTTAAGCTATAAATATTGCTATTCTTTTCCCTTGAGCTGTTAGTCCTGAAAATCACAAATGTAATCAGAGATTCCTCAGGCCTAGAGATATAAATGAAACAATAACTGTCCCTGTGCTACCTGTGATAACAGGTATGTTTAACATCTTTCTTGGAATAGAGCTCTTTGTCCTGTTGTGGAAGCTTTTTATCTGTGGGAGGTATCCAGATGCTGCTCCTTTGCCCTTGGTTTTGATGTGGCTTTACAAATTTGTCTGCTGTAATGACATCCTCTCAAAAAGACAGATACTAATGGTTAAAGAGAAAAAAAAGGGGGAAAATGAGGGAAGTGGTTTTTTTACAGGAATGGAAGAAACCACTCCAATGCTTTTCATCTTTAAACAAAAATTTCATGGGGCATTAGAAAATTAGAATAGGTTGAAAGAAAAGCTTGGGAGATCTCCTGCTGTAGCATTAGGAAAATCAGCAAGCCTCAGCTTGCACAGTTTTTTATGTAATCATCCTGTCAGAGGACAGAGGTTTTCTATTCAGGCCCACTGTATGTTTTGTGTTATTAGCATCTCCCACCTTCAAGTCTGTCTTAATTTTTCTCTGCAAAGACAAATCAAACAGGTGTGTTGTTGTTTTGTTTCTTTTTAATAATGGAATAGCTTTACGCTCTGCTATATATTTGTTCTTAAATCCTATTGAAATTTGTTCCGCAGTCTTCAACTGGCTGTCAAGAAAGCTTTATCTCCTGTACAAATAATTCTGACACTTGTACAAGATAATTTTAATGTGGCTGTTCTCTCTTTGTTCTGAAATTTTCTGCTTTTTTTTTCTTTTCAATATTAGGTTCAGACAACTGAAGGCTCAAAGAATAAGAATATTAGGTGAAAGCCTATTATAGATGCAGGGTGGTTTACAGAAGACAAGATAACTAAATTATGGATATCCCCCTTCTCTTCTTCACCCCATGGAAATAGTAATGGCCTAACCTTGAATGGCCAGATGTAAAACAAATCATCTATATTCAGATTTAGAACACTGAACCATCTGGTAGATGAGATTTGTTCTTTAACTCTTCTAGATCAATCTAGGTCAGTGGGATTTCATAAAAGCATAATAGTTTGCTATATTATATCTCTTGCATGACTATTTTTCCTTTTTAATACTTGAGTGCACCTACTATGCATATACCCACAAACCATATTAAAAGAGATATTAAGATTTCAATATGTGGAAAGGCCAGAATTAATGTTGCCAGTGTGATTTCTTCTACCATCTCTGTTCCTCTCTGTATAAATGCATTATTATCTGAAGTTGAACTATTTCTTTTTGCTTACATTATGTTGTTTCTATACATGTACTCCAATACTCCTACATGTCAGTTAAACTCCAGAATACTTGGTGTGTCTTCAGTTTAGAGGATTATTTAAGATTTTAGATTAAGTGGTAATAACTTCTTTCTCTGCTTTTTGTTGGATTATAGCAATTGAGGAGACTTCTTTATTACAATAATAGTGATAGTTCAATTATAAATGTAATCTTAATTTTTTGAGAATTTTTTTAAATCACATTCAGGCTACTAACATGTGTTCTTAATACAAAGCTAGCATGATATTTTATGAAAATTGTTTTGTAAGGAATTTTATAACCTCTCTTTAATTTTAAATGCTATCACAATTCATATATGCAAAATTGAGAAGCTCATGAGAATGATGAGTACTTCTAGAATAACCTCTCATGAATTTGTGTACTGGTAGAATCTCTTTGTTGATAAAGTTTTCTACTATGTAATTTAAATTTGTCTGTGGCAATGTCACTTTTTACCTGTGATACTTAGTCTTTAACTTAAATGGTTGTTCACATTTTTTGGCGATTTTTCTCTTTGACAAAGTTAACATAAACCCTCATATCTCCTTTCAGCCTACATTTCGCTACACCAGACAAACTAGAATTTCTGAGTCCTCTGTTCTGTGACAGGCTTTCTATTTCCCTGGTCGTTCTACCCGTCTGTTTTGCAGGCTTTGGATTTTGTTATAGAACCATAGAACAACCCAGCTGGAAGGGGACCTCAGGAGATCATTTTGTCCAACCTTTGATTAGAAAGGGAGCCTAGGTGAGAGTATCTAGCACCCTGTCCAATTGCCTCTTGAAAACCTCCAGTGATGGCAAACCTACCATGTCCCTTGGGAAGCTGGTCCAAAAGGTTCTCACTGTAAGACACATCTCTCTTACATATTTTTTGAAAAAGCAATGCTTTTCTCTAATGAGACCCTTCCTATTGTTTTGCCAATATGCAATTGAAAGAGAAAATTCTGTGGCATTTGTATGCCAAAAATCCAACCATCTCTAGGGACTGTGCTGCTGTTTAACCTTCGAGAAGGTTTGTAATAAAGTAATGATCTTCCTTTGGAACAAAGACATAAAAAAATGTGATCTCAACAAGCAGAGTTCACACATCATTACTTGAGGTGTAGATAGTTCAGTTTCCCAACGTGCCTTATTTTTCAATGCATAACCTGTGTGCAAGAGTTTCACATATAATCTACCTTAGTAACTGGTTAACTTGACTTTTTAAGAGTTGAGACTTTAAAGATTGCAACATAAAATATCTTTCAGTTTTATGCTTTCATCCTTGAAAAATGTCTAGGAGTCTTACCACTATGTAAAATTATTACTTTGAGGTAGAGTGCATTCAAACCCCTAGATGATCCTAGACCACATTTGTATTGGTAAAATTTAGTAGAAGCTAATAGATCCACACAAAAGCTAGACATATGTTGTTTCATTATTACAAACACATGTATTATTAAAAATAGAATTTAATTGCAAAGATTTCTTGCCATTAATGAATGAGTAGATCTAGTAGATTTAAGGGGGAGGATGTGTCCCACTTTTCTGACATGTTCGTAATCCAGATTCCCTTTTCTTTCATTGAGAACTTTCTGCTAAGAATCAGAATGTGGAATCATTCTCAGGTATCAAATATTAGAAACTTATATTTATTTCATATTTCTATTAAAACAAATGATTTTTTTAGATTTTACCTAGAGTTTCTAGAATTATTTATGACACACAGAAAATATTTTTCCTTATATATGATTTTATTCCTTAATAATAGGCTACAGGAAAGAAAATAACATTGA
The DNA here is from genome assembly GCF_048771995.1 of Taeniopygia guttata. NCBI lineage: Eukaryota > Metazoa > Chordata > Aves > Passeriformes > Estrildidae > Taeniopygia > Taeniopygia guttata. The sequence continues at coordinate 28,421,100 of NC_133027.1, read as the reverse complement.
GGTTTTTACATATGAAATATGTTTATGATTCAGATAACTGCATATCTATTTTAAGAGAATATCTACAACTCTATGAAAATTACTCTATTTTTGAAACAACTTCATATAGGTAAAAGAGTCCTACAAACAATGTTGTTCTCACAAAATTACTTCACAATAAATCTTCTTACTTTTCTTGAGTGTTTATGCTTTATCTTACATTTATATTAGATAGGGAAACTATGACAAGTGCCAGTGTCAATAAAGATCTTGTCCTCATCTGAGGAGGAAGTCCAAATAAAGAGCTATAAAGTTTGAGAGCTGAAAGTATTTACTGCAGTGTGAGTGTTGACAAAGAATAATGAAATTATATCCTTAGTAAAAAATTATGTTTTTCCAGTTCTGACCCCAGAAACTGAGTTATTAATTCCTTCCTTGCAATAATTGAAGCAAGATAATTTAATATTTCTAATTCATCTTTCAGATGTGTTTTACCCTTGCATTTTCAGTGTAGGGAAAGTTGTGTAACAGCTGCATCATCTATTATATGCTCTGATGATAGCTATTTGCCGCTCAGTGAAGGCAATAACAAAATATTTTTGGAGAGCATAATTTGTTTACCTACTTTTTATACTAATATAAACCCACTATTACTTATGATAAACTTTAAATTATTTGTCATATGATATGATAAAATGCAGTACTCTATAGAATAATATAGTACTTTTCTACACATGTATATAATATAATTTTATATTATTTTTAAGGGACACTCTTGATTAAACCACAAATAATATCAATACATTTTTACATAAAAGATTCCCATAAATGTTTTCTCAACTGTTTGAACAAACTTATATATGGGACACATGCCTTTTCATTTGACTGTATGGAAATATTTATTCAGTCTCTGATATAATTCATCATTGGCTAATGGAGACAGGAGATGAATGGATGAAGAAATGGAATTTTTTCCTGGTTCATAGAGCACTGTGTTGGCTCTGCCAAAGTTGTCTTATGAGATAAGAGGGTAGAGCACAAAGGTTTGGAGCACACATACAAAGAAATTTATTTTCATATTTTCAAATTTATGGAACCGATTAACTTGTATCATATTAAAAATGCAAAAATATTTTTACTAATTTCTTCTATTTTGTTGTCTAATTGAATATTATTATATCACAAGTAATTAAGTATGAATACATGGATTATAATGTAGCTAAAAGTATTCCTCAACTCATTCTTGATTTAAAAGTAACGCAAATGAAGCCTTTTTTCCATCATGTTCTTTCAGCCTATCAAGTTATTTGATGTTTGTGAAAAAAGTGACATTTTTTGATATATTGATCAGCAAAAAATAATTATAATCAAAGTATATATTAATTATATTATATTATATTATATTTATTTTATTTTATTTTATTATATAATATATATTATATTATATTATATTATATTATATTATATTATATTATATTATATTATATTATATTATATTATATTATATTATATTATATTATATTATAATATATTTATTATATTATAGTTATTATATTTATTATATTATAGTTATTATATTTATTATATTATAGTTATTATATTATTTTTATTATTATATTTATTATATTATAGTTATTATATTATTTTTATTATTATATTTATTATATCTATTATATTATATTATATCTATTATATTTATTATATGAATAATTCAACCTCAGCAGAAAAAATTTACGAAAAATACAAACAACATTAAATTATTTTTTGTCTTTAGGACATTTTATGCTAAAAATGTGACGAGAAGAAATAAAATTCTATCAATCTATTTTCCTTTTAGCTCTTTCAGAGTGGATAATTCACACTGTATGCACCAAATTCTTTTAAAAGCAGATTCTATTTATGCCTTTAATTTCTTCTCTTCCAATCTATAAGTTTATAAAACATCAATGAAATAAACTATGTAATTAAAAACTTTATAAATTAGCTTCTGATACCTGCAGCTCTGTATTTTCCCCCATGATATTTCCCCTTGACTGCTAGTCCTGCTGTAACACAAATCCCCAGAATGCCAGGTGCCACTGCTGGATATTTCCTCTGCTCCTGAGAAAGGGTGACCTGGTCACAGCTCCTCACAGGGAGTTGCAGCATCACTGCCAGACGTGTTGAGCTCACTGCTCACATTTCATCCTGCTTCACATGGTAGGATCAAAATGGGGGCATTTTTCTGATCCTGAAGTGGCAGCAGTAGTTCCTAAAACATTTTAACACTATCAGCAAGACCTATAAAAATGCTAAGTATTTATTTCAAAAATTACCTAATATGCTCCCCAGTAGCTCCTTTAAGAAGCTCTCTACAAGGTATTGGTTCCAAGAAATAATTTATGAATAGGCATAATGGCTAAAAAAAAAAGGGCTTGAAAAAGTTTTCTTTTTCCTTTTATAAGAATGAGGTGCTGTTCACTGTCCTTCTGTACTTGTTAATTTTCTGTCCTTATAATGGAAAAAAAAAATCAAAACCAACCCAACAAACCTTATTTAGGCCAGATTTCAGATAGTCAGGTTTCCAATATCAAATAATTTCCAGCTAGATATCTAGTTCTCAGTTATAGGTGTTAGAAGTTAAGAATTTCAAAAGAACCTAATTTCTAGAAAATTATTCTGACTTGTTAAAACTTAAAAAAACAATTATCTGTAACAGCTAAATTAAAGTAGGTTGCAAGCTATGACTAACCACTTTTGTCTTTATAAAGGCCATAATGCTCTCAACCACTGGCAAAAGGAGTGTTTCCTGCAGATTTTTTAATACACTCACATGCAAACCAGCTTTTTATACTTATTTTCCTCTTATCTGAATTTTACGTTTCAAGCATATAAAGTATGAGCTCATTTTGATGTCAGTAATTTTCTGACCCCCCCACTCCCACAAAGCTTTTTCGACATTGCGTATTATTAAAACAAATTAAAATATATAGGTCTTGATTCATATTATATACCCCTTAGAATAAATTCATCTTGTCTTCATCTTGCACATATAACTTAAGGGCAAGTGGGTAACTCTGCCCTGTTTCCCTACAATGAAAGCTAATTTAATATTTTTTTTGCTTTGTAGATCAACTAAACAATTTCTATCCCTGTGTTCCTCTCCTGACAGGACTCCCTTGCAATCCCTACTGCTGGTGCTGTAGCACCTGTGCCCTGTACAGTGTCTCAAAGTACCTGTAAGAAATGAAAAAACTGAGCTACTCTTTCTTTATGCAAGTTGAATTAGTCTTCAGATTTTTGTTTCAATGATGTACACCTTCTGTCTTTTAGAAACAAACCCAACAGCCTTATGCACCATAATTGAACTGTGCACTTTACATGTCCTGAGGCCTGACTTGCACAGCACGTCTTTGCTATGCCTCAATATATTTGTACTCTGTATTTTGTTACTCTTCACAGTAATAAGGACAACACAGTGGACAGAATATAATTGATGCACTATTTCTCATATTGATGTGGCAAAATTTAAAAAAAGGTATTGAGCACCCCGGTTTAGTGGAATGTGCCCCTAGCAGAGGGCTTGGGACTAGTTAATCTTTAAGGTCAGTCAAACAAAACATTCTGGTATTATATCATAAAAAATACTAAAATTACTGTAATACAAAAAAAAACACTTGAAAATGTCTACCTTGTTTTCTTACATCTGTGAATGTCTTCTTGCATTCTGGAAGCATTTCCAGCTTCATTTATTGCTTTATTCCATCAATAAAGATGTATTTGTAATATTGAATAAGAAACAATAAAATTTAACTCTTTGTAAATAAAATACAAAAACTGACTTAAAGTTTCCTTTTCCAGGGGAATATGGATGGTAAGATATGGATGGGTTTTAATTAAAGAACACCATTTGAAATACATGTTTAATGATAATAGCATACATAATGACAGAGAAAATCAAATCTTATCTTACTTCATTTGCAGGTTTTTCAGGCCAGTACTGTGAAACAGAAATGAATGAGTGTGATTCAGCTCCCTGTTTGAATGGTGCTGTTTGTCAGAATGATGTCAACAGCTATGATTGTTTTTGCCCTGAAGGTAAGTTGTTCAAAATAATTTATTTTTATTATCTTTGATGATTTTCAAAACTGATTGCTGTTTGCAAAACATCTCCTTGACAGGCTTCAAGTTGTCATTAAAACTTCCTTTCTATGAAACTCATTCATTCCTTTCCAAAGTCTTGGCATCTTTGTCCACCAAGTCAACGTGTCTACCCAAATAACCATGATCGTTAAGATCAAATTAAGAATGGAGACAGCTATACTCCTAAATCCTACCATTTTTCAGACAGAACATAATGGTTTTAGCAAAGTTTGAAGCAGTGGAGAAAACACAAATGAGCAGTACATTAATTCCATGGAAAATATAATCAATAAGCTTACAAAAATATTTATCTCTTAATTAATAATATGCATATTTCTCACTGATCATAGCACATAGCAAGCTACAATGGTCATAATGACTTTAATAGGCCATCATTAAAAAAATCTATTAGAACTTTCATAGCCAAAAATAAGATGATTTTCAGCACCTGTGGTCTATTTATTTAAAAATGCACACTGGTCTTTGTCAGCAGCACTGTATGAAAAAAATAGTGATTCCAGTAAAAAATCAGTCAAAGAAAAACTAAAATATTGTAAAGCACTTAAAATTACAGTTTATTTCTGAAATGCTTTCACAAATGAGTTCCTTATGAATATGTTTTCATTTTTTTAAATTTCAAACTTTAAATTCTACTATTTTCAAAATATGTACTCATGTTAGCTGATTTCAAAGCTGACAATATTTCAGCTATGTATATATTAATGCAGGCATGAAGTGGTGATAACTTCAGAAACTCATCACAAGAGATGAAATTGCCACAAATAATTCTCATAAGTACAGTCTATGTCATTAATTAGCTTAAATTAGAAGCCAAAGCAGATATTGGAAGGTAGCTGGATATTAACCTTGGAAAAGATCATTTTGCTGTTTAAGCCTGCCTGACCAGTTTAGACAAAAATAAATCTTGGCATCCACATTGCTAATTTTGTGGCTTACATGTTACCTGTGAGACATGGGTCTGATTAAACTTTAAATGCAAATAAGAACTGTTATTTAATACATTATTAATGAATTAAGGGTAATTCTCAAGTTTTATGACTTAAGGATCAGTGGAAATTGGTTCCATGGTCAGTTTGAGAAATTATAGGAATATTGCTTGCACTGAGGGTACTGATAGCTTACTATTAGTCATGATCTTTCTGCAGCCATGGCCTGTGACAGCACTAATGACACTCATTTTGCAGCATGACCATGAATCAGAATACCTTTACAAGAGCATGAAATGTCAGATATCATTGAGAAGATTTTCTAGCAATTTAAACTACAAAAAAACATTGTTGGACCTCTGAGTTTGCCAAAAGTCGCTATGACATAATAAACTGGAGTTCTTTAGTCTGGAGAAGAGGAGGCTCAGGGGAACCTCACTGCTCTCTGCAACTACTTGAAATGAGGTTTTATTGAGGTGGGGTCTGTCTCTCCTGCCATGTCTGTAGTGATAGGATGAGAGGAAATGGGCCTAAATTGTGTCAGGGGAGGCTCAGATTAGATACTAATAGCTAAGAAAAAAATCATTGAAAGAGCAGTTAGACACTGGAATAACTTTCCAGGGAGGTAACTCACCATCTCTGGAAGAGTTAGAGAGGTGTCTGGATGTGTCATTTGGGGAGATGGTTCAGGGGTGGCTGTGGTGATGCTGGGTTGTCAGTTGGACTGGATGATCTGGAAAACCTCTTGCAACCTTGATGATTTTGGGGTTCTGTAAAACAAAACAAAACAAAAAAAAAGTAGGCAAGCAACTATTTGAGAACTGACTTTAAGAGAGACTTTAAAAGTTGATTTTTATTTTGACAGCAGATATCCAAATCCCAGCTTCACTTTATCTGTAATGTTGTCAAAATGGCAGCAGATACATAATTCATAGGTTCTTAAGTCTTAATGAACTTACTGAATCCTAAATTTGTGCTTTCATTTATTGACTCCTTTTAAAGCATATTTGACAGAAAAAAATGCATTTTCCTATAATGATAAAGGAGAAAAAAGTTTAGAATGGTCCTTCCATAAGGATTCAAGATCCTTTTTTTATAAGAGTAAATTGAAAACAAGGGACCTAAAGACATTGCTTTAGAAAAATAAAACACAGATATAGCTGAATAATACATTGCTCTTTGGTTTTATTTCAAAGGATTTGAAGGCCTGAACTGTGAAATCAACTTTGATGAGTGCACTTATGGCTTCTGTAAAAGCAATTCAACTTGTTTAGACCTGGTTGCAGACTACAGCTGTGCTTGTCCTCCAGGATTTACTGGTAAGATTTCTTTTTACTTGGAAAAGAAGTTAAATAATCTATTAATTTTATTTTCTGAAATTAATTGCACTTTGTTCAGTGTTTTAGCATTAAGAAAAATAAAATCAACTCAGGGTATTATGCGATTGATAATCTGTTTTAATTTCCCTCCTAATAGGATAAAAATGAAAGCAGTGTGTGTATGGAAAGCAAAACTGTATTTTGCATAGAAGAAAAAAAAAATTGTTCAAAACCACCTAAACTATGAAAAATAGGTGAGCAGGTAGCTGGTGCTATTTTTCTCAGATTTTATCACAGCCATACTTGATTGAGATGGCAACAAATACACAATTTTAGAAAGATTACACTTTGTTCTCTTTAACAAAGATGCCATCAGATTCTTATGATAAATTCTTGTAAGTTGCACAATTATTTGCATATCTAACAGGTTTAAGAAAATAGCTCTTGCATTGTGGAGAGTCTTCAAGGCTCTATTTTCTTCCAGAATCAGCTAACAGGATCATGGGGAAATCAATAAAACTGCCTCTAAAAATATGCCATCTAAAGAATTGTGTCAGGCACTGAACACCGACTTTCAGCTGATGATTTCAGAGACACAAATGGAGCAGCATTAATCATAAGTAGTAACAGGAAAACAAGCAGTGGCAGTCTAAGAAATCATACACAATTAGTGGATCTTGTAATAAAAAGCCAAACAGGTTTGTCCAGAGAGCTCAAAATGTGTGGGGACCAGTGGAGAGGAAAGGAAAAAAAAATGGAAGAGATCTATTACAGGAAATGAAAATTTAAAGAAGCAAGTAGAACAGTGAATGATGAGGAGGCAAAATTAAGTTAGTTGTAAATAGAGCATTTCAAGTCAGTAGTAACACCAGTGACATTCACTTTAGAAATTCTTCATTCATATTTTGTCAATGGTTAAAAGTAGGAAGACAGGACACAAGGAATCTAAGACAATATACAGACATTTAGAACCTGTGACAGTAATAATAGTTGCAATTGCCACCGACATCTATGAGTTTTCATGGAAACATATTATATTATTCAGCATTACAAACCTGATATACGATATATTTCCTGTAAGATCTTATTCTTCTTTTTACTTTGGTAACTGGCTTTGCAGTCGTGAGTTTGCATAGTATGTCTATTTTGCATCAGATTTGAAAATAGCAGAAGAGATTACAAAGTATTTGTTACTATAGATAGAAGAAGTTTAATGCAAAACTTTTAAAATAAGAAGCTTTTGTACTGCTAGAATCAAAATGGAAAATGTCTAATTTTTCTGCAGTAGGTCAATAACAGTCAGTTTGAACTGGGTAAAATACAGCAGGACAACTGCAAAGTACAAAATTATTTAGTCACTATGTCCTCTTTTTCTTGTTAATCATGTAAAGTACTTTTCCAAACATTTCAAAGGAAAAAACATGCCTGAGAAATCTACCTCTACTCAAAAGGAGGTTCTAGCAGGGTGAGGGTTGGCCTGCTCTCCCAGACAGCTGGTGACAGAGAAGAGGACAGAAGAGCTGTACTAGGAGAGGTTCAGGTTGAACCTCGGGAAGACTTTCTTAATGGAAAGGGTTGTCAAGCATTGGAATGGGCTGACAAGGAAGTGGTGGAGTCAAGAACAATGGAGATGTTCAAGAACTGTCTGTACATGGCCCTTAATGTTATGGTTAATTTGACATGATGGTGATTGGTTGATTGCTAGACTCGATGATCTTGTAGGTCTATTCCAACCTCATTGATTCTGTGATCTATGGGTGCTCACCCATCCTTAGAGTCAGCCACAGAAACTCAGTCTTGCTTGCATCTTGTGTATCAGATAATTGTTCCACATCAATCAGCCCTTATGGTCATCATAAAAGCAGCTCAAAAGCCAGGTCTTTTCTGTGATGTCCCCTAATGACTGAGTTCATTTCAACAATATGCCTCTGTCTGAGCTCTAGTCAAAGCACTCGTAGCTGGCCATGGAGGAGTGAAGAGCTGACTTCCTTTTCTCTGCTCAGCTGCAGCAACGCAGGTGGGCTGCTGGTTGCCACAAACACTGGAAATGACAGGCTGTTGAGGGCAGGCTTCCCACAGTGGGGTGTGCAAATTTAACATGCTGGAAAATAAACAGCGTTTATGTATACATGGAAATGTATTCACTATGTACTTCCGAGCTACTAGAGAATATTTATTGACATGTCATGTGTAAGTGTACCTGCTTTCCTTGGAAGGAATTCAGGTTAGAACATTTGGGGGAAAATGCACTCAGTAGAGTGCAGAAAAAATGTTTAAGTTTCATCATGCTGCAAATTACATTACTTAAAATTTTGATAAAATAATACATAAAAGTTAATGAATTGCATGAAAGAAAAGCAAATCAATTGGTTTTTCCCAGTAATTTAAAATAAGCAAAGTGGCTCAATTTTTTTATGTGAGAAATCAAATGGCATATTTCTCCAATAACATTCCAGCTGCAAATACTAAGTATGATTGGTTTAAAATAGAGGGTGAAAAATAATAGTTGGAACCACCTGACAAAAGATAAGTTAATTCTTCAATCAAAACTTTAATTAGCTTGTATGGAATTTATCTTTGCTCTTCTGAAGTAGTTATGAGATTATTTTTGTATTCCAGTTTATCCCCATTGTTTCAGGTATAGTGGTAGGTTTTTTTAGTAGTGATTCCAAATGTCATGCATCCCATAAGGTATGTAGAACATCTAATAATATCTTTCTGGGCATAACTACATACTTAATTACTTTTAGATAAATTGGAAAATAATAATTTTATATGAATACGCTTGATTTTCAATTTTAAAAGGATTGTCAGTTGCTAGGAGTCTCTTATCAAATAAAAAAAAGGAAAAACAATCATGTCTAGAAAAGTCATGCAGTGATTAAAACACACAGAGAAGACACTGGAACATGTGGCTGAAATTTTTCGTCTTCCTCAGTTACTGTGGAAAATCAACCTAATTTTTCCTTACCTCCATATTTTTTCTATGTTAATGCCATTGATGACACCATACAATTATCAGTAATATGCCAGCAGAGTGAGGACCACTTTTTACATCTGAGTACACCTGAAAAAAACATATGGATATCGAGATACAGTCTCAATCAAAATTTTTGTTATAACTGCCTCAAGAATCCTGTTAGGACTTAATTTTCTGTAGTGACCTGAGCAACCAGTGAATAAACCCTGACATAAAAAAAATCAACCTCCAAGCAACCTCCCTAGTTCACATTTTTCCTCCCTTACAGATATTTTGTTAATTAATTTGAGAAGCAATCGTGGCATCCTAGATAATAATTATTATAATTAGAATATGCTTCGTTTTTTTCTAGTGTATTGTTCCTCTTCTGAAAAAAATCCACTGAATCAGTGATGTTAGAAAAAGTCTGTTGTTCAACACTGCCTCTGCAATGCCAACTAGCATAATACTGGAGGTTTTGATACTAAATTTTATTTACCATTATATACTGGGCTGCCATTTTAGACAATGAAACAATTGGTTTTTTACATCCTTTGATTTGATAGAGCCATACTATAAAAAGGTATCTTTTTTATCAATTTTAATATGACCACACTAAATAGGAGTCTTATTTGGTGCCATATTTAGTAACTTGCTGACTTTTTTTGTTCTTTACTCTTTGGCTTTCTTCTTTGTCATGATTTTTTTCTTCTTTTCACTGCCCCATCCTTAGCAGTGTTCAGGATCAGTTTGGATGGGGCGTTATGCCACTCAGTCTCATGGAAAGAGTGCCTATGACAGAGGGTTGGCACTAGATAATCTGTAAGGTCATTTCCAAACCAAAACATCCCATGATTCTGGTCACTAGACAAGTCCTGAGGCCCTTAGCTTGATACCTGACCAATGGCTAGAAATGGCAGTGCCATATGTACTGGGCCTCAGGGCTGCAGTGGTGATAGTGGGAAGATTACACCGCAGCTTGACTCTCTTCACTTAGGTAGTGAGTTGACTGCAAACTACTGAGGAGCCTTGAGGCAGGAGGGGAAATGTGTTATATGCAAAATGATGTGTATTTTAAAGCTGTTTACACAACTTACATAAAAAGATATTTTTTTTTCCCTCGGCACATTGGTAGTCAGGCAAGAAATGGAATAGCATTGGCTATTTGCTCTGGTAACAGTAAAGCAACACCTTGCACCTAGTTATCCTAGTAACCTCCAAAACCTCCAGTTACAGGACATACACATTTCACATGATGACAGTGATGTTACAGAGCCTGGATGCCTCAGGGTGGGCTATTACTATCACCTGTCTCACTAAATTGTTGTGATGTTTTTCCAGGAAAGACAAAGAGAGGGCTACAGGGTGAGTGTATTTATTCTGAAAGTCTTCTAACAATCCATATATTGCTGGTTGTATGCTCTATATTAGGTCTGTGTACCAGAAGGAAGTTAATGTAGGCCATTAACCACCTTGTACTGAACCTAATTACTCTAGTTTTGATTAAAGCACACAATGAATCCAAAACCATTCAATCCCGATTTGAATGAATGAAAAGAAGCCAGAATTTCACTGGCATTTTGTTCTACTAGTAATCACCATCAGATTTAGATGTTTATATTAAATATTTTATTTAAATTTTTGTCTTCAACTTTGATCTATTGCATCTCATTACCTTTTCTACACAAAATGAAAAAGCTCTTGCTACTCAAGTATTTTCTCTTTATAAAGATACTTGCACACTCTAATCAAGTCACTTTTTGGTTTTGTTTCTTCTAAATGAAACAGATGGAGCTCTTTAAGGCTTTGCCAACAGCATGCTTTCTTCAGTTGTTGAATAAATTGTGTAGCTTTTCTTGCATCCTTCCTATTTATTTTTAAATATGGAATACTCTAATCAATATTTTATGCAGAGGTATTTTACACATCAGTGTTCGCTTTTTGTTTTATTTAAATACGTCTGAGATTTTTCTCTCACAGCACTGCAATAGTGCTCATATGCTGAGGTCTTCAGCAGTCCTTTTCAAATTGCTTTTGTTGTTTCCCCACATACAGCTCAGCTACAGTTGAGTAGCTATAATCTGCATGGTTTTTCTGTGCTTGTATCTGAAAACTGCTAACAGTGACCAGAAGTGACCTGCAGTACATTGAGAAATGTACTGTTTAGCTAAACAAAAGTTATCACAAGATTTCACTTGGTGCATGGGCTTGATCCCCTGTGGAAAGGAGATGTAGGAAAGGAAGTGAGAGTGGAAATGAGGTATCTGTTTTCTCATGAAAAGATTTGAGGGGTGAACTCATACTGAATGTGTCAAAAGCAGTACTGCTTTCTTTGGAAGGGAAGGCCTTAGTATCTGTCCCTCTGTAATTTCAACCATGTGCATTTATGGTGTGCAGGAGGAATGTATGTATCTCTCCCTGACAGTGTTAACACTTTTATCCACTTTCCTTGTCTGCTGCAAGCCTGGGCTCACCTCTCTTTTATACCACTAACCTAGAAACATGTTTTGATGGAGAAATAGAGCCACACGTTTGGATAGAAGCACAAGGTTCCAAAATCAGAGTGCAGTTATCACACACCAAGTAGCTTAAGACCTTTGCGATAAGGCAAAACAAGTTACCAGACAATCAAACTCATTACACAAACGTAAGTCTTTGGACCTCCTTCAGTGTAATAAACAGAATTTATATCCTGCAAATTATATAATCACAACACTAGAACACAATACTAAATATAATCTGTTTCGTTCTTATCCAAGCAAAAAACATTTAACATACTATGTTGCTTTCTCACCTATGTATCTTCTTCTTGTTAAAGAAATCCAACAATTCCTTGTTTTCTTGGGGGGGAATCTTCCCAGTGGGATGTTATACTAACTATCACAAGGATTTCCTTATTGTCTAATATTTCACTGCAGTTTAAATGCATTACTTCTCACCCTGTCTAATAAGAACACAGCAAACTGATGAATTTCGTGAGAATACTTTCTTATTTTACGTTTTACAGGCTGTTTCATTTTGTTCATCCTAAAAAGGTCATACTTTCAAGCTGTATGTCATTTCTAACATGCTCATATGGACTCTCATTTTCGTCCACAGTTTTCTTGACTACACCTCACTGTACGATGCAAATAACTCCAGAAGTGGAGTGATTTGCTGGATTTTTTGTTTTTTATATATCCCAGAAAAATATTTGCTTTAAAACAAAATTCTGGCATTTGTTCCTACTTGTGATTTCCTGTATCATATCTTCTCTTCTGATCAGATTACATTTTTTATATCAGACTCTATGTTCAATTGGTTGAAATTCATGAAGACTTCTAATCCTGTTCTTCAATGTACCTTTTTATGTTGACATCAGTAAGCTTACTTTGCTGCCTACCATCCAGGTTGTTGAAAAAATTTAGTGGAATTGAATGGCCAGTAAATTTCTTTTAAAACCTGTGCAATTCATTCATCCAGTCTGGTAGCAAAAATACTGATAACTAATGCATGAATATGGCTTTCCATAACGTTTTACTCATTTGATAATATGCTCCTATTTTTCACATGTTCACAGGGAAAACTATTGAGTTTTTTCCACTAGTATCTAAGGGAATAGTTCATCAGACCAGCATATCTGACTACTTAACTGATCTGACAATTCTACAGCTTTTCTTCTGTATTCAACACTGAAGTTTTTCCCTTTAGTCATAAATTCTAATTATGATAATGACCTGCTTTACAGCTGGTCTTTTTAGTGATGACTGAGGCAGAAGAAGCATTGAACAATTTTGTATGATTACTATTATCAGTAGCCATCCTTCTTCACTGGATGGCAAGCTGCAGCTCTCCTTTTTTGATATAAAGTACATACAGAACAATTTCTTGTTACCCTGACCATCCTGTAATAGCTACATGCTTTTGCTGGTCCAATTTCATGCCTGCATATTTATGTTGTACTTTTTAGTTTATCCTTAGCAACTTGACCTGCTTTTTTGTAAGTTGGGTTTTCTTCATGCTTTGAAAATCAGGAAGTGCCATGTTGGTCTCCTAATATCCAGTGTCTTTCTCCCACAAAAAGAAAGTTTCTCCTTGTGTACTTATAGCAAGAAGCAGCTCTCTTAATTAACTTTTTAAGGTAAAATGTTTACTCTTTATCAGGTTTCAAATTAGAACATCTCTACATTCTTTGCAGTTCTTCTGAATTCCTTTGTTACTATGTTATCCTCCCTCCTCTCCCTTTCCATGGATTTTAACTGCTCTCAGCCAAGTTTTTCACATTTCTTTCCTTATAGTCAGAGAGTACTTTTCCCTTTAACATTGAATCAAGTAACTTGCAGTTACTTTTTCTGCTTTGGCCTGAAAATTTACCAATAGTACATTCAAATATCTTTGAATTTTTGAATGAGTATTCCTTTCAAAAATTATGGGATTGTAATTAAATACCCTCTGGGTCCAAGTTCTGTGTTGTTAAGAATTCTGCTAGTTCTTTTAGCTATTTAAAAACAACAACAAACAACAAACAAACAAAAAAGCAGCAACAGAAAAATCCACAAGCTATAAAAAATTTAATGTTCCTTTAAACTGTTTCTACTGGATTTGTGATCTGTATTTAATCATTAAATACAGAATATTATATGTGACTGTGCAGTATTTTCCACAAAATGTCAGTCTTACCTGGTTTCTATAATTATCCTTGTCTGTGGGCTTCTGTTACCATCCCCTTAAACCTCTTACTTAATGTTGTTTTTTTCCCTTCCTCTGTCTTCTCCTCACTTTCTCTCCTTCACACTCAATTTGATTTTTGCACACATTCTATTTTTACATGTTAGTTGAAATTACATCATAGGGTTAAGGAAGACAAAACTATAAGGTGACACCCTCTGCCATCCATGAATTTATTGTTGTAATGAATCTATAAGTGTCCAAGATTTGTTTGTCCAAGAGGAACCCCAGAAACCCCACATGATCCTTTAATTCAGCACCTGTCTGGTATATCTGATTTGAGTGATACAAGGAAACTTCCATAATTTCTACACAGAATGCCAACAAAAGTTCTGCTTGTTCACATCAGTGATAATTACAGCTTTCCTTCTCTATCATTGGCTTAACTTCTGGTATTCATGTGAGATCCTGGTGCAAACATTTGTCCCATCTATTTTTTCCCATCTATTTTTTATCAATTTTTGTTCAGAAAGATCCCAATATTATTTATAATAGCCTAGGTAGAGATTGCCCTAAATTAATGTAGTGCACAACAGAGAAACAGGAGATAGGATTTTATTTGATATGTCCAAAGAGTTAACTGTTTTCATAAGCCACCTATTCCACTGTCTTCTAAATTTTCCCCTCTATGTATCTTCTGTATATTCGCCTATATTGTTATTGTTTCAGATTTGAATAAATTTGAATTACAGCTCAATTAAATCTTTTTAAAAGCAGAAAAATGAAGAAACAGCTGAGTGAACTTGTGAGTTTCTATTTGGATCTGAGAAATGGCTTCATTTATCTGGGAATATGAATGCAACCTTGAGAAATATTTTTTCTTGATATTGTTACTAAGGTTATTAAATCTCTAAAACAGTTTTTTTCAAAGTAGCATATAGCTTTAGTAATTATGGTAATGAGTTGTGATGCTAGAATATACAAAGGACCATTTTGCAAATGCTGTTCAAATTTATTCCTTTAAAATATTTTATTTCTTGACATTCAGCTATATCTGTGAATATCTCTAGTTTTAAATTGTCAAGCAGAAATAAAATAGTGTTTCCAACCTGGAAAAATTAAACTATGCAGTTGTCACTTGCACTGTGAAGCTGCTTTTCTACTTTCCAGCATGATTTATAGTTTTAATGTTTAATTTTCTTTTCTGTCAGACAAAAACTGTTCCACGGATATTGATGAATGTTCCTCCAAGCCCTGTAAAAATGGAGGCCATTGCCATGATTTGATTGGTGAATTTTACTGTAGCTGTTTGCCAGGTAAGAAGTCACATGTTATTTAGTTGAGAAATGTTCTGTGGTATTCAAAAAAGAAACAGTTTTTTAATAAGCCCACAACTAAGTAGTAATTTTTTTTGCTTGAAAAGCGAGAAGGATGAATGAGTATTCCTTAAGCACATGCTAAAATTGTTATGCAGGTGGTGAAAGCAGAATTTGCTTACAGAATATACTTGTATTCTGGAAGTCTTGCCTTCCAAACTTATGAATAGAGAGTCTTAAAAATCAATCAACTCTGCCACTAGCATGATTTTGTTTCTATCTTTTCTATTAGCAAAAGTAATTTTTAAATTTCTGAAAGAAAATGTCGACAAGCTATACAGTAGTTGTCATAAGGGTTGCTGAGATGGGTTGACCCTGGCTGGGAGCTGGGTGCAGTCAATTCATCACACATAATTTCTGTTGTTCCTTCTTCTTCAGAGGGAGGATTCCTCATGCTCTTCCCTTGCTCCAGTGTGAGCTGCCTCCCAAGGGAGAGAGTCCTCCAAGAACTTCTCTAATATGAGTTCCTTTCCATAGCCTGTGGTTCTTTACAAACTGCTCCTGCATGGTTCCCTTCCACTGAGTGCAGTCCTTCAGGAACTGCCTACTCCAGTGTGGATCCCCCACAGGGTCACAGCTCCTGCCGGGAAATCTGCTCCAGTGTGGGCTTCTCTCTCCATGGGGCCACAGGTGCTGCCAGAAGCTTGTTCGAGTTCAGGCTTCCCACAGGAAAGCTGACAGCTTCCTTTGGACATCCACCTGTTTGTCACAAGGACATCCATGGGCTGCAGGTGGATCTCTAATCCACCATGGACCTCCATGGGCTGCAGGGACGCAGCTGCCTCACCACAGGCTGCAGGGGAATCTTGCTCTCGTGCCTACAGCACCTCCATCCTCTCCTGTACTGATTTTGGTGTCTACAGAGCTGTTTCTCTTGCTATCCTCACACTTTTTTTCTGTCTGGATTTGCCCAGTTCATTTTTTTCCCCCTCATCTTAGTTGTTATCTCAGATGTTCTATCACTGTCACTGATGGGCTCAGCCTTGGCCAGCAGTGGATCATCCTGGAGCTAGCTGGCACTGACACCATCAGACCAGGGGGAAGTTTCTGGCAGCTCCTCAGAGAAGCCACCCCTGTATCTGCCCCACACTGAAACATTGCCATGCAAACCCAGTTCAGTTGCTTGCAGTGATGAGAGATGCCAGCAATATCTGAATTTGTCCAAAGGAGTAAATCAACTTTTCTATCTTTATGTGGCATACATAATTTTGCTCAGAGAATCACAGAATCAGCTAGATTGGAAAACTCCTCTTATTTGTTGAGTCCAACAAATAAACAGTATCTTACTGAGATATGAACCTATATGCTACAGTGTGGCTTTTCAGTGTGGATTGGTGCAACGGGCAAGAATTTACACATTGAAATATAGTCTCTTTTAATATAACCAGCTAATTTAATACATGACACTTGTTAACATGACTAATTTTTTTATCCCCTGCTTTCTTTTTTGTGGGCTGACTGGTTTTCAGCCAATTGGAAAGTAGTGAGCAAAACATGAAGCAATAGTACTCTTTCACTTGCAATTTTTAAATATTCTTAAGTCAGTTACATTGCATTAAACCTTGTTCTACAATGTCAAGGTAACAATGTAAGGATAAAATGATCAAGCTTGTATTTAGACTGAAGTATTTACTTAAAGTGGATAGGCAAAATAAGTGGTTTAGAATTTTTATGTCCCTATATGAACTATATGGGTTTTTAAAATGTATACAAGCTATTTCAAGCCTAATGTACAAATACTTTGAAAGTTATTGATGTGTGGAATACAGGAACTCACAGCCATCACTGCCACTAAGTAATAGTATAAGGGCATGAATATTATTTGAATAAATGTATAAATATTTACTATATATAGAAGTATGTATATCTGTGTATTATTATACATGTGCATACATATACATACTCATACTATCTTTTAAGACATGAGTCTTACAATAGACTTTCAAGATGCAGAAAATTGAAGGTTTATTATTACTGCTATTATTATTATCATTTATTTTGCTTAATTTTTAAAGGCTGAATTCTTTTATGGTGCTGTAATAAGTTAGTTTTACTTTTTCAGTTGCAAAGAATGTGACTATATTTCATCATTCCTTCCATTGTGCATAAACCAAATGTCACATTTCATTTTGTCAGTGTAGTTTGCTTTGTGAAATCACAAACAAAACAATAAGTATGAAAACATCTTCCTGTTATACTTAAAAAGTGAGATCATATGCATGAAATGAATACTGAAATGCTGTAAGAAGTACACATAGGAAATCTCAGACTATAAACGTTTTCTATTACCATTTTGAACACTTGTTAGATACAGTCTTCATGAGGAATTTACGCATCTGCAAAATGCATGATGAAAATCAATGGCTTAGACAGTATTTAGGACTGCAGAAAGGCAGTATAGCACCTGAAAGACAGCACAAAGGAATTTCAGCTAATAAATGTGCTTTTTTTGGGAACTCAATTTAAATGGCTCTCTGCAAATGCATGCAGCATGGGGAATATACAGGAGGAGTTGGGAGATAGGTGCATGCCTGCATGGCTATGATATTATTGGCATCACAGGGACACAGCAGAATGACTCCTATAACTGAAGTGTTGCAATGGAAGGATAAAGGCTTTTTAGGAAGGGCAGACAAGGCAGATGAGGAGGCAGTATTTGCACTCTATGCCAGTGTCCAGCTGGAATGCATGGAGCTTTGCCTGGTGATGGATGAGGAGTCAACTAAGAGCTTATGAGTCAGGATTAAAGAAAGGGCAGGGACAGGTGCAATTTCAGTGAGTCTGGTACAGGCTCTTCCACGAGGGAGTCCAAGTGGTTGAGGCCCTCTGTTGAGAGAAGGGAGGAGCCTCACATTCACAAATCCTAGACTTAATAGAGGACTTCAAATATTCTGAGTTTGTGTAGCCAGATTTTAGGATCTGAGGGGCTACAGAGACATCAGATGAAAGACTTCAATAAGGATTATTTACTACTCAGTATAAAACTAAAGAACTACTAGTAGATACAGCATAACATAAACCAGTGCACTATATCAAGGGACTGACATTAAAGCTAGAGATAGAAATAGTGTTGATTAGGAGTCGAATGTGATTTACCACTGAAATGACAATAATGTGCACAAATTCCTTCAGTTAATCCCTGGGGAGTAATGATGAAGCATCACGGGAGTAACTCCATCCAGTTCCAGGAAAATGTACAGGTTTCTGCTTTGTGAAAGTTTGGTATTGCTTTTATAGTCATAAAAGGAGGTATCAAAAGGTCAGTCAAAAATCTGCCTTATTATCCCAGCTCTCACTTAAACATTAAGATATACATTGGCAGCTGGGCGATGCCAGACCAGCGTCAACCCCATGGCACCAAAATTACTCACTACAAGACAGTTTGTCCTGCTTGAGTTACCTGACTGGTTAACAACAGATGAATCCTTGTGGGGGGTGAGATGCTCTGCTACAGACTTGTGCAACTGCATCTGAATTACTGTATCTAAGTTTTGCATTCTCTGCTAAAAGAAGGACATTGCCTTACAGAGGCAAGCCTAGCAAAGGGCCATGAAAATAGAGAACATGATATACAGAGACACTGAAGTAATGTTCATCCTGTTCACTCTGAAGAGAAGGCTTTGAGAATTTATTGGAGTGTACTGCTACCTCCTGGAAGGATACAGAGAAGACAGAATGAGGTTTTTCTTACAGGTCAAAATTCTCTCAGGGCAAGAGGTAATGGATATGAATCAGAATGTAGGAAAATGCAACATTAAGGTGAGAAAAACAAAACAAAAGCAACAGCACTATGCAAGTGGTTAACTACTGGAACATATTTTCTGGAAAACTTGTGGTATCCCCATTATGGAATCACAGTTTCTTACTGAAAGGACAGTTCACTTAGCTACCTGATCTAGCTGGGACTATGAGTGAGTGAGTATTAGACTAGCTGGCCTCAAGACATCATTTCCAACTCAAGTTTGCCTGTGATTCTATTACTAAATAAGGAATCTTTGCCCAGATTTACTTTATAAATGTAATACTTTAAGGTGAATTTGAATTGAACTAACTGTACCTATACAAAGTCTTTAAGGCTGTAAACCTTATGACCAGATCAAAAAAAAAAAAAAAAATCTGCATATTCATAATTATAGTGTTACATTTTATCAAGTTTGTGGCTGAAAAAAATAGAAGTATTTGTTTATATGCAATGTTTTTCCAAACCCAGACTTTTTTATGAGTATTCAATAATTTATCAACTATCACTTTTTTCATTAATATTAATTTTTTTATTCCACTAGAAAATGGTTCCTATGTATATTGAATTTTAAAAAGGGGGGAAACGAAAACAAGGGCTATATTTTATGACAACAGTAGTCTGTCATCTGGAAACCATGCCTTAAAATGGTCAATTAGAGAAGCACAATTTGAGAAAGAAGTGAAGAACCTCTTTCCAAAATTTATAAGGTATCTATGGGCAATATTTATGTGATATTTAAAAAAAATTAATTTACAAGATGATGCATTTTTACAATATATTCAGAAAAGCATCAAATTTGCTCAATGGATTATAGCAAGTTCCTTATGGAAAAGTGAAGACCTTTTAAGTTTTTAGAAGACAAGCATGAGGGAAGCCTAGAAACATAAAAAAAAACTTTTAACAGTTGACATTGCATTTCTCTAGTTGTTACCACAGAATGGGATATAACTAGAGAATTTATTTGGAAGTTTTGGTAGAGGATTAGACAAATTCACAACCAAAATATCTGTAAGTCAATACTAAAGAATCCTTTGACTTTTAAAACACTAGAATGTTTGGAGGTTTCAAAGGGAACAGACAGCTAGAAGTTGCTAAACTAATAATCTCTCCCTGAACAGTCTCTCTGCTTTCAGACAGTTGTAGTCTGGATGCACAATTTTTCTGTTTTAGAAAACATTACATCTACTACACAATTTCGTTCCCATCCCTGTTTGTGCCTCAGTGATGTATTATCCCTGCTATACTTAACTGAATAATTTTTTTAACAGGATTACTGAATGATTAGCATGATTGCTAAAGGAGACTGATTTTGAAGTAGAAAATCCTATCAGCTGATGGATTCAACCTAAAATCAATTTTTATTCAACTTAGTACACTGAATCAAAGGAGCAGTACTTCTGATTAAGAGTAAACATGCACACAGAGAAATTGTAAATCAAATTCTTCCTTTTTGGAAGTTGTTGCTGTTATTAAAGTTTAGTGTACCATGAAATAAGACTGTACTTTCTTTCAAACCTTTCTGGCAACCCTTGTTATGAAGTAGATGCTTATACATTAAAGTTTTTTCTCCAGGAAGAGACTTTAGGAAAACTATTGCATGCTGTGACTCAAAAAACAAAGTGAATCATCAAGACTACAGATGAAAAAAGTTTACAAAAATCACTCAATTCTTCACACTGCTGCTGCACAATGATCCTTAACATAGAATTTGTAATGATATTTTTTGCTTTGATTTCAAAGTTGCTTGATCAGAAAGTGCTGCATTTTTTCACATTAAGCTATTGCTCTGCTTGCCAAAAAGACTACCTGATGCGTAGCTTAAAATTCCAATTCTCTGTTTCTTGCTCCAAGTCACAATTCACTTAATGCAATTTGTAAATAATGTTTTTCTTCTACCTAACAGCCTAACTTGCACTGGTATAAAATTCTTTCTAAACAAGTCAATTTAATCAGCTGTAGAAAGGCTGTTCAGCAGACTGACACAGAAGTTACTTTGGGCATTCATATAGCAAATAGTACAGAATTGCTTGTAGCAGTAGTTAATGGACTCAATATTTTAGGGAAACAGAGGCCAATATATTAGCATGATGTTTCTTTTTCAAAGTCCTAATACTGAGACTTCTCTTCTATAGGCAGTCACATCCATTACATTTGTGTTGGCTCTTAATCCAGGATGAAGGGTGAGGGCACCTAAAGTGAGAGATGTTGGGGGAGCAGAGGTTATACGAATGGGTCTCCAGGACCTGCCATTTTTACTGTCCTTTGCAAAAGCAATGTCTGGAGACGGTGTGTCACAGGGAACATTATTAGGGGACCTTCCCAAGAGATTTTCATTACACTTACAGCTCATCTATACACTAGTATTTTTTTTATCTGATACCTGTGAAATGTTAAATATATTTTTAGTCAGCCCAGTAATTCTTCTATGGCCTTGAGAATCTTAGTGTATTAAGATATTTTTCTAATAGAGATATTCCTGGGCATGTCTAGTCATTTGTTACCACTAAAGGTCTGATTGTTTACTTCATTTTTTTCATGGAGCCCTTTATAATATTAGTTAAACTTTAAATGATTTTTACATTATGTGTAACAATTAATTAATAAATTACCTAGCTGAAAAAAACAGTAATTCTAAATTTGGCACAAGTTGGGAGTTCCCTTTTATAAAGAAAAAACATTCAGAAGTATTCTACAGTATTTTCAACATTAGGAAGCAGAAAGCAGGCCATTCTTTGCTTTTTCACTATGGAAAAAAAGCCCCTGATCTTCTCATTATCAGAAGAGAAAGACTGGATAATACACAAGAAAATGAATGTTTAATGGGTATTGCCCCAAACTAAGAATGGATTGGATCTACGTACATGGTGTGGTTGAGGCAGAATTAACCACTTCATAGAAGTTGTTGCATTGTGTTTTAGATTTGTGACCAAAGCTGTGTTGCTAACTCAAGAATGTTTTGGCTTTTGCTGAGCAGTGCTTGCACAGCATCATGTGCATTTCAATTTCTCATTTCACTCTGACACTGATTAGGCTGGATGACCCCGATGGAATAAATAGGTATTCTATTCCATATGCAATGATATAGTCAGCCATAAAATACCAGAAAGGGTTTTCTAAAGTAGCTGTTGCTAGAGACCATATGGCCATTGCAGGGAGGTGAAGAGTGCCTTTGCATTACTTAGTGGGTTGGGGGTTTTTTGGGTTTGTGGTTTTTTTTTTTTTTTTTTTGGAAGCCACTAATTTGTCCTTATTGTGATTCACCAGTTTTCTTACTTTTTCCTTTCCAAGTCTCTATGTAAATCAAATTTCAAGATATGTATACTTGTTTCTACTTCCATGATTTTCACTAGAAAAGCAAGAGAACAGTGCAGTCTTAAGTTTCCTCACTTGAAATTATCATACTCTTGTATTAAGTTGCCATGCATGTTTGAAGTTGCAATGCTAACCTTAATATACACGTTTGATGCAGACAAATGTCTTTGAGATTTGTGCAAATAAAAATGGTACTGGAAAAGTGCACAATAGCTCATTCCTCTAGTGGATATGTAATTGCTCAGACATTGTGCATTCAAAGTGTGTACTATGATGTAATACCAAACTGTGCATTCTGTAATACACTGGCATCTGTACCTTCTATTTGTTCAAAATGTTCCCAGAAGCACAGTAAGATTTAAAATTTTAAACTTAATTTTTATTATCTGTTAGAAATTGAACACAAAGGTATTAAGAGAAAATAAAGCTCTGCAATTTCTACTTCAGTGATATTTCATTATATTATTCTTATAGAAATAAGCATTCAGTGAGCTTTTGCACTGAAAGACTGAAATATATAAAAGGTTGGTAAATTAAGAAGATGTGAAACAAGATACAATGATTTAAAAAAAATCTTGAAACAGATACACCTTTTAATTACAGTTTTAAAATTAAAATAATTAAATGAAGAATGATGAAGAAAATTTACACTGAAAACCATTCATTATACATCAACACATACTATGTATATATACTTGCACTCAAGTGTAGGAGAAGGAAAAGATGGAATCCAAAAGTATCATGTGAAAATAGGAAGGAGGGAAGGACAAATGAGAAGAGCAACATACTCTGAAAAACTTAAAAACATTAAAAAGTCTCTTATAAGACTTTGCTGTTAAGGCAGCCTGTGATGAAGAAAGAGAAAGCAAACATGGTGAAGGGACCACATGGAAAATTTCTTGATATTGTAAAAAGATACCTTGTTAGGTGTAATAGCTTCATAAAGAAAGTTTCTTTTTTTATATAATTCTAATTTTCTACCTGTTTTCCTATTATTCAGTATAGTGCTTCATGCCAGTAGTAAAATAAATAGGAACAAGAAAAAATTGTCAACTTTCTCTCATTTTTTCAAAAAATGTGCTGTCATTTATGGGGCTAAAAATGCAGGGAAGAATATTGATTAATAGCTCTTTTGTAATG
Source organism: Taeniopygia guttata (assembly GCF_048771995.1). Classification (NCBI taxonomy): domain Eukaryota; kingdom Metazoa; phylum Chordata; class Aves; order Passeriformes; family Estrildidae; genus Taeniopygia; species Taeniopygia guttata. The sequence continues at coordinate 28,397,557 of NC_133027.1, read as the reverse complement.
TCAATTCAATCCACCAACCCTAGCAGGTGACTTAAAAATGTGACATTTTTCTAATAAACACAACACTATTTATTTAAAAGTGTCTAATAAGACATTGAGTTACTGCTACCAAAAGCAGACACAAAAGAATGATGTCTTGAGGAACACTGTAATAAACCATTACAAATCCCCCAGGTAAGGAAATATCTCTACAAATCCCCTAGGTAAGGAAATATCTCTATGACAACCTTTAGCTTCAGTCTATTCATTTCTAAAAGTACTGTAATGGCAGTAACAGGATGGAAATGAGCGATTATGATACTAATCAGCTATTTTAAAGACCTGTTAAATCCATCATAGCTGTATTTCACAATTCACCAAAGTTATATTCTTTTATAAAGGATTTGATTTACCAATTGCGACTAATTTTTAATGTGCTGCTTCTTATGTTTGGTATCTCTATATTTTTCTTTTTTTCTGATACATTATTGGAATATGTTCCCATGGTTAAGTGCCTCTTGGTTATAAAATTAGCCCATTCACTTCACATTTAATAAGAAATTAATAAGATTTACAGTGATGCAATCCTCTCTGTCTTTTTCCATTCCTGACATTAGTAATGCAAATAATATTTGTTTTCAGACATCATATTCCAGAAAACTGCTAAAAGTTTGGTCAATAGGCTTAAAATCATACATTTTGTGGAGAATTTAAAGTGATAATCAAATTATTGTCTTTTCCTTATGTTAGTATACAATGCCTACTAAATGTAATTTTTCTGTTTGATTTATATGTTTAAAAATTGTTTATTCCAAGACTTCTAATTCTGAAAAGTAGATAATTAATAGGTTACTTGTCTACCACATATCCAAATGCATTCAAATTTCTGATACAGGATATAAAGGTTTTTAAATTATGATCTGCTATGTTGTTTGGCCATATCTGATTTTAAAAAAAGTAATACAGAAGTGTATTTTTAGAGCCAAAACTGAAACATTCTTTATTCGACTGCCATTTCTAAAGAAATATTAACAGTCTTTATTTTGGATATGATTTATTATTTTTCTTTGAAATTTCCACTCATTTAACTCTTCATCTATGTTTTTGGTCTGTCTTTATGCTGTTGTACCCTTCTTAAAATAACTTCCTTCTTTGACAACTCATTTTCCAATTAATTTTCTGGTCTACAATGTACTGAAAAAAAATTAGTATTTGTTCAGTTTTCATAATCTATGTCTCTATTTGTATTAATAAGGAGTAAAAATATTGCATAAAATTCTCAATAAGTAAGAGAATTGTATTACCAGACCTTCAGCAAAGTTTGCTGCTGTTGCTTTATGTGGTTTAATCACCGTTTTTTTCTTTTACTTACCTGTTACTAAAATCAATCCCTTTTTTCCCCCCAGTTTTCTAATACCATATGGTGCTCTAATCAGATGAAAAATGAAGGATCATATTTGGATTTCATAGTATTGTTAAAATTTACGAAAGACAGACTAGAAAATATATGATAAATGACAGGGGATATCTATGTGCTTTGTCTCTGTCCAACAGATTGCTTATCAGCAAATTCTAAATAGTTCAACCCCAAAATTTTGCTTGCTACTGCCTGCCAATCTTAATTCCATGAATGGCATGAACAGCAAGCCAATGTGTGTTTGTTTCTATTTTCAAATTTGTCTTCCTAAATTCTACTTAAAAATCTTTTACAGTCCTGAGGAAATGCATACCTGACTTTATGTGACACTTGAAACCAATCTCTTTTTAATAAAGACATTGAACTTATTTTCTGTAACAAATTAATTAATCTCTAAAATAAGATTATTGAATTGAAGAGCTCTTTATTTAATCCACTATTGTATTACACAATGGGGGGCAGTTGATCCTTTTATCTCCTTATTCTTGACACATGAAATATGAAAACATGAAGTACCTCTGAGATGCAACTGAGGAAGAATAGCAACATTGCCCACTGCTTCTGCTGATTTTACTGGGAGCTTTGTATTTCACTGATCTTTTTTTCAGAGATGTTAAACTGAAAACCTGTGTAATTCAGAAGTTAGGTAATTCATATTAATGATTTCTATTGTTTATATTTTGTTATTGCTTTTGTTTGTTTGTTTGTTTTTTCTTCTGATCTGCTAGCTGCAATGCCTTTACCTCAATTTTAGCTGGCATAAACTATTTCAATTAAGCAATTTCTTAGTCTCATTTTTCATTATTCATATGGGAATTGTAAATGCTACAGGATTTGCATATCAATTACAGGAAGCTGTTTTATAGGAAAGGGTCATAAATTACCTATTCCTAATAGCAATCAAATTATGTTATACAACACATATCACCTTCTCAGCAGATCTTGACATCACTGCAAAAGAAGGAGCAAACACTGACAACTTCACAGTCCTCATGGGAAAATTAATATGGATAATAGATATTATTTCATGAAGTTTATTTTCTACTATTGCACTGATTTTATTCTGCAGGTTAAAACATATTAGGTTCTGGTTTAATGTATCATAGCACAAAATTATAAGATAGCCTGACACATTTCAAGCCAGCAAGAGAGTCAGAATAAAAACTTATTCTATGTTTTCTTAGTGTAAATAAGAGAGATTCTGAAGCTACCTGCTGTAGTACAGTAATCAAACTTCTGTTGTAATAGCTGTAAGTCTTCTTGTGTATTGCTGTAAGATGTATAGAGAACATCTCTATACATCTCTGTTTTCTGTTTTTTCTTAATCTTTTTTCTCTAATTCTAATCCATCTTTTAGTAGAACTGACAATAATATTCTTACAGTATTGGAAGATGTATCTAGCCATTGTGGTCCTTTGCTTAGGCTAAAGGGCTTTTTTTTAAAAGAAGAACACTACAGAGCAATAGTTCTCCTACTTCTCATTAAATTGCATGGCTTAAGGTCCAGCTTGTCCAAAAGCAGTAGCAATGGCCATTGAAGTAAAGTAGATAAGAGATGTGGTGCACTCACTAGCCCTCGCTGGGAGAAAGAAATTTTAGACAGGGGAGAAAGAACAGAAAAAAGGTTACAGAAAGTCAGACTTACTCCTTTTGAAATAACTTTGATCAGCACTGTTCTGCTCTTTTGCACTATATTCATAAATAGACGAAGAACCTTTTAAAAAGCAATAGTCTGAACAAACCATGTGACCTCAGCCACTCCTCATATGGCTTCCCTTCACCATCTTTGTTGCCATCCTTTGGACACTCTTTAATATATTTCTTATATTGTGTCACCCAAAACTGCACATGGAACATGAGGTTAGGCCGCCCCAGTGCAGAGCAGAGTGGGACAATCCACTCCCTTGCCTGGCTGGCCATGCTGGGCCTGATGTCCCCCAGGACAGGCTTGACCCTCCTGAATGCCAGGGCACTGCTGGCTCATGTTCAACCTTCTGTCAACCAAGACCCTTTCCACATTTCTGCTTTCCAGTATCTCATTCCCCAGCCTGTGCATTCATCCACGGTTGCTCTGACCCAGGTGCAGAATCCACCACTTTCCCTGGCTGAACTCCATGTGGTCATTGCCCAGTACTCTAATTTGTCTGTCTCACTGCAGGGACTCTCTGCCGTTGAGGGAGTCAGCAGTTCCTCCCAGTTTAGTATTATTGGCAAACTTAGTATTCCTTTAAGACCTGTGTCCAAGTAATTTATGAAGACGTTGAAGAGCACAGGGCCGAGGATGGATCCCTGTGGAGCCCCGCCAGTGACAGGTCACCAGTCTGATCTCCTCCCATTCCCTAAAACCTTTTGCAGCCAACCCCTGAGCCAGTTGTTCACCCACCACATGATATGTTTATCCAGCTGTGTGCTGGGCCTTTTGTCCAGAAGGATTCTGTGAGAAACAGTACCAAAATCTTTGCAGAAATCCAGAAATAATACATTTAGCCTCCCTTGATGAACAGTGGGTTACCTTGTCCTAAAAGAAAATTGTGTCTGTTAAGCAGGACTTCCCCCTCATGAAACCGTGACCAATACTGTGTTGTTTTTCAGGTGTTTTTCTATAACTCCTGGAATAATCTTCTTCGTGATTTTATCAGTCACAGAAGAACCTAGAGTGCTGAAATGAAAATGCATACTGTAAAATCTGTTTGTTTGGCTACAGTTTCAATGGTGGTATTGGAAAGGATTCAGAGCAATTTCAGAGCTGTAGTCTTGTGGTTAGGCCAAGTTACAGAAAGGTAGAAAAGAGCAGAAGCGAAGTATAGAACTGTCAAGTCTAACTTGAATTCTTGAAAAAATAGTGGAGAAAATTTGAAGTTTAACTATTTATAAGCATCCAAATCAAACAAAATTATGACAGTCCCTAGGTAACATGATCCCCCGTGGCCCTCCAAGGGCTGCAGGGGCACAGCTACCTCACCATGGGCTGCACCAGGGCTGCAAGGGAATCTCAGCTCTGGCACCTGGAGCACCTCCTGCCCCTCCCTCTGCACTGACCTTGGAGTCTGCAGAGCTGTTCCTCTAGTTCTTACTCCGTTTTACCCTGGCCACAATTTCCTCTGTGCAATCACTTTTTTGCTTCTTAAATATTATCACAGGGTTACTGCCATTTGCTGATGGCATTGGCCTTGGCCAGCAGGGGGTCTGTCATGGGGGCAGCTGGCTTTGGCTCTGTCAGACATGGGGGAAGCTTCTGACAACTTCTCAGAGAAGCCAACCCTGTAAGTCTCCACTGCTACCAAAACCTGGATAAGCAAACCCAATACACATGCCAAGGTCAGGATTTTTCCTCTTTATTACCCTTTATTTCGTTCAACACTGCTGTTATTAATTGCATATTTCTTACACATGTTATGGTTTTTATTTTTTTTTCAGTAAGTACAATTTTTATATTTGAAATTCCAGAGGAACCAAGCACAAGCAGAATTTCACTATGATAGGTGTTGAATGACAAAAACAACTGCAACCACTCTATCCCAAATATCAAATGAATGAATTTTTTTTTAATATAATTATTATTGCATTCAGTACAAATAAGGAGAAATTGGCAACCCATTATGTAAGAATCCAAATAACAATGAAAATATTGTCCAGGTTTTACAGAAATTTATTAAATTCTGACATCCTTCCCTTCCCTTCCCTTCCCTTCCCTTCCCTTCCCTTCCCTTCCCTTCCCTTCCCTTCCCTTCCCTTCCCTTCCCTTCCCTTCCCTTCCCTTCCCTTCCCTTCCCTTCCCTTCCCTTCCCTTCCCTTCCCTTCCCTTCCCTTCCCTTCCCTTCCCTTCCCTTCCCTTCCCTTCCCTTCCCTTCCCTTCCCTTCCCTTCCCTTCCCTTCCCTTCCCTTCCCTTCCCTTCCCTTCCCTTCCCTTCCCTTCCCTTCCCTTCCCTTCCCTTCCCTTCCCTTCCCTTCCCTTCCCTTCCCTTCCCTTCCCTTCCCTTCCCTTCCCTTCCCTTCCCTTCCCTTCCCTTCCCTTCCCTTCCCTTCCTTTCCCTTCCCTTCCCTTCCCTTCTTTTTTCTTCCTTTCCTTCCTTCCTTTCTTTCTCTCTCTCTTTCTTTCTTTCTCTCTTTTTCTTTCTTTTCCTTCTTTTTATCTAAGCTTTTCTCAGATGTAATTTTAACAGGAGTAGTATTTGTTCAATAAGAGTGAATGAATGCACATCAAATCCTGCTGGCTCAGACAATAACCCTTAACGTGAGATTTCAGTTAATAGTTTCAGATGTACCTGCCATCCAAAATATAAGGAGCCATGTAGTGAAATTGCCATAAATCACTGTGTAGCTGGACTCTGTCAGAATGGATCACAATTCAGTGATCTCCCTGGAGAATTTAAGTGTCACAGCCTGACTAGTATAACTCACTTTTGTCATGACGCATTTGGGTTTAACCAAAACAAATGTCTCAAGAATGTAAATGTGGCATTAAAAAAAAAATATATATATTCTGTTGCTAAATTTTCCTTATCTAAACTATGAAGTATCTTTTGGATACCTGTAACGAAAAATAAATCAAAATGTGTTAATTTCTTTTTGTAGAATATAGTATATTGTTAAGTACTGCAACTGAATCTGTTTTGATGAGAAACCTTACCTTATACATAACCAGATATTTATATTAAAATTGATCCCTGAAACCACTACCCTTTGTTCTTCAACTTAGTATAGTGACTTCTTTAATTAGATCAGATTATTCAAAGCCCAATAATCCATGCTGTAATACTTCATTAATTAATTCAAAACAGATAAATAACAGGATACATTGGTTAAGACCTTTATTTCAAATCTATAATGTTATTATGAATAATATTTTTTATTTCATCATAGAAAAAATCTGTTGGCTTTTCTATATTCGTTATCTCTACTTTGATAAAAGACACACGTGCAACAGGTATAAATATATCTGTGCATAGCTGTTACCATAATTGATCAACGTTTCCTTTTTATTTCTTTATCATAATATTTTACATTAGGTTTTTGTGGTACTTCATTATGCAGATGTTAAGAGCTATTTACAAAGGCAAAAATGAGACTTAAATTTTTAATGGCAATCAACAAGGAGGAAAACTTCAGCTGCACAAGAATGCTGCACAGCTGGTGTTTAGGATGGAATTGAAACATAGCTTAAAGTCACCTTTCTGCCTCTACTGATTTAGAAATGAAAATGACTGCATGTGTAGGGCAGGTTTAATATGCATTGCCTTGTATTTATGCCTCAAAGGGTTGTTCAGCAAGCCAGTATTTGTAAAGTGAAGCATGTTCCAGCAATTTACCCTGATGGTCAGAAGCTGCTGTCTTCCTGCATGTAACATGGTGTGCAAAAGCTAAAAAAATCTTCCAGATCAGGAAGTCTTCACTCATGCCTTAAGAACACAGTTTCCATTTCCTCTAGTTTAAAGACTACGTCCAAGCAGTACCAAACTTTTGAAATTTTTTAATTATTTATTATACACAACTGCACTTAATTAACACTATTTAAACCAGGCTGTTTAGTTTTGAAAGCTATCACAGCATACTGTAGGAATACAGATTTATTTGAACATCTTTGACAAAAGAGTCTTCCTCTGTCTAAAAGTTTGACTAACTCAATATCAGATATGAGGAATCTCAGTGGCACACTGGAATGTGTTGTGGCAATACCTATGTTACTGAAGCATGGCATTGCTTTATAAATATATTTTTAAATTAAATGTGAAATTCAGATCTTCAGCCAGACTTGGTATCTAAGTTTGTAAGACACTGGAATTCATTGTCTTTAACTCCCTGAACCAAATATCTAGTTTAAGTCTTTAGTGGCTTTTCATGCTGCACTTGTTAAATTATAATAAATTGACCCAGTCAATTTTGATCTCTGTTGCACTAAAAATACTTAGAAAATTTTAAGTGCTCAGCTAATAGGAGACCAGAAAACTTTACTTCTTATGCTTTAGCTCACTAAGTTTTTATGACCAAAACAAAATGTTTGAAATTTGAAACTTTGCATTTATATTCAGCATTTGGATAATAGCTCCACACACATGAATTGATTTTTCAACTGCTCTACATCACTTAATTAAATATATTTATGTGGTTTGAAAAAAAAACAGTCAAACAAAGAATATTTCCTTGCAACTATGTATTGCGTATGTTCAAAAATAAAAATTCTGTCATCAATTAAAATTATTATTTCCTTGATGCTCATTGTGTTTTAAAGGGCTTTTATTATAATTTGAAGTACAGATTTATCATTTCCTTTATCATTATGACTTTGTTCTATTTAGAGTTGTTTTGAATAGAAACTGAAACTTTCAAGGAAATTGGAATATTTTCCCTTTCCTGAATAAGATTTTAAAACATAAGAAAAGTGCACATTTCATTGGTCTATCACTTGTCTGCTTTCTCAGACTAAATGTAATAAATTTCCTAAATCTTCTGATACTCTATTTTTGACAGGTTTTACTGGTGAGTTATGTGAAGCAAATGTTGCTGCCTGCCTATCACAACCATGTGGGGCCTCCAGCATCTGTAAAGACATTGTGGGTGGCTATCTCTGTTTCTGTGCACCTGGCTTTATAGGTAAGTTCATAGAAGTGCTGTTTAACATGTTTCCATCAGTCCTAAACCAGAGAAGAGAAGTTTGTCCAAAAGTAGCAATAGATAATTTAGCAGTGTGCCTCTGATTCAGGCAGAAACAACTTCTGCTTCCTGGCAGACAGAAGTACTTGGCTGAGTAAAAGTATTCAGCTGTAAAAGATACTGGCTACAAGGGACTATTTCCACTCCAATTACGCTTTATACTATTTTAGACATGGTGTCTGTCTTACACTGATATGATTTGAACTCCTAGCCATATATATTGGCCTTAATTTATCTCCTTTGTGCTCTGTGTAATAATAAGGCTGCAGTAACAAGGGTCTCAACTGCCAAACATACATCCAAGATCCTGGGCAGGTTTAACTACTCATGTTTTCATCTACCCTGCAGGCCGTTGTCATTACACTGACTAGATTAAAATTAGTTTGGCTATGACAGCATACTGACATGGTATTTTAAGATGACAGTGTAAAAGACAAAAAATCTTTCTGGATACATATACAGGTATTTTTGCTCAACTAGATGGCAAAATAATCAAGGGCAGTAGGAATTCCCTGGCAGATCAGTAGTGCTACCCAGATCTATCCTGTTTACCTCTAGGGATGTTGAGAGGGCTCCAAAAGCAGGAATAAGATGACATTAAAATCTCCCTCAATAGTCAAGGAGGACACAGACAACCAGAGGAACTGAGATCTTGTGAAGACTTCATGCCTCTTAACTTGCTGGTCTGATGTTTAAAACAAGCCTATAAATTAATAAATTGATGAAAAAATAATGTAATAGAGAAAGATTTTATTCTTTTCATTTTTTTTCTTGGAAACCATATAACAATTGTGATGTTTTAGGAAAACTCAAGGCTAAACTCAAGGCCATCAATATACAAAAATATGGAAGTTTTTGAGTAGATTTGTAAAGGACTCTATAAAATCTTTGTTGAACATTATATTATTTTTTTCTTTTTTTTTTTTCATTCTTCTTTTTATTCTTATTTTTTTCCATTCATCAGCAAGAAATGAATTTTCCAAAGACAATTTATGGCTTGTTGGTAAAAGCTCCCTGTACCTAAGCTCAGTTATTTTATTTTGTTGTTGCTGCCTGCACTGATGATTTGCCAGTAGTGTGTTCCTAATGAAATGAATCCTCCACTTTTTTCCAGGTTATAACTGTGAGATTGAAGTGAATGAGTGTCTTAGTGATCCTTGTCACAATGGAGCTACTTGTGTTGATCACCTGAATGCCTTCAGTTGCATCTGTCAGGATGGATTTGAAGGTATAAAAAAATCCACAGAACGATAATGTTATAAACCTACTCAGAGTTTTACACCATTTTTTTAATATATCAGATGAGATGCATGTATTAATATATGGGTGTCATCTGAAGTCATAAACATGTAAGTTAGAAAAGTAAATCTCGACTAAATCGCCCATTTTGTTTTCATGACAGCAGGAAACTGGGTGTTTTCTGCTAACTGGTGTCTTGGACATTGAAAAGGGATCTGTGGGGTTCAGTGAATTCTGCAAAAGGAGATACTTTTTTCTGCAATCTTCTAAAATATTTAGAAGCTTCAATATCCTCAAATTGAGAAAAAAATCCAACTGTGTGGTAAAGGTTCTGGTTTTGTCATATTTGAACAATTTATATTAAAAGTTTAATTGCTTTGATAAGTGGATGCATTAATAGCTGCAGCTATGCTTTCAGCTTAGATTAGGAATTTAAAGTGTATTAATTTTCTTTTTAAAGCACCATTTTTTAAACATCATGGATATTTAATCATTAAAATACAAGTCAATCCATAATTCAAAATAGTACATTTCTACCACTCATCTATTCAGAAAAATTATCGCTTGCATTTTTATATCTTTAAATGCTTCTAACTTCCCAAATCATGCAATTGATGCAATTTTTCAATTATTCTTCAAATGATAAAGAATTTGGTTTACTGAAAAATATTATCAAAGAAGTATTTTTATACTTTGAGTAGTTATGTGGGTTTTCTGTAGTCTAGATTGGAATAAATTTTCTTCTTGTCCATAACAGATTTATTTTTCATAGTTTTTTGGCAGTACATCTTTTGCCTTATCATGACCATAAGAAATGTTTCCTCTCACACCACTGCAATGCAGTCTATTATACTTAATGTAATTTAGTTGCTGTTCTTCTTTATTTTTATAATAAGAAAATTTTCCAGTTTAAGGCTTAGTAAACTATTTGATGACTGTATTTTCAATATTTTTGAAAAATTAGTTAACTACTTAAGCATTCAGAAGACGAACATCTGTCATAAACACCCTGATCTGAATATAAAAAGAGTGTCAAATAGATCTTGATATGTGAGTTGTATTCACTTAAAATAAATGTCAGTCTTTACCTGAAGGTGCCATGGAATAACTTCTTTCCCCTTTCCTTGATTCTATATTCATAGGTACAACTTGTGAAGCAAATATAAATGAATGTCAGTCATCTCTGTGTCTTCATAATGCATCATGTGCAGACCTTATTGGTGGCTATAAATGTGTCTGTCTGCCTGGTTTTACTGGTGAGTTGTTTTTGTAGCAAACCTTGTTTTTCACAGCCCGGTAGTCCACAAAGCATCCATTAATACATTACCGACTAATTTGCTTGTGTTTTATTGTCACTTCTCTTTACCTGACCTGGTCTAATGTTTAATTTTCATTCCAACAAACTGGAACACTGACTGCATCTGTAAAGTACATAGCACAAGATAAATTGTTCTGCATTTAAAAAGGCCTTCAAAACTTGCACACATGAGGAACACTAGTTATCATTTAGCAAGTCAGAAATGAGTTGGTATGTATTTGTGGTTATAAGAACAAAATGGATGCTAAGATTACTAGTGTGGCTTTTTGTTTGGCTGATGTATGTTAGCTTATCTTCACAAGTTGTTTGAGATTTTTGTTGTCCAAATTAATTAGAAATTGGCACTTGACTTTTTAGTAAGTGTTCAAATCTTTCATTTTTTTCCAAGGTGCAAGATGTGAAACAGATATAGATGAGTGTGCTTCAATTCCCTGCAAGAATGGAGCCACCTGCATTGACCAACCTGGTAATTATTTCTGCCAATGTGTGGCTCCGTTTAAAGGTAATGAACACCAAAGGAGAGGGTAAAGCAAACATAATTTAGAAGGCATTTCTGTCACTTGTCTAAATGCATTTCAGTCTCCCTACAGCATTAATAGTCCTTGACTTCCCCAAACAAAGCTTTCAAAATAAACAGCCATATATATGCCTTCAACTGCAACTAAGATAAAAGGAACATTGTTTATACATCTGCTAGGCATTTCTTTATTAAACAAAATTGATATTTCAGAATAACTTTGTTAACAGAATAAAATTGCTTACATAGGTAATAGGAGGTATATACCCATTAAGCTGCCGTGACAAAGGTTGATTGATTTTCTACACAGTTTTCTCTCTAATTCTATTAGCATTCTTTACATTATTTTATCATTTTTAGAAAACAATTTATAGCTATCTTGGAATCCAGAAACTGTGTGATTATTTCTCTTGATGCTTTTAAAAGAAATCTATTTAAATTGCAAAGGGTATTGTGACACTTTTCATATAAATTTTGGGGTTAAATTTTAAACACTTACTGCTAAAATAATTTAAATGAACAAATTGTGTGATGTTCTTGAGCAAATATAGTTCAAGTGATAGTCTCAATTAAAAGCACGTATTGATTGTAAATTAAATATAAACACATTTTTCCTCCAGCAGTTCAATATAATGACACTTACTTAGGATTCCAGAACAATCATTAAAAGGCAATTTTCCTGGAATGGTGAGACAGCAGGACTTTTCCCCTTTAGGGGAGATGGTTGAATAAAATTCATTATTCATGATCTCATGAACAAACACTCATGTTTGTTCCTATTATTTTAATTAATGGTCAAAATTTTGTTTGTCACTTTTGTTAGTTTTAATTTATGTTCTACTGAATAAAATCCAGTAGAATAAGAAGTAAATGACTACTGCAGTTTCAGAATTGCCTCCGTGCAGGAAGATGTAAAATAATTTTCAGTATATGGTTAGAAATACTAATCTCTTGAATATGTCTTACAAAAGGAACCAGATTTCTAGTAGATTTTGGTATTCATTTATATATTTAAGAAAGTAATTAAAAATTCAGAAATTCAACCTTTCTGTAGTCATCCTTCAAGAGACTAGCAGTGTCTCATCTGTTCAACGGAAAAGGTAAGCCCTACTGGCAAGACTCATAAAATATAACTGAGGTCCTCTGAGAACATTACAGGAGGGAGTAGTTAATGACCTGCTGTGCCACTGAGACACTCACAAGTCTATGAGGCAAGATGAGATCCACCTGAGGGTACTGAGGAACTGCCAGAAAAGATCACCAAGACACTCTTCATCATTTTTCATCAGTTCTGGCTAACTAGGAAGGTCTCAGATGATTGGAGGTTGACCAGTGTGACGCCCATTCTCAGGATAGGTTGGAAGGAAGGTTCTGGGAGCTACAGGCTTGTCAGCCTGGCCTCGATACCTGGCAAGGTTGTGGAACAGATTATCTTGAATGTGATCACATGGTGCATACAGGACAACGAGGGGATCAGGCTGAGACATGTCGGTTTAGGATAGAAAGGTCCTGCTTGACCAACCTGATCTTTTATAACCAGGTCACCCACCTGGTGGGTGATGGGAGGGCTGTGGATGCTGTCTACCTGTACTTCATCAAAGCCTTTGATACTGTCTTCAAGAGCATACTCACGGAGAAGCTGGTAATCCATGGTTTAGACAGGTGCGCTCTTCACTGGGTTAAGAACTGGCTGGATGGCCCGGCTCAGGGAGGGCTGGTATATGGAGTCACATCTGTGTGATGGTCAGTCACTAGTGAGGTTCCCTAGGACGAAATATTGGGTCCAGTCCTGTTTAATATCTTTGTCAAGGGCACCCACAATCATTTTGCAGATGACACCAAATTGTGTGGAATTGCTGATCTGTTGGAAGTTAGGAAGGCTCTGCAGAGGGATCAGGACAGGCTAGTTCAGTGGGCCAAGGTCAGTGGTGTGAGGTTCAATAAGACAAAGTGAAGGGTCCTACACTTCAGTCACAAAAACCCTATTCAGCCCTACAGTACGTGGGCAGAATGGCTGGAAAGCTGCCCAGCAGAAAATAACCTGGAACTGACAGAGTTTGAACATGACCCAGTGTGTGCCCAGGTGGCCAACATGACCAATGACATCCTGGCCTGTATCAGCAATAGTCTGGCCAGCAGGACCAGGGCAGGAACTGTCATTGGCAGCGGTGAGGCCACAATTCAAATGCAAGAAATACATTGAGTGGCTGGAGCATGTGCAGATGAGAGCAACAGAGCAGGTGAAGTTTCTGGAGTGTAAGTCATAGCAGGAGTGGCTAAGGGAGCTGGGGTTGCTGAGCTTGTAGAGGAGGAGTCTCAGGGGTGACATTATCACTCTCTATAACTTCCTGAAAGGAGATTGTACCAAGTTGGGGATTGCCCTCTTCTCCGAGGCAGGAAGCAACAGGACAAGAGGGTGTGGCCTCAAGGTGAACCAGGGAAGGTTCAGGTTTAATACCAGAAGAATTTCTTCACTGAAAGGATGATTAAGCATTGGATGGGCTGTTCAGGGAAATGCCAGCATTGCTATCCCAGGAGGTGTTCAGGAAAAGACTGGACATGGCACTTGGTGCTGTGGTTTAATTAAACCACAGGTTTAATTGGTAAATTGGTACAGGTGGTAATTGGTCAGAGGTTGGACTCAATTACCTCGAAGGTCATTTAGGTCCAAGCTAAATGGATTCTATGATTCCATTGTATGATAATATTTTTGGTACAGGAGGTCTGAGGCTGTTTACCTCTTTATGACTTTATTCAACACCTTCCAATATCAAATTTTTATACTGATTTTGTCTAGATTTATATGGGTATAAATAAAAGTACATTTAGTTTTATATGAAAACACTACCTCTGTCTCACACCATCTGTTTTTTTAGTGCTAAACTGCTGTAAATGTAGCCTTCAACAAATTCACAGTAAGCTAACATAATGGTTAGCTAAACTATGTTTTCTAATTGTGTAGATACATTCAGGTCATTTTAATGAACAGCTTAGTGTGCACTAATTACAGTTAACAGAATTACTTATTTAAGCAAGTACATGCACAGTGTTAATGGCAAAAATGATAAAAGAACACCTGTTTTGGTTTTGAGTATTTCCACAGATTTTCTTGCTTCTGATATTCTCAGTGGCAAACAATAGGTGCTGTATTATGAATGCTGTCATTTGCCTGGAAAGCAATCTGAAGATGTATTTCCATAGTATATTGCAATGATTGGATTGTTCCATCACAGACCTGACTTGAAGGGCATGCACTATTATTAGGAACATATATCAAGAACATATACCAGTTGATCAAGAGATGTACAGCAGACATCTACTATATAGAATGTGTAAATAAGGAATTCAGAGCATGATTTGGACATTCAGGTGCATTCATACAAAAGATAGCCTGTCAGATTAAAGTAGAAATTGATTCTATATATAGAAACTGGCTTACATACATTTATCTTGCTTTTGATTTTATTTCCTTGACTATTTTAATTAGTTTATTTTGACAAGGAGACTAAGGAATATTACAACCAGAAAGTTTTGGTTTTTTCTTTTTTCTTCCCCTTCATTTGCTCATAATTTTTAAAAAGGAAAAGCAAGCTTTTGCTTTTTTCACATTTCAAATCTTCTGAGAGTAGGATAGCTGCTATTCATTTTTATGTGCAGCAAATTTTATAATATCCTGAATTGGTAGGTTTCTATTTTAAAAACTTTTATAATAGTTGTATATAAATATGAAAAGTCATCAGAAATTTAATTAAGGAATTACTGTGTACTCATAGTTTCTTGTATTTTTCTTGGAAAGAGCAGTGGGCTTCTTTGTTTGATTTGTTTAATGCCCATATTTATCTACTTGGAAAAAATATTTTAACTCATTCTATTGGCTTGCATAGAATAATGGAAGACATCAAAGGCTTTTAAGAAAAATTATGCTTGGACAGTGATATCTAGATTTTTCTTCAAATGTCTCTAGTCCAAGTTTTGAAACTTAATTGATATGTGAATGAAAATTTACTTTTCCTGTGGGCACCAATTCTTTCGTAGAAAATCCAATTTTCATAACGTGGATAAAGAGCACGGGAGAATTATATCTTCTGATGCTGCTGGTGTAGCCCTAACAAAACTAATGCATTCCTCTCTACCAGTAGAGAGGTAAAATTCTCCTAAGAGTAGATTTCCTCCCCTGTAGTATAAATCATGGTCTTTTTATAAATTCTGGTATTTCATTAGAATTTTTGCCACTGAAATTACTACCTTTGACTTCCCAAATGTTGAGAGTAACAGCTTGAGAGTTAGCAGTCCACCTGTGGGTAATCCAAGAGAAAACTGAATGAACCTATCAGAATTTCAGATATGAAGTAACATCCTTGTCAACATCTAATAAGGTTTTAATTACTGAATATGATAGCTGAAAGATTTTCATCCTATTTCAGCCAAGTTCCTTGTCCTTATGGAGTTGAAAATTTATTTTTCATTTTCCAAAATTATTGAGTTTTACCTGTAGTCCCAATATGGTACAAAATAATGAACTTCAAATTTCCTGTACTTTTATATCATAATTATTTTGACCTTGATTTGGAGAAGCTCAAGATTCAATTAACAGAAGAAAATCTATACCATATTATGCTATTAATCTGGTTAGAGAAAGAGATTCCTGTGTAAACAGAAATCCTAGAAGTTACTGAGCCCCTCTGAGCATGTGCTGTGACTAAGGTTAAACTTACATTAAAAAATATAGCGTGTAGGTCTGCATAATATGCTTTTGGCACATCTAATAGTTATTCATGCCATAAGTACTGTACAAGTTTGTGAACATGTTCTAATTAATCAAACATGACAATCCACTCATAAAAGTCCAGTTCTCTGTTTCTGTTGGCTTTCAGCAGTGTTCTGCCACTAACCTGTATAGTACAAGTCATTATCACACCTCATGCTTTAAAGCTGAAAGGCTTAAAAGTGGCCATGCTGCCATTTGCATATACTGCAGTGTGATGTTCTTTACATATAGGACCTAACTGTAATATGTCTGGTACAGTTGTCTCTGCTTGGTTTTAATATATCAGTACCCAAAAATATGCATTTTAGAAATGTCTTCACTTCCACCTGTTTTATATGGTAGCTGAGGTACAACAGTGATAGCTGTGTATATCGGACATTTTGTATCAGGGGACATTCTGAAGTTCTTCAGAAACAGAGGAGAGAGAAGCTGTTGCATTCTCTGCTGACAAGCAATTGGAACAATTGGGAGAAGGAAGACCAAATTGATTTGGATGCTAGACAAATAAAATACTTTAGTATTCTTAATATTATTAAGAGCTTTATTCTATTAGCATGTCCTAGATGGGAAGTTAATATGCTAACTTTTCCATCATTATATTGATTCTAAAATTGAAGCCTTTCTATAACAGAGTCACAGTTATTACAGAATTGATATTAAGTCCTTGGGCAGAGAGCAGAAGGAGTGAGAAACACGATGTGGCTGTATCTCATTTAGGTGTCCTAACAACTTAATGGAAGGTAGAATGAAAGCTCCCATGACTCTGTCAGAAAATACTGAGTTGTCCCATTAATAATTCAAACATGTTCAAAACCACTGCAATTCGTAAAGGTTATAGCTTTATCTATATTTATATCCCTGCTGTTTTTATTGGAGGTTTTAGTGTTTTGTGAGAACACTGAGGTATATTAAAATATTCTTTTAACTGTCAAGTTCATAGTAATTTATGAAACTTTACTTTTCAGAGCTTTGAAATGCCACCATTTTTAAGCCACATCAATGATGTTACTCACAACTATTAAACAGCAGTCCTTGCTGAGAATGTAGCAGAGCGAGTTTGTCCCTGTATCAGGCAAGCTGCTTTTCAGCATTCTTAACGTGCAAAAGGTGAATGATCTCACTACAGTTTCTAGACCAGCTCATTTTTTACAGAAGATAAAGTAAGACTTAAAAGGCTGCTTTTTTCTTCTTTGGTATTATTGATAACTAAGAACAGCTCTTGCAAATTTTCCCCATTTTCTATGTTTGTATTTAAGGCAAAGGTGAAACTAACTAACAACATTTCTGTGACACAAGGACTGGGCCAGTAATCTGCTCTTCCCAAAGAAAGCTCAGGAATGAAGAAAGCATTAAAATTCTAGTTTAAATTAGAGACTGTATATTGGATATGTGATTGTCCTGTGAGAGCTGACATGACATTTTCCTTAAAAAAAGGAGAAAAACCAACTGTTGTTTAGTAACTTGTTTTTAATAAATGGAGTAAAGATTTTTATAGTTTGATCCAAATTATTTACATGACTCATTTCAAAAAATGCACTGTATGTATTTCGTCTGGATGTTGCTAATAGGTATGACCTTTTAAATCAAATACACGCAATTGTAGAGGAAAATTGAAATTCAGTTCTGAGGAAATGTCTACTATTTCTTGCAGCCTTAATGACACGTCTCCAAATGTGTTCTAATTAAGATCAAAGCAAAAATGGTAATTGACCATCAAACATGTTGCAAAAGAAAGTAAACTAGTAAGAAAGGCAACTCAGCAGAAAAAAAAAGCTTAAGTCTATCAAAAAACAAAAGTAATAATGGAGATTTCATCACAGGACACTCTATTATGGGAACAGCTAATTACAAAACAGATAATAAGTGAGAAATGTAAGTGCTCATAAAGGCAAAAAGCTGGAGTAGAGAAAATGGAGCAATTACTTTTCCAGTGCTCATAGGCCAAACCGCAGTCTTTCCTGTGCCAAGCCCCATGCGAACAGGCAGGTTTGCAGGACCTCTGGCTCTTTCTAGCATAACTGTGTGTTAGACCATAAACCACTATACTCTGTTCACCATCAGGTTTTATCTTGTTTTGCCACTCTCTTGACACTGAACAGCCAAATAAAATTTTATTAAGGGGAAAAAATGAAACTGATGCATAGATATATGAAGGGCAGTCTGCATCACATAGGAGATCTTTGAGGGAAGAGAAGCAGAGTGGCCTTATTTGGGTTTTATTACCAAGAAAATATGCATTGCCTTTGAACAATAAAGGATATGTAATGCCTAAATGGAAATCAGTATGAGCTGGGACTTCCTGTTCGCTCATTTATGAAGCCATTGCAGGACTTTGGATTTTTTTTCTGATATTTCTATTCAGCTTTGTATTGTTCCTAAAAGCTGCTTCTGTCTCCAAAATGAAACAATTCAGAGTGAAAGCCTTTTTCCTAGGCATTTCTAGTATCTATTTAGGTGCTTTTGGGTATGTTTGATAGCCACAAAGGTCTGTCAGATATGACAAGGTCTGTAGGTGAGCTGTGACCTTTCAGAACAGTGCTGAGAACACAAAAGCACCTCTAAAAACCATGTTTGCTTAACTCTGTGCATACAGATTCAGTGAGGTAAATGCTGCAGTTTCTACTCTGCTTTTAGTTTGCACTTTGGGACACATCTTGATCCACAAGAATAATTCTCTAAGCCTTTACAGCCATGAGTAATCTGGGAATACTTCATGTGTAAATCCAGTCACCTACAGCTGATAAGGGGTTTGAATTTCATCAGTTATTCTGGTGTTCAAGATCCTCTATTCAGGAAACAGATTTAAGTTATGGAGATGATACAAGTTCTATTAATTGCAAGTGGAAATCTGGCCCTTATTTTCCCAGAAAGTATTTTGGTGCAAACCACCATTTTTAATTACTTAAAACATGGTTACCTTTTCCAGGGCTGCCCTGCAAATTGTGAAGAAATTGCTGCTGCTCAAACAAAAGTTTGCTGATTTTCAGAAGGGTTTTCTTGACTACTGATGCAAATGTATTTAGCTTTATTTTTCTACATAGTGAGCCTATTTATGGCAGAGGGTCATCTGCCAATACATAAACTAAAAGTAATAAAATTATAATCTTGATTTCAAATGCTTTAAATAATATCTGTCTAATGACTCAAATTGTAAGAAAATGAAAGTGTTATCTTGGAACAAAGAAGAGGTTGACCACCACAACGAAAGACAGCCATTATTGCAAATCATTATTGACATCCACAAGTCCTAAGCCATAATGAAAACATAAGTTTTCCACACCCAATATTAATTTCAGTTGAATGCTGTTGTAGATAAAATAAAGAATTAAAAGAAAAGCATTCCCATATATTTCAGTCTGAAATAAATTTTTATTAATTGTTTTTCATAGTGGAATTCTTATTTTTGTTTCTGAGAAAGAGTGAGGCATGTTTTTATGTGAAATGAGAAATTTACAAATGTGGATACAGATATATCTTCATTGTTTATTCATTATAAACTTGTATATTTTGAAAAAAAAAACCCTGCACCTAAATAATATATCGAACTTCTGCTTTCTTCTGTTTTTACAGAAATTTATACAGGTATGGAGCAATACTATATGCATCTCTGTGTGATCTTCATTCTAAAATTTGTGATGTCGGTCTTTCTTATACTCTATATTGGCACTCTTGCATGCTCTGCATTATCATATAAAATTAAGGAAATGTATTTTTACTTGAAAAGTGCTAAGTATTCTTTTTTCAAGCATTCTTCCATTTAAAAAATAAGTATATGTTTTTCAATTAGCATGGATTTCAGAGAAAATGTCTTTCCACTGTTTATACACAGAATGTCAAAGCAATTCCTTTAATGGAAAATAGAATTGGGATTTCAGAGAAAGGACTGAATTTGTTATAAACTTGAAGTACAAGAAAATGCATGTTAAGTTTTTAAAATCTTATAATACTCAGCTTAATTTCAAGTAATATAAAAAAATGCGTGCTTCACTTATTTTTTCTATTTCCTTCCCATTCCCAGGGTACTTCTGGGTTTTTGTTTACTTTTACTAGTCTTTAATCATCTCAGTTGTGGAAATATTTTCTTTTCTTATGTTTCATAGCATGACAAGATAAGCAGTCAGTTTTTAAAATAATGGCAAGCTTAGAGGTACATCTAAGCTTCTCAAAGTTTTGAACTTTTAGTAGAGACAATTTTATCTTTAGCGTTAAAACATTTAATATTTGCAAGGAACTCAGATTTTAGGTATCTAACTTCTTGCTCATTAGTGTTCCTGGGATTTTATGGTAAGTCTATGAAAGCCTTTGGGAGCAAGACCTACTGAGCTGTGTAAAGGTGATGAAAACAAAACCACATATTTCTCTGAAGTGATCACATAGCTTTTGAATTAAAATTGTAACCACTCATTTCAAAAAGATAATCTTAAGAAAACCAGTAAGTTTTATATAGATTAGAGGCAGGGATTGGGGAAGTGGACAAGCATGTCTTTATATAACTTGATAGTGCCTTTAAACACTGGGTCATCTCCCATAACTAAATATATGTTTATTTTTATTGTAAAGAATTCATTTTGTCTAGTTTATCTTTAAAAAAAAAAATATTCATTTCAATGTAAGAAGTGTCTTTCAGCTCTGTTGTTAAAAGGTAAGTTAAAAAAGACTGAAACAATGCCATTGCAGTGATGTTATGATCACAACATCATGGTGCTGGTGCTGCTATCTACTTGCTAATTCTTGAAAGTTCTTGTCCTCATGAACGTGTAATTAACACCATTACCAGACTTTTTGTTATAATTTAGGAAATTGCCATTCAAATGACACACTTGTTTTTCTGGTAGATATTTCATTTTCACCATATTGTCATAATTGTACCATCAGTCTGAAATGAGATACATTTTGAAGGCCATACTTTTACAGCAAAATGCTGAATTTGAAAACTGTTGTCAGATTTAATTCCATAAAATGTTAGTAGCAAATGTTTTATTTATTAGATTATTTTCCTAAAGAATAACAACACTGAAGACATGTCACATCTCATTATAGGAGACTTCAGTGCTACACATGAAAACATTTCATGTACACATTTATGCTGAGCAAATAAAACAAACAAATATCGATAGTTTCACATAAATAAATAGAAATTTATATCAGGCAATTTATTTTCTATGTCATTTTTATAAATTAGGCTTTTGACTTTTAGTAATAGCCTTAAATAGCCTTAAAAAGGACTGTATATTTCAGCAAAATAAAATCGAATTTCAGTGTGCATTTATGGTATTTAGAAATTCTATCCTAGAAGTATTATAAGCAACTACAATAGAAAAGGGAACTCATTAATATTGGCAGAATGAAACTTCTAAATATGCAATATGCTTCTCACTCCTAAACAAAAAAAAAAAAGATAATATTTTCCAAATAAACTATTCATTGTTTGATATCTAGTATGCTAATACAGAAGTATACTATATGCTCTCGGTATATGCTTAACTGTAGATAAAAACGTATAATACGTACTGCACTATATTGTACTACTGTAAAGGAAATTGTCCTTCAGCTGACTGTTTAATTTAATTATTGGTGCATATTTTGAGGTTTGTTCAGGTTTATTCTAATAGAGAGTCCTTTAGTTGCCCATTAAAGACAACCTATTATTGCAATCAATAAAGTGAAGCCAAGAATTAAACAAGCAAAAAGGTTAAATCTGTCTAAAGGAAATAAGCACAGTTGTGAAGATGACCTGAACTTATTAATTAATTAATGAACTTCTGTGATGGATTCTCACATTTCATCTGTTGGACATTCTCTTTTTTGTTATTTAACTATTTAGTGAACATTACCTCTTTACTCTGAATTTTAAAATTCTGATATGTGAGGGAGAGAAAACAGTTTATAAATAGTTTTTCTGGAACAGCATTTCTTTCAGACCTGCTGTTTCAGAAACTTTTCAGTTCAAGTGAGAAGTTTCATGTTTAGCACAAAATACATGTATTGAAATCAATCAGCTACAGTAAAACATTTGTACAATAATATTTGTACAGAAATTCTTTAAGAAATATTTAGAAGATAGAGAAAATGCTGAAAACATAAAACTACTTTATGATTAAGCTATTTTTACTTTTAAAAATAAACTTCTAATATGTTTGCTGTTTGCTTAATCCTTAATCATACATCTTTTTTACAGCTTTGTAAAAAAATGCTGGTATGAGAGCAGCAGCAAGTGAACTTGTTTTGCATGTGTGCAATCACCACTGTCTGCTCCTATCCAACCAACTTCTACCTACTCTTAATTTTTGTGTGAATATGCATTTTTCAAAAAAAATCTCTACATTAACTCATCCAATTTTATTTTCTTGTTTTCTTGCTTCTTGAATTGATTAGCATTAATAATTAATTATTTAACAAAAAATGTATAAAGATAATGTCAACAGTTGTGATTCTCTGAGTAAGGGAATAGTCTTTTTACTTATTACTCTCAACACTGATAGTTAAAAATTAATTGATTCAGGGAAAAATCTTGAGTGAGATTGCCAGAGTCTTACTATTTTATTATCTTTTTGTTTTACCAGTCTTCCAGTTAGAATAGGAATAAAACCTTTGCCATTTATGACAGTAGTAGACAAAAATATTTTTTATGCAATGATATGCATGAAAGCTGGATGAGAGTAAAAGGATATTGACTATCTAATTAAAGAATATTTTTTGGAACAAGGTACTAAAAAGATTATGATATTAATAGCAACTAATGTCATCCTATGTGGCTTAGCCTCATTTGGTTATCTTCTTTATGGCCATATTTTCATTTACCATTCTTTATAAATGTCAGGTTAATTTAATTTTTTTCACTTTACTATATTTAAAAGTGAAGAAGTAATTTGTTTTCCCTAATCCTTAAAAGAGGGAAAATCTATTTTTTGTGAGGAAATAGTTTTGGTGTAATTTCAAATCTACACAAATTTCACTGTAGTTCATTCCCTTCTGGAGAGCTACCTTGATTCATGCTCCTATGCACAGAACACCATGGGAAGAAGGAGGAGCGTGAGCTCCTCTCCATGCATCCTGGTTTAGTTTCCATGCTGCCATGGGAAGGACCTAGTGAATAATAGGCTACACAGAAGCAGTGATTACAAAATGAAAGGTGAATAAGTTTTTCTTAGGCTCCCTGAAGGGAGAAAGCCTGATATCCACAGCAGCAGGATGGGAGGAGAAGATTAGGGTAGGCAGGGGAAACACTCAGGCACAGAGAGAGACTCTACAGCTGTGAAGGCTGGAATATTCCTTCTGATTACTTGGATGAGAGGTTTTATATGGAAGACCAAGTAAGCTGTCTGAGTCTGACACATGCATTCTCATCACTACCACTAAACAAAGCAAAGGCTGACAGATAAGGCACTTCTCTGAGGGAAAGTGGTACCAAGTGACCAGACCTCATCTCTAAGGATGTTTATTTGCATGTCAGAGATCTCAGTGTGGGGAAGAGATTACCAGAGTTTGTCTGATTACCAGAGCTAGCTTGCTTGCTTTCACTGCTTGTCCATGACAGCACCAATAACAATGCCAGCAGATACCCAGAGTATATCAAAGATGACTGGGGGACTCCATCAGCAGGGGCAAAAACTGTGGGGGCCCAGATAGAGTTTTCCCAGCACTGCTGATAGGAAGATAAGCATCCTGGGGGTTAACATCTGATTAATGTCACAGGCAAGACTTCATTGATACATAACTCAAATAGATCAGGAAGAGTGGAATGGCAACTATTTAAAGAAATATTGTGGCGGATGTCTTCTAGAGATAGTTTGATCAAGAAAAGTTTATGAGGTCATCTTTAGTTAGTAACATTAGTTCTCCTTGAGACTGACTTCTGCTGAAAAGACAACATGGAAAGACACAATTATTGATCACATTGACAATTTTTTTAAAGCAATTGCAGGGTGAGAAAACTAGGGGAGATATTTATCTGTATTCTAGATTTGTGAATAAGCAAGAAGAAGTTTGGGATGTAGACGCAGGAAACAACTCTGGTAATAATGGCAGTGAGATGATAGAGTTCATAATCTTAAGAGAAACGCAAAATTCAAGTAGTAAAGTAATGATTCCAAACTCCAGTGAGCTGGTTTTCATTAGCTCAGAAATCTGTTTGGCAACTCCCATTAGGATTGCACTGATTGCACTGAAGGGAAAAAAGATTTGTCTGGAGCACACTGATTTATCTTAAAAGACCGTTTCCTCAAAGCACAGTTCCTTCCAAGCAGGAACTCAAGCAGGTGTGGCTCAAAAACACAAAAAAACCCCACCTAAATGGGCTTCTGAATGAGCATAAAGAGAAAAGGAAGTTCACAGAAGGTAGGTGCAGAGGTAAAGCTGCCTCTCCAGGTAAAGAAAATTAAGTATTGCATTATTAGATCCTCTGACAGTTCCATTTAGGATTGTGAGCCATGTGTTAAGCTTATTTGTGTTATTTCACTTTAGGAATCAGAAGGGTTTTCACTCATGTCAAGCTGTTGTGATATAAATATGGAAACTTCAGGGCAAAATCTCAATGAGCCATATGGCTTCTTTTGCTGTGCAATTTCATGAATTCTAGATCTGAAAGTGCTGGCTGTCTTTAGCAGGATCATCCTGCATCAGAGAGACCATAAGCATAAAGACAGGGAACAACTTGTGTTGTTTTCTCCTCTTTTGTCAGCACCATTACTGGGTCAAAGGGTTGTTGGATTTTTTTAAGCTCAGTTCTGTTCCTACCTGTTGTAGTTGCTAATTAAAAGTGTTTAGAATTCAGCCCTTAAATGACAATCTTACAGTAAGCACCTACAGTGAGCTCACCTACAGTCCTGCTGACATTTTGGAACAGTGTTGTTTCATTATTATGAAGGCTCCTGGCAGGAGCTGTGGCCTGTGGGGGGTCTGCACTGACACAGGGCAGAAGTGTCAGGGTCATGGATTAACCACAGCTCCCATTCCCCATCCCCTATGCTATTCATGGGTAAGGAGGAGGTAGAGGAGTCTGAATTGAAGGAGTGAGGTTGAGTCTGGGAAGAAAAGAGGGGTGGAGAAAGGTGGTTTTATCTTTGTGGGTTTTTTTTACAATCCAGTGCTATTTTTAATTGGCAGTTAATTCAATCATTTTTCCTCGTGTTGTTTCTATTTTGTCAATGACAGTAATTTGTAAATGATGCCCCTATTCTTATCATGGTCCTCAAGGTTTTCTCTTATTATTTTCTCCCGCCTGTTGAGAATGGGCATCTGTCAGCTACCAACCCACTCTAGTGCAACTGTGTGGATTATATCTTCCACATGACTACCCAGGTGTTTTGTCTTGTAGTGTCACACTGCCCATCACTGGATTAAGGTTACAGCCTGTCTGAGGAACAGAGAGGTTTTTGGGAGAGAGAGAAACTGCTGCAGAAAGGAATGTCTGGACAACCATAGTGGAGGCAAGGGCACAGGTGCAGAAGGCTCAGAGCACAGCAGATCCTGGGAAGCTCCACCAGAAAGCATGGCATAGACACAGCTTCAGTAGTTGTGGAAAGGCTTTAAAGAGGGGTTTGTGTACAGTGTGTTACAGCCTGAGAGTCACTAAGTACTGTCTGAAAGTAAGCCTGAAAGAACAGACTTACCTCCAGCAGCACTGACTGAAAATGCAGGCAGATTTACAAACCTCAGTTGACTCTGCCACCCTCATTTCCATTATCAGTACTGGAAAACATGAAACAGTTTTATTATGTTCTAACAAATTAAGGCTCAATTTATAGGACCTTTAAATCTCTTTGTATCTAATTATTGTAAATTAAAGATTTAGACGAGGGCATCTAAGATCCACAATCACAAAGTTCTTTGGGTAGGCCAGATAAATGTACATAATCTTCTATACAAGAGTGTTAGTAAGGGAAGAATACAGTGGGACTGTGTGAGATTTTCTATTGTATGGAATTTTTATAAATAATGGAGGCATTCACTCATTATTAGATAAGTATATATTTTCAGTAAAATAATTTGTATTCAGTCATGGATGGTAAGCAGAACAATTATACACTGTTACATATATCTAATTCATTTTCTCTATTATAGCTTAATGTAGGAATGATTCAAGTAGTAGTTGTGACAACAGGTTATCAAGACAAAATAGGAGGAAGCTTCAATCAAAATTCGTTTTTGTTTTTAAATGCATTCTAAAAAAATTCATTTACTGTATCATATAAAGTAATATAAACAAAATATAGATTGTCTTTTTTTTAAAGATTGTCTTTTTTTTTTAAATGCTATTAAGCAAATAGATGTTTCTGCATTGTAATATACATATATGTACTTCTGAGACCCTCCTACTCGATTTTAACCAGGGTTATAAAGAAAATAAAGCTCATAATAGACAGCAGCTGCAGGGATATATTCATTAGTTTAACACTGACAGCTTTGCCGTTTTCTTTTTCAGGTTTGAACTGTGAGTTTAGGCCTTGTGAGGCCAGCAATCCCTGTGAGAATGGAGCTGTGTGCATAGAAGAAATGAATTTGGACATGTTTCCCCTTGGATTCCACTGCCAGTGTGTGAAGGGCTTTGCAGGTCCACGCTGTGAGATCAATGTCAATGAGTGCAGCTCTAACCCTTGCCTCCACGGATACTGCTATGACAGTGAGTTCAGTCTGGTTACTCACTTTAATGTAGGGTAGTCTTTCTCTTGAAGTGTCTGTAGCTGCTGAGCTGCTCTGGGGAGAACAGTGGATAATTTACTGAAATTTAGCTTGTCTGAAGCTTCACAGCCTGTACCAGAAGGATTATTTTTGCCGAAATACCTCAGCTCCTGGAACTGGGGTTTTTGTGTTCAGGGGGTCAGAATTGTAGCTAATGAGAATTTTTAATGAGATTTGTGCTGTCTCCTTTGATACCTAAATTAACCAAAAACGTCTTACATTGTGCATTTCATGAGAGAATATTCAGGTGCTCAAAAACAGCTCACGGAGCACTTAGGCATTGCATGTCATAATTCTAATAAGTCAGAAAATTCTGTTTAATTTCAAACTAATGTAAAAAGATGTACCTGTTTACCTTCTATGTGTAACGGTGTAACTTTCATTACAAGATGTACCGAAAGGTTTTAGCAGCAACTTGATTACCCTACTATATTCTGTCTGGATTGGCAGGCCAAGTTATGGGGTACTTATTTGAAAGTTTTATAAGGCTCTTACCATCTATCTGATGCTTTCTATACTTGTTAAAAAAAAAAAAAAAAAAAAAGTAGAAGTATTTTTCAGAGGATCTTAAAATGCTGACTGGAAAGCTGAAAAACATCTGAAGGTCGTGTAGTCAACCCTGCACGAAGCTAGACTACTAACAGTGCTAGAGCAGGTCAGTCAGGGATTTTTATAGCTGAGTTTTAAAAGCCTTCAAAGAGGGACAGAAATTTTAGAAACTCTTTGGGAGAGTGTGTTCCACCAATTAACTACTCTGGCAATTCTCACACTCTTCCGGTCCCATCCAAATCTCCTGAGCTGTAACTTTTGGCCATTGCCTCACAGGACCTTCTAGCACTACTAAGGGTTCTGTCATTTGTGCAAGTGTACAAGTTATTGTTAAATAGCCCTCTCACTATGAACACTTCCCTAAAGGTCTAATACCAAGCAAGCCTGTTCAGCTTTTCCTCATAGTGTCTACACTTTAAGCACTGAGTAACTGTGTTTGTCTTCTTCTACATCTCTCTCCTGTTTCCTCACATCCTTTTAAAAAAAGGATGGTTTCAGATGAGATCTTGAAGAACTGAGCCCAAATTACTAAATATATCATTGTCAAAACTCTCCTGGTTAAAATAAAAATAAAAATCAGTTTCAATAAAATATCTTAAAAAGTCTGTCTTTCCTTATCTGGGAATAAGGTGAAAGACTTCATCTTCTCTCTAGTAAAGATTTCCTATTACATTTACAGATTATTTCTATGTGGTCTACATTGGTTTAGAGATATTTTTGAACAGGAATTCAGATGAGCTATATAAGTTCTTCATGCTGACAAAGAGCCAGTTTTTGGGGGAACACCTTGTCCTTGTGGTGCCTCTGGGTTGAGTTTTATCATGCGGACATTTGAGTTCTACCCTATGTGCACTGGCTGCAGAAAGCTGGAATCCTAAGGAAGGTGGGAAGCTTTTAGCACATGAATAATGCTCCTGTGCTGCAGGACTTAAAGAATTTAATGAATACAGTAGCAGCTGTGTGCACAGACACGATGGTAGAATAGATTTTATAGTAAATCTCAGGGATAATGAAGAACCCAGGGACTCCTTTGAGGTTAAAATAAATGCAGACCTGCAAGAAGTGTGATTCTTTCTGGCATGAACTCCATATATGAATGGAACACTCTAAAGATTCCTTGCCATTTGGATCACTAATTATGAAAAAGAGACAAAATTCTTATGATTATCTGTCCTTATCTTGTTAAGAAATACTTCATATAAAATTTCAACTTAAGTATGTTTTCTCTCAATAGAATGGTATAATATGAGGCATTCCTTACAACAAAAATAACATTAAAAGCAACCAATAAACCAAACATTGTTTAACTGCCATATCTTATTTTGATATCATTTTAAAGATAGAATCTTATGTATTTTGTGATTATTTTGTGATAGAAAATTACTCATTACTTATAACATCTCTTTTTAACTCATTGATTTATAACTCTTGAATCTAAATATTTCAGTACATTAATCTGCTTTTATATTTAAAAGGTGTTTTGAGACCACATTTAATTTATTCAAACTTTTTTTACATGTCTACACCATTTAAGTAAAGCTGGTCTTAATCTTTTCCAGATAGTATTCATACCTGGAACTTAGTAAATTTACTACATTCAGTTCTTGTGACTCTTAGTACTAAAGTATGATCTCTGTTGCAGTTGTCGATGGCTTCTATTGTTTGTGCAACCCAGGATATGCAGGATTGAAATGTGACCAAGACATTGATGACTGCATAGTCAATGCTTGTGAACACAATTCTACATGTGTTGATCTACATCTGGTTAGTAGCAAATTTTTTTTAATTAAAATGATTGTTGATATAATTGTAAAATCTAAAACAATATTTTTCTGAGTTCTAAATCTCCTCTTGGTCCATACATCCACATATCAAGGGCTTTATAATCATACTTTCCAGACACTGGTATTTTTGTTTATTTGTAATTTTATAGGCAGTGGGAAACAGGAATGTTTTTATCATTTAAAAGTAATTGCTAGGTCCATGTGGTTATACAGGGAATTCAAAAGGTGCAGAAAATTTTCTACTAGCTGTGTTTATTACTTCATTATATAGGAATACTCATTTACACCAATTGCACATGCTTCAAAGGAACTTAAAAATTAACTTACACAAGAAAACTGATTTGCTTCAAGTACTTCAGCATTTATTTTCACAATTCCTCAGATATATTAGTTTCAGAGATATAAAGTGTGTTAAAAATAACATGTCTTAAAAATAAAATCATTCTATCACCTGATTCCTCCATGAGAGGAAAGAAGACAGAGATTCACAAGTTGTAAACTTCAACACCAGAGGTGGCCCATGTTCTCTGTCACTCCTTCCAGGAATCTGTCAAGAAGAAATTTGTTTTCATCATACACAACAGAG
Organism: Taeniopygia guttata; assembly: GCF_048771995.1. Lineage (NCBI taxonomy): Eukaryota > Metazoa > Chordata > Aves > Passeriformes > Estrildidae > Taeniopygia > Taeniopygia guttata. Next base: position 28,368,069 of record NC_133027.1, on the reverse strand, counting down.
ACACTAAGATCATACAGTAAGAATATTTTCCTTAAGAAACATTCAGGCTGTCAGAGAAATTACCACTTTAAAAAAAAAAAAAAGAAAAGTGGAAGAAAGGAAAGCTTTTTCTTTCTTATTCTAGTTTCTACCAGCACATTTGTGAGAATACTTAACTGATAAATGTAAAATTCAAACTATATTATGAAGCTTAAAAGTAGGTGACTCTCTATGGAATGAACTAAACATCTAAGCACCAACCAAAGATCACTGAGGATGTAGGCAGCATAATCCACAGTTCAGCTGCCCACCATTTGAATCTTCACTTAGGGAGACCTGAACAACCCTGTAGGTACTACTGACTGTCACATTATTGCTGAAAGTGTTTGCAATTTCAGGAACCCTGAAGTGTATGAGAGGTGTGGGTTTTGGGGATATTCCTTGCTTGGTTTCTTTGGCTGATTTGCTTTTTTTTTTGTGGTTTTTTGATTGTTTTTGCTTGCTTGCTTTTCTTAGTGCATGCATAAAGAAACTGCATTTTTTTTCTGACAAATCCTGAGGGTAACCTGCAATTGTCACTGTTTCCTAAACTTGAACCAAACTTAGCTGCTTCAAAAGAGTTTTCTCAAACTGTTTCTTCTTTTCACAGTTAGAACACTATATGTATCATAAAATATTTTGGAGGTTTTTTTTAACATGTTTCAAGAACTAGTCAACACCTTGGACAAAATCAAGTCCTTGATATGGAGAACACAGTTTGCAACATTTTTGTTATTATCTTGGGATGCTATTGTAAATGCGTATTTTTCTACCACTAGACTGCAATTAATATTTCAAGATCTCATACTGAACATATATTGCCATCTTAAAGTCATGCTAGAGAGCATTCTCCAAAATAAATGTTATGCCTCCAATTAATGTGTTGTCTTATTCTCTAGGAGAGTGTGTTGTGTATGTTGACATTACAGGTAGTATTCCTAGCTGCAGCTGATCCTTTAATTGAGACTGACAAAATGGAGTTTTATATGCAGTTTAAACAACATTCTTCCCAAAAAACAATGTGCCAGAAATGGAGAATAATATGGATTTTTAGTAAAATGAATCTATTTTGCCCCTTGAGAATTTTGGCTATGCTTCACCAAATTAGTTGAAATATTGATCCAGGAAAATTTAAGAAATTTGGCAAAATTTAGCATGACAAAGAATAGTAGCTCACTGCAATTTAAAACACTATTTTAATTTTTTCTTCACATGTCTTTCATTCATTTTTTCCTTGATTTATTTGTAGCTATTTTTGTTCTGTAGTTCCTATATATTTCTCACTTTGTTTGTCTCAGACCTATACATTTTGTTTCAAATGGAGCACAGTACAGCAAATCAGTGATATCCATTCAAACTACTGTTTCTGAGAAAGCATGACATTCAAAACATCAGCGTGTATACAGTTAGTATCTACAGAAAATAAATGCTGTAGAAGCTTAATGGCAATGTGTCCTATTAAACTCTGTGTTCAATCCTTTTCAGGCTTTTTCAAAAGTTTTCACCTATGTTGTCAATCCTTTCATTTATGTGAAAGGATTCATTTTGATGTTGGCTAATACACATTCAAAACCTTCATTACATTGTTCCTTGGCATTTTTAAGAGCAGAAAGATTTCACTCCCAACCCTCCCCCCCCACCCCACCCCCCAACCAGAATGGGTTTTGTGAAGTAGAAAAGTTATTTTGAAAAAAAATTGGGTATTTCTTGTATTATTTTGCTATAGTAATATTAATTCATTTCTATTCAATTTTCTTTCTCTATTCTTCTCCAGAGTATATTTACTTAATCTAGCATTTATTATATATTTTTCTGAAATAAATTCCATGTGGATCATCTTTTAAGTCAAATCTAAAAAGGGACCTAAGACTTGTTCACTAAGTGATTGCATTATTCAGTTTATATGTGACTATATTATTTCCCATACTATGTCCTTCTTATTGTATTCATTAACAAAGTGTACCAAAATTATTCCAAATCATATTATCTGTTTATACATCAAGATTCCTCAGTGATCAACACAAAGAGGATTAATGAATTAATATATATTCACAAAAATGGAAGAAGACTCATCCCTTCTTCTTCAGCAGCTGTAAAAGAGCAGATAATGAATTAACAATCCCCTAGAAAATTAATTTCTAAAAATACAGGCTCTCTTCATCCTCCTCTAAAAGGTAAAAAACTGGAGGATAGGAAGTAAATGAAGCATAATAAAGAAAGATTTTAAAACAGATGGCGATCTCAGGAGTTTCATAATTTCTGCATCAAATACCATTTTCTTTCAAAGTTATAATACAACAGCTTTATGAAACAAGTCAAAGACCAAAGATCTGAATGTAAGAAAGAATTCCAATATATGCTCTAATTGTAACATATATTTCACAGACTTTACAGGTGGAGGGTGGCTTTAAACAACTGTGGGATGAATCATAAAATAATTTACTTTGAAAAAGATCTTCAAGATCATGGATTCTTACTGCAAGCCTAACCTTGCCAAGTTCATCAGTCAGCCATGTCCCTGAATGCCACACGTACACACCTAGTAAATACCTAGAGGCATGGTGACTAAATCTCCTCCCTAGGCAGCCTGCTCTAATGCTTGACACCATCTTAATGAAGACATCTTTCCTAATATCCAGCCTAAACCGTCTCTGGTGGGAGATCAGGATAGCTGAAATACAAAATTAAATCGCACAAGTACATCAGCATGAGGAGATTCTGATTTTCTACTGAATCTGAAAATTCCAGTTCTCCAGGAGTTATATACCAGCAAATTATCATATGACAGCACAAGCCACTGTCAGTCATATTAGATGCTCTGGTGGCTTAGGAATAATTAGTCAGCTACCCTTATGCTAATAAAAGCTTCATTCTTCAGTCCAGCAGCTCAAATACCTTTGATGCATTTTTTTAAGGTAAGGATGAATTACCATTGTCAGAATGACACCTGCAATATGTATCCTTCATTTTTGGTGTTGGTAATGTGGTATAATATAAAGCCTTGAAATTAGATAACAATGTTATCTTAGCAATGCATCAGAAAGAACAGGCACAAGAAATGACAGTCATGAGGGGTTGATCCAGCTGTCAGCTAAGGACCACACAGCCGCTTACTCACTCTGTCCTTTCTATGGGATGGTGAAGACAATAGAAAAAGAGCAAACAGAAGAGAACTGGTGGGTTGAGATAGTTTAAAAAGCAAAGGAAAGGGGAGGAAGAAAGAATAAAATAAACCACATGATTCAATGCTAATTGCTCACACCTTCCATGTGAACACTGATGCCCAGCCAGCATTTGAATAATGGCTACCTTATGGTAGAGTTTCACCAGAGTAATTTGCAAATTCTTTTTTAAGAAGTTAAAATATTAAATTCAAAGTATTGTTGGGGGACAATACACAAAGATATGTTGTCCTTAATGATTTATATAAGATCAGATCTTGTATATAGTCTATATAACATAAAACATTATTTTGGGATATTTGCATTAAAAAAAAAAAAAAAGAAGAGAAAATAGTATCTTCACAATCACTCTGAATTCAGATTTTGCTTGTGTTGTTCTGTATGTCAAATTGTAATGCAAATCCTGTGACTTTAGTGTATGTGGAGATCCATGCAGAAAATTATAATAGATGTTTCTTTCAGAGCTTTATTTCTGGAAGCTATTATTTCTCTGTACTTACCACATAGTAAAGTTAAAAAAATAAACTGTAGGTAAAGTTATAGTTGTGTGATAATGCTTGCATTGTAGTCCCATGTCCTTCTTGTGGTTAACTCTCTATCCTTTTGATTTTAAAGGCAATTATTTCTCTTTCAATAACATTTAATGTTATTGAAATGAGATTTCCAATAAAACAATGGACAATAATGCTAATTCAAGCTAGAAGAAATATTTTGTTGTTTGATTTCTGTTTTTAAATTTGTAAGAGGGAAAAAAAACTACATATAACAAAGTGGCATCATGTAATTAAGGTCTTTGGAATTTATAATCTGGGTTGTATGGAAAGCTTATGTCAAAGGTGGAGAGAAATTATTACTAATTTTTTTTTTTAGAAAAAAATAAATAGACCTGACAGATAGTTTAAATTTCAAGAACAAGTAGGTTAGCTCATTGCATAAATTTTGAAAAATATTTGAAAAGAACTCTGGCATTGAGGACTAAAGTACAGAGTAGCTAACTGTTAACAGCTTAACTTACCCAAAAAGAAATTAGTCAGGTCTTTGACTAACCTAAAACAATTTCCTAAATTGGTATACTGAACTTAAGTTCCTTGTAAAACAGAATTTTTTGTACTTTATGCTAAATAGAGAAAAGAATAAGAATGCTCTCCAAAACCTATAACTTGTTTTAAAACATTGAGAAGCACTCAAAGTGCTTCAGGAGGATCATTTTCCCGTGTGATGAAAGCAGGTGATATGATATTTGAAATTAAATAAAAGGCTAGATAGGTCTGCATCATTGAAGTTTCTAGATTTCTGTGGGATTATAAATTCTCTAAGCTTTGAATAAAGCAAACAAGCACTGCCAATGAGGTTGGTCTGAAACCTCAACTTAACTAAAAGTCAGACCACATACCATGAACAGTGTCCAAGTGTCCATAACAAATTACAAGCTCCTAATGGTTCCCATGTCACATAAATTCTAGTTGACGTCTATGTGACTTAAACTTATGCATTGACCTCACTGAGAGTGCCCATGTGGTGAAACTGTGACTACGAGACAAATAAGTTTCAATTTGCCAACTAAACATCCTAGATAAGACCTATACAGCAGCTGTAGTTCACCCAAAAAACTACCACCTGCAGCAGTATTTCTGCAACGGTTTGTTGCTGATGCAACTCGCAGTGCTGCCCTGAAGATTTGACTTACCATACCTAAAATATTTCATCTTCCATTTATATTTAGCTAAAAAAAAAAAGGAACAGTGTCTTCAGAGTCCTTCAATAAAAGTTTTTTTCAAGATCTATTGAAAAGCCTCCCTCCTCTGCCTTGTACTATAGTGAATATAACAGTAAAAAGACTGAAAATTAGTCATTATTGGGCGTACTCCTTTATGCTCTAATAAGTGCATTTGAGTCAGAGACATTGGAATACACAAAATTAACTATTGATTTACTGACTTAGGATAATGTCCTTGGTATTGATCTGTGGTATTATACATTATTTGGATGGAGTGATTATGATATTTATGCTTTACTCATCTAATTGAAAGATGATTTTGACAAACAAGTATCATATTTCCATTTATTTATTTTATATATCACATTATTTTAACATGTTTTAATTTGATGTTCTTTTTGAAAGAATATGCAGATGTACATAAAAACTTGTAACTTCAACCAACAATACTGCTAAATACCATAGGAGTGAAGACCTTCGATTACCTTTTTCATAAACTGAATTTTAAATACTCTAGTGAATGAATAAAACTGTCACAGAGTGGAGGGAATGGAGATTAAGAGGAAGTTAAAGATTGGCTTTCCAATGAGACTTGTGAACAGAAGGCAAATAAATGTGGTAAAGATACAGGAAGGTAGTCCCAGATGGTGTGCTTTAAGTTTTGCCCACAGTGAGGAGGCTGGACAGACGAAATCAGTGACAGCAGGGAAAGAAGTGAAGAACTTCACAACATAAGGAAGAATTGCGGCCTACTTGTGGAAAGCATAACCCTAAATTTGATTTGTGCGTTCTATCGAGACTAACATTATGCTTGAGGTGGGAAAGGAAGAGTTTGTACCTTTGAAGGCATTAACAGATTGGCAGTGGTATTACAGAGACTTGGAACTACATAAATGTTATTGATTCATAAGGAAGGGAATTCTAAAAAAGGACATTTAGCTGCAGAGAATTATGTAATGGCAAGTACTTAGCAGACTTAAAGAGCAAAAGGTCATGGAAAGGTATGGGTCCACAAGAAAATTATTCTGAAACAAGTTATATAGTGAAATCCAGAGGTGCTCAGTCACTGTCTAAAACCTTCCCACATATATATCCTTGCTACACAACTCACAATAATTAAATGGAAGAATTAATTAAGTATAAAATAAATTCTCCATATAGCAGGAAGGGTGTTTTCTTTTGCTTAAAGTGTATGAAATAGTTTTGCACCTGTTTCCTTTTCTAGAGAAAATGTGAATGCTACTCCCACTTCATCAATTATGAATTACAGTACGGTGAGTCATTAACAACAAAATAAACTGTGCAGGAATAAAGAACAGTATCTTATTTCTGTTTGTATGAGAAAAAAAGATAAAAAATTTACATAAAACATGTAAAATTTACAAGTTATATATTAGTGTTTGTCATCCAAAGACTAGGATGCTATTTTCTGGCTTCATTAGGTCTCTTTAGCTGCTAATCTCTTCAGGTTTGGGAAAAATATGTAGCACTTGGAAAGGAAAATAGCCCAGAGAAAGACTTGTTATCCCATTTCTTTTAGTTATTTTAGAGTTCTCCAATCTGTCCTCCTCTAAATTTTAATATTCTGTTCCAAGGACTCTTGACTAAAAATTTTTTACTGAGTGTGATGAGTCACAGGAACAGCTTGCTCAGAGAAGCTATGGATGCCCCATCCCTGGAAACAACCTGATCTAGTGGAAGGTGACCCTGCCCCAGGTTCATATCTTGCAGAATTATTTATTTGTTTGTTTGTTATCATTTGACCCCTAACCTTTTTTGCTTCTGACAATGGAAAAGAAGGAGCTGAAGAACAGGCATGACAATTTACCAGGTCTTGTACTACTAGGCACGGAGTTACTTCTTGTAAGAGTCAGTTGTTGTTTTTGTTGCTTAACTATCCTCTTTCAGAGAGAAAAAAAAAAAAAAGCCAAATGATATTAAAGATATACTGTGTTTGCATAGAATCTGTTTTATTTGCATAACAAAAAATTCTGAAATATGCTATTTCCCAGAAAAAGTAATTTTCAAATTACTCTAATAGTTTATCCTTTTACAGGAAAATTGACTCTGAAAGCAGTGGGAAAACATTTCATTCATTTAGTAAGTAATCATATTAATTGATTTTTGCAGGTTTGTTATGAAATTTTGAAAATGCAAGATTATGCCAGATGTGGCTGGACTGAAATCAAAACCCTTGACCAAAGTTTCCTTTCAAAATAATCATGATAGACTTTAAATATTTCCTCATTACTCTCCCACATTACTTCAAGTCCTGCCTTGAAACACGTTTTGTAAGGGGTGCTGAAGCCCTAAGCAAGGACTCACCTGCACATACGCCTGTCAGAACTAGTGGTTAACTAGAAGATTTCTGAAGCAGCAATTACATATACATTTTCTTCCTTGAGACATGATGCCACGGCTTTAAAATAGTAAGGCATCTTCATCACCTTTAGGATCTGTTATAAAAAAAGAAAGCTTATTTAGAATTCTCTACTAACATTTTTAATAATTCATGAAAATTTTATGCTAAGGCAAAGGCTTGATATATTGCATAAATGCTTTACTATGTGTTGATCAGAGCACAAGACATCAGAAATCCAAACCCTTTTCAGATTCCAAAACTTAAAAAGGAAAAATTCTGTCTTTTTCACTCATATTTTATGGTATACCTGAATTAAGGGTAATAATACATTAGCAAGCAACACAGATAACCCCAGAGTGAAAGAGTATTGAGACCTGGCTGCAAACTATATACTTGTTTGGAGGGAGAAGCTTGCTACTTTTTGGACTTGTGGAGAGAATTAGGTGAGCACATTTTCTGTTTCAGCTTCTTTCAAAAGTGATTGGATTTGTGTGCACTGAGACCACTGTATGACAAAGCACAGTTAATTGAGGACGAATGAGAAGTTCATGTCCAAAGCCTAGTCCTTGGGTAGACTAAAACACTAATGAGTCAGAAGCATAAGAACCGTGACAACAAGAAGCATATGAACACATGGTTGGTTTTAAATTGCATTGGCCAATAGATTCATAAAGGACAAGTCTTCTGAAGCATCAGTTTGTGATCTCAGTATGGACAACAGCTTGGAAAGCTCTGGCTTTAAGTCTGTCCCTCATTAGTCAGCTGAGATACTCAAATTAAGTGTAAATGTACTGATTGCCTATAAATGTTGCCCATATGTTTGTCTGGTTTTGTGCCCACTGGAAAATCAGTGATCCATTTAACATAGCCAGACAAAATGTGCCAAGTGATTGAAAGAGTTTAACTCTTACTGGTGCATAACAGTGCATGTCATACCACTTCAATAAAACCTAGCACTTATGCTTTGAAAAAACTCTGCATATTGTCCCAAGCCCTAAAAGATGTCAGAAACTAAATAGACTGTTCTTACTGACAACCTGCTTGTTGGCAGAGGTATACTATTGAACTGAACTGAGCAATGAAGGAACCAGCTAGCTGTTAGCACTGCCCTGACAGATACCATAGAAAGTACCATACCATTTTCTTTGAGAGGTTAGAGATCCTCTAAGTAGCTTCACCACATGAGAAGCTTGGCTTATATCTCAGTGTAACATCTGTCTTGATGTAGTGTAGCTAGTGATAGGAAATACAAGCCTAGTAAGGAGTTGTTTTCAGTTCCTTAATTCTGAGTACTAAAAAGATATTTTGTTTCTTGATACACATGCTCCTTGAGGTACTAAGTAGTGTTCAAGAACCTTGCTCAAAAGCAGAGACAGAGAAACAATGAAAAAACGAAAAAGAAAAGGACCACTGGTGCAGGATTGCAAACATTGTCAACTGGTCTGGCTTCTTTCAGTTTATGAGTGCATATCCTTTGAAACAAGCATCTGCACCTCACAGATTTTGTAGAAGAATTTTTGCATCTGCAAAACTGTTAGCAATTTCTCATGTAAGATTATAATTATGATTTCTGATTTTAATGTTTGCAAACACTAATAAAATATATGCTTTATTTTAAAAAATAAGCTCAGAAATATCAAACTTCCTCTTAAAATTAGCTTAGTCCTAAAATACAAATATTGTGTAAGAGACTGAGTTTCATATATTGAGCTGATTTGGGGGTGGGGGAGTGGGAAGGTGTGTTTGGTTGGTTTTTTTTGATTTTTTGTTTGTTTGTTTTTTGTTTAGTTTTGGTTTTGTTTTATTTGGGGGAGGGGTGTCTTTTTTAAGGAAAAACAGTGTATTCTTTTGTACAGCAGAGAAAAACACAATACACTTTTTGATTTACTCTGTTGCCGCTTGCTGGTTAGTTATACATCTGGGATGACTGTCACTAAATGATCTCTGAATAAGTCCAAAACTGAAAAGCATCTGCAAACAAAAGTCCCAGTGCTATAGAGAACAAAAATGCGCATTCTGCATGTGTACCCACAGGGGAAAGACACAAAAGGCATATCAAAGAGTCTGGCATTTTCATTTTATTATCTAGGCAGCATTCCCAGTCTCCTCTGGCTGTGGACATATGGTTTTTAGTCAGGTTATGATACTTGTTTCAGGTTTGAGGAATGAACAATAATTGAGACAGTGTTTTTTACATGATTTAGATATGTCAATTTATTAATAACTGTAGTTGTGAACATTAGGTCAAGTACACCTTCTCACAGTACCTGCTACCATGTAGAAACTCAGATCTTTCTCCTCAGCCTTCATTATGTACATCTGTAGCTTCCAAATTCCCAACTTTACATTACTTCTGTTGGTTTTGGCTGTATTCCCAGTTTGTTTTCCTACCTTCCAGGCTCTCAGTTTTTCTCCACTAAACCTTTGCCAATTAAAAAATCTGTACTATTTCTATAAGTGCCTGCATGTCATTCTTTAAGAAAGATGAAAAAAATCTTAGGTTTGTTCTATGTAATGCTGAATTGTATTTGGAGCTGTGCAAAAGAAACAAGTTTTTAATGTGATTTTTTTAGCAATAAAAACATCCCTTTGCCAAAAAAAAAAAAAAGAAAATAAAAAAGACTGGGGAGAAATTTTAATACTAATCATGGCTTTCAGCCTTATGAAGAATGAATCAAGAAGTGCACCAAAACCCCACCAGTTTAGGTGGAGTTTCTGGAGTCTCCATTCTCAACTGCTTTGCATGATGGAAATTTAGACAAAATTTGGGTTTAGACAAAAATGCTCAAATAAATGCATATCAGAAAAAAAAAATCAGAATTTTTTTTTAAAACTGGATAATTAATACACAATGTTCGTTTGATATAATACCAGTTTTGATCCAGTTGAAATGTATTGAATGTCACAGATGCTAAGAAAACTGAGAATTTTACAATCTTGAGCTTTTGTTCCCTGTCTTTACTGAATATATCTCCTCCTTACAATAGTTGTCTAAGTCTTTTTTTTTTTTTTTTTAATTGCCCCAATTATTTCACCGCTACTGTCAGGTGTATAAATTTTTTTTCTTATGATGATGTTGATTCTCAACTCCAAAATTTTCTTCAGTTTCTAAACTATCAGATAAGTAGAACACACATCAAACACAGCCTTTATTTAGTAAAGGTATATCAGAATATCATTGTTATCTCTTTTTGTCTCTAACCTGTAGCTGAGAGAAAAATGCACTGCAGATTTAATTTCTATGTTAAGGTTTAACCCCAGACAGCAATTAAGCACCAGAGAGCTGCTTGCTCATTCCACATCCTGGTGGGGAGGGGGAGAGAATTGGAGGGCTAAAAAGAAGGAAACTTGGGGGCAGAGAAAATTTTAATGATTGAAATTAAATCATTAGAGGGAGAGAGATATTAAATCCAAGGAAGACAAGTGATGCAAATTAAACCAGTTTCTCAGCACCAACCAACCAATGCCCAGTGGCCTGCACTACAACCCAAGCAGTAGACCCCTGGCCAATTTTTCACTAATTTTATATGTTGTGCATGGCATCACAACTGCCCCTTGCTCAATCAGGGTCAGCTGTGTCCTCTTATAGCTTTGTGCCCCCCAGCCTACTCAGTAGCAGGAAGGCATGAGAAGCTGAAAAGTTCTTGACTTAATGTCAACCCTACTCAGCAACAACTAAAATGTCATCCACATTATTCTCTTCCTAAATGCAAAACACAACACTGTACCAGTTGCAAGGAAGAAAATTAACTCTATCCCATCCAAACTAGGAGACTTAGGAAACATCATTCTCTAGAAATATAAAAATCACAGCAATGCTTACATGTTCATAGCAGAGAAATTGTATATTGGGAATGTCTCCAGGCCATGCTTAGAGTCATAGAATCAGCTACAGTAGAAATCACCTCCAAGTTCTAGTCCAACTGTTTATCCAGCAGTGCCAAGTCCTCTACTAAACCATGTCCCTCTACGCCACATCTACACAATTTTCAAGTTCCTCCAGGGATGGTGACTCAGCTACTTCCCTGGACAGCCTGTTCCAGTGCTTGATAACCTTTTGCATAATTTCTTTTCCCCCTGAAATCTCATCAAAAGCTTCCCTAGTGCAACTTAAGGCCATTTCCTCATTTTCTGTCAAGGGTAATTTAGGAGAAGGCACCCATCCCCACATTGTTAACTGTGCTTTCAGGTAGTTCCAGGGGGTGATAAGATCCCCCTGAGCATCTATGTCTCCAAGATAAACAACCAACACTCATGAGAATTTTATTTCAGACCCTTCACCAGCTTCATTACTTAAGTACTTTTTATTATGCTGCAATTTCTTTCTAATGGAGTGGTCATTCCAAACATTTTCTTACGTTTTTCTTTTTCCATAAAAATCCCAGTTGCCTTCTCATCTTCATGTTTTAGATGGACTGTTCATTATGAATTAAGGGTTTGTATTCTAAATAAGTACCATCCTGTTTGTCCTAGAAAATGGAAACCTCATTCTTCATCTATTATTGAGTACAATTGTGGCAGCTAATCCAGAAGAGTGCTTATACTGACTTTTTTCATATATATCAGTAAACAAGTATTCTTTATTCCTGTTCAGAGTATGAATGCTTAATGAAATACCACAACAGAAAGATGTTCTGGTGCACTTCTTATCAATTACTTCATGATTTCTACATGTACAGAATTTTGCAGAGCTCTGCTGTGTTTTCTTCCAATGTCTACCTATTATGTGAATGAAAAAAGAGCAGGAACAATCCTTGAAATAATTTTTAAAGTAACTTCTAATAGTCAGTGTTTTAAAGCAGTTATATTTTCTACATTTTAATACACTTTTCAGAAACAACCATTTAATCAGAGATAAATATCTTATTTATATTTGTATTTTAACAATTATACTACTATACACTTCCCTTTTAAATCAACTGTTCTAAGAAATGTTCTAAGAAACTGGTCCAATTTTTTCCCACTAAGTTAACCTTGATATTACACTTTTAAAAATTATATACTAAAATTTTCAGTTAAAGTTAAGAAAAAAAAAATTCTACACCCAGAATAGTATTGATTTATTATCAAAAATTAAATTTTTTGCTGTAAAACTTAGAGTTTTACATTCTTCTGGGTATATGGTTAAAGTGAAATAGTTGAACCTGTAATTTAATGGGATTTATAAAAAGTAAAAAGAATTTTAAATGTTGTTTATTTAGAAGACAGGTAAATATTTTCATTTTTGTATCTCAATATCTTGAATAAAATATTTTAGGAAAAGTTATGCTGTACATGCAAAAAGGTCCCCTCTGTCTCAATCTTTCTCTTGTTCTGATGCCTGATTTCCCACCAGAAACTGATGCCATGTGAAGGCTGACCTAGAACAGAGGCTATACAGAGTTAAAGAATGAAGTAGGTATTTATTAAAAGGTTTTAATGGTTACACCATAGGCAGCACAAGAGCCCAGCCAGGGCTACACCCAAGATGAACCCAAAATGGATGACCAGTCACAAGGTCTCTCATTTTTATAAGTTTTGGTATATTAGCATATTGGAGTAAATTGTCCAGTTATAGCTTCAGGTCATGAAGTCCTATCCTTCTTGTTTTTCTCTCTTCTGTCCACCATTGTCTATGCTCTTGGGCCTGAAATTTAGATAGGTTGTCCCTGGTCTCCAGCTAGAGAAGGAATTGTTTTGTCTCCCTACTCTGTGAAGAGAGCTTACCATCCCTTTGTATGAAGCTCAGAACTACACACTAAAGCAGCACAGAATCTGAAAAATATAAAAGCTAAAACTTAAGGCATCATTTCAACACATTATTTTGAAACCATATAGTTACAAACAAGTGGAATGAGTTTCAGCAAGAACTTTATACCAAAGTTTTGTAAAAAGAGGACCCTGGCATCGGTTATTATGTTTGCAAATGATGAAAAATGTTGGGGAATTCCTGAAAAATAAGTTATTTGTTAGAATAACATTTAATGGCAATGTGTTCTTTGGATAACTTCTATTTGAGACTGCACTGAGAGAATGAATTTCCTTCTTTATTAAACTGCATGGAGTAGTAAATCACAGAATTACAGAATATGTTGGGTTTAAAGGGATCCACAAGGACCATTGAGTCCAATTCTTGGCATTGCAGAACACCATCCCAAAGAGTCACGCCCTGTGCTCAAGAGCATTGTCCAAACACTTCTTGAACTCTGTCAGACTTAGTGCTGTCTCTACTTCCCTGGGGAGCCAGTTTCAGGGATCTTGCGTATAAGTCTTGACAAACGATGGTCATATATTTATCTACTTGAGATGGTTCATAGAAAATACCCTGTGGTGATTTACATCCGGTTCTCACAGTGCTCTTGCTGTCTTGCTGTCTTTCAGCCTGCAAGAAACACATTTCTCCACAGCATTCCTCAATTCTTAATTTAACCCATTAACAGAAGAATATCAAAATCAGATTCGATAAAGATCTAAAAATGCTAATAAAGATTGTTTAGTCAGAGTTTATGTCCCTTCATGCTCTTGTTGCTCTGAATCTTCAATTTCCTATCTTGCGTATCTTATTTTTCTAATGCTTTCCCCTATTTAAATCTGATTCAGTTTATCCCTCTAAGATCCACCACCATCTCCTCACATTTCTATTAGGTTTGCACTTCAAATCTGGGGTTTCTTTTTTGTTTTTTGGGGTGTTTTTTGTTTGGCTTGTTTTGGTTTTTAAATTGGTTTTTATTTGTTTGTGGTTTTTGTTTGGTTGGGTTTTTTTTTGGTTTTGGGGTGTTTAAATCCTGTTGGCTTATAATAGCCTTCAGAATCATCCCCTTACTTTCAATGGATGCACAAATCCTACCCTTTATCCAGCTCCTACCAGGACCTGGGTAGAATTCCATGAGTAGAGGAACAGGCTACGTCTTTAGTGGTGCAGAGGAGGGAGAAGAGAAGAGAGAAGAGAAAAGAGAGGAGAAGAGAGGAGAGAGAAGAGAGAAGAGAGAAGAGAGAAGAGAGAAGAGAGAAGAGAGAAGAGAGAAGAGAGAAGAGAGACAGAGAGACAGAGAGACAGAGAGGGGAGAGGGGAGAAGAGAGAGAGGAGAGAAAAAGAAAGAGAGGGTCGGTGGTCTAATAATGACACAATTGCAATCACACCAATAGGAAAAGAAAAATAATATATCACATTTGTATAAAAATTTTAGTCACAAATTATTTTTTTGCATGGCTTATTGATGAGTTGCTGATCCCATCAATATGCTGCTGAAATCCAAAGTGTGAAGAAAAGCTCTAACTTTTCACCAGCATCATAAATTGTAATAGATTTAATAAATAGGGCTAGTGGGTACAGTGTTTGCAATACCATTAAAAGGTGTGAGCCTCCTGAAGTCTTGTAGGCAAGCACCTTCAATATCCAGAAATAGAACTTCATTAAAGTAATAAAAGGGAAACTCCAGGAAGGCCAGAAAAATGCAAATTGCAAAAGATTGCTCGTAATAAGATCAAGCTCTCCTAGGGAGTGGAAATGAGACAGAAAAAGTTATAGCTAAGATTAAACATTTTTACAGCCTCACAAGATTAGAATGAAAGTCTTTAAATTTCCTGCTATCAGAGAGAAAAGCCTTTTTTTTCTCTCATATGAAATATGAGCTAACAGGTGAAGAGTGGTTAACCTCTACCATACCAAATACAGATCGAACCATAAAATCCAAAGTCATAATTTCTTAAAGTATTACTTCCCTAAGCTCACAGTATAGTCAACTTACAGCAAAAATTATTGATATTTTATTGCTTCATCCTAAATAACACTAAAATTAACTTTAACTATGTATTAGGAAAATAGAGAAAGAGGGGGAAACAGCTCTTAACATTTGAATATGAAGCATTAAGTTAGGATTTTATTTTAGGAATACTATTGCTTTTTCTTTTATCTATACAAATGTTTCATAATCAAAATCTCTTCTTAACAGTCATTTAATATGCTGAAAAATCTATAATTATCCTGAATTTTTCAGGAAAAAGAGAAACACATTACTAAAATCTTGAGCTGGTGCTCTTAAAATCATGTTCTGATTCTCAAGACAAAGTACAAAAAAGACATTCTAAAGCAGAGAGGGAAAACCTGAAATTGGTATAATTTTATAAAAATGGGGAGGGCTGGGAATGCTTTTATCCCTCAGTTTATCTAGTTGGTCTCTATTTTTACAGTTTCCTTTTATCTCTTACTCTCTTCTTTCTAGGGAACTGTATCTTTAACATGGTGGTTACCCTTGGCAAGATAAAATGCATCTCTTTTAGTTCTTGTCCAACAATCTCCTTATTAATTTTTTAAGTGACATAGGGTTTTAAGAAAAAACAAACCTCAAAAGTAAACTCTCATTGATTTTTCAGTTAAATAATTTGGATTTAAAAAGAGTGCTTTTACTTGACTTTTGGTTACTTATTTCTAAATTGTGTTATGCAACAACTAAATTAGACTGTTGGACACAATTTTTGCTTTTCCCAGAAAGTATTGATTCTTATAACAAGCCATTCTAAGACCATAAGTATTACAGAAATTCTCTTGCAATCAGAAGCGGCAATGAATTTTTCCTTTGTGGATGCAGCTATCACTAGGTGACCCTGATAACAGGTTTTTAGTGTATGAACCAATTTCAGTTATGTGTTATCAAGCAGTTGCATATTCTTGGTTTTTGGTAATGGAAAGCTGTGAGTGAAGAAAAGGTGAAAAGAGTGCTGAGATTTAGTTTCCAATACAGAGAACACGTATCAAACACCTGAAACACTGTATTTTTTCCTTTGGTCTTGGAGTAAATTCTAGAAAATTGGGCTGTGTCCAGTGCCTCAGAATCTGGGGACACTGGAATTTCTGGTTTGGGAAATCCAACCTGTCTAGTTCCAGGCACTCAATGTCCTTCCAGGAGCATTACACTGGGTTCAGAATGACAAAACTTTTGATAGAAAAGATGCTGAACTTTCTCACAAAGACATGCACATTACCTGGGCATTAGCAACTGTTTAGATGTATGAGGCAAATGTATTGGAAAGTTTTCATTGTATTTTAAACTTCTGTCCATATTGGTCTAATTAAAAAAGTAAAGATTTTTGAAAGTAAGTGCAGCCAAGCCACAAGAGTTGCAAATCCAGGTGAGTGGGGATACATGTTTTCATTCTTCCAAATTACTTTCCTGTAATGTGCTTTATTGTAATGAAATGTTCTATAAATTTAAAGTAGGGATGAGTGAAAGTTCAAATGAGGAGACTTTCCATCAAATAATATTTTGAATCTCTGGGCTCTTCTAAGGATATTTAGTTTGAAGTATTTTTGGAGCTGCCTGTTTCTTGAACTTTCCCCTACTTTTGAGCCAGAGGTTGGCAAAAATAGCACTTTGTGGTGATTGAAGTGTACTCTTGCTAATGGTTGCATGCTTAAGATCTGAATTTGAATGAACTGCTATGTTAAGGGAGGAGATAGCTTTGTTTTATGGAAACCAGTAGTTGATCTTCTGCATTTTCTTACTTTATTTACAAAGTTACCAGCTGCAACACTAGGTTTGTAATTCAAAAGCAAGATGTTATTTTTGTTTGTCAATACCTAGACTATTCCTTTGGAATGTCACAGTTAATTCCCACAGCTCTCCTGTTACCTGAGATCTAATAGCAAACTGAAAGCTTTGGACAAGCTTTCAGGGGGGGTCAAGTTCCTGTCAGTACTTTGGTTTAACAGGAAAGTGTTCATGACCTTTCACTAGTCATTGAGCAATTGAGCTAAATGTCAACCCAGATACACCTACCAAAGGCTGACAAGCAAATGTCTGTCACTAGCTGGATTAGTTATTTGGTTTATTTTGCACAAACAACCTAAGGCTTTTGTTTTCCATTAGTTTTCCTGTACTGTTCAGCACCTGTCATGTTGAAGATGTTTTGACTGGCACATTTCCTAGTAAGCTCTCTAGGAGAGGAACAAAAGAAAGGTATAAACAGAATAAATGGCAGAGGTCAGAAAGTAGAGACAAAAGACTTATCACCAATTATTAATTAGGTTGCCAACTGACTTTGGTTTGTTGTCATAATTAGTGCTGGATTGGACCAGTATCAAATCTTATTTTTTCCCTTAAATCCTTCAACATTCCTTAGGCTTCATCTTTCCTTCATCCTTCATCTTTCCATATTCATATCAACAACTTTTAAAACACTTTGACTCTTAACATTTGTTTATATTAATGATTGTTCTTAAATACCTCTTACGGTCTTCTAATGCCCATATTTATTGTAGCATCTCATAAAATAACATTTTGAATTTACTAAAAAGTATAAATTTGCAGAGATTTGGAATTGTTATTGAGTATTTTTCCTTTTTGACTTTTTTCTGTAAACATAATACATACATAATGTTTAACATTTTCCATACTCAAATGGAATATCTGTGTCAATACTAGTAAAAGCCATGTTGCATGTTTGCATGCCTCAGCATGTTAGGGATGAATCTCCACACAGAAAACTAACCCCAACAAGATTTACATTGGAGTGGGAGAACTGTCATGTCTGAGCAGTGATGGAAATAATTGATTAAATTGTAAAGGCATAGGCTAGAATTTATTTGCATGTTAAATGTAATATGAAATCTGAAATAATTTTAAGAGAAGCCTGTTACTAGCATTAGCTGTATTCAATTTTGAGAGAACGAAACTTTCACAAAAATATACATTTACAAAAAGTGTAATTTTAAAATTATCAATATCAACTGCAGCAATAATTATGTTTTTTTAAGAAAGCACCATTCTATGAAATGGTTGTGTATAGAGACCTGCAGTGCAAATAACAAGTGTTCCCATTTAAAATAACTTTCTTTGTGGTTACAAATTACAGTGGAGTCAATTTAGAGTCATACATACACAGTATGTCTAGACACCAGCCATATTTTTAGCTGGAACTTGCATTGAATGAAAATGCAAGCTTCTCTTTACTAATGGTGTGCTACTCAAATATGATGAAAATCTTACTTTTTTTCATATACTTATTAAATGCTTTTAATATAAAAATAATTATTATAATGTAAATCAAAAACTCATTACAAGTTACTGAATTTTACTTGTACCAGCTGTTTTAAATATGCTTTCTTGTTAATTTAACTTAGTCATTATTTACAATCTTAGAGACATAAGCAAATTTAAATGGTTTTTATTTCTTCTGTAAGCCTTGCTTAAAATTTGAATTAAAGAAAATATGGTTTATCCTTTATATCAGATTATATATAATTTACAGTAATTTAGGGTACAAAAGATAGAAGTGGTTTGGAAGAACAAATAAATATATTTGTCAGCATCTTTAAGATATAATTGTATAAGAAAATATATATGAATAAAAATAGAGAATTCAGAAGTCTAATTTTTACCTAAATTACAATAGTATGTATAATATATATTTTAAATAATATTATACTAATACTAATACTAATACTAATACTAATACTAATATTAATACTACTACTACTAATAATAATAATAATAATAACCTAATGCTACCTACACTTCTGTAGATAGCTAGTACTTAATATTAAGTTATTTACCCTACTATTTCACAATTTTAAGTGCTTAATCCAAAATACCACATAGGCTTTGTAACTTACGTAGCTGGAGTCAAATAAAGTCTTATTTTTTAATAAAGTAATACATAAAAATACATCAGTTAGTGATTCTAATAATAAAATTCAGTAAAAAATTTTGGTGATTTTTAAATAGCAGTCTTATCAGAAACAATCACTTGTAGTACTGTTTAGAAATTAGATTTTTAATTTTAATTTTCATTACTTCTGGATCTATGTTTCACACTTTTTTCACCTTATTATTTTATGTCAGTAATTGTAATCATTCTTCCAATTAACATCAGTATTAATAACCATATAGCAAACCTCATGACACTCAGCTGCAGAGTGTCTTTGCTGTGAGTTAAGCAATCTGATTACTACAGAGTTATTAACTAATATTAGAGCAAGACGTGTATCTTCTTGAGTAGCAACAACTGAGCTAATTGCAGATTTTCTTTGTGTCAGAAGTCAATTCCTTAATTTGTGGGGCAGCACAATTAACACATTCACTCTTCCTACAAACTGTGAAGAAAAGGTAAATAATTCATTATCAGAAGACAGAAAAGCAGTGTATTTTCTGAGACTTCACTCAGCATAGGTCTTGTTTTATCTCAGACTTCTATAGTAAAAATGAAAGTAGGTGTTAAACCAAATGAAGATGAACAGACATCCTGGTTTTGTTTTGTTCTGTTTTATTTTGTTTTTAAACAAGCTTGCTTATTTAGGATATAAATGCAAACAGACTTCCACAATGAAAACAATGACATAATGACAAATGGCAATCTAATTTTGTCAATTAATATGTATGACTATGCAAATGGTTAAACCAGTAATAACTTAAAAGTAAAGCCCTAAAGTAACAACTGAAAAAAGACCTTTAAATTTAAAAAGGCTGCATAAATAATGTTAGGATCTCAATATGGTTTAGAGCAATTGCAAATATGATTTCACAGATGCTTACATTTTTATGTTCACATTTATTTCACAAGGTTAAATGAACTGCTGTTAGCACTAACAAAATGAAGTTGCATTAAGGTTTTCTGTAGAAAAAAAAGCCCTGATTCCTATAGACAAGTGTTTTGCGATGAGTTTTCTATAGAGTCTGGAGTACATCTCCTATTATGTGCCAATGATAAGTAGTCTTACAATAGGTTCATCTTGTTTGGCCTTAATGGATAAAGGCTTGCACCCCAAGGAATGGCCTGGCAGAACAACTTGGAACACACTGAATAAAGGGATATTTCTGTGTTTCCTTTTGTGTGCTTCTGTTTCCAGGTGATGTATTATTGGTTCTTTCTGTGATTTAAAAACTTTAAAATCCCCCCAAATATTCTCCAATTCTATGGGTATCTTTAAAAATTAAATTGATTCCATTTTTTTCTCTAGACATGGAAAACATATCTGGAGTATATATCTGTATGATAAAAATATCTACCAACCTAGATATACACAGGACAGGCTTGACATATTTGCCTTGTTCATAGTTAAGATATTTGTTGTGTGTGATGAACATGCAGTTTCTGTTTACCAGATGTTCAGCTGCCATTTCCTAGTGAAGTAACATTGACTAGGGCTTAAGGAAATTATTAATTCTTATTTACAGTTTTGGATAAGGGAAATGTGCAATTGCTCTTAAATGACAGTTTCTTACAACACACAAAGTTATTTGGATAAAGACATGCTCACATGGTTCTGGGTGTGTGTGCAAGGGATCAGAAACTTTTTACCCTAGTTTATAAAATCCACTCTATTCTTAAGCATACTGTGCTACATCTTGTACAAGGGAGAGCTATGTACAAGGAATAATTATAGCATTTTTGATGCATTTATTGTGCTCTTATAGGAGAAACAAAAGACAATTTGCAGGAACTTAAAGGTACCATTTAATTTAACTTGTCTCCAATGGATAGTAATACATAGTTACAGTAAATAAAAGGGAACAACATATAAATAAGTATCAAATTCTATTCCTTCAGTCTCTTGCTTGATCCACCACATGCTTTCCACTGTGCAGCTTCTTGTCATTCTATGTTGTTGCTGTACGCTATGCCCTGACTGACAATCCCAGCTCTCTCAGCTTTTTCTCATCTGGGAGATGCGTCAATCTCTTACTAATGGTACTGGCTGGACTCTCTCCAATAGCCCCATACTTCTCCTGGCAGCCCACAACTGACACTGCACTTAAGGTGTGGCCTCCCCAGGGCTGAGTAGAGGCAAGGATCACCTCCCTCAGCCTGCTGACAGCATTCCTTTCTAATGCAGCCCAGAATGCTCTTGTTCTTCTTGGCCACGAGGGTCTATTGCTGACTCCTGTCCAACTTGGTGTCCACCAAGCCTCCCAGGTCCTTCTCTGTAAATATTTGTATCCATAAAAACCCTTTTTGTCTCCTTACATATTATTTATTGCAACATGGCACTTTCAACTACTGTAAAACTACACAGAGATGAAATAATGTGTAAGAATTTTTAGTTTTCTCTGCACATATGCATGATATACATAAATGTGAGTGAGATTTTGTGCTTGATGTGACAATCCTCATGTAATGAAAAATCTGCAAAGAACAGAATTTCAGCATTTGATTGACAGATAATTTTAGTGGGACAAGAAAAATACTGCCGCTTTCTAAACAAAACTATTGGCAAGCCTCCTTTCACTTCTCATTTTGTAACCCATTTCTTGAAGAGCTTTTTGGAAACAAGTTGTTATCTCACTTTCCCAGTATATATGAAAGTCTAACCTGACAATAGAACAGCTTTTAAGAGGTGTCTGATTGTTACTTATGGGTATGGATTAGTAGTGCCCATTTTTTCCCACTTGACACAGATAAATGTGCAGAGAACTGAGATATTTGGGTGTGCCTATTATCACAAATATATCACAGAATATTCTGAGATGAAAGGGGCATACAAGGATCATCAAATCCAACTCCAAAGCGAATAGCCCATATGGGAATAGAACCTTGGTGTTATTAGCACCATGCTGTAAACAACTGAGCTAATCTTGGGATCAAAATATAATAGGAAACACCAACATGTGGACTAGTAATGTAATATGTCTCAAATATTTTTTCTTTCTTTCTCTGGCACAATTCTGAAATCTTTGGCACAGCAAATTATTTTCTTTCCAAGTTCATTTTAACAAAATCTTTCTGTCTCCTATCATAAAGTTATTAATATTATAAAAAATTCTAAGACCATCAAGTCCAACTGTTAATGTAGCACCGCCATGTTCACCACCAAACCATGTATCCAAGTGCCACATCCACATGTTTTTTGAACACTTACAATATAGTAACTCAACCACTTCCCAAAGCACCCTGTTCCAAAGCTCGACTATTCTTTCAGTGAATAAATTTTTCTTAGTATCCAAACTAAACCTCCCCTAGTGCAACTTCAGGTCATTTTTCTTGTTTTGTCACTTCTTACCTGGAAGAAGAGACTGAACCCCATCTTGGAACAACCTCCTTTCAGGCACTAGTAGCGATGCATAAGGTCTCCGAGGGGGCTCCTTTCCTGCAGACCAAACAACCCCTGCTCCTTCATCCACTACCTCTAGGACTTCTTTTGCAGACCCTTCACCAGCTTTGTTGCCCCTCTCTGGATTCATCTAGCACCTCAATAACCTTCATGTAGCAAGAGAACTGGACACAGCACTGAAGGTGTGGCCTCAGCAATGCTGATTACAGCGAGACAATCCCTGCCCTGGTCCTGCTGGCCACACTATTGCTGGTACAGGCCAGGATGCCACTGGCCTTCTTGGCCACTTGGGCACACACTTGTATGTTCAGCTGCTGTCAATCAACCCCTCCAAGTCCTTTTCCACAGGGCAGCTTTCCAGCCACTCTTACCCCAGCCTGTGGCACTGCCTGGAGGTGTTGGGCCCAAGGGCAGGAACAAACACTTGGCCTTGTTGGACGTCACACAACTGTCTTGGCCCATTGATCCAACCTGTCCAGATCCCTCTGAAAAGCCTTCCTACCCTTCTGCAGACGAACATTCCCACAAAATTTGATTTCATCAGCCCATGGTCTATGCCCTATTTTAACTCAGTTTTATTTCTTGACTTTTCAAGTTTATGTCAGTGGATTTAGAACATCCATGTCTCAGAAATCATGGGTGTGTTCCAAGCAAGCACAGCAACGATGTTAATCAACATGAACACAAAACAACCAGAATGATGTTGGGAAAATATAAATCACAAATATACTATGTACAAGTTGGTTTGTGAAAAAGTTGATTTGACCAGATACGATAGAATATACATATCAATAATTTAATTTAAAGTACTGATATCAGTGGAGCTGTTCCACACTCCAGGACAATCATACTGAGCATGACTTTATATTGTTAACTTCCTTTCTTTTTTGTTATCTTTGCTCCAATAAAATATTTCAAGCTTTTAATTTGTCAGGACAGTGTAAGACTATCTTTACAGAAAGGTCTGGGTCAACTAATCAATCTGGACTCCCTTCAGAGTTCTGACTTTTAATTTATTATATTTTTTAAGTGTATTAGAAAATTAAATAATTTCCCTTTGCTTTTTATATAAAGGTCATAGCCCATATATCTTTGAAACTTAATTGTCTCTGCCTGTTTCCAAATTTCAATAACAAAAATCCTAAAATGCAACAAAGTTTTTTGCAGTCTCTAAACACATGTAGATGCCATAGTGCTGGTAGATTACACATTTTGCCATCATGCTGTGGCAATTTATTTATACACTCAGGTTTTAAAACATTCCTAATGTTGTTTTGCTGTCTGTTAATGTCTTCCAACACTTTGTAATAATACTTTTGTAATTGCATTAAAATACAAAGAGTAACAGATTGTTTATTTTACTTAATGTATTACAGAGATACCAGTGTGATTGCTTGTCTGGATGGGAAGGAAAATTTTGTGAAAAGGAATCAAATGAATGTAATTCAGAGCCTTGTAGAAACAATGGCACCTGCATGGACCTTTTCAACAGTTATCGGTAAGAGTCACACCTCTTCACTATATGATCATGTTCCAGGAAGGCCAGGCTTCCTGGAGCATTAATTAATGGCCATCCAGCCATTATTTTGTTTCCCAGCTTGGGAAGGAAATATTATTGCATAAATGGTCAAGGGCTAGTGTCATGGACACTGTACTTTCATGTGAAGCCAGCAGATATAATAACTATTATATGTAAAATTAAAAATAAAAAAAAAAAAAAGGAAAAGTTAAAAAGTATGATTAAAAAACATTTAGCAAGTAACCTAGTTTGGAACAGTACATTGTCAGAGAAAATATAGTTTCTCTTTCTGTCATATTTGCCCTGTAAACACAAGAGATGATTTAAAGAGTAAAAGTAGTGTAGCGGGAAGTTGGATGAAGAGATTATATCATTGCTGCCACCTTGTGGCTTAAAGTACCAACAAAAGAGTAATTTAACTAAAATTTATATCCCCTCAGACAAAGCATGAGGATTTGACAATAATTATAATTTTTTTTAAACTTAAACCTCAATCTTTATTTCATGCATGCATGCATTTATGGTTTAAAAATTATTTTCTTTCAGGAGCATGAGGATTAAGATTCCATAAACAATCTAGTAATCAGTTTCTCCTCCATGAAGCCAGGGTTTGTCTATATTATGACCTCAGTACTTGAGGAGTCTTGTAAATTCTTAATAGACACTGGAGAGCTCAGTGTAAAAACTGTACGTGGTACATAGTCTAATTGATGTACAGTGATTTTATTCCTGGTGCTACAGAAAATAATCAGAAAGGAAACTAACCACAGTTGACAATGGATAAATTATTCCCCAAATAGCTAAACATAACTAAGTTAAACAACATAATATACAAAATATTTTTTACAAATTAATTTATATTCAGAACTTAACCAAAATTATTTGTGATGTCCTAGAGCTGTATTTTTATGTGATATTAGACTTCTTAGTTTGGTAAAATTTTTTATTCTAACTACAAAAAGTATAGCAATGTTGAGAAAACCTTAAAATATTTTTAATTGCTTTTTTCCCCACTCTTTAAAGCCTGTTGGAATGTAAAAAATAAATTGTTAAATAATTTAATTTTTGTGGTTCTTATTTTTCTGATGCTTGTAGTTCTTTGTAGTCTACCACCCTCAAGGACAATTCTAGGTAAATGGATACTTTGCAGCCATGAATCCTTACCTATCCTTACATTTTCCCAATTTTTCCAGCCTCTAGAAGCATTATATCTATTGCAGAAGGTAACAGGGCTTCTTCTGATTTTACTCATAGCTGGTTCAACTACTTATTCACAAATTCAAGGATTTCCTATTTTTTATTGAGAATAAAAATGCTCAGGAAGTACTTTTTCCGGGTTTTTAAAATACAGAACTCTTACAGAAAATTTTTAGAACTGTTACAGAAAATTGATTGGAAGTGTAAGCACCAAGCATATTTTTTCTCAGAGCTATTTGTCCTAGTTGACATAACGGAACAGGAAAATTATATATACCGTTGAATATCATATACAAGGGCCAGGTTACGCCAAACAAAACAACATCTTCAAAGATACCTAGAGTTGAAAGTGACTCTGAGACTTGGCAATACCAAGAAAAATTAGTATAGCTCAATGTTCTATTTTTATATTATCAGGCATTTTCATTTCAATCATTAGAACTGTGTTTGTACTGAGAATGCTAAAAACCATAATTACACTTAATTTTAAAAGTGTGTTGTTTTTATTACCTTTGCCAATACTTTTCTCTCAAAAGCTCTAGGACATGTTTGTGTCATGGTAGCTAAGCAGTGGCAGCAACTGGTACCTGAACCTGAGGATATCCAGCCATGTCTTTAAACTTAAATGTAGTTTTTAAAACAGCAAAACTGGATCATAGCTGCCTAACAGAAAAGATCATTGCAGTTCTTGAGTTGTACCCAGGTATTGTTTGGGACAGGCATTAGTCTGGGCCAAAGTCAGGCCAGCAAGAGAATGCATCAGTGATAGGCAATGAAGTTTTCTTGCCTGTGGCCATGTTTTGGCACTGTTTATTATCCTGCTGTAAGTTGAGCTGCTGGCAGCTATACTCAGAATATTCTGAATTTCTTTGAAATTTGCCACACCACAACTGGCACTTGATACCACTTACAACTTAAATTAATGTAAGGGATAGATAAATTTAGCTTTCTTTTATACTGTGATAATCTTCATTAGTTTACTTTTCCTAAATATTTGCAAGTCCAACTGAGAACATCAGTTACTTTAAAATGAAGTAATTTATTGTGCAATAGCTTAAAAATATTTTTTTGTATCAAAAGAAAGTGAACATAATGCAAAAGGAAACATTTTCCTACCAAATTCAAATCTGTGATAAAATAACAATTATACAAAATATAATTACTATTTTAAAACTTCACTTTTGAGTTAATTTTCTTTATCTGAGGCTATTCATAGTTGAATCTTGAAATGAAAACTATCTGGCAAAACTGAAGTATCAACAAATCTGTCACACTGAGTATCTTTCTTTACGGATTCCATCATAGAAAAGTAAATCACATCCCAAGAGGAAATAAAGGAAAATATGCCTTATCAGATGCATATTTTTATTTTAAAAATTCAGTTAAGAAGGATTCTGAACCAATAGCCAAGCTTGAATTGTTATATGTGAGTAGTTTTTAACAGGTCTCCTTTCTTTCGACTTAATTTATGTTCAAGTGATAAAATGAGAAATATGCTTTTCTTCCTTCCCAGTTTTCAGTTTGTCTTATGGCACATGATACATATATTAATTTAGAAAAAATTCATACATATATTTCATACATATATTTCCAGTGCCATGTGATTTTAATTCTCATGATAACATGAAATCTCAAACTATGGCTCTGAACATTTATGGACAGATTAATCTAGTATCAGCTGAATTCCTTATTTCTTCTCTATTGTATTGATAATTATGAGTTTTAGCCTTAGTAACATCAAACCCTAATCAAAGCCCCCGTGTCTCCTTTGCTGTTACCAACTTTTGAGTGAAAATCTAATTCAACTCTTCTTGCCGAATAACAGGCAACATAATTCTATGGATGAACTGGAGTTTCTAATGATGTAGATAGAATATTTGGAACTTGTCTGTAATCATTATGATATTAGAACTTGGAGAATTAATCAAGTGTCTTTCCAAAGTACTCAGTTCTTTCTGTGCATTCATATTGGAATCCACAGATTCATTTTGTCAATTTTTGTTGTTAAGTTTTTTATAAAGTATAAAAATGGTGCCTTGCTGCTGCTTTTCTATTTATGACATATAAATAGACTTCTCCATACAAAACAGGAAATTAGACCTACCTAAGTATATTTTCTTGGGTCATTTATCTATCTTTTATGTTTTATGACAGGTTCAGTGTTTGCTTCAGTTGAGTACAGAAATGTTATCCTTTGTCAGCAGTTGAATCCATCTACTAAGACACCTTTTTATTATCTCAGTGTAAACTAAAGTCCAATTCTTAATGTTATCTTATCCACACTTGATATTTTATTTTTGCAATCAAGGCCTCTTGTTACTTTGGTTTGGTTTGGGTTTTTTGTTTGTTTTGATTTGGAGACAGACATTTTTCCTTCCTGCTCATTCTTATCCTTGATATTTTCCTTTCTGCATGTTTTGTTACATCCTGTTTGTGCAACAAAACTATATCACAGGCCTCCATTTACCCCTTCACAGTTATCGATGTCATAAACCTGGCTGTATTATAAAATGCTGAAAGTTCTTTCCCACTAAGTTCTGCAAGGACAAAAGTTGGTAACTGCCAACATCACCTTAAAATTTGAGGCTCAGGTTCCCTAAGCACTTCTAAGAAATTACTGCTAATGTGTGAAAAAAAAAAGTTGTCTGTATTTAAATTCTCTCAATTTAAGCTCTTCTATACCTTATCTTGTCCTGTAGGAGGCCATGGTTTTCCTACCTCCCTTTGATTCCAGCTGAAAGGATACTTTGTGCTCATAGAAGAGGGTATTTTGCATGATTTCAGAACTCATCTCAAACTGTGCTAGTCTTCTTTAGCAATGCTTCCTCAATTAGCAACCATGCCATGATCATCTTTCATTGTCTTTACTTCGATAATGATTTATGCCTACTGACAATTTGGATAACCATACTGTCAACTAGAGTTAGACTTATCCTGCCTCCTTGTTGTTACTTTCTCAGTACATTTTGAAGTACAGCATCTTTCCCTATTGCTCCTCTCTTTGCTCCTTAACTTTTAAAGCCAGGTCTTTTCAGAATAAAATAGTTTTTCATTTGTGCAACTTGTGCTAAGCTCTTAAAAAAATAGACCAGTCTTAAGTCATTAGGATATATTCAGTGTCATGCATACTTAAATTGCAGTACTGTTACAGAAAATCAGCATACTGTTTTGCTTTTTTTTTTCCCTTCTGGAAAGCATTTATTTGGAAAAGCAAAGTCAAAATCAGCCACTGCATTTTCTCAGAAATATGCAAGAATTGCTCTGTGCCGAGTTGTAGAAGCAAGTGATTCCTAAGTTCAGGATATGTAAATATCTGAAAGATCTGTAAGTAAAAGCATGCCTGTTTACACAGTGTATTTTAAAGATATGTTCATCTCTAAATGAATGAGTTTTAAATTATAATGGAATTCTAAAGGAAGTCACGATATGATTATAATTTCAATGCTGTTTTCAGTGTGCCTTCTCTTTTTACTCACATTCCTTTTAACTACTGCTATACTCTTCCTTAATTATTTTCCCCTAAAAACAAGAAGCATCTTTTCCCATAGATGAGTATCACCTTGGTATTCAATGATCCCAGATGCCAAATGTTTAAGTATTTTTTTGCAAGCAGCAACTCTTATGTGTCATTTCTTCAGAGTTCTTTGGCCAACTCTTCCTCTCTTGCTATAGAGACACTTCCCAAAACATTTTTCTGCTGCACTTCTGACTTATCTTTCATTCAGAGTTGTAGGGGTTTTTCTTCATCTTAGTACCAGGTTATGTACATATTCCTTACTCAAAATAACCTTTAAAAGATTCATATGGACAATCAGGAGTTTACTAATGGGCTAGCTAAAGAAATGTGTGAAAGCACAAACAAGTGTTTCCTCCACAGACAGTAAGTGTTTTACAGTTCTTCTCTGGTAATACTGCTAACAACTCAAAATGTGTAGTGTGCTTGTTGCTATACTGCAGTGAAATGAGCTTTAGGGTTTCTATTGCTTTTAGCAAAAAGGAAAATATTGCTGTGCTATCTCAGCAGCATCTAACAGTCATTGACATTCTGCACTCCTTAGGGCATATTTTAGCCGTAATTCAACAATCTTCTCAAAGAACAAGAACATTTTTGTTCAAAATCCCAATAAAACAATTAACATTTGAAACAAAACACAATAAGTACCTGGAAAATACCTCCCCCCCTTCAAAATTAGTTCATCAACTTTTTCTTCCTGAACAGTAGCATTGTTATACCCGGTATATTTAATCATTGCTGTAGGGCAGTTAAATACTTTCATTGCATATAGTGTGCTAATACATGAGCAGAGCTAACAAACAAAGCCGTTTGCACAGCAGTTTATGGGCTCTGGCATATGATATGCTAAGCTTCCTGGGAACTACTGGGGTCATCAGAGGACTACTGTGAAACTCTGAAGAGCTTCAGGGTGCCTAGTGCTCCCCAGAAGGGATGGCTACAGAAGGCTGTGATTGCTAACAAGCTGTAGCAGTGTCCCACAAGTTTTGTGGCCAACTTTCCTTGATTTATAGGGACTTGAAGCTTTTTGTTTCCAGCTGACTCCACATTAAGGACAGCCAAGCATGCTTTCAGCAAATGCTAGAAAGAGTGTACATAACTGCCAAGCCCAGAGCACAGCCAACAGAGAAGGGGCCAGAAATTCTACTGAGGACACTGTATACTCTGGTAGTGAGGTGCTGCAGGGCACTGTCACTGACCATCCACAAGAGTAACTAGATCAGCCCATTAGAGACCGATACAGTTCTGTAGAATTGGATGATAATGTCCATGCCTGGAAGAAGCACTTTTATTGTGGAGGAGGATCTGTGTTGCCAAGTAAAGGAGCTTCAGGAGGCAGTCTGCAGTCTGTGAAGCTGAGATGGGGGCAATATTGTACTCCTCAAGACCCTACAAACACAAGAACCTGAACGCCAAGACACAGTGAAGCAGACCCAGGAAGAGCCTTTGCATAAGATTTTGGAAATGGATACTCTAGTTACAATGAAGGCTAGAAGCCTGTAAGCTTGACAACAGGATGAGGCTCCTATCTGAGCTCTGCCACTACAGAGTAGGCTCAGTGACCCGGTACTAGAGGACAAACTAGAAGCTCTGTCCAGTGAAATTTCTAAATCAGCTAAACCTGAGTCATGAGGCAGCATAAGAAGGAAGGATGAGTGATGACAACCACTGGGAGACTCTCTGCTGCAGGCTCCTGGCAGGAGACAGTCTGATCCTGAGGGAAATGGCTCAAGTCCTTGTGAGGCCAGTCTTGATTATCTCTAAAAAATCTTGGTGACAAGGAGAGGTTCCTAAGAATTGGAAGGTTATAGAAATGTGTTAGAGAATAGATGGACAAAGGAAGAAAAAAAGAAGGCTAGGAATGGAGAATGTGACTGCTACTTTCAAGAAAGGCAAGAAGGAGGATCTGGGCAACTGTGGAGCCTTTAGCCTTACTCTGGTCCCTGGAAAGATGATGGAGCAAGTAACTCCTGAAATCGTTTCCACACACATGATGGAAAATAAGGTGCTCGGGAGAATGTTTTCACAAAGGGGAAAGCATTCCTGATGATAGCATTCAATGAGATGACTGGCTTGACAGATGAGAAGACTGTGCATGCTGTTTCTCTTGAACTTTAGGAAGACTTAACATCCATAACATCCTCATAGACAAAACATGCTGAATTGCTAGACACAAAGACCATATTCAACATAATTCATGCTCTCAGCTCTCATCACATTATGTAGCAATGACACTAAAACTGAAATTCAATGTCTTGTCTTTTGTAGCTACAGTTCCGGTCAATAAGAAAAATGCTGCCACTACATAGTAATCTTGGGTGAGATGTTATAGGATGTGATGATGTGTGGGATGGTGAGAAATAAAAATAGAATAAATAGAAATAAGATAGGCAATGCACAAAAAGAATGTCTGATAAAAGTTTTCAAGACAGATTTCACTACCTCATTATTTCTAATCCTAATATTATAATGCTTCTGTTCCACATGATTCATAATAGACTCATTCCTGCTTGTTCTTTTGCCCTTCATTTAACTGCTCCCTTAAAGAACA
Organism: Taeniopygia guttata; assembly: GCF_048771995.1. Classification (NCBI taxonomy): domain Eukaryota; kingdom Metazoa; phylum Chordata; class Aves; order Passeriformes; family Estrildidae; genus Taeniopygia; species Taeniopygia guttata. Next base: position 28,336,984 of record NC_133027.1, on the reverse strand, counting down.
TGCACATTTTTAATTTGGAAAATCTTAATAAAATAGGAAGTTTAAACAAGCAAATAAACTAAAAATGCTGCTGACACTTTAAAAATGGCTCATTAGAAATGAATGGGAAAACCATCTGTCTTTGTTAGCTACAGATTAGATATTTCATGCATCAGCAATGTCTAATACATGCACAAAGGAACAAAATTTTTCAAGGATTATGGGCATTGCTGCTGACATTATATCCTTTTGAACCATGGAGAATCAGTAATAAACAGTTCCACATAAAAAGAGAGGGTGTAGATCCCATTCTCATTACTACAAAAACTGTACTTTTTCCTTTGACTTGTGAGGTCATTAGTAAAATCTGTACATCACTTCTTGGAAGAAATTTCATTGTTTTCATAGGCATTGATCTTTTTTCCTATGTTCTTAAAGCAATTCTAAACTGGTCAAAGGTCAAAATTTTATGTAAATTAAATGTGTCAGTTTTAATGTCACGATGTTACATATGTTTATTTTGTCCTGAAATTACTTCACAGCCAAAAGAATAGCAAGGTTTCATCTTCAGTTATGAGGCATTTTCTTTTGAAGTAGTTCTTTTCAGAACATAACAGTCACAATATCTTAAAAAAATTAGAATGGGATAGGAACTGAAAAATTTGTTTTGGAGAAGAGTATTACTGTATATTTAGAAAAAAACTATTTAAAAAAAGTATTAGTTATTCAGATAAAACAGTTGCATCTTAGAAATAATTGGTTATATATGATGGTATAATATGAAACATATGTACACATGTAAAAATTATACATTAAATGGTTCTAATATAAGTAAACTATACACAACACAATTAGAAAATCAACATTGGTTCTCCACCACTAGTTTCTATAGGTAATAAAATTTTAGTTAAGTGTCTTCTTGGATTTGTCTGGGACTTACACTGTGTGTGCTCTGTTAGATCAATAGAAGCATTATAGGCATTTATTTAGACTGCAATTACAGATTGTACACTGTTAATTGTCCTCTATAAACCAGTGCTCACTCTTCAGCAATAGCAAGCAGGCTGATTCAGGAACAGTAACCATCATATTTTCTTCTACTAAATGCCAGTTTGGATATAGGAAAAAAATCTATCAGAGTTATAGAAGTGAGCCTTTATCTTTGAAGGTCACAGGTGGAGAAAAGGGACTATAAATAAAAAAATAGCAGCTCTCTATGAGCAACCATAAGCATTGTTATATGTAGGTCTCTTGGACTTGTTCATTCCCTGTCTGGAAGGGACAGTCATAAAATTTTCATAGGTTTGCCTTATTGAAATATCTCAGTGAGACACCCATAGAAGAAAGTTGGATTGTTTATATTGCAGTAGATATCAAAGGTAGATAAAGACACGCTGACTCTTGGAGATGAACTGAAAATAATTTTTGTTATTTGCTTTTATAGCTATATCAGAACAATAATCTTTATAAGGAGAAGGGTATTTTTTAAAACGCTGTTTGCCAGGATATGACAAGTCAAATTTGGTTTTTTAACAGGATCTGCAGTAGAGAAATAGCTACCTCATGTGTGACTGCAGTATTCAAGCAGTGCAGATATATTTGTTTGTTTACTTGTCTGTTTTTTTATAACTTTGAGAAGTACTGTCTTGTTTGAAGATGCTTGTTTTTTTTTAAATTTCTTTTTTTTTCTTTTTTACTATTTATATTCTTGGAAATTGTAACACTCCTTGAAATTTTTTTTCAAGGGTTTACTCATATAAATATTCTTTGGCTAAACTAATCAAGATCTGTGTTAGGTGATTTTTGGTCAATTTAGACTTGAAAGGTGAAATGTTATTGCCTCTGTGTTTCTTTTGAGGTTACAATTCTCTTGCATTACTAGGTAAATGTTACAATTTGGCATATTAATGAAGGTCAGTTTGTACAAATCCTTTTTTCTTTTCTTTCTCTTATTTTAATAAGAAATACAAAAACAGAGACATCTCTGCTTCTTAATCTGTTTACAAAATATTTTCTAGACTGCCAGTATTATGACACTCTCTAGCTTTTCCAAAAGTTTTATTTTCTATAGGCTCTTTTGAAAATCTGAGTTATAATGTTGAAGTTAGCATAACTGCTGCTGAGTTCTGAAAATGTTTCAATAGTTCTCTTGAAATATAGAAATATAGATACTATATGGTTAAGTGATGCCATGATGATCTAATATATTCTGCCATAATAAATACTGTATCTATCCTTGATTATCAGTTTTTTATAGGCATCTAATTGATTCTAGGCATAAAGTATTCCATGCCTTCTATGTTTGGAATAAATAAAAAGAAAAATGGGAAAAAAAGATAAATAATACATTAGTCAATTTGTTCAAATAAATACTTTCTTACACCCTTGCTTCTATGCTTGGATCTGATAGTGCTTTGATGTCAGACTGAGCTATATAAATGTTTGTTCTATGATTCTCTTCCTTGGAACTTGAGTAGGCCTTAGGTAAATATCAATCAACAATACTGAAAAATTTTCCATAGAATATTGGAAACAGTTCTGCAAAACTGGTAGAGACATCTTGCTTAAATGACTTGCACAGTTCAAAAACTGCAATATGAAGGAGACAAACATTTCTTTGCTCATCCACTCAAATCATCATGCAGAGGTCATTTGCACAGACTTCTGAATTGGTGTGCATTTTGTTGAATTTTTTCTCATGTCAAATTCTCCAAATATCAAGGTAATCTATCTTCACAGTTAGATTTGTATTGTTCGTGCTTCATAAAAATTCAAAGTTGAAGCATGTCATTTAGCCCTTCATGTTGCTGTGCTAATTATCGCTAATAAAGTTTGCAATTGTAATCACCTTTATCTGGCCTTTTTTGATTGCCTGTGGTGGAAGAAAGAAACCAGAAAAGATCTTTACTCCTCTGAGCAAAAGTTCTTTCTGTTGTCAGCACTCTACCCAAAGAGTTCATTTTTTCTTTCTGCAATCAGTGTAATCTCTGTATATAGGGTGAAGAGCTTTGAGGTCAATTGACAGAACTACGGCTGCATTGCTTAACTTCCCAAATTTAACCAATGTTTCTCCTGGAGGGGCTGTTACCTGCATTCAGGTGATAGCTTCGACTGTTTCAGTGCAGCGTTTTTCTTCCTTTCAGATTTCTCAGGTCAAAAAGGACTTGTCTCAAAATCAATACTAAAATGCTATAAGAGTAACCTGTAACTCTCAGAAAATATCAGAGCAATAAAAACTGAGGAAAGGCATTGAGCTGCTTTCCATAACAACTAGGCTCTTTACACAGCAATCTTGAGTAGGGGAAGAGATTTCCAAGGGGAAATAGTGCTGAAGATATCAGTTTCCACAGGTGCAGCAATAAACCCAGTTGTCATCAAAGACCGGCATTAAATTAAGAGAGTGGAGTACAAGGAAACAGGCAACTGGGGAGATGGAATCTTTTATTCAAAATCCTTGAAAGATGCAGAGTCATCCTGATAGTTGATTTATTCAAAATCTGAGTCTAACAGATTAATTTACTGTAACTCTTGGAAGCCACATGACAACTGATTCCCTCTGATTCTAGAAAGTATGAAATAATACTTTTTTTCTCTACCAAAGTGAATCAGTAGCAACCAAGATATTGGAGGCAGATCATTTACTACTTACTTTTCATGGTAGCATTGATTTAATGATTCTCAGATTTTCAAATTAAGGGTTTTCTCCTTGACACATCTTTGGAGAGATGCTGCCTGTTAAAAAGGCTGCAAATTACATATTTTCTCCTAGATTGTATGGTGAAATCTTGAATTACCTTGTTGCTGCTGTACTGATTGTTGTTCCATTGAGGAATGAAAGATACACAGGCAAAGAATGCAAGTCTTGGTATCAGTGACTAGAGATGGTGAGATAAAAAGGCATTTATGTCCTTTTCCCTTTGCATTTTGTTAGGAACAGAAGGAAGTCTAATGTGGGTTAAATTAATAGAAGATGTTACTCAAAGAGCAGCTTCACATGCCAAAATGCATAAACATTCTCTGTGGGGATCTGCTGTAATTCAAGAAATTAATGCTGCTACTCAGAAAATTGCTTGACACACAGAACACAAATTTAAACACACTTTTCTTTCTCTTCACCCTGTGCTGTGTGATAAATTGCTAAACTGCATTCCAAAATGTTCATATTACTATGACATCCTTTTTGTACATCATGGTAAGTTTCGGAGATGAAAGTTCCTAAATTTTAAGGGATGATTCAGTATTCTTAAATATTATTATAATTTATATTTTAAAAGTTGTACATGGTAAACAGTTTTTCTAACACCTTAGATAATAACCAAAACTGTAAAGCAAGAGTAAAAAATGCACCCAAACACCGGAGTGGTTTCTTTTGTATTTTTAAATTAATCACTACTACTTCTAAAATAGGAATTTAAGTAGGCAAGACTAATAGGAAGGAACTTCAACAATGGTTTTCCCTATGATAATGGTCTATGAACCAGACTGTTGATACCAAACCATGTTTTGTTTTCTGGTTCAGGGCCATATGACCCAAGTGATTCTCCCATATGACAGCAATAATCGTCAGTTTTACTTATTACAGTTTTTACTTGTTTTGTTGTCTTTCTTAATTAAAGGATTCAAAGTATTCAGCACTTGTGCTTTTAAAGCACAAACACTCATTCAAATTAGACAGTTTGACTAGCAATTTTTAATTATTTTAATGTTTACCAGCTAAAACAGATAACAATGTAAATTCATCTGGCCTTGTAGATAGGATGAATTGCTGTTATTGAGATAATAAGGAAAGAGTTTGATCCAAAAAGAAAATGAATGTGTACTTCATCTCTGGGGTCCAGTAGTCTGAAAATTGCATCCAGCCTGATACAAGATGTATCTTATATTCTGGTTCAGGAAAATGGAAAAAAAAGAGAACAGCAGCATGAAGAAAAAAGGGAGTTGAAAGTATAAATATCATGCGTAGCATGTAAAATTCTGTCTCCTGAAACAAAAATGTGTGCATTTCAGCTGGAACAGAGCTTAAAGCAGAGGCAGAAATATAGCTTGCTGTCTCATTGAGCTGAATGTTACCTTGTGATTGTGTGAACTCATAGCTTCAAATAGAGAATTAAGGAAGAAATATACGGAAAACAAAAAAATATAACTTTTTATATCTGCTCCTCTAAAATATGTTTGTTTGAGGGTTTTTTTTTTTTTGTAGTGTAATGTTCCTGAATACACAGAAGATCAGGAATAAATTTTAGTTACTGTTACCAAAGGGAAGAACATGATCAGAGAATTATGAGAGGGAAGTATAGAGAGCAAAGAAAGTATATATTTAAAATTAAAAAAAAAAAAAAAAAGAGCAATGATTAAAAGTCTGAAACAATTGAACTGGAAGAGAATGAAAGCTACATAAACCTTCTTAAGTAGGTTTTTCTGTATGCATCAAACATGCAAAAGACACACTTAGACAATAATAATAGAGTAACAGGAACTTAATCTTTTTATCTCTCTTCCCAACAATATACATCCCAAGTAATTTTTCTCTAGTTTGGGGCCAATATCCATGCATATCTATTATTACCTGGTACCATTCCCCAAGTACTTAATCTGTTTTCTTAGCCAACACTTCAAATTCAACTTGTGTAGGTAGAGTATATACTTCCCATAAGCCAATATCTACATCTACATCTCAGTTAAATTAAAAAATGGTATGTGTATGTATGACAAAGATAACTGGTTTTTTCCCTAATTTTAGCTTCATATCCTTATTCTAACAGTGGATAAAGGCAGGTGGACTTTCTTTGAAGTACAATTTTTGCAATTTATGTTTACTCTGTGATGGACAAACTGGTCTTTGTTACTTACTGATTATTCCTTTGGAGAGAGTTACATCAACCAATTCCCCTCAGGCCCCTGGGGTGCATCTCATGGAATTCCATGCATTTAGGTATATTCAGGTTCCTCAAACCTGACCTTCTAGGATGCGAAGGACTTCAGTCCCACAGTACCTGGCATGAGCTTCAGAGAAGTGGGAAGTGAGATTAACAGTAAAAACTGAGGCAAATAAAAATGTTTAATGTCACAGTCTTCTATCTGTTGATTGTTGCCAGTTCTCCTGTCTCATTTATTGCAGTAGTGTGTTTACTTTAACCTTATTTTTGTGGCAAACATACTTGAAAATTCTTTTTTATTCTTTCATCTCTTGCCAAATTAAGCTCCAAATGGACTTTAGCTTTCCTAATGCCACTACTACGTATCCAGATGACATCCCATATTCTCCCCAGGATATATGTCTCTTATTCCTCGCCTGTGTATTTCCTTCTAATACTTCAGTTTACCCAGGAGATTCTTGCTGAGGCATGCTGGTCTTCTGCCTTCTTTACCTGATTTCTTACATCAAGAACTGTGCTCTAAAGAAAAAAAATATCTTTAAAGAGCTTTTTTTCAGATCCCTTTTCCCTGAAGGCTGTTTCCTAGGGGAGCCCATGGACCCAAATACTGAAGTCTAATCTAAAATGCTAATCAACTGAAAGTTTCCTCTCCTAAAATTCAGGGTCCTGCCTACTCCAATATTGTCCTATACCCCTCAGGATTGTTAATTCCATCAGAGCATAAGCACTGCAGCCCAGGTTAATGCTTTCTCTAATTAGTTAATTGGTATCATATTTGATTGGTTGCAAATGGAGAACTCTAGGAATAAAGTAGGGAATTAATTATGGTGATGATTGTAAAGGTAGGCTCAAATTAATTTAGGGGAGAGGAGGAGAGACATAGGTGAAAATCTGAGGAGATAATCTCAGGGTGGCATGTGAGAGTAGAGAACTAGGAGCACAAGAACTTCAGAGAGAAACTTGTGATAGCTTTTTCAGGTTGAAGCTGGTGAAAGAGGTCTGTGGAACAAAGAACATTTTAAACTTTCAGAGTATGAAAGAAAAAAATATGTTTGTAAGGAAAAGAAGAGACAGAAACATGAGTGCTTGAAGCCTTTGTAGTGACTGGAAGTGTATGTCCTTGGAGCTTTGTGGTATGTGATGGTGCCCTAAATTTCAAGCTGTGCATGTATTGAAAGCAAGCTCTTATTTCACTACTTCAGATGATCCAACAGCCTCTAGCTTACAAGGAATAAATTTGTCACTGAGTACTGTGGTTTCTCAGGCTGTTAGTTGATTTGATTGAATGCACTAAACAACATAAATCCTTACTGTAGAACGGCCCGTTGTTGCATGTATTGTATGGCTAACAGGCTGACCTAAACTTCACTGAATGTCTTGCCATTTCTCATCAAGAATCTGTCAAAGAGGCAGTTGAATGATGGGCACACTGTAGCTGAGGTTTCAGTTTAGGATTTCTGTTGCTTTGACTGTACCGCTAGAAAAAGCAGTTCTGGTGCTTCTTAAATATTGCAATTTTGTCTGCAAAACGACTTTTATTTGTGGCAAAGGTAAGTGCTCTGATTGGTATTTACTAAAATGGTTTTTTATACAGAAGACTAAAAGGACCAGTTTCTTGTACTTTTCTACTGTAAAGAAAGAGGTCTAAAAGAAAAAAAATGTCATTTTCTGAAATTTGTTCTACTCTGGAATATAAATCTACATTACTGCTTATCACAGAATATGCTGAGTTGGAAGGGACCAACGAGGATCATTATGCCCAACTCCTGCCCCTGCACAGGACCATCTCCAAGAGTCACATCACATGCTTTGGCATTAAGTTTTGGCATTTTTCCAGAGCTTCTTGCTGAGCTAAGTTGGAATAAACCCACCAATATATTCTCTAATTGAAAGATAGCCACTTTAGAACTCTTAAGATTCAGGAGAGACTGACTCTGCAGCTGGCATGCTGAAAAAATGGTTTTGGCCCAGAGAAGCTCCTGCCAAAATGTACAAATAATTGATGAAAGAGAACAAGAAAAAAGGAGGCAGACTCTTCTCAGGGGTACCCAGTGACAGGAAAATATGTGGTGGGCAGGATATAAACTACATTAAATTTTACATGAAGATAAAATATACTCCATTTTTTTTTAATGTGAGGGTGGTCAGGTTCTGGAATAGATTTCCCAGAGAGGTCTCCATCTTTGAGATACTCAAAACCAGGCTGGACACAGACCTGAGAAAACTCTACCTGTACCTATTTTGAGCAGGGGAGTCTAGATGAACCTCAGAAACTTTTTTCCAAAGACAACAATTCAAGTATTCTTAAGACTCTTCCCTGTTATTTAATTCATTAAAACCTTTAATGTACGATATAAGGCAGGTGACACCTATATAATTCACTGGAATGTGAGAAGTAGAAAGAGAGTTTTCAAGCAGGTAAGAACCAAATTTAATACTTAACTCATCATATGGAGACAGAGGAGCTTACTACACTAACACTACTCTGGATACAATTCATGACTATAGCTTGCAATTTTTAGACTCTAATGTTAATAAAGGTGTTAAAATATAAAACCATGAATACAATTTGTGTATTTTCATTGCCCTCTCCTTTTGGTTGTTTTTCTATAGAAAGCTTTTCAATTTATGGAGAGATGTACAGAACATAAAGAGATAATAGTTATGGAAGATGGTTTATGTGTTGGAGGAATTCTGCACATGTCACAATCTAAGCAGTTAATAGGACTTAGTCATGATTTGGTGTTCTAATATCAATGGGTGCGTTTGGATTTGGTGATTGGAAAGAAAAATATTGATGTTGGCAAAACAATAGAAAGAAATTCAGCATTGACTATCTTTATATGGACTCTTAAAAGCATATATCAGCCTTTTTTTTGTCCTGAGAATTCTAGAAATGATCTTGATTTTTCTAATTAAGTGGAAAAAAAATCAGTAATTTTGAAATTTTTTTATGATTTTTGCCTTTTGATCAGTTAATTTCCAAGAATAACAGCTATAATAGCTTAATCTATAATTTGCTTTTAATAGTCCTAAAACCTCCTTACCTTTATTTAAATAACAGTTCTCATTAACACAAAACTTTGTCTTGATTCTTAAAAGTGGGCCTCAGGATAGATGCTTCTATGTAATTCTTTTTTTAGATTTAATGCGGATTCTAGTAACTTTTTTTTTAATAATCCAGAAAGGAGTGCAAAAAGCTCTATTATTAATTGTCTCTTTTGCATTAGTATTGATTGTTTCATCTCAGCTGGTAGCTGGCATGAAGCCAGAGTAGGACTGGCTAGTTGTGCAGTGTAGATAACTGCTGTGTTTCGGTGACCTAGTGTTCCCTGTAGTCATACAGAATAGTTTTGACAACTCAAAGGCAGTTATGAAACTCATTAGGGAAAAAAAAAGGGGAATGAAACATGTTTAATGTTTGCTCCTCTGCACCTCAGTTATGTCCATTAAGCCGGAGCAGGTCAGAACTGAACCGTGTTCTCCTAATACAAAGTGAAAGGCTCTCCACTTAATGAGCTTTTTAAGTTAAAAATGGAGTATAGCCAAGTGCTACAAACCAATTTGTAGTAGTGCATCAGTAGTAATTTATTCACAACTTCATAAAAGAAGTCAACAGAAAAAAGAGCAGCTGTAAAACAATTAACACCTGTTGGGTCAGTGTTCTCTGTTCAGTATGAGACATTTGAGATGCTTAATTTGTAAGATTCTGATGCTTTTATATATTGACTACTTAAGAGAAAAGTCAGTAAAGCACCGATTGGGCATGCAGTGTTATTCAGTGGATGTTGCTTCCTGATAATAAATGCATTCTCCCATGTATAGCAAAACCAGGTATGTTTGTTGTGCATAAGCAGAGAATAAAAAAATATTTGTAACCATATTTCCAAAAGTATGTTATGTTTTAAGTATCATAAATGATGAGTCCTGAAATGTGATTTTTGTCAGTTATTTTAAGAATGTCTTAATGCTTTTTGGTAGCAATGACTATCATTTTTTAACATGAGACAAACACCTAATTTCTGAATCCTTAATGCTAAAATATTCAGGCCTTTAAAATTATAAATAAATCTCCTTTGTAATATCCATTTAATTTCATGTGACATGGTAATTGTATCCAACAACTAAATAGCACAGAACACAAAAAAATCTGAAATAAAAGACTGGGTTTTTTTAGGGGTCAAATTTGCCTTTCATGTGGCAAGCAATACCTGTGCCTTACAGAACAGAACTACTTAATAGATTCTCCATTAAATGACCTGTTTGTTACTTAAAAACAATTTCTCTTATCAAATTATAACTATGAAGATATATTTGAATGGTTTAATACCTGAAATCAATATTGATCAAAGTAGACAAGAGCTGGAATAGTTCATCTTTCATATTGTCTGTTGTCTTGCCAAATAGCTGCAAAAATAAAATTAAATTCAATTTTATTTACAGTGAAAGTAACAGGAATGTATGACTTTTAAAGTACATAGGGGTCTCTTCTTTTGCAGCTAGTGAAGACATTTTTCTCTGCAAGCGTTGAAAACAGAAAATTGTTTTCTTTGAATTTACAGTACCATATCATATGTATATTGTGAATAAAAAAAAGATATTTATCTAGTTAATGAAGAAAGGTTCTTTAAAATCACATGTAATTTAGATTTGGTCAAAAATTTCTCTTCTGCGTTATCACTAACAAATATTCACAAAAGCATTCACAAAAGAGAAAGATCCTTCATGAGATTAGGATCCTTCATGATTCCTACTTTCTTAATTGTACTGGGTATGCTACCTGATGCATTTCACCCCAAACACTGGAGTACTTACTAGTTTCACACATATGAAAAGATGTCCTTCTGTTTGATAATTTGTGTTCTTGTTTCATCTTAAAAATGGTCTAAACATGATTTTTGCCTGCATTTCCTAAACCAGATGGTTCTCCAAGTAATACTGTGACTTAGAATAAGTCCTTTTGCTTTTGCTCAGATAAATTCTGGGACAATAACCTGAATATAACTTTTATTCATAACGCATTCTGATACAATTGTCAGGAAAAGAAAATCTAGTCACAGAAATATAGTATTGATTTTGCTTTTAATTTTCCTTTTTTTGTTGTTTTTACAATAGAATGGGTTGGAAGTGATTGGGCCGAGCTGTTAATTTTTATTCTACCAAATCAATGCTCTTTTTTTTTTTCACCCCTGCAGATGCACATGTACAGCAGGGTGGACAGGGCCAGACTGCAGTGAAGATATAAATGAGTGTGAATCTGAACCATGCTTGAATGGAGCCACCTGTTTTGAATCTGTGAAGCCGGGGCAGTTTGTATGCATTTGTCCTCCATTTTATACTGGTGACTTCTGCCACCAGCGCTTCAGCCCCTGTGAGCTGCCTTACAATCCATGTATAAACAATTCAACCTGCTTGGCACAAGTAGATGGAAGTCCAATGTGCATTTGCAAAACAGGTGAGAACTGGAATAGTTAATTTCTTCCATTTCTGTAGTGCTCCGAAAAATTGCAAATATATGTTGAATTTGTTGCTAGCTTTAATGTAAGTAGAAAAGAATATGTTTCAAAGGACATAAAACCATCATAAATTGCAGCAGGTCTATCAGTTGTGTTAAAAGACTGGAAAGATAACTTTCAGTTTACTTGCTATAAATTTATTTTTTTTACAATACTTATTAAATCTATGGTGGCTTAGATTCAGCACTCGGAATCTGTATTTCTCAGTCAGTTGTTATAAGGGCATAGAGAGAGACATGCACCTGGCCAGCAAAGACAAAACTAAATTGACAAAACAGACAGGAAGATTTAGAAAAAATGTATGCAAATTGGTGAAAGTACAAAAATTGGAGCAAGTTGGAAATGGTTTCTTTTCCTGCTGAGCTGTCAGAAAGGCCTGGCACACCAGGGAAGTAATCTTTGCTTGCTTAATGGATATAGTGGGTTTCTCCCTGTATGCACAGCAAACCAAATCACAAATGGTACTGACAACTTCCCTGGACCACGGCTTAAAAGGCACAATTTCACCCTCAATGTAGAAGAACTGCTAAAGTGGAACGGAGCAACAGTATAATCATGCAGAACATTGCTATACACTTCCATGTAGGAATTAAAGAATACATTAACTAATTAACAACAGTACTGAAAAGTTAGAAAATTTAAGTGGCGGGGAAGTACAATTGCTGAAATTGTAATTGGATCAGGATTTTGAAGTCTTCACTGTTATGCCTGTAAAGGTAGGGGCCTCTTAGGGACAAAGGATAGTAGATAACTGCAGTGTTATATGGCAATACTATTATTTGTCATTTAATAACCTACAAAGATATGGATATAATATCTAGGAATGAGGAGCATATAATACCTTGGGTTTTTTACTATTAAGGTAAAGTTTACCACAAGCTGCTGAGGTAAAAATCCCAAATATCACTGGGGAGGTATGCAAGTTGCTTAGCAAAGCATCTTTAAGAAAACCTGTTTTTTTAAAAACTTAGATAGATTACTCCAAGACACTGACTTAGTAGTAAATGTCATGTAGATTAAACCTGCCAGTCGCTAACAGTCTGGCCATTAGAAAGTTTGAGTCTGGTATAAGAGGAATCGCAAAATGTAGCAGTGCTTACCAAATTTTAACATCTGTAGAACTCCATATCTGAGATGGGAACAACAGGACCATAAATTATACCACTATCAGTGGTACATATTTAGAAGAAAAAACAGAATATACATTGGCTAGGTCAGAGAAGATAAAAGCTGACAGAATATGAATTGGACAGAATCAAAGTTGATGTAAGATGTTAGTTTAGGACAGAATAACCACAGCAAATTGGTAGGAAGGTGATGAAGTCATGAATAGCTGTAGTAAAAAACAAAGCTGCATCTTTGTTCCCATATGTACATTAGGGAACTATAGTTGTCTGATCTTGCTATGATTTCAAAAATTCCTATAAATACAGTTAATGTAAAACTTCCTCTTGAGCTGTTTGCCCTAGATACAGAGGTTCTCTTCTTTCAAGGAGATAGATTATAGTATTTGTGTAACAAAACTCAGCTCTCATATCATAGATCATGGAACAATGTTAGACCATGACTTTAAGTTAAATTGTCCACAGAAGCAGGTTAAGCAGTTTAAAAAATTATGATCTCTACAATTGCACAATGGTATATCCAAGGCTGTAAATGTTGCAGGGAGGGCCATTATTGCAAAAGCTTAGGAATTATTGTTGTAGTACAAGTTTCCCAAGAGATGTACACAAAACTCCTCTCAAATACTTTGCCAGTACTTTATGAGCAAGGGTTTGATCAAGACAGCTGGGAGGACATACGGGTTCAAGCTGTTAATCATATAGCCAGCACTGAATCTCCTTAAATAATACACACTAAATGCAAAGAAAACAGGAGGAATGGAAAACTTAGAGCAAATAGCAGAATTTTTATTGCCTAATTTATCAGCATGCCTTTCCAGTATTAGAGAATTCCATTCTTAGAATTAATCTTAATAGAACTGAAAATTTAGTGTAACAGAAAAGCAAGGACATGTAAGCAAAACTATAGAATTTAAATAATGTTGAAATATTTGTAGCTGAGCCTTGGCCACTGTTTGTAAATTCTCCAAAATGTCTACATGAGAAAGATCCAAAGAGCAATTCAACTGCATATATAAGCAAAATAGAGAGTAAATATACAAGAGTATAGGCATTAGACCATGCTCTTCTGCATAATGGCAAGCACAAAACTTAGTTTTTTAGAGACAATGTGAAAAAAAGATAGGAGAGTTTGGTAAAAATAGGGACACTTTCTGAGAACAATTGTGTTCCAAAAAAAAAAAAAATTGCAGAAAGAATGTATTCAAAATCACTATGAGAGGGCATACAACTACTGAGTGCAAGATCAGCTCTCTGGCTGGGACTGATGAACAAGTTTAATTAATGATGAAAAGGGAGATAATATGTAATAGTTTTCAAAAGGTGTGAAATCTGTGTAATTATAAGCACATAAATATTGCAGAAAATAACAAGATAAAAAAATAATTTTCAACCATAAACTACAGGCCAGAAAGTATCTAGTGTTTTCTAATAAGACCTTTTGAAACTGTGATTCATTATTTTATAAGAACTATTAGTAGATATTGGTATAGTAGCAAGGCAAGCTAGTAGGAAAGGCAGATACAGTTGTTGTTCACATAAAGAGAAGAAATGAAAGTCAAGATCGCTGAATTAAAATGGTTCCTAGAATTCCTGCTTCATAGAAGGTAGAAATTAATCTCTCTTTCAAATTAGATGTAGAACTTCCATCATCAGTCCAAGTAATACAGATCAGATAACCTCAGGATGTTCATGCAGCCTCCTTATTACAGTGGAAACAATTTTCCATATACATGTTAGATTTTGATTGAAAATTATCAGGAAATGCTATATATTATACATTAATATTGCATACATAGAGTTCATATTAAAGCTTTATCTACTCTTTTCAAAAATATGGATTATTTGGCCAGCATTTGTGTTAACTCAGTAACATTTTAAGTTATGGTAGAAGGGAAATTTGATCAATATAATGATGTATGTATTGTTGAAAGAAATAAACTGGAAATGTCTGGATTGTGGATGTGGATGTCCGCAGTATTACATTAAGGAGATATTCTTTTCTTATGTACTTAATTTCATGCAAAAGCAGACACACAAAGTCAAACGGTTAATGATATAGAAATATTTATGCCTCTCTGCTGACAATTTAGGCAGCTTAGGAAAAATCTTTCAGGTGGTAGGTAGGCTGAATTCTTGTCCAGTTCCCTCTTGTTGCTTCATTATTGCTTTAAATAGGGTTGGTTTTTTTGGTTTTTTTTTATTTTGGTCTTTTTTTTTTTTTTTAATTATTTCATTGCTTTGGGAAGCACACAGTTTTAGAGAGGAGCAAAAAGAAGAAGGAGCAGCAACATATGCCATTATGGAACACAAGTACACAAAAGCTTTGTCATCTTATTTGTGCTCATTACAGCTTTAAAGATACAAAGTTAGAAACTGAGAAATTTGAAAAACTGATTTATGCATGGGACTTAGACTAAAGCCATCAGTTTTAGGGTGTAGTGAAATTAATGTCTATTGTTCCAGGGAAGTCTATGAAAATGACCCATCTCTAAAGAGAAAGAATAGCAACAGTTTTTACTGGAATTATGTGTTCTATTTTTACTTTGTCCTTTCTAAAAGCAATACATTCTTGATGCTTCAAGGTAATTTCTGAAATCCTTGTTTTAAACATATTTTCCCTGGACCTTTTCATATCTTTTATCAGTCTCCTGTCAATAGTTTTCCCATGACACCTACTCTTTGTTCTAGATGCTAGTGATCATTTTTATTTGGTCTATAGCATCTTATAGCTAGAAATTTGAACCGAGGCAAAATATTTTTCAGCCAAGGCCTGAAATAAGACTAAGTGAAAATTATCAAAATATACAAAATTTATAATACCAAGCAGAAATAATAAATAGACAATGAAAAACAAGTTGTTTAAATTGGAGTTTGCCATTGTCAGATTTCTGAGCCCTTTAGTCCCACTTTCTTTTTCAGATACACACATATATAATTTACAGAGGGAAAT
This sequence comes from Taeniopygia guttata, assembly GCF_048771995.1. Classification (NCBI taxonomy): domain Eukaryota; kingdom Metazoa; phylum Chordata; class Aves; order Passeriformes; family Estrildidae; genus Taeniopygia; species Taeniopygia guttata. Next base: position 28,321,539 of record NC_133027.1, on the reverse strand, counting down.
AACCTTTTTACAGTGCCTAATATTTTACACACCTTTGATTTTGATTCATGTACCTACTTATGTTATGCTGAACAACCTGAACTAATGATTATGGGACTGCTATGATATCTCTGCTGTTTGCAAACATTGGTTCATAAATAGTTCATGGTAAGGAGACAAACATCTATGATACTAATTTGATTAGTAAAACAGTAGAGAGCTTATGGCAAAAGAATCCTGTTAGAATCCTGTTATTTGCAGAGGTCAATTCCATAACATTTCTCTGCAATGTAATAAGGAGATGAAAATTACTATAACTGTGACAGCAGATATTTAGCTTATATATTCTGCATAGTCCATTACTTTGAAGCTCCCAGAAGGCCTGTAGAAGAGTTGAGAAATGAAGGATTTCCTATATTTCAGAGAAACTGAAGTAAAAACAGCATCTGTCTCATCTTAAGTAACAGCTTTTGAGATGTGTGTAGATCTCATATTATTATTTTCATGCCACCCGAACAATTAAAAATAGTGAAAAATAAGACTATTTTCTAATACAAAGAACTGTTATAACTTTCAGTTGTTTTTCATCTATTAATTTCTGAAAGTCTTGAATATGTTATGTTACTATAAAAAATTAACCTTTCTGAGATACTTCCTCAAATATATCTATATGTATTCAATACATTCACAAATTAGTGCTTTAAACTAATTGTGATAGCATTATAAAGCTAAAATATATCTATATATCTGTGAGTTATTTATAATGTTACATTGGTTTACCTTCAGTGTGTCCTTTTTAGTAAAGTTCCATCTTCCCTGCACATTGACAGCCTTCCACTCAGTAACCGATTTTAGTTTTAGAAATTTCAAGCATTACAAATGAAAGGGAAATTACAGGTAAGGAAGTTGACTACAAATAGTCCTGTGAGTCCTGGTATCTTACATTCACTATGCCTTCCAATCCCTAATTAAACCGGAGTTAGAGAAACATGTTGTCTATCATATTTTCTGCATTTACTCAGTGGTACTGAAAGGCATGTATCAAACTGAATATTTTGTGTGTCATTGACTTCTGCCTACTCACACAACCAGGCCTAGTACTTAACTTGGTCTGTGGTGTACTACTTTACAGCTCTTTTATCTTTCTTTTTTCCTTAATCAAAGTACAGGCAGAAATAGATGAAGGTTCAGCAGCATTAAGATGCAGATTACACATGCCACAGATAAAAAAAGTGTTTCGATGGTTCACTCTGGTTCAGGCTCATTTGCACATAATAAGCTAAACCATTCAGAATACATTTTTTCTGTGCTGAGGGATATATTTCAAAACAGTAAACTGAGACAGAATTTTTATTGCTATTAAGAAAATTATTTTCCATTTTTTTGGGAGGATTGTGGGGGGGGAGGTTTGCTGGTTTGTTTTGGACATTTTTGTTTTGATTTGGTTTTGGCTTTGTTGTTGAGTTTTAATTTTGTGAAACATACAAATAGAAAATAAATGAGGGTATCCTTTCATGCTTAAGAAATTTCTGAAAAAAAGTTTTTTCAGAAAAAACATAACAGCATAAATGACTATAATTGAAAGGCTAGTTTGAGAAATGTTCCAGGCTTTATTTTCCCAGCTTTATAGTAACATTGCTGTGAAACCTTCAGCAAATATTAAGAGCTCCTTTCAGTCAGGTACAAAAGTTATTGAACAGAAATAATCCTGATAAAGAGAAAATACCAACTGCTTTGATGTGGGCTCATGTTTAGATCACATATTAGAGTACCAGCAGAGATTTCTTTCTACAGCTTTCTCTGCAACTCTGACAAAAACACTTATTTCTTCCAGTCAAGATTTTCTCTACATAAAAATAAGCCATACTATTTAATTTTTTTTATGTCAGTGATGTTCAAAATCCCTTTTGTGAACTCCATTAATTGTCTTTAGGCAACCTACAATCAGCACTTGCATAGTAGTCATACAATGAAAATAGTTTGCCCATTGCTATGGTTTCATTTCTCCATCAATTGAAAACAAATATATTGAAATTTTGCAAAATTCAATGGAGTAGCTATAGTTTCTCCACGGTATGTACAGAATTTCACCACAAGTATGCATTTAGGAAAATGCCCGTTTATGCAAATGCTATAAGATGTAGTGTGCTGTCTAAGAGCAGAAATAGATTCATGTATCACTGAAAAGTGTCTTATTTCATTTTAGTACATATTCTGGAACACTTACACAAAATGGCAAATGTAATGTATTATGCAAGTGATGTACTTTTCAGATAAGACCTTAATCACATTTTACATCTTTTCTTCATTTAAATATAAAACCAGTTGGTTTTTTTGGTTTTTTTTTTCCCAGCAACTGACTGCTTTGAATAAATGTGGTCCTCTAACTTCCACTACTCTCTAATACATTAATTACTGAATTAGCTTTTAGTTTCTGAAAGAAACACTCCAAGAAAGCTTTTCAGTCCTTTAAAATGGGTTGCATTTCCTCAGTATGTTTATCCAGATGCTTTATCCAAATCTGTTCTCTCTGGTTCATTAAAGTATGTCAAGACTTCATATACTGTCTGGAAATTAACTTGCTGAAGCTAAGGAACAAAAATATTTGGAGACAATGCTTTCAGAGTTGCTGCTACTTGTAGACCTGATCTTAGGTTCAGTGAGCAGTGAGCTGGCTCCTTCGGAAGCAGCAGTCAGCCAAAAGTTTGTCAGTACATGAATGAGGCAGGCAGGGCAGCATTGGTGGCTGTGTCCAGGAACAGCCGAAGGGGTCAGTCAAGGCTACAGGGAATGGGGCAGATCCAAAGTCAAGCCAGGGAGACTGTAGGCCAAAATCAGCATTCTACACAGCTAGGCATTGGCCATGGCTGCAATGCAGCTCAGTCAGATACCAAGGGCAGAGAGCTGCAGGTGAAACGCCCCAAAGAAAAGAGGTAGCCATTGCTGATGCTTCTGCTTCTCTCAGGCTTCTCTTAAACAGCTTTGAGTGCAGCTGAGGTTTCCCAGGCCAGCCACTTTCATTGTCTCAGTTAGTCTTGGGCTCAGACACCAAACATCCATGAGAATCTGTGACTCTTTTATTCACATGAAGTAGTAGAGTTCACTCATTCACCGCTAATGAAATCTGTGTTTCAGGATTCGAGGGTACTTACTGCGAAGTTAACAGTGATGAGTGCATCTCCCATCCATGCCAGAATGGAGGTCTCTGCGTGGATGGGGTCAACCACTACAGGTCAGGAAAATTACTTGAATGACAGATATGATACAAGGATTTTTATTATCTAGCTTTTCCTTTTGTACTTTGATACTTTGACACTTTGACTATTTGCTATTGTACTTTGATACTTTGACACTTTGACTATTTGCTAAACTTCAGGGGGGAAGGGGGTGTTGTAATGTGTTTGAAAGTTACATTATAGTCTAAATATTCTTATGTGCAAAAAGTAATACATATACACCATAAGTATGCCCCCCAGAATTTATTGTAGCACTAACTAAAATCATAAGGCTCTAATTTTAAGAAGCAAAGTTGTTGTTAGTCTAGTTACAATAGTACAATCTGAGTTGAGAACAATAGAAATACTTTATGAAAAATATAGCTGTTATATAAGAAATCTTGCAATTATATCTCTTTAACTATGATTACCCTCACAATGTTTGTGTGCATCCTCTGATTTTTTTTTTTTGAAGAACTGGCAGTCTTACTGCAGGTCACTGGCATCTGGAAGTCTTTGTCAGGAGAACTATGATATTCACAGTGGGTTTTTTCTCATCTTCAGTCTCAGGCCTTCTTGGGGGCCTCTCACTCACCAGCACCCCCAAGTCCTTCTCAGCAGGGCTACTCTCTATCTGCTCATACCCCAGCTGCTTTGACCCAGATGCAGCACCTTGCACTTAGTCTTGTTAAATCTCATATAATTCCCAAGGGCCTACTCCTCATGGTTGGCTAGGTCCCTCTGGATGTCATCCCATCCTTCAGGAGTAGAACACAACAGGCTTTTATGCTGTTATTTTTAACACCATGGTCATCCCGGTGTCTCACACCCTCACCATAGATGCTATTCCAGAGCTGAAGCTACAGCATGAGAGGCATCAGTCACTTGGCTGCAGGGCAGGTGTCAAAACAAGTGAATAGCAGCTCAGGCCAAGAAAATTTCTAAGTAAGCCCTTGCACAGTGGGGTCAGCACACAGCCTGTGGCCTTCAGCTAATGATAACAAAAGGCTGGGCTTCAGACACTCTACTTATTGATGCTTTTTAAAGTACTGCCCTTTGCAATTACCAGTAAAAAGCAAAAATGATTTTGGTACTATTTGATTAATACCTCTCAACATCTGCCATATTTTTCCAGAATCTTTGTAATGACCTAAAAAGTAATGTAGTGACATCTCTTTTGCTAGGTGCTCCTGCCAACATGGCTTTACAGGGACCCTATGTGAAGTGGAGATTAATGAATGCTTATCAAGACCATGCAAGAACAATGGAACTTGCCTGGATCTCCTAAACAGGTCATTACTACTAAATGACAAGTTTCCCTGATTTCCTTATGTTAATTCTGGGTTTGGATGGGACCTTCACCATACAACAAATTAAAATGGAGGAAGCAAATGCTACTGACTCAGTTTTTTTTTCTTATGTGACCTTAAAGAAAGATAGAAGGGCAAGTGTCTTCTGCACAACTTGTTCTTTTCCTCACTTTTTTTTTAATTTCAAAAAAAGACTGAAATAGAAGATAATTGATCTTGTTAGATTGCTACAAACCCTGTGTTTTTTCAACAGCACTTCCCAAGTTATTCAGAGACTTGTGCCAGAAGATCATTAGCCCTTAAGTAATTTCTTATATCTTCAGTTAAAATTAGTGTGCCAAATTGTTCTATTAATTTAACAAAAAGTAAATCACCCTCTTTGCTTCAGAAACATAGACTCTGTTCATTATTTTAATATGGATAAGGATTAGGAACACCAGCTTGGCACCAGGAGATTCATATGGCTTTAAATTATTGCAATAGATCCCATTGTTACTTTCATTGACATACTTGATTGTTCCTTTTCGAAAGATTCATTTGTAACTGTGCACCTGGATACTATGGGTCTCTGTGTGAGATGGACGTAAATGAGTGTGAAACTTTGCCTTGTCTGCATGGAGGAAGCTGCATCAACAGGCTTGGAGGCTATCGGTGTCTCTGTCTACTTGGATTCACAGGTATGATCTACACTTTACTATAGCTGAGAAGCTTATTTCACTGGTTTTACATGGTTTTAATATTATGGCAAGAATAAAAAATAATCTCCTTATTGAGAGATAAATTAGTACTAACTTAAAAATTATTTTATCTAATTCTTTTGGAGTAGCTTCAGATTGTTTATACTGACTTGAATTACAATTTCTTTAATCACCCATGCATTCAGTTTAAATGAGTTATTGTATAGTACAATGAAAATAAATGTGTATATTTTTAATTCAGCCAGGATAAAAACTATTACCATAGATAGAGTAAATTTTGCAAACAATGAAATGCTACCTTGTCATTTGAATTTGCACAGAACCACAGAAATACCTTGACTTTTTGACCCATTTGATCTACATCACTGCCTTTAGTGTTAATCTTTACATTTTTACAGAGTCATGACAAAATTTTCAATGAGTAGAGATGGAGAAAAATTTCATTAAAATGATGTTGACTTTTATTTAAATGTTCAATGTGCTGCTGAGCTAGTTCATACACCGCGTTTTGATAGATCCATCTTAAGCAACATGGGATCATACAACTGCAGAAACACATGGGATAATATGACTGCAGAAATATTTACAGTTGTTTCCTCAAGTTGAATAATTTCTGGGTTTTTTCTGTATAAAATAGTTTTTCCTATCTATTCCAGCCTGTGATAAACACCACATTAAGTACAAGATTAAAAGGGATGCAATTTGCATCCACTGAACTGAGAGGAATGTAATTCTCCACAGAACAAAGAACATGTACAGTTTTGTGAATTTCTATGTAGCTGTATATCCTTCTTCCATTCACTACAAATCTTAGTTCACATATCACTTGTGCACTGTTCTTCAAAATTATCCTTGATATTTCAGCAAAAAAAAAGAAAAAAATCTATGTAATTTTCCTGCCTAAATCTTTGAAAGCTTCTCCCTGCAATATTTTCTTCACATGGCCTGTGTTCTATTTAGTATTTCTTGGGTGTCACAGAAACTTCTCTTCATTAGGCAGTGGTGCTGAAGATGTAATTTCTAACTAGCTAATGTTAAAACAGTTGTATTAAACTTTATGTACATGTTTCTTTAAGAATTCCCTATTATATTTATAAAAGACAAGATACCTGCACATAAGCACTTAGTAGATTCTAATTTGAAAAGGAACAGGCAATCTGCAGGTGTGCTTTTGTCTTGATTTTTCATTAGTGACAAAGCAGTTGGATTTTAGTGCTTTTACCTAACATATTTAACCAACAAGGATAAGATGTTGTGTTTTGTTCCGGGTTTTTTTGGGATTCTTTTTTTCCAGTTAAACTGCAATTTAGGAAGAACTTTTTTTTCAAAGATCAGACCCCTTTAAAGACAGATAACAGCATGAATTGTTCCCAGTGATCAGCTGAATTAAAAAAAGTGGTTTAATTTATTGAGAACTTTAATCATCAACTATTAAAATATTATACACTTATAAATGAATGAAAACTGGAAACAAATTAAAATACATTGAATTGTTTAGGCCAAATTATGTTAATATATTTCAATTTGTTTAATAAACCTTATTTTAAAATTTCTAATTTTTATTAGATATTATGAATTTTTTTTCTGGTTGTTGTTAATTTACTGTCTTAGAGAAGGCAGTCTTTAGACACTGATTTCTGTTCTGTTGCCTCTAAAATTTTGGCGTATAATGTACCTCTTATTTTAAATTCTTAAGTTATTTAAGTTTAAAATAGAATTTTAAGTTCTCAAATAATTTATGTTATGTTTTATTGAATTTACATTGTTTATAATTTTATTTCATTTAAAATAAATTTCTAACTTTAGAAATAATTTGCTAACTAATAAAATATTATATGTTATCTACAATGCTAATATAAAACTAATGCTTTACACATCACATAGACTCTTAAAAAAGATTATCAGCTATCAGAGTAAAAACGCACAGGTGTATGCTAATATGATTTCACTGGCATCAACAATGATTTTCCTAAACTCTAAATATCACTAATGCACCCTGTTTAAAATCCTTACACCAGATACTTTGGGGAATAAAACTTTGGTGATCTGGGAATGTAGCAAACTGTTCTTTTCCTAGAGCAAAATAAAGAAGTAAAGTGATGTCATAAAGCAGTTCTGAAAGTCCTAAGTAAAATAGCTCTTTACTCAAGATCATAGCTGTTACTGCTTGTTGCTTGTACTTTGGTGGTACCAGAGTGTTAGATATAAAAACATAACAAGGAAGATGCCTTGTGAGACACTGAATCTAAAATCTTTTTTGCCTAAACAGCCATTTATTGGCTGGAGTAATGAACACAATGTGTTGCCATATCTTACCCTGAAGGACACTTTCATGACTGAGGTGTTAATCACTTTTTCTAAATCTTGCCATCTGAACAATTTTATGTCAAAATATAACCTGGATGATTTAGACGTGCTTAAAGTGAAATAATTTTCATGTTAATGAAAAATTTATTTTATATTCAGGTATAAACCATAAGTGTCTGGGTCACCAACTCAGCTGTAAATTAGATTTAATAAGAATACAAGTTTTTTGAGTCTAGGTCTTTGTTAATTTAATTGCTTAATTTGAAAGGATTCTAGGATTACCAAATTGTGACTGTCTTCATTGAAAGACTTGATCGTTCCTTAGACTTTACTTTTTGGTTTTCTTTATTTGAGGTTAAGAAAAGAATTTTAAGATCTCTTTGAGAGACTGAAGTGTTTGGGTTTTTTTGAATGTGTTGAGTTAACCTTGTCCTGCTGCCAGCTGATCATCCAACTGTTCTTTCAGTCCCTTTCATCAACAGAATAAGAAAAGAAAGTAAGGATGAAAAAACTAATGGGTCAGCAACATAGAAAGTAACATTGAGTGCACCCTCAGTAAGTCTGCCGATGACACCAAGCTGTGTGGTTCAGCTGATTTACTGGAGGGAAGGGATGCCATCCAGAAGCCCTTGCCGCACTGGAGAGATGGACCTGTGGGAACCTTATGAAGCTCAACAAGGCCAAGTGCAAGGTCTTGCATGTGGGTCTGGATAATCCCAAACTGGAACTATTGTTTGGCAAGGGGTCAGGCGTAGCATGGCAGTGTGCACTTGCAGCCCAGAAGCCACCCATATTGTGGACCGCACCAAAAGCAATGTGGCCAGCAGGCTGCGGGAAGTGATTTTCCTCTCTGTTTTGCTCCTGCTCCTGTGTCTAGCTCAGGTGTCCCAGCACAAGTACAACACAGACCCTTTGGAATAAGTCCAGAGGAGGGTCATAAAAAATGGTGAGAGGATTGGAACATCTCTCCTGTGGAGACAGGCCAAAAAGGTTGGCACTGTTAAGCCTGGAGAAGAAAAGGCACCAGGGAGACCTTATAGCAGCCTTGAAGTGTGTACAGAGGGACTTTTTATATGTCACATAATGATAGAACAAGGGGGAATGTTTATAAACTAAAAGAGGGGTCTGTGTCTGTCATGATCCCTTCTCACAGAAGGTGCCTTGCAGCTCCTCCATCAACACTTTCTCACCTCCAGTCAATATTAAAAATAAGATTTCAGTGGCTAAAATAGAATGTGTGTTAAAATGAGCTATACAAATTCAAAATTCTCATTCAAATGGCCAATTACTGGCTATCATCCAAAAGATGCCAAAAAATGACTAAGTACCATGAAGTCAGTGAATTCAGTCATTTCTGCAGAGCAGTAATTACTCTGTAGCTTTAAATAGTTATTCTGTTAAGCAAAGATCTCTCTTTCTTATCTTCCCTATGAGTACAAACTGACATGTGGAAGTGACTAAGTGTGTACTTAAGTTATACGTTAAATGAAGTCAAAATCTTGGCTTAAATAACTCAGCTTGTATTTTATCTTTTATGTCAGTTTTGAGGCCCAGTCTTTCTTATCATCAACCTCAGACCCTGCTGTTCATCTTATCTATGTGACAAGGGAAACTGCTTCACTTTTCATACAATAGGTTCACCCAACAAAAATGTCCCACAAAATCTAATCAGTTAAAAGGGAGAACAGTTTACTTTGTCTTTTTGACCTTCCCTGCTGCTTTTACAGCTTTGTACTGCCAGTCAGCTCTGGTAGTGATTGCATCTGCACTCCTCAAGCCTCATTGCATTTCTTGCTATTGATATCCAGTGGAAGAAGAGTAACTACACTACTAACTGAAGTGACCACTTATTTAGTCAGACAGGAGGAATCTAATGACATGCTCCTTGAGATATTAAAGCAAGAGGCAGCTTACATGTAAAGAGGTCAAAACTGACTGGCACACTGAGAACAAATTCAACACGCAGACTGACAGATCTGCATTTCTCTAATAAATGGAGAATTTGTGGTGTCTGTATTTTAGTTTTAATATTAGAGTATTTACATACGTTTGGGGAATGGTAGAAACTTTACGTTTGATGAACACACCATAAGAATGGCACAAATTTGCTTTATGAATTTTCCTGAGAAGTGCTGTAATGTCTGTGCTGTATTTGATTTGTGAGGAAAGGAGGAGGCACTTTTGCTGGACTTGTTGAGCTTATTTATTCAGCAAAGATTTCCTAGGCCAGAAAGAACCTAGAACAGCAAGGTGTAACCTCATTGAGTGTTTGGCTTGAAGTGACAAGTCAGGACTGCTAGCTGTCTTTCCCGGGATCTAAGGTCAGCGCACAAACATTCTTTTTCCTCTCCAAGTGACTTATGGCCTATTAAGTAGAGCCTTAAGATATACTTTAAACAGTTAAGTCTTAGTCTGGTGGCAGGTTTGCTTCACTCATTCTCCTTCTTGTTCATGGAATAGAGTGTTCCATGAATAAGAAACAGATGAATACATCTGACTGAGCTCAGATGTAGAGAGGAAGCACACATTCAGTGAAAGGAGCAGGGATAGACTGCTTAGGAGGAATATTATGTCATTGCCTAAGTGTATAGAATTGAAATTAGGGAAGGAAAAGCTAAACTAGAGCTGAGAATAGAGAAAATGTGCAAAGCCATAAGGAAGATGTCTATATATACTTTGGGAGCAAAATGAAGGCTAATAAAAAAGTGGACTTATTTCTCAGTAGGGTGTGAGACGTTGTGACAAAAGACATGGAAGAATCTGCAGCATGCAAAGTTTTCTTCAGGTTTTATGACTAAAGATCAAACTTAAGCTTTCCAGTGTTCTAAGAGTTGAAGATACTCCTTTTCTAACAGGTCTTCTGTTAGAATATGATCAATTCACCACAACCAACCTTTTACTAATCTTCTTGTCCACCATTCCACAACATAAAGTCCTAACTTGGGTACAGGCATATTGTGGGAGACAGTGTCAAAGCCATGCTAAAATCATGATAAGTGACAAACACTCCTAAGAGTTCCAGAGCTGTTAGCGTTGTTCCCTATTACTGCTTACTAGGAGACTCTTTGTACTTTTCATCCAGTGTAACTGGAGGGATTTTTGAATATATTTCAGTATGTCATTGTGCGTGCTTTAAAGGAGTCTAGTTTATAAGAGTTACCAAGGCCCAGGGGATCGAAATCTCAATTTCCACACAAATTTCTCTGCTACAAATACTGAGATAAAGGAACATTTAAGCAGCTCTAATGTTGAGTTAAGCTAAGTTGTGGTGTGAGAACACCCCAAAGAAGCACTACATATCATAATGCCAGTCTATTCTTCTGTGATTCCATGATATTTCTTTGAGCTTTGTGTAAGTTGTAAATGTATTTTATATATTTCATATTAAATTATTGAATTGATCTTTGCAGCTTGTCCGGCTATAGTGTGACGCTGTGATGTTGCTTCCTCTGGAAATATTGAAAACTATGTTAATTTTCTTATGATGTTTCCTATATTCAGACATGAATTAATAGACTTACTTGCATGGTTTCAGGTTTATCTTGTTCTATATCCCTTTTTATAAGTTTATTCAACTGTCAACTAAATCTTAATTCTTAACTGCTATATCTTTAGGTGTGGCTTGATTAGTTCATTTTGTATTTTAGTAAATATTTCTGCCTTCAGCAGGGGGATGCCCCAGCTGTGCACTGATCCAGCAGTGCAAAGGCTCAGCCTTGCCACGGCTTATCAAGTTGCTGGTTTAACCCCTGTGCTGGGGCCAGTGGCTGCTGCCTGTTCTGTTCCAGCTTCAGCTCTGGGGTGGCCCCACTAGAGAGGGGGTGACACTCCCCACCTGTCACTGCCTGACAAACCATGGCCCTCTGTGTGCATGGGGGATTTGGAGGGTCTGGGGTGTCTGGGCACCACTCCCAGGCTACTGCTGGCAGCCTTTCCTGCTAGAAGCAGGAAAGTTATAAAGGGAAAGCCAAGTAGAGCCTAAGACTGGGGAATAAGAAAGTATCAGTATTATGTTCCTCCAAATAAAGAGAAGAAAGAAGTCATGCACCAGTGTAAAGTTCAAATATCTAAATAAGTGTACAAGCTACAGGTGATGTTTTTATATTTTATCCCTCTGGTTCTTGTATTCACTTTTAAATTAAATGGGAAAATATAGTTCTGAAGAGCCATGCATATGTATCCAAGGTCCCTATTTGATATTTAATGAAAACAAAGGTTGTCAAAGTTTTAAACCGAGGAAATTAAATTTTTTAATTGTTTTAATTACTTTGTTTCCTCTAGTCTAATCTTATCTTATAACATTCTCTGTAGTGGAAATCAAACCTTGTCTAAACAAAGAAAAAGATACTTCAAAATAGGTGGCAATCTTTCAAATTTACTGCAGTCTAATCAGCACCAATTGAATTTGACTTGCTATGGGTGAAATAATTGCCTGAAATAAGTCTATTACTGACACAAAGTACAATAGAAATAGAAAATCTAAATCTCTGGCATTAGTCACTACGTTATAATAAATCTTACTTAAGATGAAATCAACAAAAACAAGCTCAGTGACCTTTTCAGCCCTAGTTTTCCATGCACAACTCATAGGAAACTTTTCTTAACAGATTATTTACTCATAAGAGACTGAATGAGACAATGCTAAAATTATGTTGAAAGAACGTTATGCCTTTCACAAGATTGATGTCAATGTGACAAAATGATTACTTGTTCTTTGCAGTCAGTTACTATTTTTAAGTATGTTTTTAGATTTATATGAAATTATTTAACAAACAATTTATTTTCTTTCTGTAACTGAAAAATGCTCCGTAATATGGTTTTTAGTATTTCTGTTCAAGTTTAATTTGTTAATTTTCATTTCTTAGATTTATGCTATAGATTTTTTCTTAATATACATAATTGACTTAATTATTGGTTATTCATATGATAAACCTATTAATTGATATTTTGAGTCACATCTGTCTATTATGAAATCTCATGGAATGGTCACAAGTAGTTTCCAGTAGTCTTATAATATTTGATACCAAAATTGACTTGAACATGAGAACTAGGTGCTGCTGAGCAATTCTGAAAGGAAATCTCTCCTTTTCTCTCAGTTTTTTCTATTTTCAAAAGGATACCAAATTTTCAGCTTGCAGAGAAAGACCAAATTTCTTTTTCTTTTTTTCTATATCATGTGTAAATTAGTATAGCATGCTAATTTATTATTATTTTCCATTTTTTAGTGTGTTCTCAGCAACCAATTGCTTTATCATGCATTTGTTTTTATTTTCCAGGTAGAAAATATTTAACTTTATTGCTCCACAAAATTCTGTGTCCTTCCTTTTCATTTTTTCAAACTACTCAATTCTCATAAATTGGTATATTGAATTTTTAATCTTCTCAAGCAGCACTCAAATATCAAATATCAAACAGATGTCATCACTATATATTTGTCATTTTTCATGATGTATGTCAATATAACTATCTTTTTGGTATTTACACTATAGGTAATTCCAGAGAGATATTTTTATTGATGACTATCATGAACTATATGAACAGTCTATGTAACTAAAATCAATTATGTGGAAATATTAATATTAATAAATATTGTGTTACTTGGTTTGAGTTTAGAATTTAACATTTAATTGCATTTTCTGGATTTTTAAACAGGTCATAGGTGTGAAGTAAATATAGATGAATGTATGTCTTCTCCTTGCCTCAACAATGGAAGTTGCATTGATGGCATCAGTTCCTACAAGTGTCACTGTAAGCAAGGTTTCACTGGAACAAACTGCGAAATAAATATTAATGAATGCTTGCCAAATCCTTGTCTTCATGGAAGGTGCCTATTTTTATTTAACTACTATTATCTCCGTGATAATGTACCTAACTAACAATATTCAAGACTTAATGATATGGGAAGTTTGATAAATTTGCTTTTAATTATGTTCTTCCATAAAGTAAGACTACAAGTGCACTTAAAGATGACAGATGCTGCCTGCTTAATCTAATGTAATATAGTGACATTATCTCAATTTCTCCTGCATTTTTGTTCATTACCATAACTAGTATTCAGTAAGTGGGGATTAATTAGTGTTTAATATACTTAAGAGAAAATCTTTACCTGTTACATGCCAACAGTTGAAATGAGAAGATTTCTTCTAATGTGACAATCAAAATCCTTACAAAATGCCTCAGCACCCACAATATGCACATTTGAAATCCATTATAAAACTATTGAAAAGTACCATGGATTATAGTAGGTTACATCAGACTACTATTTTGAAATGCATGGAATGATACTGCTAGTGCTGAATCTGGAACTACAACTAAAGAGCTAAATAGGACTCTTTTGTATTTCAGATGCATAGATCTCATTGATGGGTATCAATGCTCTTGTGAACCTGGATGGACCAGCTCAAGATGTGAGATAAATATTAATGTATGTTTTCAATTTATTTTTTTTTTAATTATAGAGGAAAGGGTGATATGTCATTGAAACTTATCTTTATTTAGTTAACCTCTGAAGCCAGTATATAGAAAATGTATGACAGAAATTCAGTTGTCTAAAATCCGTTCTGAAAAGTGCATTTCTTTTTGCTTACATGACAGTGCATTATAAAAGACCCTTAACAAAATGTCGAAAGAAGTTTAAAAATGAAGTGTGAATGATAAATCTGGAAAGCTATAGCAAGCTAAGCCGACATTACCTGAATATCATTTGTACCTCAGTTTGGGATGAATAGTATAATTACCTAATTTGTGTGTTTGAGTCTCATTTGCTGCAGTTTAGCTGCATATTTGAATAGTAAACCTCAAGGTACAATGTTCTACACTGAGAGTTGCCATGACTTGTCTTTAAATTTCAAAAACCATGCAGTAATAGAATTCTATGGTATAAAACCATGGGGTACTAAATACACTGCCCACTTAGTCCTCTGAAGTTCATTAATAGTTTTATGTTCTCATGGGGAATGGTTGTGGTCAAAAACAGATCCATATATAAAAATTTGTGTTGTGTAGATTCCCAGGGTCAGCAAACCAATTTGTAGAAGGTGATTACATCTGGCAGAACAATGAACAGAGTTTACAATAGTGACTACACTTTGCAGAAAGTATTGAACTGATTTAGACTTTTTTAGGTTTTCTGCCAAATGGAGTTTAATATGATCTTGGGATATGATCCTTTCAAATGTATTTGGTCTCATGAGAAAAACTGGCATGAGAAATTTTGGCATGAACCTTCCTTCAGGCTATCTGGCTTCTAATATTGCGCTACTGAGTTGTCAAAAAACATTCCAAAATGTTATAGAAACTTCTTTTTAACTCATGTATGAATGCAGGGACATTTCATAATTTTTATTTACAGCTTGAAATACTATATAACTAAAAATGTGTCATATTACATAAAGGAAGTATGGTCCATAATTCTTCTGTTGACAATCCATGAAAGTCACACATAAGGTGTAATTCTTACTGGTATATTAGCTTCCAAACCCTTTTACAGAAAGAAAAAGACAGAAAATAAGTAATCCAGCTCTACAGAATGCCCATCATGATATGATAAGATATGATATTGCAAATCTGTATGTTTATCAGCTGTTGCAAATGCTAATACAGAATACCCTTGGGTAATATTTTCTTCTGAAGCATCCATGATTTACACTTTTTTCCATTTGAAGAGAACAAGAGATTAAATGACCTGTAGAAAACATCATAAAATTATATTCAAAAGATAATCATATTTCATAGCGAGATGTTTGAAAATGCATAGCTTAGAAACTCATAGGAAGAAACAATATACATATACCTTTGACAGATAAGTCTGTCAGAGTAACAACTTCATTTTTTGATAGTCTTTCAATTTGCATGCACTATGATTCCCAGATTACACTTTGCTGCAAATGTCATATTTTAAAGTTTCTAGCATTGCATACATGCTGGTCAGACATATATCATATCTATGTGAATCTATAATCAACATAAAAGATACACATAAAAGATATTTTTTAAGTGCCAGTGAGACTGTGTCAGACCTATGCAACTCTTACAGTGATCAGCTAGGCTTTCTGACTATGTAGGGGTATGTATAAAGCGATAATCATAGTAGCTTATGCTATGTAATTTTTTTTTCTAGAGTAGCTTCAGCCACTTTCATTTTAAAAAATAGTAATGATTTAATCATATATATATATATCATTTTCTTTCTTTTGTGATTTGAAAGTACACTTTTTTACATTAAGGATTATGCAATTTCATTTGGTGCAGTAGCCAAGATTCTCCTTAGAAGGGGGTCTGCAGGAGTTGCTTTTGTGACAACAAACCAGGGGCTGCTCCAGGGTGGAAACAACCTATTTGAGTCAGCTCCACCCAACCAACTGCAGGGAAGAGTTGAGCCTCTCACTTAAGATGATGACACCTTTGTAGAAACATATTTAGGAAAGAGCAGAAAACACAGTTCAGCAGACAAAGGAGTGAGGGGGGAAAGAATTGTGAGAAACAACCAGGCAGTATCCAATGCCATTGAAGAAGGAGAGGGAAGAGGAGCTTGAGATGCTGCAGCAGAGATTTTTGGAGCTGTAGCTGCTGAAGAGAATCATGATGGAGCAGGTATTTGCCAGTTCTTCATGGAGAGAACCATGCCAGAGCAGACATCTGCACTACAGCCCACATAAGACTCCAAGCTGCAACATGTGAATATTGCCTGAGTGTTGCAGCCCATGGAGTGCCCCAACAGGAGCAGGTTGTAGGCAAGAACTGTGATGCATGGAGAGAAGCCCATGCAGGTACAATTTCATCCTGCAGCACATAAAGAGGACCCACTCTGCAGTGGGAGAAAGAAGGAGCAGCAGAGAGGAGCTGGTGTGAACTAAGATCCCTCTCTCCTCCCCCATCTAAGCTTTTCAGGGTGAAATGAGGAAGTAGAACATTTTGAAATAGAGTGATGAGCCTGGGAAGAAATGGAGTGTGGATTTATCTTTTCTTTCTGTTTCTTGTTGGTCTATTTCTAGTTGAATGTAAATTATTATTTTACCCATGTTAAGTCTGATTTTCCCGATTGTTACAGTAAACGGTAAGTTATCTCTCTGTCCTTGTCATACTAGGAGCTTTGTCATCTTCTTTTCTTTCCTTGTCATGTAGGAGGAGGGAGAGTGAGAGAATGGCTGGGTGGCCATTACAAGGTCAGCAACTAAGATGATTCAAATATCCAGTTTAAAAATACTATTTATGTGTGTATATGTATTTCCTCAGGCATGCTTGCATCTTTTTTCTTTACTTTTTTACCCTGGATTTTTTCATCAGTTTTCAAGAAAATACACTTCAAAACTTTATCTAGTAGTCTAATACTTGTAGGTACAAAATAAGCACTATATATCTTTATAGTTTTGGCCTATAGCTTTTGCATATCAGTTACGGAGTGTGTATATTGGAAGTTCCCTATCTACTGCAGTTTTCATTGCTTTTTCATTTATGGAATTCACTCAAAAACAAGGAACAGTAAAAATATATGCACTATATGAATCAATTTCAATACACATTATTTCCTTTGACATCTGCGTATTTTTGAAATTATAAAATGAATGTACATAACAGAAAATCAATTCTTCCTCTCTGATAAACATAGAATAATAATATGTGCAGTAATAGCCATAATGGTTAGACATTGCCTCTTACTTTTTTTGACTTGTTTCTTTACTATGATGGATGAGACATGATTGACAAATGTGCTTCTTCCATGCTCAGTTAAGATGGCTCATCCTGTCAAAAAAGAAGCAAAAAGCATTTTGAGTCTTTACACAAGAGAATATTCATCTTGCTGTTGTTTTGACTTCTATCTAATAGAAAGCTGTGATCAGACTGCATCCTAGTTTTTTTTATTTTATCTGGTTTTACCAATCTTTCCTCTCTATTTTCATAAAAGATAGAAACAAGTGGTAAATCAGGAAAGTCAGCTAATTTTCTGTGCAAACGCACCACAGCTTATGCACATGCCGAGGCTACTTCAAGCAAATAAATATTTATTCATCAGGACCAGCCAGACTGGACAAAGGACATGGGCATTGCCAACATTGATGGGTGTACAAAGACCTTCAGATAAGGTGGATGCTTTTCATGTCTCTCTGAGATTTTTCACACTCCTGAGTATTTTTACCTATTGCTTACTAGTTTAAAAAGCATTTGGTAAAGTAAGTAATTTCTTGAAAGAAGCTAAACTAAGATTAACACTTAAAAAAAAAAAAATGTGGTTTATGCACAAGATGCAGATAGACTGCATCTAGGAAGAAAGCGAGATACCCACTTTATTCTGCAAAACACAATATCTGTAATTACAGACCCATGGGACAATTTCAGTGTGTGTAGTACTTCAGAGACATCTGGCCACGACATAGGAAGTTTATTTTAAGTCAGAGTGACTGAATTAGAGTATTTTAAATAGAAAGTAATAGGAAAAATAGATAATATAGACTGGTGAAGAAAAGAAATGGGTGAGACCTAAAAGAATGTTGAAGAGGAGTTTAACCCCCAAAGTGCTAAGCCCTCTGAGGACATTCAACTGACAGGCATATTTATAATCTTTGACATGAGAAAATCCTACTGACTGATATCATAGTATGATCTTGCATGACAGATACTCTAGCAAGAGAGTATATCCTAAAGCCCAGGAATATTAAATTATTATATTCAGTTTCAGGAAAATAAACTTTGTAAAAGTGAGGCACACAGGCATATTAACAGCTATTAAACAAATATGGTTAAAAGCCCAGGTAAAATGTGTGCTATAGCTGAAGAATGCAAAGTGGTTCAAAGCCCCTGCCTGGCTTAAGAAAGAAACTTAAGACTATCACAAGGAAAAAAATGACATTTTAATAAATGGAGTGCTTGCATATATGGAAAGAATAGAAAGCTTTTCAAAACATATTAATTCAAATGTTGGTAGGAACTTCAAAAACCTAAACAAAAAATTTGAAAGTGTCTTTAAAAGAGCACTCTAACTTATAAAAACTTATTTACATCTATCAAAGTCTGGAAGCAGGGAATAGGTGGGATTGCTTGACAGTGAAAGTGCAAAAATGTGCACTCAAACGGGGTTTGAGAGAAGCTTAGTGAATTCTTTGCATTTGACAAATGCCAGAAGGACCTCACAGAATTGAAAGAGGGAGAAGGTGGCAGATAACCTTCAGTGTAAAGTAATATTCTAGGGAGAAATATCCTCATTGAATTCATCCTCAACTGAATTCAGCTGTCAGTTACAATTCAGGAAAGAAGATTTGGAACAAATATTGACAGCGAAGTAATTGTCTCAATCGACAGTCACAGCAAAGCATAGCAAGAAAACTTGCTGGGCATAATCAGGAAAAGCATGAGGAACAAGAGAGAGGACATGATTTCCCTGCTGCATAAAACCAAGGTGGGCTCATAGATTGGTTACTGTGCACAATTTTGGACCTTGAACCTTAAGGAGTGCAAGAAGAAGCTACAGAGAGTAACAAATATTATGTGAATTGCCTAGCTGACATATAAGGAGTTATTTAAAGGCTGGAAACTGTTCCCTTTAAAGAGGGGAAAGCAGAAGGAAATGTAATTAAGATTTAGAAAACCACTGCAGAGGAAGATAAATGGAAAATCACTTCCCCAAATTCTGTAGTGAGCAACAGACACTTCGGGGTACATGATAAAAATAAAAAGAGTTATATATGGAAGAAACCAAACTACTTTCTTTCAGAGGAAGCAGAGAACACCTAGAATTTGCTGCCCCAAAAGCTGGGGAGTCATCTTATCTCTTGGTAGGTTAAGAAAACTTATGCACCAGGTTCATAAGTGAATGCTAAATGAATCAATCAGGGAAATACAGTTTATCCTGCCTGATTAGATGGTTCTGCTTGCTAAAGGGAGGATGCAAGGGACATAGATTTTGCTAAAGTGGCTTTCCCTCCATTACTATAATAGACAGAATACTGGGCCAGATGGAGCACTGTCCTGATCCAGTATGACCCTGCTTTGTATTATTGTCACAAAATTAGATTTATTTTCATTATTTTTTCTATTCTCCTTATGCTCATAACACAAAATTTCAAGGCAAAACATTCTTATCATTTTGAACTCCTTTTGAATTATTTAGGAAAAAAACAACATTCTGAAAGGTCAACCCATATTTTCCCTGATCAGTCCTCAAGATGTTGTATATATGTTCCATCTACCAAAAGAAAAAGGTTTTGGAACTAAATAATTAAACAAAATGGATACATGATTACATTAACTGCAAAAAGAAAGTGTAATAATTTTACTTGTTAGAAAAACACACTTTATTTATAGTTTTGTTAAACATCAAATAGAAATATATCTGGACCAGTCATCGAAAGGTCTCAATGTAAATCTCACACTTTTATATGGCATCAATACTACTGAGATTTAACCCAAAGTATATACACTGTAAAATTAGATGTTTTTTCAAAATCTAGATTCAGCAGGCATTAAAAACATATGCATATTATATTCTGTATGTAAAAAACTTTGTTTTAAAACATGAATTAGCTTCTAAAGCATTTATTTACAGCCTTTTTTACTTTCTGCATGCTTTATTTTTTTATTTCATTCCAAACCCTTAGCCACTTGGCTCTTGCTTATTAAAAACTTTCAATTTTGACCTGAAAATAGTGTTGTCCTATCATTAAGTGAATGGAAGCATGCCTCTTGAAAGCATCTTTCTTTTGCGGTGCAATATATACAATTAAATTTCTTTCTTATTCCTTTCTTTTCTCCCCTTAACTCCCCCCGAAATCACCATAGTGGATTTGAATGAGCTCTCTTACAAATTATTCCACTTTATAATTACTTTTTTGATACAAAACACAATTTCACTTAAATAAAAATAAGTCTATATTTACTTTTGTTTTTGTATTGAATGTCTTTTATAGAAATATATTTTAAAGATTAGTTAGAAATAATTTTATATTTTTAATCAGCATTTCCAAGGCAGACTAATGGAAAATAGTCCTTTCTGCTGGAAAATAATTTTTAAAAAATCCTAACTTCCAAAATGCACCTCTTTTTTTTTTTTTCTTTTTTTAAGAAGTAGTGTTTAATAGACATGTTATTTTGAAAAATAGTGGATTTTCACTATTTTTATTACTTTGCCAAAATGTGTTCCCTTAGAACTGTTTCAAGCTATGGATTGTGAATCTGGCGATAATATAATGAAATATGTAGAAAGTTGGGTTTTCTTAGACAGAATAACTTCACTTCCAAAGACAGATGTCAGTATAGACACACAGATTTGGATATGGAAGTAGTATGCCTTGAGCAAAGTGCCTTTCCAGGTCACTTGTTAAGAGTCCCAGCTTCAGAACAATTCCCTGCCAGAAGAACCAGTGAACTGTGCCATGCCAAGGTGGACTCTCTTAAGGGACAGTCATTTTCTTCCTAGTACAAACAAGATTTCCTATACCATGACATTCAGAGAACAGGAAATACAGTGAAGAAATAATAAATTATTGCACTCTAATAAATGTAGTGTATCTTGTATGACATTGTTAGAACTAAGAATTCTTAAAAAAATCTACCTTTAAAAGAGCTGCATAACTAGAAATCTCAGTATTCTTTCACTTTTTTGCCTTGATTTTTAAATTGCCTTGCTATGCTAGAAAAATCAATAAGGACTTGCATTTACTGTAAACACAGTTTAGTAAAAATAAATCCAGAAAATCTCCATTCTGTTCTCCTAATAGAAGAATGTATTTTCCATTCACATCTCCATGGAAATTAATATTTGTATTTAACTTTTATTTGCCTGGAGCATATGTTTTAGAGACGCCTCAAGCCTTTCTTTTAAAACATAATGAGGTGGAAGTTCAACATTTAGCAGTTTTACAGTGACTGATCCTCAACAGTCAAGTTGAACCTTATCTCTTGCTGGATATATCTGGATTTGGGGAATCTCAGTGGTTATTTTCATACTGACTTTCTCTGGGAGTTAAATACTCAATTTATAATAGTTTCTGTGAAAATTACTGTACATTGCCATTATCTTTCTCTCTCAATTTTTTTGTTGATTATGTAAACCTGAGAACACTCATAGAGACATCAAGAATTCTGGAATTTCTTATAGCAAAGAACTCACATGGATTATTGCTTTTAATAGCTAGAAACAGATCTATACTCCATAAATTTGTCTAATAATGCTTAACCATTATCTACTATATTTTTATCAGTATCATGTGAAAATTATATATATGATGAAATAATGGTTTTGAAAAAAAATTCTATCCTAAAAATTCTGTTGCTATTTTTCTTAGATTTAACTTATTGTGAAGTATTTTTTCTAGTACTTAAATCATGTTATAGTTTACATTTTTTACATGCTTTGTAGTAAACAGATTCTAGAACTTGGCACAATGTCTCAGTTTCCACTAACCATAAAAAGAGAAATAATCACCTGTCTTGGTAAGTCAAAGTCTAAGTCTTAGTTCCCCTCTCTGAAGACTTAAGGGTAGAATTAGCCATTTTTTCCATAGAGAGCTCATGTTGACAGCTTGCCCATTATAATTTTTAAATATTTTTCAAGTTCATTGCCTGTTAAAAACATATAAACTCAAAGGATTCCATGTTAGGATTTCTCCAAGATGGAGAAAGTCCATGCTTCACAGAAAAAAACCAAAAAAACAACAAACTCAGAATAAGAAATACCTACTGAAAGTAACCCCTCATGCTTTACTCCTAGGAGGTCAGATGTGAGAAAATTAAAAAGATATTTGGATGAGAATAAAGTGTGTCAGACTAGTGAAGAGTTGATAAAAACTCTATATGAATTATTACAATTGCATAATTTTTATTTTGTTTAATAATTTATTTTCTTTGCATTGGAGCTTATAAAAGCCATCCATGTTTTGAAAGATAAGCTGGGAAGGGGAGTACTGGTATGCTGTAAAGTGTGAGTGCTGGGTATCTCTTACACATGTGAATAAGGTTTGGGAATAAACAGAGCACCTCAACTGAAGTCAATAAGGGTGGGGCATTTTGGGGTGTTTTGGTGACAGTGCAAGCAACAAACCCCTTCAGAACAAGAAGATGAGAAGAAAAGGCCATAGGAGTAGCTTTTCTGTCCTGGTTTCCTTCTCTGTGCGTGGCTGTAGCCCTGATTTGACTGAAGCTGCCCTTGAATGGAACAAATGAAACAGAAAGGGAAAAAGGGCAATGATGGCCACAGGAAAGTTAGGCATTACGGCTCCATTTGGACAGGTTACTTGCTCTGCTTGGACAGAAAAGAAAGTTGTACAGCCTATGAACACCCAGGTGTGGTGAGTTCCCTTTGTCTGGCTGCCACAAATCTACACAGCCACTCCTGCACTTTCCTTATCAGGAAAGAGTAAGGAAATAAGAAGAGAAGCTTGTGGGTCAAGATAAGGACAGATAGATTGGTCATGGTCACTGATTATTGTCACAAGAAAAGCAGATTCAGCCCAGGAAAGAATAATTTAAATTACTGTTAATTAAAAACTAAAAGACTTTTCTTCCAACCTGCCAGAAGGCATGTTTCTGCAGAGTCTCTTCTCAAGGGGCTGCAGCTCCTGCCAGGAGCATGGTCAAATATGGGCTCTCCCATGGGCTGCAACCTCCTTTAGGGCACATCTCCCTGCTGTGGTGTGATGGTCACACATCTGACCGTGTGGCCACGTGTTCCTGTGTTGTCCTTTGTGGGCTAGAAGGAGCCAACCTGCTTCACGATGGTCTTCTTGAGACTCTTCCCAGGGATCCCCTGGTAGACACTGCCTCCCCATTTTTCTCTGATCTTTCAGCCTGCAAGGCTTTTTTTCACACTTTTTCCTCACTCCTGTCTCCAGTGCTTTTCTGCACATTTTTATACACTTCCTAAACACGTTGCCACTGCCCCGGTTGTGGGCTTAGCTGCACCCAACACTCCCACTGCCTCCTGCTCACAGCTGGGCTAGCCGAAAGCACCCCATCATATGAGACTTCCAGTGTTCTCAGAGGAAACTAAAAATGAAAGTAGGGCTTGAAAAAAATAAAGAAATCTTAGAGAATAGTAATTAAAAGGAGTACTGGACGTTTGTAGAAAGTCCTGAGGAAGAAAACAAGCTGGGAGCCAAAGCTGTCTATGTTATTGCCTTGTGATCTCTCAGTGTTATGACTACTCAGTGGGCCCTGGACGTCTTAGCATGTTCTCTGCTTTGTAAATGGAATAATTCTGCTGAAAAGTCCAACTCAGAGGTGAAAGTAATTTTGTGCCTTTTGGGAGGAATTTCATTTTGGCATTATTCTTGTGGTGGTTTATTTTTGGCTGGTTGGTTTTATAGTTTTTTGGGTAGTTTTTATGTGTGTGTGGTTTTGGTTCTTTTTTTTGTTTTGTTTCTAAATATTTATTGCTAGCAAACTGTTGGTAGAAGTTGCACAAGGTCTTAAGAGTTTTGCTATCAGATCAAAATTTTGTTTCTGAATCTTAAGAATTATGTATTTTTCAATTCCTGTTAAAATTGAAGTTTCAGATTTAGTAAAGATTGAAAAGACTCCATGAAAATAGAAACTACAAATTTAAGTATAAATAAGTTGGTACTTGTGACACTCTTATATATAAACAAATTTATATTTTGGAAAAGCTAAAATGACCCATGTTTGTGAATATTATTTTTGTAGTTTTCATTTTTCTTAGTTATTCAGAGGCAATTTTCCTTATCTCATCAGTTATAAGCAAGAAAAGATTAAAATTATATATTCGTAGGTTGGGAACTGGGTAACTGAAGTGACCAAGAAGGTATTTTTCTCCTACTCTACTGAAGAAGAGAGACAACATGAGAGACAACATTTCTAGGACTGTGAGTCCCTATTGTTGCTCCAATTTGGCAGCTGTCTGATTAGGGGTCATAGTTAAGATTCAATCTCCTATTATAGAAAGGAAGACAAAATGAAAATAGCATTGGTGTTTCAATGAACTTGTCTTCGATAATCAGGGTAGCTGGGAATTTTCTGCAGACCCACCTATTTCCTAACGTCATGCTGTAAAATCAGTCTCTGGTGGGATCTAAGATCTAAAACTTGGTAACAGTTGTCTTGAAACTTCGGTTTGTCATCTCATGTTCTTGTTCTTTAGGCTACAAACTATAGTATTTGGTGGTAGTGTGGTAGCTCATCAACTTTGGGATAAAGTTATTTGTGGCATTTTTAACATAGTTCTGTCTTTACGCTGACAAAATTTTCTTTCATGAATTAAGAGGAGTGCAGACTAACACACATCTGGTAATAGTGTGCTCTGGTTTTTTGCAAGTCTAATGACAAACTTTTAACTGCAGCCCATCAGGGTGTACTGATGTCAATGTAAGTGATAGGTGTGATTTCTTTCCTTCAAAATGTCTGAAATTTAGCTTACTGTAACTTCTTAAAAGAACAATGTTCTTAAAAGAACATTTCACAGAAGAAAATAAAAAGGTTTTGTGTTGTTTGAAACTTGGTACAACTGTGATAGTGAACTATGAACTTTAGTCTGAGCTTTGAATTTATCTTTAGTTGCTTTAATGATTTCAGTATTTTTTGTTTAACTTTTGAATCATAATTAAGTAAAAATTTGATCCATTAATTAATGTAGATTTAATTTATTCTGCTAATGAGAATAGATAAATTTTGGATTTGTAGTGTGGAGTAAAAGTGAATACAAATTAAGAAGAGTGGACAAATTAATGGAATAGAAAAAAATCAGAGAGTTGAAAATGAGAATTTAGATTTTTTCTAAAGAAAAAAAGAACATTACTGTCTGCCAGAAAAAAAAAATTAATTAATATAGCAAAAGACTACTTCTAGAACCTAGACACAGAAATTTTGGCAGTCTGTAGGGTGATCTCCATCTTCCTGTGGGATATATAATTCAATTAGCTTATGTAATGCTCACTAATAAATCATCCTATATACACCCAGCTGGAGAGCTTATAGGAAAATAAGTTGTTTTCTCACAATTCCCCATGGATATCTGCATTTACATTCTGGCAAAGCTACTGTAGTACCTGCAGGAAATGTGAGTGCCCTTGGATATCCTTAAAGAATTAAACCTTCTAAAGTCATGGCAGTGTGAAAATAAATTTAAAATACTGGATTTAGCTAGACTATTTGGGTTGCAACTGCAAAATACAACTCCTTTGGGACACAGGTAAAGACTACATTTCTGTGATCAAGGGCAAATGCATATTTCTTGCACTGTCTATTGCACTAACTAAACTCTCCTGTAATTCTAGAGAAATATTAACTTGCTGCTAATTTGTCTGGTTTGAATTTGATGATTTTTATATTAGCCTTATCAAAGGAAATTGTTATTATGTGAACACATAAACATGTTTCTATTTGCAATATTAGGCATTAATTGATAATGAGAAAACATTTATCAGGAAATACTGATAAGAGGCTTGTGTGCAGTTATATACTTATCTATGTAAGTAATTCTTTATTTTGTCCATAATTGCCTTACTACTGTGTTTCTACCACAGCAGTACGCCCTAATGTAACAAAATAGAAGAAATAATTGTAAGACTGTGGCTCAAAAACATGCTTTAAAAATTTAATCATAATTGGGATTGCATACTTTTGCTTGTAAGACTGCCTATATAAAGCTATATTTGCATATCTGCAAGAATAATGAATAGGAACAAGTATAGCTAGTATGAGTTGTAACCAAAGGACTCTATAATAAAAAAATTGTGCCAAAGTGGAAATTTCTCTTTATCAGATAGTAAAAGAGTTCCATAATTTTTTCTAATCTCCAGATTCAGTCTCTTGCTCTTGTTGTTGAGCTGAATGATTAATTAATGTGTATTCAATGTATTATTATTTCTCTTCTCAGGAATGTGAATCTGCTCCCTGCATTAATGGAGGCTCTTGTCAAGATGCCATCAATGCATTTGTTTGTGTTTGCCTGAGCGGCTACACTGGCAGATTTTGTGAAGTTGATGTTGATGTTTGCAGTGAGTCCACACTGAACTCAGTTCTTTGTTACAATGGAGGTGTATGTGTTGACGGACCTGGAAGAACATTTAATTGCAGGTTAGTATGAACACTAATTGCTTAAGTTAATACACATTGATTTGCTAATATTTCAGGGCAGTACTGATACCATGTGCACTATATGAACTCAAATGGATTTGGTGCTTAATCTTATGGTCAAAAATATTGTTATCTTAAACCATTCACTGGTTAACATATGTGGAAATATCTAACATAAAGTGACCCTAAAATACTTTAAATGATTGCGTTACTGTTATGTATGTACTCATGTGTTTCATACTCAAAGGGAAAATGAACTTGCAATCAAATTTAGATGACAGGTAATTTACATATTATGTGTGCACAGACACATATCCAAAACAACATTTTAGGATCCATCATCATCATTCTCCAGCTGTTAGACTTCTGCCTAAATTCATGCAATTTTATATCTTACATACTTTTAATATGGGTTTAAAATTAGGCTAATTTATAAACTGTTTACATTATTATGTCATATCTTGATATCCAAGTCCCTTTTCAATTGCTACATTTGTAGAAATATTAAATACGGAGAACTTATTTCATAAACATTCTTAAGAGAGAAACATAAATATCTTCTCCTATCAAATCACATGTTCAAGGTCCCTCTGGGTACCATACTCCAGTGAATCAGCTGCAGCACTCAGCTTGGTGGCATATGGAAACTGGCTGAACATGCCCTTAATCCCATTATCTATGTAATTGGTTAAGATATTAAATAGTGTTTATCTCATGATAACTCAAAAAATATTATGGTTTAGCTTAGAGCTTTCAATATATGCTAAAGTAGATCACACTCTCTTGATTCTGCAGTGGGTTACTATCTGCACAAAGACTTCTGTTGCGACTCAGATGTCTCATAACCTGTTTAGCTCATTATTATTTGACGGCCAATTTGAAAATTCAATCCTGTGCATTCTCCTGTTTCTTTTCCCAGCTCTTGTTCACTCCAGACTCCTTTTTTCAAGCTTAAGTACTGCAGCACCCTTTCATCTTTCACAGATGAATCCTCTGAATTAAATTAAATTGGCTATATTTTTCCCCTCTTCTGCTTGAGATTTTACACCAAACATTTTAAGGATATTTACCTTGCACATACTTTTGAGACTAGCACTGACCATCAGGAGGACTTCATGGAACCAGATTCGGGGAACCTGAAAGGAATTATAATCCGAATTTTTAGTGTTGCCAAGATTACAAAGGTTTTCATGAGTGTTATAACACTACAGTAAGGTAGGTTGATGTAAGATACAATTGTGATCCTGAAAAAAGAAGTGACATATTTGATATAAGTCTCTTCTGATGGGGTCCCGGGAAAGGACTTTTTCAGCTGATTTCCTCTCATATATTGATATGCTTTAGAAAATAGACATAATTCCCTTTCTTATCATTCAGCAGGTGCTACAGTTCCAAATAATGTCTACAAATAGAAGTAAGAAACATAAAAAGATCATAAAGTCAGATTTGCTACTGTGCTGTGAATCTTACAATGTGAACCTGACTCCTTTTGTACCCTTCCATTCACATGTTTTAAGCAGTCTGAACATTGCTCATGTACAAACTGAAGGATAGGAGTTATATGGAGGATAGAAAAGTGGAATTCAGAAAAAATAAAGGAAGGGAGAAATATTTCCTACTCTAGCAAAACAACACAAACATTCAAATAAATAATAAGTCTTAATGCCTGTTACACACTGTGGAATGGGCAGCAAAAGGACTTTAATCCAGTATTGCTTAGAGTCTTCTTGTTGGGAAGACTCGGGATGTCTTGGGATGTTTCAATTTTGTGGCTGGTAGATCAAAAAATAGGAAGTAGTGAAAATGGTCCAGTAATGGGCAAGTGTCAGGCTGTCTTAATTGTGAGCACCACTGCCAGTTTTATCTATGATGTATGTGATATTTTACTCAGTAATACAATGAACACTTCAACTTTCCTTGAATTACGTGTGAATAAATTACATGAACAACCCTACAGGCTTGTGAAATTAATATGAAAAATACCCTTTGAGATAGTCTTTGAATTGTGTGTTATCTGAAATATCTCTCCATCTTCAAACCCTTGGTTTAAAAATAAAACAACTCATTGGAAATGAGAGGGATGCTGGGAGTTGTAATTCAGTTCTATCCTGGGCAGACTGCCACTGAATCAGTGCTTCAGGAAACAGATTACCATCTGAAAAGATGCCCACCTACCTTCCTTTGCATTTCAGTCTTCTCAGTTAAAGGTGCTGGCTGCCACAACAATAAACACTGCATGAATCAGCAAATTAATAATAAAGATAACATTGGGCTCAGGGGGCCTTTCAGAAGACAATTTAATCCAATCAACATATGATTGATATAATGAATATGTAATAGGAATTCCAAAGCTTTTTCATGGAATGCTCCAAGTATTCTGGGGAATAGAAACTGTTTACATCTCCACTTTTACATCTTTTTGTCCCAGACCATTCAGTTTGTTTAGCTTGGGATTTCAAAATATAGGCATAATAATGAGAAAAAATATTCTTCCTTCCCCTCTAATTTTTGCATTGACCTTTTTCAAATGTTCATTTCCAGTACTTCCTGCTGATTAGGTTCAGAATTCATAGAGTCTTGGAAGGATTACCTGTGTAGTGCTTTCAGCCTGATCAGGTGAAAAAAATGTCAACAGTCCTATGACAGGTCTTGCCTTAGATTATATTCTTGAATATTATAGCTTCATTGGACTTTTCCAGCACTATATGTGGTTTGTAAATGGTGGTAGAACATATATGGTTTGCATAATTTAATGTATTGCTGTTTGTGGGTCTGAGAGATGCGTAGCACCACAAGTAAGTTTAACCGTATCTTTTGATTCACAAAGGGGGACTGGTGCTTTTTAAAACCTTTTTTTTTTATTGTATTTGACTACATAATTTTTTTCAGAACTGAAGCTTTTTTGGCAGCATCTTTACAAGATTATCTTATACTCAAGACAGGTAAGTGTGAATAGTTGAACAGAATTACTGATCAAAAAAATGCAAATTCTTTTCTTCCATCAGCTCATGAGATCTTAGGAAAAAACTTTAAAATAGGAATGTTATTCTACATTTCCTCCAAATAAAATGCAATTATTTTTAAACGTTCATTATGATATCTACCTACCTATTTGTTGCCTTCATGGCAGGCAACGGCGACCTGGTTGCAAGGCGACAGCACGGCAGCCCGGCCTGTCCGGGCTAATCGGACTAACGACACACGCTGACACCAATGTGGTGGACGGTCGAAAGCGTTTATTATCTTATCTCATGGGTTTAAATAGTCTTGGGGGACTTTGCTACGTCAGAGGGGGGTTGTAGGGTCTCTAGGTTAGTCGGGAGTGGAAAACTACTGGGTTAGGTGTGGTTACATGCTCTGGGGGTGATAGATAATGTGAAGCAGGGAGAAGGGGGGAGGGTCTTTCTTTCCATCACATCCCGAGATCTTCCGTTCGCCTGTCCCTATCTACCACACCTATTCTTCTATTTTACTGATAAGGAAGCTGGGTTTAGATTTTAGAGCACCTTGTTTCAAGTACCCATGTGCTTTAATTTTCTTGATCTGTTTGAGTAAGGAGCAGCAGTCCTCATAATTAGCTATGACCTCTACAGGGATCTAGGAAAGAAATTAAAATAATTCAAGCATGGCGAGGTCGTGTCAACAAAAAACTGGAGTCTGGAAGATGTATTATTCTGTGGCTGTGGTATGCAGACATCATACAAGATAAGAAATGGTAATGTAGGACGGTTTGTCTTAGAGCTTGTATAAGATAAACAATATACTACTGGTATGAAGCTAACAGTTGTGGGGGGACCTTAGTGTCAGCATCGGTGCTTGGCACCAGTCGACTGTGGATGGGAACTGACTGTCACCATCACTTTATCA
Organism: Taeniopygia guttata; assembly: GCF_048771995.1. Taxonomy (NCBI): domain Eukaryota; kingdom Metazoa; phylum Chordata; class Aves; order Passeriformes; family Estrildidae; genus Taeniopygia; species Taeniopygia guttata. The sequence continues at coordinate 28,291,143 of NC_133027.1, read as the reverse complement.
TTCTACTGCAAAACTTCCATACCTTCTCTCTGTGAGGTCCCATGGGCAGCTTCTCACAACACCGACTCCTTTTCTCTTCCTTCAACACAACCACCTAACCCTAACTATTCATAGCACACCTACCCAACCCTTACTCCTCACAGCAGCACAACCAGACAACTCCAACTTCCCTCTCAACCACCTAACCCACTGCTTTATAACACCAATCCTTACTGGACACAGCTGTGACCTATTAAAGGCAAGGCTGTTCCTACTCTTTGGTAATTAGTACAGCTGCAACTCCTCAGGGGCGAGGTTGCTTTCAACACTATCTCTCTTGTCTCACAATCCATCCTCTCACACCTTAGAAGTGCAGTCTTGTAGGGCAACCTAGGCAACTGTATCAAAGAAATTATTTTTCGGAATCAAACTTGTTTAGGATTTGTTAAGCATTTTTAAGCAGAAATGTGATTTATCAGTACTGCACATTCAGTCTTTTACCCCAAAGGAAATAGAGCTATTCTTTGGAGTTGTTCATATCTACTGTACCTCCAGGCAATATACAAAAAGTTCTCCTGTATTTCAAAAGGCTTAACATGGGGAACATTTACAGAGCTGTGTGCCCTCATCAACTCAAAATGTTATTTAATAGTAAAGTATTTGTTTTGAGTCTTACTCAGGTCTTGTATGCTGGATAACAGAAAAAAGCCTGCTTCTGCTGGAAGATTGCTAATTGAAAATTTTAATTTTATTTACATAAAGACAGCTTGCAAGGTCTGAACAAAGTTGCAGAATATGCATTACATAGAGTTATGCATCTAAGTTCCTCAGTACACTGAAATAAATGTAAGAAGCAAGTAATTTTTTAATATGGAAGAAGCAGCATCACTGGACCATTAGAATCTCTTAAAACTGGCAAGTCATAACACAATACGTTCTCACATTTATATGAGCTATGAATATATATGCAGTACACTGTTTCGTCTATGAGAACAGATGTCACTCCATTTATATGTAGATAACAAGATGGATTTAGATGATTTCATAATTGACTACCTAGTACTTAGTGAAGCATTAATATTTTAGTGTTTGCATTGTGTGTATGTGCATTAGGTTGCATGAAAACAAAAGAAAGTGTGTATGGATTCAATCGAAGAACCATATAACCCTATTTCCAGCAGTGGCCATAAGGGGATACTGGAAAAAAAAAGAAAGGTGCACATTATTTGTCCTCCAGTACTTTCTTATGTTCTCTCAAATGGGAGTTTTCCTGAGCCTATTTTTATTTGTTCAGTAAAAGTCAATGAGTGTCTACTTGCACCATCTTCCCTTGAACATATATAAACTTTTCCTCTGAGGAGAGGGCTTTGTCTAGGCAATCTCCACAGATCCCTGCCCATATCAGCTGTTCTGTGCCAAGATGGTACAGCAAACTGACCCACAGGTCTCATCTGTTGCATGGAAAAATATCTCCCTTTTTAAAAATTTTAACTGCTGCCAGCTTTATTCTATCTTTAGTGTGGAAAAGGAGAATTAAAAGATGATTCCAAGCCAAGCTTTCCTTGTCTTTGTGGGCCACTTCCACATTGCTCTATACCTCTTCCTTTCTAGGGTAAAGGTTTCTTGTTTTCCCAGTCCTTCCTCCTTCAGAAGCCATCACAAACTTTTAGTCATCCTTGTTGCCCTTTTCCAAGTCTTTTTAATCACTTTTTTCCTTTAATAACACAACAGGACAAGAAGTACACAGAGTATCCAGGCTGTGGGCGACTCTGTAATTTATACAATGGCATGGGTTTTTTTCTCCTTCTCTTTTCCTCCCATAACAAAAGCAACTAACTTTTCATTGATGCTGTGAGGAAAGGGAACACAGGTGTTTCAGTATTATTAGCTGGCTGATCACTAAGATGCAGTTTCCATGGAGAATAGTTAGACAAAGTTAGCATGCTATGTGTGTCTATACTACTGTATGTATCATTATTTTATATCAATCAATCAATCAATCAATCTATCTATCTATCTATCTATATATATATATATAAATGCATATAAATATGTGTATACATGATTTTTCATTACATTACACTTTCTTATTTAATCAAAATCTTATTCTTACCATCAGATAAATAAGAATATGAAATTACGTTAATCATAATTTCTAGTTATTTATCCATGTTATAATGACAAATGCTGCTGTCTTCATGTGAAAAATACTAACTGTAACACTATCAAATGAAATAGCGTAATAAAAATACATATCATGTCCTATATTTTTCTTACTTACATGACAAGTATATAAGGGAAAAAAGAACAAATGCATCATAGTCCTTATTTTATAGTTGCTAATATAAAAAAATACTTTAATAAACTGCATTTAATAGCTATTAACATGCCCATATACTTTGAACTATAAACTTTGATTATAGTTCTGTAACTGTAATCAAAAGAAGGTTAATAGGTAGTTAAAAAAAAAGTAATTCTCTAAATGAATTATTTTTCAGAATTATTTTAGAAATATTTTTGAGAACGTTTAATTTATATGTTGCTCTTTTTTTATTCTGTTGCATGAAGGGTAAAGTAATCTACCATAGTCATAAGGAGGCAACAGGTCTGTTTTAGAGGGGTTGTGCCTGTATTAGCAAATTAACCAGAAGGTCAAGATCACAGGATTTGGAATAAGTATGCAAACCTGACAAATAATGTATGTGAAGGTGCTTCATGTGTACAATATGCCTGACAGAATACCTGTCTCCTGAGGCTTCTGGGCAAAGGTAGAGGAAAATTGTCATTCTGTAACTCAAGTGGATTACATGTTTTGATATTCAAATTTATCAAACAATTTTAATTACCCACTGTGATATTTAGCTAATTAAATAAGAAAAGGGAAATATAGAAATTTGAAAATTACTAGAAGCTGTAAAAGTAGAGCATGAAGAAAGGCAAGACATTAAGACACATATCCCAAACATGACTATATATTTTTTTTAATAAATGCATGCTCTATATTTTTTCAGCCTTTTCTAGTGGTATTTTCTTTTTTTTTTCTCAGCCTTTACTAGTGATATTTACAATGGCAACAACAACTAACTTCATCTAGTTAAAATTACCCACTCTCCTTATCATTTTATTGTTCTAAAATTCAACAGTAAAGTACAATCTGCTAGAGAATTAGCATTGTCTACAAAAATGCAGACAGCAGTGTCTGGAAATGAGGCACTAAAATCTAATAGGAATAAAAACACACCCAAAAGCAAAACACAAATCTAATACAAATCACCCATCTGCCCAGTCCCAGAATAAAACCGTTTTAAATCTTCCATCTGAATAGCTATTGCCAATTGTTATATTCTATTTTTTAAGCAAACCTTTAAAAAATTCATTGCCTTAAAAGACACAGGATGCCTCTACCCTATGTATATATTGGTTTGGGGCTTTGGCTTTGTTTTTATAGCTAAGTTGTTTTGTGATTTTATGATACAGAAACCAAATAAAAATAGCTAGTGGGAATCACATTCACATCCTCATTATACAAGGGACTGAGCAGGTGGGAATGTACCTGTAACAGAACATTTATTTTTTTTCTAGTTATACACGGAGAATATTTAATTCAAACTTACCCAAAACATGAATGCCTAAGTAAAATCCAAGACGTAGATAAATATTTAAAATTTCACAGTACTTTATGATATAATATGCTGCTTATTTATTCAACATTACATGTGAAATGCTAAAGCATGTTATAAGCGGTTTAAAGACATGTCGTTATTGATATTTTTGCTGTTAATCTTCAAATCTTTGTGATATTTGTAGCATTCTCTTTTTTCTTTCTAAAATGTATATTCTATGCACATGTACAAAAATGACAAATACACTGCTAAGAGTATTTTATAGTGACTATTTACAAAAGCAGCAACAAACCTATCAGAATTTACATCACTTAAAAATAAGATTACTGTACTTGGTTACATTATATTAACAAGTCATAAAATGTGACAGCTGACAATGTTTAATATGTTATTTAAAATCCCTTATTTACTGTTTTGCAGAATTCAAATTTACTGGCATTTTGGAAACATAAGAAATTTCATACCTTGTACTTGTGTGACAGCTATCAAATTGAGAAAAAAAAAAGGCTGTGCTTCATATGAGGTCTGCTAACTCAGACTACAAGACAACAGTTTACTGTAGAATCCTTGAGGGTATTTTTTAATAATTAGATGGATATGTTCACTTTTTACAATAAAAAGTTTTACATGAACTATCAAAAAGCAATGAAAAATGTTACTCCTTATTTTAAGACCAAGATAGATGTAGTACCATTTCAACTTGTCTGTATAAAAAAGGCTTATTCTAAACTTGTCCATTTACCTTGTTAGCACAAAAAATTTTTAAGCCTGTCTATTCCAGGTCATTAAGTAAAACAACAGAATTTCTTCAGGTTTTATTTGATGGATTGAATGATTGATTTATTTTACTTTTTAAAGTGCATTTATTGAAGAAGTGGCAAGGTAGCTTATGCCTATTTAATTTAACTGTAGAGTGCATTTAACAAGGTGAGTAAATGAAGTAGGTTTGAAAGAATTTAGAGCATATATTAAGTTTTTTTTTTAGAAAGCAAGCTCCCATTGTCCTTCAGATGTATAGATTTTTGCTTTGTAGATATGGGCAAGGGCATAGATAAGAGAAAGAGGAAGGGAAAAAAGAGGGTATTATCCAGGTAAATTGGTAATTTTAAAGCCCATAATAATAATAAATAAAATGTCTTTTCCATCTAAGTTCAGCACTTAAAATGGAAATTTCAGAATTAGTCTCCAGGGCAGCCATACAACTTTTAACAAGCACATGTATTTGCCAGTATGCATGTATATGATTGTTGCTAACTTGGAATTTTACTCTATAAATAAATATAAATAAGTGCATCTGACTGAGTAGGAATACGAGAATGATCCTTTTTTGCCATAATATCCTTTAGTAATTACAAATGCTATTTATATTTACTCAAATTTAAATATATATATATATATATATATATAAATATATATATATATATAAGGCATTGTGTTCTATGCCTGAATGTGACACACAATGTAATTCTATTTTAATTCTTTTAAGTGTCATAAACAGTGTATATTAATGTAACTGGAATTACATATTCTTTATTTTATGGGTTTACCTGAAATGCTTTGCTATTTCCTGATTATTTCATGCTGGAAAATCTCAATTTCAGTTCTGTAGGACACAGCTAAACACCAGTGTTCACCCAGTTTCTATTCATCTGCCCTGGTGAATTTGGTGCTTTTCCTGGGAGCTCAGCCCAGGGGAATAATCATTTCCTTTCAGAAGATAATGTAGTACATAGTACTAGGTAATACAGATTTTTTTTTCTCCATCTGAGTACACCTGAATTACTTCATGCTGAAGTAACCATAAGTTAGGAAGCACTAATGATAGAAACAAGATTAATAACTCTTGTAAAATAATCTTCTTCAGGGTTTGAGCACTGAAGTAAAAGTTTATTTTGATTGTTGATATAATTTTCTTTAACTTTCTGTCTGATATTGAAACATAGTTCTCTGTACTCATTAACGTGTTAGAGAACTACGGGAGAGAAAATGGAACATAGGAACTGCCATTTTAGTGTCAGACCTCAGCCTCATTTTGTTCTCTATCTGATCTTCTACTGATTTCAGAGGAATGCCTGAGGAATTCAGTAGAAAAAATATTTTTCTCCACAACTCATCTACCACCACAGATAAGTCTCACTTTAACTGGTTGGGGGCAGTGATTTCCCTGAAGCATAAGTTCAATACCCTTCATAAAGGTTATTTTAAAACATTCTTGCATTAAATCTGAACATTTCTGTATCCATTAAATTTCAAAACCTTTCTAAGATTTCCCTCACAAGTCTACCATTAACAATTGTTCATCTGTTCATCTCTAATAGTGTAGTGTAGGTCATGAATATTGCTTTATATGTGTCCTTGTTTTGATTTCTTCCAGAACTCAGTTTATCCAAAGTGAGTATAAGTCATTCTGGATAGGTGTCCCTGAAACACTGTTTACTGAATGATTGCACATGCTCTTTTTCTCTGCAAGCATTGCTGAATATGTTCTTCAGATACTAGGTACTTTGGTTCGTACTAAGTATTCCTATTATTTTTCTCATTTTCTCATCAACGATCTACTTGTGATGGCTTTACAGTAAGAAATGTATTTGCTCTTTTCTCTCAAATAATAAATAAAGAGAACAGAAAGACTTCAAGGAACAAACTCGGTCATCTTTGCTTTCCAAGTAAATGTAGAGGACCTACAGTAAGTAATTGCAAAGCTATAAAAGTAAGAAGCATAAAACATAATTCTTTACTGCCAGTGGTCTGTTGGAATGATTTTTTTTTTATTCTAAATATCAAACTGATTTGGAAAGGGTAATAAATACTAAGAATAATAACATGCAGAGGGCTGAAAAAGAGTGAAGAGACTGCAGTCATCAGCAATTCTTTGACTATGTTTGATTATTTTCTTCATCAACAAACAGTTAACTCCTATTTTAATTTCTCCCGTCTATTTAGTAATGCTTGACCCAAGGTTTAGAAAACGTTAAAGGTGCAAGTGAAAGGTGAAAGCCAATTTTCTATCCCACTCTTACTTGCAAGTTGGTAAAAACATATGTTCTGTATTGTTTTGTAAATCTTTTAACAGTTTTAAATACCTCCAGCTAGCTAGATTAAGAAATTAAGATGGCACTCTAGGCACTACATTGGCAATGCGAGCATTGAAGTTAGCATAGAATGGTAAACTTTTAAAAAAACTGTATGCTACAAACCTTGTGCAATGCCTTAGTTGTATTATTGTAATACATTCTCTGGAGAGGTTGCAGTCACTGGGGAAAAAAATGAGAAATATCTGTTTTTCACTCTAAGTCTTGCCACCTTTGGCAAACAAAAACAGTTTGAACTGAGAAATTAAATTTATAGCTTACTGTTGAATAATTCCAACAATCTACAGGCTTGTTTCCTGAAATTCTCTTCAATGGGAAGGCTACCAGACATGGTACATTACTGTTGAGAATTTTTCTGGTGCAATATGATTGAATGACAAAATAGAAATCAGATAGTGGGGAAAATCAGACAGTGGAAGAAATTCCATGAATGACAATATTGGTGACAAATATTGTTTTGAAGAAATGCAAATTTTCATTTTTTATTTAAAATATTAATTAAATGGATAAACCATCTCATACTGTGCATGTGCTGAAAGACATGCCAGGGATAAAGACCACATTGGATCAACAGAGAGCTGTGGCTGGAAATCAGGAAAAGAAAAAGGAGTGTTTGTGACCTTTTGTGACCTTTAGAAGTAGGGACAGGCAACTCAGGAAGACTTACAAAGATGTCTACCTGGTCTAGTTTAAGTGTCCCTGTCCATAGCAGAGCATTTGGAACTAAATGATTTTAAAGGTCCCCTTCCAAATCATTCTATGATTTTCTATGCCATGAGGTTATACAGGTAGAAAATTGGAAGCACCAAAGCTCAAATTAAACTTAATCTTCCTAGTGGCATAAAAAAATATTTCTATAAATACATTAGCAACAAACGGAAGGATAAGGAGAATCTTCGTACATTATGGAATGTGAGGGGGGAAACAGTGGAAACCGAGGCACACAAAGCTGAGGTACTTGATGCCTTCTTTGCTTTAGTCTTTAACAGTAACTACAGTTGCTACAAGAATCAATAGCCTGGAGATGCTGGTTGATGGCCGGCTGAACACGAGCCAGCAGTGTGCCCAAGTGACTCAGAAGGCCAGTGGCATCCTGACTTGTATCAGAAGCAGCATGGCCAGCAGGATTAGGGAAGGGGCCACTGCCTCTGGTGAGGTTGCACCTTGAATTCTGTGCTCAGTTTTAGGCACCGATGATAAAAAGGACAGTGAAGTGCTGGAGCATGTCCAAAGAAGCTGGAAAAAGGGTCTAGACAGTAAGTCCAGTGAGGAGCAGCTGAGTTCATAATTGTTAAATGCCCCTGATTAACTTTCTGTCCTTTAAATATTTGGAAATGGGTTCCAAGAAGCCTTGCCCATGACCTTTCCAGGGACAAAGATAAAGATAATTGGCCTATAGTGTGCAGTCTTCCATTCCACTTTTTCTTTTTGAAGGTAAACATAGTATTAATCTTCTTCCAGCTAATAAATCACCCAAGGCCACTGACACCTTTAATTTCTATGTTGTTATAAGTATTAAAACAGCCATTATATTTTCTTCACAAATTATCTTTGTTTTTCTTAACTTACTGTGGGTGGCTGACCACTGATATAAGCACAATAAAGAAGTACCTATTTTCATTCCTGATTCCTTCATTTACACTGAAGCAGTTAGGAAACTTCAGGTACACACTTTTTAAAAATTGACAATCTATATAAAACATGGTGACAATAACCCTTACACACCAGCTTATAAATTGTTCTCTTATAGTAACTGCACAATTCATCTACCTTTGTCTTATTGGTTAGTGACTAGCAAATGAAGGCAATCCAGATGATCATCATAGCATGCCTCTTAATGGAAAAGTGTATTACATCAGTTACTATTTTCCTTGGATTCATGCATAATACTGCCTATAAGATCCCATAAAAGAATCTATTGTGTTCTTCTGAAGTCTGGCAGACACTGTTTATTTTGCTAGTTTTTGAGTGGTTTTGTTTTCATTTGTAATTTTGTTTTTGCTGTTCGCTTTTTTTGATTTTGTTTGCTTGTTTGTTTGATTTTTCTCTGACACTTATTTCATGAAATATTATATAGATGTGTCTGGAAAGAGGCTGCTCCAAGGTCTGTCTTCCAGAAACATTTGTTTAGTCTTACTGTCCTTTTCCATCTTCTGAGTTTTCTCTAAGTTGCCTCCAACAGCTACTATGCTTAACACTGCAGAGGTCATAGAACCTAGAAATGGTTTATTTCCCACACTATAAACCCAGCTGGAACATCTCTAAATATTTGAATAGATGCTCTAATTGGATAGAATGGCAAAATCAGTAACATGAGCTTTGTCTTATAGTTCAGTCACAAGCATAGATATACCTACAATGAATTGCTATCAGTAGAAGAGATTAAATAATAGCATCATACCACCTTAGTCGATTGTCACTGTTGTAATTGTTATACAATCAAACTGGGCCAAATGGAGCAGTCTGTGTAACACTTTAGTGGCCTTTAATTTGCATTGTCTTCCCTGAGTTTATTATTTAGAGCTGTAGAGCTGTGTGAATAGAATACAATATACCAAACATTTGTAGTTAAATTACCATTTACTGCTGCTAACTCTCTTTTTCCTCTTTGGTTGATGTACAGTACAGAAACAAAAGACCTAAAAGTAAAAATCAATGCTTCCTAATTTTGAGAGCTTTCTGGGTACTAATTTGAGTATGTCACTGGCTGATACTGAACAATCAACACCTTTGGGGATAGGATCTAAATAACTTCCCAGATTGCGTTTTCAGTAATGAAGCTCCTGTTGAAGATAAAAATACACTGTTAAATCTGTTGTTGAGTATTATGCTGACAGTTCATTTGGTTTTGTTTCAAATCTGTGGATAGCTTTTGAAAAGCAATAACAGAATTTGCAGTAATTATGCTATTTTTCCCTTTGTTTTGAGGGAATGCTGAATGTTTCTACCTGAAAAAAAAAAAAAAATCAGTTAATGACAGAGGCAGACTTTGCAATTGCCTCATTGTGGCAAGTGTGCAAACTTAGAATCTGAAGTAAAAGGAAGGCAAGCCCAGACCACTAATAAGTGTGTGAAGGATGCTACCAGTATGAATCTTTTCAGAGAGCTGAAGCAGCATGTGTGGCACATATTGCTGAGATTATTCAGAAATTGAGAGCAAAGATGAATGCATGACCTGCTTTCAAATGAGAATGAATGCAGCTCCTGGTAGCTCAGCATGATGTTTTCTTTAGATTCAGTACCAGCTGCTTCAAAACAATAAAGAAAATCCTCTCCAAGCTATATCCATCCTTCAAATAGGAGACCAACAATAGCTGGCAGGGAGTGGAGGAATTCTGCATTGGCTTTTGCTATATTATTTCAGACATCCCCTTTTCTCATGATTCCTACAGTAAAATCCCATTATGAAAACTGACATCGGCAAGACTACATATATATTTATACTCATATACATGCACATTTATGTACACTACTTTGTTACAAAAATAGTGTTTATCTGGAGAAATAAATGAATAATCCACATTTCCAGTACTTAATACTGTATAAGCAGAGTTTAAGATATATGTTTAAATTATTATATTAAACCTTATCACTGGAAATAAAAAAAATTAATGTGCCTTTGCATGGAAAAAAAAATGTTGTTTCTGAAGCAAATTATGTCTAATGACTTCTGTACATTGCTATAAATGTGTGGGCAGAAGACTTGATACACAAGAAATCTACATGCTGTTCAGAAAATATATATAGTCTTCAATTCAGAGCTACTGAATTATATTTTTGAAAATGTAGGCATTGAAAATGCTACATTAAAATATAACAGCATAAACTGAAGGTAGTGCAGATGTTAATGGTTTTTCAATGTCACTATTTACTGTCACTATTTATTTTATGTATAATAAGTTTGAAATAATGTGACATGGTGATTCTTCCCCTCTATTCCACTCTCGTGAGACCTGAGATGGAGTGCTGCATCCATCTCTGGGGTCCCCAGCACAGGAGGGACATCAGCCTGTTGGATTGAGTCCAGAGGAGCCCACCAAGTAGATCAGAGGGATGAAGAACCTCTCCTCTCAGGAAAGCCTTAGAGAGCTGGGATTGTTCAGTCTGGAAAAGAGAAGGCTTTGGGGCAACCTAATTGTGGCCTTCCAGTACCTGAAGGGAGCCTACAAGAAAGCTGGAGAGGGACTTTTTATAACATGTAGTGACAGAACAAGGGGAAATGGATTTAAACTGAAAAGAGGATAAATTTAAATTAGATATTAGGGAAAAATCTTTACTGTGAGACATGAGACACTGAAACAGCTTGCCTGGAGACATTGTGGATGCCTCATCCTCAGAAATGTTTAAAGCCAGGCTGGATGGAGCTCTGAGCAATCTGGTCTAATGAAAGGTGTCCCTGTCAGCGGCAGGGGATTGCAAATCTTTGAGGTCCCTTCCAACACAAGCCATTCTCTAATTCTATGATTCTATGATAGATGTGGCATGAAAGAGGATGTTAAGTATTTGACACATTAACATTATCATTTAACATTACCACAATGTACATGACACACATTCAATATTTCATTTTTAAAATAATAGTAAAGTTTGTAAGTTTTTGATATGATTTTCATTCATCTTTTTTTTTTTTTTCCCGGTTTGAATTGATGTTTCCCCCAAGCAAAGTAGATCCTTGTGTTTCTTTCAGAAGTTCCTGCTGGTTTGACTTTGTATCCTTCACACAATATACTGCATAGACAAAGAAAAAAAGCACCAATCAAGAGGCCAAAGCCTCTTCAATAGACTTCTTGAGGGCTTGCAAGCACTGATTGATCTTATTATTGTAAAAGGTATCAAAGACTGAATTTCAGCCAAGATAAGCATTACTGAATATTGGGTACTTCTCCGAAATCATTTAGTATCTCCATTACTAGATCTATTCTGTACTCAATTTTTCTCATGCATAGGGTTATAATTTACTATTTATACATCTCATTAACTTAAGATTCTTTACACACTGAATTTTCTAGAGGCAAATCTTTGAAGTTATTAAGCATAGGACATACTCTGAAACTTGCACTTGTTCAGAAACAATATGAACTGAAAGTGAAAGCACAGCAATTAATAAAACTATGGGAAGTACAATATAGCACTCTGTTTAAAATGTCGCAGTATCAGTCTTTTGCGACTTAGGTGATACACACAGACTTGCAAAACCAAAGCTTGCACTTAATCCAAACTTGTAAAAATAGTAAGAAATACTACAGGAAATACATCTCACAGCCATGGTCTGAGTTTAGAAGCTAGTACAAAAAAGGAAAAATATATTGGGATGGTGCTAGTGTGCCCCCATAAATAATTACCATTCAGATCCATTTTTTTTTCTGCTCACACAGGGAAGCATCCTGAGTCCTGTAGTGAACAAATCCTTTTTTAGGTGTGGCCTGCATCCTTTCACCTCCCTGACTCAGGAGTAGTAATTTATATACTGTCAAAGCTTCCACCCCATCCTGCCTATCTCCTCCTCACTTATTACTGTGGGAGTTAGAATGGAAGTCAGGGTGTGAATCACAGAGTGGGTCAGGTTGGAAGGGGTCACACAGGATCATCTGGCCCAGCCTTACTGCTCAAGCAGTGTCATCCTAGAGCACATGGCACAGCATTGTGCCCAGATGCTTCTTGAGTATCTCCAGTGAGAGAGACTTCACAGCCTCTCTGGGTAATTTGTTCCAGTGTGCAGTCACCACACAATAAAAGAGCTCATCCTAATTTTCCTGTGGAGCTGCCTATGTGCAGGACCCTGCATGTGCCTCTGTTGAGTTTCAGACAGTTGTCTGTCCATCTCTCCAGCTTGTCAAGGTCCTTCTGAAGGTCTGCACAACCCTCTGGGGTTTCAACCACTCCTCCCAGCTTTGTGTTATTAGTGAACTTGCTGAGGAGACCTTTGCTTATTCATCCAAGTCATTGATGAATAAATTAAACAATACTGGACCCAGCACTGAGCTGTGGGGGACAAATTGTTCTTTCCAGAAGAGCCTGAGTACACAGATATTTAGGGAGGAGAGGAAGAGAGTTACATCCAACCTCATAGACATCTGCAAGAAAACATACTTTCATTTCGAAATTTTAAGCAAAGTTTACAAGAAGCAAACATAAACTTCATAAAGAAATTTTATCAGTTTAGCATCCTTTGCAATAATACATAAAATCATAAAAAAAAAAAAGTGTGTTGAAAGAAATCTTAAAGATCATCTTATTCCAACTCCCCTAACTCCACTGTGGGAAATAATGTCTCCCACTAGACCAGATTTCTCAGGGCCCTATCTAATCTAGCCTTGAACTCCTCCAGGAATGAGGCATCCACAACTCTTCTGGGTAACTTGTTCCAGATCTCACTATTGTCTGAGTAAAGCATTTCTTCCTAACAAGTAAACTAAACCTCTGCCCTATCACTATCTACCCGGGTAAAAAAAAATCCTCTCATTTTTTTTTTTTATAAAGAAAAAAAATGTTTAAAAGTTTACTGATGTTAAAATCACCTCTTTAAATCTTTGGTTTGGATACAGAGCAGCTGGCATTTTGCTCTTTAGAATATCAGCTATCTACCATTCTGTACAGATAATCTGGAAGAGAGTCCTCTGTAAACATGGTCATATACATACATGATAAAGTTACCAAGGAAACCAACATCTCCATTTAAACAGACCAATTTTGTTATTAGAGGTTATTCTGACTTTAATAACATTTATTTGAAGTAGGCTTCAATGTTAAGCAAAAACAAAACTTCTGCCTTTTCTTGTCTTACAAAATCCCAATGTATTTTGGCTGAAAAGACTGTGAGAAGTTTTAGGATAATCATACCAATAAAGCCCTCTGCTGGAGAGATACGTGCTTGCCAAAGAAACTCTTTTTTCACCAGACTTAGTGCCTTCTTGAATGACACAGATTTCTTTGTCTCCCTAGTTTTGTTGGTTGGAAATGTGATTTTTTTCCCCTCACTTTCGTTCAATCTATGCTAGCAAAATGTTTGGAGTTCAGCCTCAACCATTTTGTCTTTCTCCTCAGGAAGAAAGTTGGCCATCTGACAAAATGATAACTGAGCAAGAACATTTTTAAGAGCTAAGCTCACAGTGCTGCCAAAGCAACACCTGCAGTAGCAGCATATGTTGCACTGGGAGTACTTGGGAGTTGCCTGAGCAGTTTTACTTGCTGAGGGGAGGAGACACCTGGCTCAAACTGTCTGCAGCCTGCAGAGCTGGCAAAGGCCTATTTAATTTATTTTTTAGGATATTGTATCACTTCTCCTAAAAAGATATGTTTCACCTACCATTTTGAAAGGTATTACAGTTTATTTTATACAATTATAGCATTATCCATGGAAAGAAATTCATAGGCATGGTAGACACGTGAATAACACTCTAAAGTACAAATTCTGTCATTATGTTAGACATGTGGCTGGCAGGATTTCAACAGATGGAATTAAATGATTAGCATAACGAAATAGTGGTTTTTAACTACACAAGGTGGTATAAAGAACAAGTCCTGCTGTGTTATTAGTCTTTGATGTTTATTCATTCACATTTAAGTAGTTCCCTTCTGTGTGAAGTAGCCATCAGTACAGTAAGAATATTCCTGCTAGAATATGCCTTGTTACTGCCACCATGGCATTTTCTGTGACATGGATCATCACTGGCAATGCTATAAAACTATTTTTTTCAAGAAATGGAAGCAGCAAAAGAAGCATTCAAATATTGAAGTATTTCTGAAATTCTAACACTGATGATTTCCACATTTTCTCCAAAGTGTATGGTCAATTTTATTAAAAATTCGTGCAAAATCATTTGTACTATGTAGGTTCATACGGAGTTTTGCCTGGCTGCATTTTATATTGTCACAAGTTATTTTCACTTTTAAAGATTGTGCAGTTCAAATTATGTTCATTGTTATCCCCATCTTTTTGATACCACTGTGCAGCATTGCTTTCAGGACTCACAGCTACACTTTAGCTGTTCTCCCTTTTAATTTACATGATGATCAGGTAAACCTGCAACAACAAAACCAAGTACTGCTTCAGTATCCAGCAGTTACAGTAGTAGACAGAATAGCAGCACCAAATGCTCAAGAAAATATTTTTGCTGATTCATTTTTAATAAGGTAATCTATTCACTAAGAACTCTTTGGAGGATCATTCAATTATTAATCTCTCAAGTCAAATAATCATCACAGTTCTTTGTTCAAATATTTAAAAAATCGCTTAGAAGAATAGTGAACCACATAGGTTCTAGGCATAGATCTGTTACAGTAAATATATGTCTGTTCTTATCTCCTGTGTTGATGCTAACCCATATCCTGAGCTAAAGTTGTTTGTGAATTATTTAAATGGATCTGTACTTGACCGAAGATTTACCTTTGATTGATAAAAACATTCATTTTCTCTGCAAATTAGCAGATATGTGACATATTTCAAATAATAAGAGAAAAATATACATTTGATGTATATTTGTGGAATTAAGATCACTGCATTTCCAAAAATTTTATTCATAAATAACAATACATTTATTGTTATTGGGAGAATTTTTGTTGGGAGCAGAAAATGAATCGCAGTGTCATTAACTGTTCATGTTCTTGATCAGTTTGAAAATGGTGCAGTAAGTAGGTACATTATCATTACTTACCTTTGACTGGTACTTGAAGGAGATTTTTCTTCTTTGTCTTCTGGTAATTCATTTCATACTAACACAGTGTGGTTTTCAACAGAAGGACTTACTGTCAGCTGTTCTATTCATGTCCTCTCCAACGAACACATTGGTACTCTAGTTTCTTCCCAACTCCATGGAGTATTAGACAAAACTAGAAAACACTATATATTTATAGAAGAAAGAAATGGGAAAAAATACTTTCCATTTCTAAAGACATAATTTTTTGTGTTAATATCTTTTTAAAATTAAATATTAAATATTTCCTTTCATTCTAAATTGCCCTAAAATACAGTATTACCCTAAACCAAAAGTGACGAATTTTTTAGTGTCAACTAAGAGAACTCTAGTTCTTATGTTTTGCTGACTAAAATCGATCAGCATGGTCAGCCCCAGTTCCTCTCCAACTTAAGCTCTTATAAAAATCATTTGCCTCTGCAGGAATATAAAAGCCAAAGAAGCCATTTTTTTATTAAGGATAACATTTTATGGGTACAAAGAAACCTTTGAAACACTGGATTAAGGTGTAATGCCAGAAAAGCTATTGAAGTACTTGGAGTATTTTTCCAGTGTTTTTATATTTACAAATATTGCATTGAGGCAAATATGATACTACAGGGCACCTGTACAAATTATACAAGTAGCAATGAGGAAAACTACAGTTTACCTTCATTCTTTTAGTTTTCATTTCCGAAAAACAGGTGTCATGGGGAAGGGGACAGATGTATTTAATTTCAGGTTCTGTCTTTGAATAATTCTTTCTTTCTCATTGACTAAATGATTCAGTTTGTCCTTTTGCACTTCCTTGCTGACTACCTTTCTGTATTAGATAAAAGTTTTTGAAGGAATAGTTTAATGTCTAATATTAAAAGTGAAGAAATGCTGGCTCTAATATATTAAAAACAGATATTCCTTGGAAGACTGAGATTAAAATGTTAAATTTAAGTTTAAAATGTTAAATTCATATTCAAAACTAAATAAAGCACAAAATCAATATATTTTAATTTTGCTTTATATTTAATATTTATTTCATCTGTTTTACAGATCTAGCGATTGCTTTTATTTTCTCCATATACTGGAAGACAAAATAACTGTTTAATCTGTATCTGGGTTATAGTTGTACTTCTTCCAAATTCACATTTTATAAATTACAGAATAAATAATATTTTCCTTCATAAATCTTTGAAATAACATTAGTCCTTGTTTGAAATTAATGTTGACTATCCACCTATTGTTAATGTTGGGTGATATTCCTGCAGTCAAACCATATCTCTAGGTCAAAACACATATACATGTCATGGCCTACAACTGAGTGACAACCCATCTTTTCAGTTAGCTTGAACATTTGAATACTGGGGAAATATTGGAGAGCTATCTCATTATAGTTTTTCTCCTGCATTACTGTAGAACTTATATTTGCTTGGTCTTCAGCAAATTTGTATGTATATGAGCAGTCTTTTCTCCTCTAATCAAGTGAATAATTGTTCTGTAGTCTTTGGTCTAGATTTTCAGCACAGCTGTGTATCCTAAGCCCAAGCCTTTTCATAAACAATATAAATGATACAAACATCTCCAATGTTAAACTTTTTTTATTTCCTTTATGTAAGGATACCTTGGAAGTACCACCATAGTAGTTTAATATGATTTCTTAATATTTTTTCTTATATTTTCTCTATTTTCTCTCCATAATTACTAAGTTGAAATATTTTTTAGTCTCATATATGTGGACCATTATTTTCATTGTTAAAACCATCTCATTAGATAACTTTGGAGTATCTTTCTCTCAGAATTGCTCATTATCTGTGGAATTTTTCAGTTCATTAACTCCTAACTGCCCATTTAAATACCTTTCCTGACCCTTAGTTGAACTATGTTTCACCCTATCATCATTAAATCTCCCCCAGAATCATGTGTGTGCTTCTGGTAGAAAGTGGGGACTGACTTACGAGTGTTTACTTGTGATGTTTTATTGATGACAACAGAAACCTTAAAAGTATATTTAGAACTACAATCAAAATTTTATATCTGTTTCTGTAGAGATTAAATTATCTAGAAATATAAAAATCTATGTTTAATCTTTGGAACATCTTCCCTACACAATTCAGATTTTAAATCTTATGAGTTGCAGTTCTGGGTATTACTTACTCATGATTTCTTCATGTAGCTAGTTTCTTAAAGTTTTTCCTTTAGCACAAATATGGTATAGTTGATCAAGATGTCAAGTACATATATTAGAACTCTAGAATCTAGCAGACTCTAATTTAGTTTCTTTATTGAAGTCCAGGATGCAAAGAGTTAAAATACATATATAAATGTCTGCTATTTAAGCTTAAAACTTGTCACACGGGACTGCCAAACTAACTTTTCCATCTGGGAGAGAAAATACTTTGCTGCACAGACATTCTTCAGAAATGCCTCATTTTAATGGTTCTAATGTTACCTTTTTCTGAGTTTAAATCCTATTTTTCATGTTTGGTTTCTTTGGCAAAAATGTTCATCTCTTTGTGTGAGTTTTGGTGTGCTACTGCTGTTACCCACTGACCGACATGCCTCAGTGTATTGAAAGATTATTTCATATATTGCAAGATTATTTCTGGATCATTGTATTCTTAATACAGAATGCCAGCATCAGCTTTAATAAACCCTGAAAAAAAGCAATGTATTCAGATAACTTTAGATTTGAGATACCATAAAAAAGGATAATCAAATGACAGTTCTATTCCACAGACAGGAAGAAATATTAACGATAAAGACTGTTTCTTTAGAAACAGTAATTAGCAATAGTCAGATGTTTAGTCATGGAACTAGCTACTACCATACAGTGTGCAAAATCTGAGCACTGAAAAATCAGTGAGCTAGATTTATTTCTGACTGATTCTGACTGGCTTTATCCCACTCATTAGCAAAAACAAACCCAAAAATTTGCATCATGTACTGGGTGCAAATTACTTAAGCCTGGTGGACACATTTTCAAGGATAGCTTTTTTGCTGTATATCTTAAATATCTCTATGCATCATAGTAAATTTAAATGAAAAAGCAGTCCATTGGAAATTAATTATTGCTTACTGGAGAAGAATACCTTGTTGTTACCACTGCGTGCTAGTTCCAGCAGGCGACTGAGCCTCATGCAGTGGTTCTCACTACCCTGGGCTGGGATGGTGAGAGAAACAGAAAGGTAGTGTTACAGTGAGCTCATGGGCATTCTGTTTCCCCTTCCCCGGGACCCTGTGACTCTGATCAAGATAACCCTGGACCCCTCCTTCCTGCCCCAACGGGGTTGGCAGAGAGCCAGGAAAGCCCACCCTGTCCAAAGTGTATATAGACCCCTGACATTTCCTGTTCGTTCTCTTTTGCCCCGCTCTCCACATGGACAACACAGAATAAAGAGAGCTGTACCAACTTCTCCTGGGGTGAGAGCCTCTTTTGAATATCTTTACCCTTCTCCTGATATTCCTCCCCTCACAGCCCCTTATCTCTGAGCTAGTCGGATTATTCGGGGGGCTGTGTGAGGGGGGGACCACCAGGTAGAATGTGAAAACTTGTGGGTTGATATAAAGACTGTTTAATGGGGAAAACAAAGCTGCACACACAAACAAAGCAAACCAAGAAATTAATATTCCACTTCCTGTGGGCAGGCAGATATTCAGCCATATCCAGGAAAGCAGGGATCAGTGACATGTAATGATGATATAGGAAGACAAACTCCATCACTCCAAATATCCTTCTCTTCTTCCCATAGCTGTCATTGCTAAGCACGACACCATATGGTATGGGATGTCCCTTTGGTCAGTTTGGGGCAGCAGTCCCAGCTGCTGTCCTGTCCTGTCCCCACTTACTGAGTATCTTCAGCCTGTGCCCTGGTGGGGTGATTGGAGGAACAGAAAAGGCCCTGAGGCTTTGCAAGCTGCTCAGCAATAATCCAAAACTTAGCAGCACAACAGCTACTAGAAGTAAATTAACAAAGCCAAACCAGCAGCTGTCTATACAAACTCCAGCAAAGTTTGAAACCTGACTATGTATAGCCATTTTTACTGCATTTTTGACTTCATAGTTCTGAAGTCTCATGTCTGAAAATAGATTACTTGAAGAAATTATTTAATTTTAGATAATTCCACCAAGCTTCTACATACTGTCAAATGGAATTGGCAGTCTCTTGCTTTAAATGGTCTTTTCATTGTATCTTTATGAAATTTGTCTCACTAGACTATCTTCAAAACATAGTCACTTAAATCTAGTTAGTGTATACTTTTTTGTAGTGGATTGACTCTGGCAGGATGCCAGATACCCACCAAAGCCTCTCTATCACTCCCCTCCAAAAATGGACAGGGGAGAGAAAATATAACCAAGGGTTCACAGGTAGAGATAAGGACTGGAAGAGATCACTCACCAAATATTGTCATGAGCAAACCGGACTTGAAATAGAAATATTAATTGAATTTATTGCAAACAAAATCAGAGCAGGATACTGAGAAGTAAATTAAGACCTTAAAACAGCTTCCCTGCACCTCTTCCTCCTTCTCAGCTCTACCACCTTCCTTAGTAGTGCCAGGAGACAGGGAATGGGCGTTATGGTCAGTTCATCACAACTTGTTTCTGCTGCTGATCAAGGAGAGGAGTTTTTCCCCTGCTCCAGTATTGGGTCTTTCCCATGGGACATAGCTCTCCATGAACTTCTCCAATGTGAGTCCATCTCATGGGCAACAGCTCTCCACAAACTGGTGCAATGTGGGTCACTCTTATATGGGGTGCAGTCCTTCAGGGACAGGCAACTCCAGTGTGGGCTCTTCTCTTCATAGGTCTGCAGGTCCCTTCCAAGACCCTGTTCCAACATGAGCTTCTCACAGGGTCACAGCTTCCTCTCAGGCATCCACCTGCTCTGGCATGGGGCTCTTCCACGGGCTGCAGGGGCACAGCTGCCTCCCCATGGGCTGCACCATGGGCTGCAGGAGAATCTCAGCTCTGACATCTGGAGCATCTCCTTCCCCTCCTTGGTGGCACTGAACTTGGTATCTGCAGAGCTGTTCCTCATATGTTCTCATCCTACTCTTCTCTGGCCGCAATTACATCTGAACAATAACATTTTTCCTTACTAAATATGTTCTCGCAGAGGGATTACCATAATTTTTAATTGGCCAGCCTTGGCAAACAGCAGTCTTTGAGCTGCCTGGGATTGGGTCTTCTAGTCATGGAGGAAGATTCTGGTAGCTAATCCCAGAAGCCAGCCCCGGGTTGGTCTGCTCCATGGTTGGCAAAACCTGCTCATACAAACCCAATACATGTCTATATTATTTTGCATTACACACTATAGCACCATCCAGTTTTCTCTATGTTTCTGAAGTATTTGTCTTCACAAAAAATTCATGGGTCACCTCTGGTGTCTATATGTGCATAGAGACCTGGATCCTAGAGGCTTAACTTAATAACTTCATGTGCAGGTTCCTTGAAATCTGCACTTGAATATTTTGCAAAGGGTAGAGATACACCATCTCTACTTTTTTGTCAAGCTTGATAGAGCAGTACTTAATAATATTCAGCTTATAAATTACTTAATGTAACTACAAGTTTACTGCCTAACAATTGCCATTAGTTTGTAATCATAAAATGGTCAAGTGAGCAGTAATTCTCAGAGAACCTTTATCCCATATCCTTATGATACATGAAATGCCTTTAGCAGGACTCATACATTTTTATGGGGAGTAAATGAGAGTTGTGTCCCTTTGTCTGACTCTAATGGAAATTCGCAGTCTCGGACGTCAACATAAATCTTTCTGAGAGCGGTACACACCATTCAGAAAGTCAGCAGCAGCTGTTTCTGTCTTCTTCTGAGGTTATGCATTTTTTACCTCTGTGCTGTTGTACAACTGCCAGCAGTGATTTATTATTTTTAATACATGTATATATACACACATAATTTAAAAAAGAAATTTTAGAAACTTCACTGAACTTCTCTGATCCTTTTTGTCCTCTTTTTTTCATGATAAAAGCCAAATTCATTGATCTGACCATTTTTCATCGTGCATGTTGATGTTCATAACAAAATACTTGTATAGGTCTACAGACAAAACAACATAGATATTGTCAGAAATGCTAAAAAAAATATTAGTCACTATTGCCTGTTTCTCTTGAGTCTCAGTGATTAATCTGTAAAGAACTGTGTTAAATAGAGCTACATCAAATTTACTAAACATTAGTAAAAATTGATAACTTCAGGAAATATGTCACAGACAAATTTTTTTGTACATAGCATTTTCTTTCTTCAAAAAGCTCACTGGCTAATGTATATTTTGAAGAAAAATCCCTGAAATTTGTCATTGGCGAAGGAAGATATATACTGGATATATACTATACAGTAAAAATATATACTAACTGTAACCCTTTCTAGATATCTGAAAATATAATTCAAGTCTATCTGGTATTTTGGGAGAAGAGATTTCCTTTGAAGAAAACACTGATTAAAAATTCTTGAGCATCTCTGTATACATTATAAGTTAAAACAAGAGTGTTAGACACAGAAATTCTTGTAATTAAGCATGTTTTAAATTTGCTTTTTCCTAACTTGGAACCTTTGACTTTTTAAATGGATCAACTTTAAAGATTTTTTTTTTTTTAGAATAAAGTTACTCATTAGAATATTTTCAATGTGTACCTATAGCACATACAGATAATATGGAGCTATTTAGAAATCTAGAATTATCTGCTACAGTGTATATTGTTAGCAGCAGATAAACATATTTTTTGTTTCCCCTTTCAGTTCTCTGAGTACTTGTATTCACCTCCTTTCCTTTATTGTCTTGAGATGTGAAGCATTAAAGATGCACCAACATAAAGTGCACTCAGTTGTCTTCCCCTTGCTGTGCTGCCAGGATTCTGATTTGCAAATTATCAGATACATCTTCTTTCTCATCAGAATGTCTTTTACTTTATTATGTACTGCAGAACCATCTGTCACAGTGGCGGTATTAATAAGTGCTGTTTCTATTAGATAGTCTCCATTGTTTAAAGTGAGTGATTTTTCTGCTTAAACTAAATTTTTGTAGCAAGACTGGAGTGTGGAGATGTGTGATTTTGCTTCCATTATATTTTTCTTGTTGTTGCTTGTTGTTTACCATTCACATGACAAACATTTTAGCTTCACTCCGAACTGATGCCCTACTTTACTTTTGAAATATATATTATAAAAGCTGGAGTTGAGCTACATTTAAATGAACCACACAGGCCTACAGCAAAGCTCAGTGAAGAATTTGTTTTCCCCCTGCTATAATAATGTGCCACTTGAATTATCCCCACAGAAATGGTACATATTGCCTCAAGTACTACAGCTTAATCCTGCTTCTGTACAAGTCAGTGCTTACTTTTCCATTTCACTTAGCAGGGCAGAGTCAACAAGCCTTACATTGTAAATGTGACTATAAAAAGTTTCCTATTTGATGGTCTAATCTTCAGAGATAAATTTATTTACGTATAAGACCTTTACAGTAAGATAATCTTTTCTATCAGGATTATTTTACATTCAGAAATAAATCAATGGTTTACTGTTAGCCTGCCCTTTCAGTTGCTGTGGTTCTTACCTTTTTTTACTTTTCCTTTCCAACAGACAGAACTTGGATTTATTATATTTTTAAGGTTAATATTTTACTTGTATGAAATGGATAGCTAATAACTCTACGTATTTTGAACAGGCTACATTTTTGAAGCTTAATTATTTTAAAATGCTTTTCAGTATCTTCATAGCATCTCATAGCCATTTTCAACTTTTTATTTGTTCAGATATTGTCTTAAATTATTCTCTGATGAGATTAGGACCAGACTTAAGTCTAGCAGCACATGTAAAAATCATTCTCTCCGATTACTGCATGGGGAGAAGATCTTGCATTAAGCCTCATAAAAATTGTTTTAATTTTGTCTATTTTTATTTTCCGTAAAATATTCAGACAGCTACCAGTCAATATGGATATCAATTCAAAGATATTTAACATCAATAATGTTTCTACAGACAGTCTCTATTTTCCTTCTTACTGAAACTGAAACAAAAGGAAAAAAATAGGAAGACAAAACCAAAGAAAGAAAATATTCTGCAAGGCACTGAGGCCATAATACACACAAAGAGATAGAGAGTTTTTGCTGTAAATCATTCAGTTTCATGAATTACAGTTAAGAATGAGATTTCTGATAGTCTATCCCATGAACATTTTCGTTCCTGATCACATTTTTAATATGCTTTTAGTGATGTATCTGTAAGATACTTTGAGTACATGCTGTCTTTTACAAAATCCTGAGCTTTTTGAGTTTCTCCTTAAGATTTACACTGTTTTTTCAAGAATTTCTAATGTGCATATAAAGTAAGCATCATGTATGCATTCTTTTTCATGCATTAAATTACTGAAAAAAAACCCATCTTCATTTGGTTATTTCCCTCAGTAGCATGTTCCTTGGTAAAGATAAGAATCCAAATTATATTCCTATAATTTCTGTTCTTTTAATGATTAGTTTATAGAAAAGCTCACTGAACCAACTGAAATACCTTCTGTTTTTTAATCTTTATTTTCCCGCTTCTAATCTACTATTGAATGCATCTATTTTCATTAAGGAAAACTAATTTCAACAACTTTTTGTTTTGGCACAGTTTTCAAGTGAATCTGTGTACTCAGTGTTAATCCTGGTTGAGTCAGTTTCCGCTTCAGACTTTAAGCATGGTATTCAGCCTTTCATATCTGCATAACAAACATGAATGACATCAGTTCTGTATTGGTTTGGATCTCTTTGTCTTGTATATTATCTAAGAAAAAAATGCCTTAAAATAGGGATTGCATGGATTCATGCTAATTAAGACTCTGAATGATAGCCTTTCAAAACATAGAGCCTTCAAATAACAAAATTCATCTTCATACAATACATTTACCTCCCTGGTAGATGAAATGGTAGCACTTGTATTTTACCTATAACTTCATTGACATAGTGGCACTGAGTTATTTGGGTTTTTTTGGGTTTTTTGTTTGGGTTTGCTTGTGTGACTTTTTTGGATTTTTTTATTATTATTAAAATAGCTAAAATAGTTGTATTGTTTTTTGTAGACTGGGGTTGTAATTTTTACTATACAGAACACAGATTTTTCTCTATAGTGGTTTCACAGAATCACAGGATGGCTTAGTTTGAAAGGGACTTCTGGAAGTTATCATGTCCAATGGCCGTGTTCCAAGCAGTGTCACGTAGAAGTGGTTGCCTGAACCAGAACAAACGTGTTTGGAATATCTCCATGGATGGAAACTCCATAACTTCTCTGGGTAAACTGTAGCAGTGCTCAGTCACTCTCACAGTTCAAGCAGAACCACCTGTGTACAGCTTATGCCCATTGCCTCTGGTACAGTCACTGGGCAGTGGTGAAAAGAGACTGGGTCTAATCTCGACATGCCCCCCATAAAGGTCTTTGTAGACATTGGTGAGATCCCCTTCTGGGTCTTCTCTTCTTCAGGCTGTACAGCTGCAGGTCTCTTGGATTTTTCTCATAGGAGAGATGCTCTGGTCCCTTTATCTTTGTGGCCCTTTAGTGCATTCTCTCCAGTAGGTCCATTTCTCTCTTACACTGGGGAGCCCAGAACAGCACTCAGAGTTGGGCCTCACCAGTGCCAAGCAGAGGGTAAGGATCACCTCCCCGGACCTGCTGGCAAAGCTTCTATTAATGCAGCCTGGGATATCATTATTATTAATGTTAAAAAACATATCAAAAAGGGCACCTTTCTCTGGCTTATGTTTTCAAGATTATGTCTTTAAAAACAAAATTAGGATATTTGTCCTACAATACCCTTTTCCTGACCCAAAGATGAGGCAACTAAGAGGCGATTTAAAAACTTTTGTTCTGTTTGCAGTCCCATGAGAACAGTGAGACAATACAGATTATATAATTCACACCATCACAATCAGAAGCTGGCTATTTCTTAATTACAATACGCTATAAGCATTTCTTGGCCTATCAGCTTTTTGCCATGCCATGATGTATGTAGATGCCTTAAAGCCAATCATCTAAAACTACCCTTCATGGGTCCCAATACAATGCATCTTTCATAGTTCTATTTCTCCAGAGTATCTAGTCTTACTTGCAAGGCCATCTTTTGAAACCTTTTTCCAGCTCAATTTTTCTTTCAACAATATCTATCCTATTCTATAACATTTCTAAATCAACATTTCTTATCTCAAAGTTTACATGCAAATACATACTATGTAAACCTTCTATCAAACCCTAAAAATTCTCTACAAATCCATTTCCCATTTCACAGGTAAATTTCACAAGTAGATTTTGGGAAATTTTCCATGTATGAATAAAAGTAGGGGGGGTTGTTTTGTTTTTGGTCAAACAAGACTTTTTTATTAAAAGGTTTAGATAAAGAACTGTGTCTTTACAAAGTGAGCTAGATTTGTCATCTATGTATTCTATAAGTTCAAAAGGATTCGGTTCTCTACACTGGAGTTGTTTTTCAATCTTTGGGCTCAGTGGCACTTGCCACTAGTGGATGGAAAAAACTAGTCTCAAATAGTTAGTAAACACACTCAAGCCAGTGGAAACAATCTGCTTGATCACTGACATGGAGGTAGCTTTATGTTTTCCATGGGAATTCAAATACTATGCACCTACATAATGACCTGACTGCAGAGCAGTGAACCAAAAGCAGAGTTCTTTCAATTTTCTATATTATTCAAGTTCTTGATACCATTTTAATTTGCTGACTATATTGAGGGGGTTTAAACCTTTTAGTTTTGTTTGGGGATTTTTGAATTAAAAATCACTATTTCTTCCTGCTCGCTATGATGCTAAAATATTTACCAGTACCTACGTCCCAAATAAAGATGACTGTGAGTTGTTAGTCCTTGTTTTCTTTATTCTAAAAAACAAGGAACTTCCCTCTTTTGTTTTATTCTAGCCCCATCTGTAGACTGCAAAGAATACAAAGAATAAAGACCTCCAGATGCAGCATACTAATGGACTGTCAAATTTAGATTCTCAGCCAGCTGACAATGGATGCCAGTGTATCCTGGAGAACATCCAAGGTAGTGACCTTTCACAAAGCTCATATAGAGGTTTCTACCTGGTCAAACACCAAGAACATATGGAGTGCTACATACAGCCTCAACTGCATTTCCATTACCTGCAGCTGCTTCTGCAAAATTTACTTTACATCTGACTAATCTCATGTTACTAAAGTCTAAGCTTTGGCTAGCATTTTACAAAAATGCATGGAGAAAAAGCTCAATTTCTACTCATACTCTAAAATCCTAAGATAGCTGAGAGTTGTCTTCATGTTCTTCTCACCCATCATGAAGTTTTTTTACACGCCTGTGATTCATCATTCCTAGCAATTGAAACCTGTTGGAATATTGTATTTAGAAGGGAAGAAAAAAAGTTGGAGAATAGGTGAATTTGGAGATAGGATGAAGTTTTAAAAAAGAAAAAAAAGGAGACTAGTTATCACAAATCTATGAATTATTTAGCTGCTAACTTGAAATACTTCAGAAAAGACAAAGTAACTTATTTTGTGTTATATGTAAAAAAATGCAACTGTAGGAAGGGAATGACAGATTATATATTTAAATTTTATTATTTTCCTGTTTTCCAAATATTTTTCTAGGAAAGAAAAAACATGTAATTTAAAACCAGTGGATAAATGTAAAAACACTTACTTGTGCGTGTTTGGTGAGTCAGGGGCTGATAAAAGTCTGTCTGACAGAACACAATATATTGTGTTAGAAAATATATTTTGTAAAGCAACACAGATTTATCTTCCCATGATATTAACTCATTTATTATTTTATTTTTATTTGTCTTTCCATGGAAAAGGCTCAGTCATGGATTATGGGCTACCTGGCAAATGAGGTCTGCTATAAGAATTTTCTACAGTGTTTTATTACTGCTATATTCTATTACTCGTATAGGCTGCCAAGGAAGAAAGCCAAATCTGTTTTTTAAACTCTATTTAAAACCAATATAATTGAAACTAATGGATAAAGGATGTATGATATTAGAGTTGATGAGTAACAGTAGTTCTAATTTGGTCTATCCTAGCTGTATTTCATGTATCCTTCTGAATTGGTTGAGTGAGGTACAAAGAATGATATTTACATTGCACAGGCACGTGCAATTTATAATCAAATAGAGAAAAATCAATTAATTTCATTTTAAAATGTTGTCTTTGGTGAAGTCAATCTGTTATGTGAAAAGTTTTTAAATATTTTCACTGATTTTTTAAATACTTTGTTGTGGGACTTACCAAGATGAAACAATCTGTTGTATCTTATTTATGAAGGCTTTTTTGATGATGATGCAACAAAACTAAATGCAGTTATCATGTAGAAGTTTTCTGGCATAAAAAAAGTGATGTCTGTTTAAAGAGAGTGAGATGGTGAGCCATTCACACTACACTACTGTTGATTACAACGTGAAGTAAGTGCTTTTTGGTAACACTGCATTGCCCCCTTGATGCATACTAAAAGAGGAATTAAAACCCTCCCTCATTTCGCACACGTTCTTTCAGGAAAAAAGTCTAAACAAATCAATCCTTTAAAAAAAAAAAAAAAAGAAAGGAAAATAGAAAAATACTGAGGAAAAATACACAAACCAAAAGTGTGGCTTAAAAGTATATAAAAAATAGTGATTGTGACTTAAAAGGGAAAATTGAGAAAATTCCACTTTAGGGATATGAAAAAAAAAATCTGTATTGGTCTTTAATGGATATTTTGGGGCTTCCAAGATTTTGATGTTAATTCTGTGAGAGTAGATTAGTCGTCAGTAAAGATTTAAAACTGGGATTTACTGGATTAAAAGTATAGTGTTTGTTAAAATCCCAGAGGTGGCACATTAAAGTTACTGTAGTAAGTTTACTACAGTACTCCTGTTTACTCCTGTTACTCTAGTCAGTGACCTACTTGTTTGAGGAAAACTCCAACAATGATTCTTTGGGTATAGACCTGCTTTGCAAAAGTAGAGCATCAAAAAATAGATCCAGGCAGCCTTAGAACAATCTTTAGAGCATTATTTGGTGGTTCAAAAGCAAATTAATTTATAAAGATTTACACGTCATTTTGTAGTCAGAGAGTTTCTCAGATCACACACTGAAAGACAAACAATAGTGCAGTGTAACATGATGTCTGGAAAGCAGTTAAGCATAAGGGCCACGTTGACAAGTTTTCTTTTCCTACTTGCTCTACCTTGACATCCCTGTCACACTGGAACAGAAACTAAGGCTTCCATTATTTTACCCAGATATTAAATGTAAGTTATTATTCAGCAGTTTTAGGTCACTGCTGTTATCACAATCTTGTGTGCTTAGATGCCCTCAGAGAACTGTTCCTTGATTATGACAGAAAATATGTGTACTATTTTTTTTCCAGAGGTTGGTTGTTTTTTTAATTTAAGAACCTAAAATCCATATTGATTTTCCTTGGACAACACACATCTATACTTAAGGGTCAGTCTTCTGGGAAATTATTTAAATGTTTAGGCACATTTCTTCAATAGCCCATTCAGTTTCAGGAAAATAATGCCTGGCTGAAGATGCAAGACAATTAAATGGAATATCCTATTGTCTTTTGCTAAGCATCATGCAGCTGGCATGAAAATCCTGACAATGAAATATCAAGGTGGTTGCCAAATCCTAGACTCAAGGTATGTCACATGAAATTCATCTATTCTACTTTCTATTCAGAAATTAAAAAATGTTTTATTCAGTCAATTCCAATCCCAGTTCTTTCCTCACATTTTGGTATTTAAATTACAAAGGACATTAAGAAAGAGGATTACAGCATTAATTAAAACATCTGCACACTGAAACACAGTTATAGCAGAATGAATAATTAAAAATCAGACAGTAGAAGTTTCCTGTTTAAACCACAAGAATTAAGATCACAGACATATAAAAGTTTCTCAACATGGGAAATATTAATATTCACTATAAAAATAAGGATGTTGGAAAACTACTTAATGCTTCTTAAATTCTGTTTCAATCACTGACCTCTATTTCAATCAACTTCCATCTCTGCTACCTTTTTAACAGAACCTCATAAAAGAATCAATACTGAGATAAAAGGGGCAGTTTAACTATGCTCTCCCAATGCAAGATATTTTCTACTTCTGTCTAAATTGTGTTTTTACTATTCTTGCCATAAGTTCTTATATAGCACCATTAGAAATAAGCATTGAGAAGAACAGATTTTTTATATCATATACATATTTTTCCACACCTGGTCTACATCAACATTCCCAGTGATTAATATTATGTGACTTTTTGTGATGCTTAGTAGTATTCCATGCATTTCTATTTCCAAATTATTTAATGGGTGCAGTGCTTTTAAGTAAAATCCTACTTCTACCAAGGTATAATAAGCGCTTCTATAATGTGAGTGCTTCAAATGTGAGTTCACTCACACATTTCAATTACAGATTAGTTCAGGATCACATCTTATTCCATTACTGATGTTCTATGTTTGAACCCAGACCCCTAGAGATTAACCACGGGTGTTATGAACCGATTATATCATCTTTCCATCTGAAGTGTTTCCCATCAGGTGCTGAGCACAGCCTTTCAACAACCCCCTCCCCCACACACAACTGATTTGAAGCCCTGTGATTTGGTAAGACTCCTGCATTAACTTAAGAGTGAGGCTGCCACAAACTTCACATTGTAAAACCTATTTAATTCATTTGGTGTTTCTTAGGCAGGCAGATTTCTCTGGAGAATAAGCCTTTTTGTGCTTTGATAGACTAGGCAGTAATAAAAACAATTCTTCCAGTACCTACAAGAAAGCTGGAAATGGTCTGGAAAGCTGTGACAGGACAGACATGTAGTGACTCTTTCTAAACTGAAAGAGTGTAGGTTTAGATTAGATACTAGAAAGAAAATATTAACTGTGAGGGCAATTAGACACTACAATAGAGTTTCCCGGAGAAACTATACATGTGTGGATGTCCCATCTCTGGAAGAGTTCAAGGCCGAATTAGATGGCGCCCTGAGTTACCCAGTCTAGTGGGTAACACAGTGGGGGGGTTGGGACATGATCTTGAGGGTCCTTTTCATTCCAAACCAGTCTGTGAAATCTGGCATATCACCCTAGCAATAACATTCTACCTCTTGGTAAGGACCAGCCATTTAAGTACCAAAAAAAAATTAGCTTGCTATATTAATGATGTTGGGCTTGGTACTAAAAGTGACTAGACACTCTTACAGATGATGTGTCTTTTTGTGTGCAATGGAGACAATTGTTGTGATTATATCCAGAATAAAACATATATATTTAAATTTCCATGCCCCTTTGTTTAGGTGTAAATAACATACAGCCAGCCAGCTGTCCATGCTGAAATACAGTGCAGTCACTGCAGCTGGAAAAGCAAATCAACCCTCCCTGGAGACCTGGAGCTCAAGTGTCTAATTCAGGCTCTGTTGCCTCAGCAATCATAGAAATGCCATTGCAAATGCCCTGGAGTACCCAAAACTTTCACAACAGCCTAACAGATCTCTGGCAGGTCTGGTAGCAGTCTGGGTCTTCAACCTCTAAAGCAGTGGGTCGTTGACTCATATCCCTAAGGACATGGGTCCTTATGTATGTCAACTGTATGTCTCTCTGAGCTGTTTAATTGTACTGGTTAGATGTTTATCAGATATTATGGGATATAAGAAAGGGCATACATTTTCTTTTTCTTTATGTAGATTGCATTTTTGAAACATCTTTTCATTGACTGATTTACTGTGCTTTGATTCATAAAATTAAGCTGCCTTAAAGTACACAAATAAGATTAATTTTGATGAAACTAAACCAGAAGATGTGCTCCAAAACCA
Organism: Taeniopygia guttata; assembly: GCF_048771995.1. Lineage (NCBI taxonomy): Eukaryota > Metazoa > Chordata > Aves > Passeriformes > Estrildidae > Taeniopygia > Taeniopygia guttata. The sequence goes on along the minus strand of NC_133027.1, from coordinate 28,259,955 downwards.
CAGGACTAGATCATGACTAATTTAAAATTTTAAAAAATGAAGAAAATAATGAAATATGTACAGTCAGAATGTGAGATCTTCAGAATAAAATTATTTGATCTTTAATTCTTCTCCTATCAGATCACATGTCTTGCCAACAGTTTAAGCCTTCGGTACCAAGCATATTTGTTTGCTAAATTTAGATCCTAGCTTTATATATTAATACCAAGTATACACTACCTACTGGATTAAGCTTGCCTCAATTTGTGAAGGCAGTGAATTCGTCTTAGAGACAACAATTTTATAGCATCTGTTTTGTGAAAAAAAGTTAACAGCTTTAAGAGCTATAGACTTTATGCTATAATTGATACTCTGACCTATTCTGAACCTTATAAAAACTTGTTGCTTCTTCCTGAGTTTAGTAATAAGGCTGTGCTTTTAAAAAAAAGCTAATTATCAGTATCCATGTACCTTCTGTTACTAGGCACCCTTGTTTAACACTGATTTAAAGCTGTATCAGAGAGGCAAACTGCATTCTTGATTAGTATTGATTGTTGGTGTAGTGTTGACCCAAACAGATTGCAACAGGGGAATTAAGGCTAGTGTAGCTGCAAGAACAGAACCACACTCCTCGGTGACACAAGATAAAAGATTAATTTACTTTGTGGGATGAGTATAGCAACTGTAGAGCAGTTCCTCTGCATACACACAGATTCATACTCACCAAGATCCCAGATCCTCTGGTGTGGATGTGTCCAGCACCATGGACCTGGAGTAGTAGGACCGTCACTCCTGGCTGGTCCCAGTCCTAGCTGGCAGTCTGGCCTTTACCTGCAGCTCTCTATTTCAGGCTGAACCATCACTGAAGCATTGTGTGTTTGCAAACACGTTCCCCCAGGGGACCACTGTTTTCACTACTCATTGCTTTTTAATTTCAGTGGTTATGACAATGGCCTTGATGGTCAAGTCATCCTGGATAAATCTTCACAAGTTTCTCCCCTCCTAAGCCAATAAGCCATCATTTCCTAGTCATTGAGTCCAGCCACAAACCCTGTACTTCCAAGTCCCCCATTAAACCAGCTCCCGAAGTACCACATCTACTTGTCTTTAAATATGTCCAGGACAGAGTATCAACCACTTCCCTGGGCAGGCTGTTGTAATGCTTGACCACCCTTTCAGTGAAGAAATTCTCCCTAATACTCAATTTAAACATCCCCTGTACAACTTGATGCCTTTTCCTCTTGCCTTACTGGTTCTTCCTGGAGAAGAAACCAACACACACAAACAGTTGTGGAGAGTGATTCATTATTTCACATAATGAATGCAATTATTTCACATCTGTATTTTAAATGAAAAATTAAAATAAAATGCTTGGAAAATGCTACTTACCTAACACTTTTTCAGATCATGAAATTGATTTTATCTATTAATAGATAATTCTTAAATTTTCATATATTTCTATAAATAAATTATATGTGGAACATTTCTCTGTTACGCTATCCTTTTTCAGTTTCTGTGTGTAAATACATACAGAGTATATGCATGCTTGTATATGTGTATGTGTGTGTATAGAGGAATATATCCCTATGTTTACATATGAATTTCATAGTATCATTTTCTAGTCATTCAGTTATTCCTTCTGAATATTGATGTGATGTACTTGCTGTATAGAAAAATTGAACATAGAATGAAAATAAACGCAAAAACTAAGTTTTAGCATATTTTGGTAGCTCCTCAATAGTCTATCATCATCACCACCTCTATTGCTTGTCACAGACACAAGTGATCTAAATGCTCCTTCCCTGAACACCTACAAAAGTATCCATGAGGTTAGAGGAAATGAATGGAAGCATTTTCTATACCCAGGTTAGGTCATCACAAACAGTTTAATATTGAAAATAGAACTATATGGCCTCTTTGAATACTTAAACACTAACCTATTTGCCTGTTACTTCTATTAGCACTGCAAAATAAATAAATTAGGCTTAACCCTTGCTCAGGAGAGGATATAGTCTTGAATGATGATTGTCTTCCTTTGGGATTGTTCATTACTAGCAGAATAAAACATCTGAGCAGATCAGAATACATTATTAGCTGATCCAAACAGAGACTACGAGTAACCAAGTTAAAACAAAATGCATAATTTATATAATTTCTAAAACATAATGTATGGTATTTTTTATTTCTTTGAGATGGAAGAAAAATGTTTAAGTGTACATTATTCTACAAGTGATAAAGAAAACCAGATGAAAGAAAACCAGATGAAAGTAAAAGGAAATTTCTAACAGATGTAGTTGTCTATAAATGTGGGGCTTGAACATGTTCTTGAAGTAGTGATGCTTCTGGCTGCTGAATGCAGAGTAGTGGACTCAATACATGATGTTTTTTAAAAATGAGGCTTTATGTACAAAATTTGTTTAAACAGAAATTGATAGGTTTAATAAATAAATTGTTGGAGGCAGTTTTGTGATCTGCTTTGGGTTTATTTTTTTTCCACAAATCTAAACAACTAATGACTGCAATCCCTCTGAGCTTAGAATGTATTAGTCTGCAGGGTTTACAGCAAAGGCTGCATAGAAAGAACAGAAGTTCAATGTTAATGCAATTAGGGATTATGAATCATGTTGAAATTATTTTTTTAATATATTGCAACACAGAACTAGGTATACTCAACTCCTGGTATGACAATAATTTATTTAATATCTTTAATAGGTCAAAATATTAATAAAGAGTGCTGAAATTAGTTTTTTTTCTTGGGCATCCATATTTCATACTTGGATTACAGTTCTGGCTTTTTGTCTTTCCTTATACAAATGTTCACTATTTCTTCAAGTCCAAATAATACTTTATTTCCTCACTAATTTTTTATTTTAAGAAAAGAAACCTGAAAACAATCAGCTTCCCTGATGAAGAACTGCTTGCAACACTTACTATTTTGCAAATGTTATCTATTACCAAGATTTAATGTAATACTAAGGTTGTAAAAATACCAGTGTTGGCAAATTACTAAGATAAACCATACCTTCTTTTTCTTTTTGAACTCTTATAAATCTATTTACATGAGAATACCAGTCACATTACTATTTTCTTTGTGGCTATGCAATCAAGACTCTTGCATATTATGACCCCAAAATAAAAATTTCTGATAAATGCAAAATACTTATGTTTCAATCTTCTATGTAAAAAAGAAGACTACAGAATATTTATTTTTTGCTAAACCCTGCAAAAAAAAAAAAAAAAAGCCTTTTGTAGAAAACTTGAGTGCCATATCAAGCATTTTGTTTTTCCAGAAAAAAAATTGTTGAATTATGAGAATATAGTTAATATCTGGAGCAATTTCTCAGCACTTTTTAAATATAGATTTGCACACTGTGCTTTCAAACAAATCTCTAAAAACACTTGAAATAAATGGCCTAAAACCAAAGGAACTTCCAGCCCTAACTGGATTTTGAAACATGCGTAACTTTATAATTGACAGCTGCTAGATTTAGCACAACTGCCTATGGACTTTCTTCTTTTTGGTCATAAAACCACAGCAATATCTCCTGTTTGTGTATACAAAGGTGCTTGAGACTGATATCTCTGCTGATTTACATCTCACTTGCATTTTACATGGCCTTTTTAGACAACTGGTGCTTGGTTTTCTGCATCTTCTTCATTCAGAAGCAAATGGAAATCCAGCATTCAATTTAAATCAAAGCATCTGGTCACAGCAATAATACATGTGCTTAACATGCACATGCACTTTTCAAGTTGCAGACATTTGCATATATAAATCAAGTGCCTGCCCTAGAAAGAGGATTCATGAATTTAGAAGATTTAATGTCTGGATATGTCCAAATATTAAAAATGTTCAGGTGCTTTCTTAATAATTTCTGGAAAATCTGCATAGAATGATAACTTGTAATTCATTCAGAAGTCAACACCCAGAACAGAAAATAAACTTTTTCAAATACACTTCTTCTGACACATAGTGCTAAAATTGTAACAGACATCTGCAAACATTAGCATTTGTAGTGTCTAATCAGTTTTCTTGTATAGAGTCAGTTTAAATATGCACACAGGTGTTTATATGGATGGAAGTGCATATATGTACTTAAAATGAAAGAGAATTAATAATGTATACAAAAAGATATAGTTTCTGCTTATGTTTTAAAAAAAAGAAAGTGATTACTCTTGAAAGATTTCATCACCTTTCTGCTTTATAATGTTTACCTGAAAAAGCCACTGTACCTGCAGGGACTTATTCTACCTTAAAATTCTGTGTGTGCACACTTAAGAATAAGACTTTATTTCCTTAAAGAGAGAAGGAGCACTGAAAAATTTGAAACTTCCACTTTTAAAATTTATTTTCTGTTTCTGTCTTTAACAGATCAAAATTTGTTAATGACAGTAGAACTCTACTGTAGCAAGAAATTTATTTTATCTCCATATTATATATAATTTAATTTTTGTTGATTGTGTTTTAGACATGATAATATAGAATTGTATTTAAAAAAATGAAAATTGGATCTTTTTCAACTGAGATATTGGACTTAGAAGAGCCAAAAATGAGAAACAGTGATTGCAGAGGTATTGTCAAGCCAAACTGCCTGTTTCTGTTTTTTCTTCAATCAAAAAATCTTAATGTGTATGCAAACTCTGTTTAAACTTGTAAAAGACCAAAGCTATTATCAAAACTATTCTTGACTAACAGGTATACAAATACAGTCAGGACTTAGGGCAGTTAGAGATATTTCTTCTTTAGGTTAAGAGAGTGCAAACTATCACACAGGCTAACCACATTACACTTAATGAAGATATATGGAAAATTTGAGGTATGATGGATAGAGCCTAAACAAAAGAGAAGGCACAGTGTGCAGCCAGGGTACCCATTGAACAGTTCTCTACAAGACATGTGAACTGCCCTGTGTTCAAAAGGGCAGACCTCCCAAGGAAACTTTTGTTGCTGCTATTTTATACTATTGACATAGATGGATCATTTCCTGCTGCCACTGAAAGCATTCTTTAAATATTAAATGGGGTTCACAAGCCTCTATGCAACTTTTATAAATCATTACTACAGAGCACAAGTCAAAAATGCCATCTGTTTTAAAGAAAGGCAGCCTGAAAACACAAGGAATAGCTTAATTTTTTCCTGATAATTAGTATGAGAAAAGCAGTTGTAAAACTCTGAAATTATTATATATCTTAATAAATGTACTCAGTTATGATTTGGTTCAGTGTTTATTGTACTGTTATATTTATATATATATGTCAAAAAAGAAAATTTGAAAAAAACACAGGAGTTCATTTATACAACAATGTCCCCTCTTCTAATGTTGGTTAATAATTTGCATTGCTGCTGAATGTTCTATAAGGCACTGTTATGAAATATAGTATAATTCATCATAAACCAACATCAGAATTAATCCATTACTGATTATTACTTCTGATTATTCTGTGTTTATGTCAGATCAGATTAGCAAGTCACTAACTGAAAAAATTAAGCTAGAGCTACATTACATTATGTAGAATAAAATCCTAAATTTAGATTGTTCTTATTTGGCAACTTGTTTATGTTACTTTCAAATAGGCCACCATATGGAATGCTTCAGAAATTTTTATGGGGATAAAACCTCAGTTCTTTCTCACTTGTACTTGGCATGACCTTGAGTATCTCACTTCTCTTTGACGGTGCTCCCATTGCTCTGGCTTCATCTATTTATATTGTTAGCATTTTCTCTTATCATGTGTACAGACTCACAGATTGTGAACTGGCTATTTGATGTTACATTCATACAAATGATAATAACAGTGACAGCAATAAATGTATCAGGAGTGTGATTCTGAGTCTATAGGAAAAAAGGTAACACTTCAATACTGGTTTCTTTGCCAGAGAGAAATCGGCTGGAAGCAAAGTGTTTGTTAAGTCTTGTAAATATATGTATCCTTTTAAGGTTTGAACAGGGTCAAGGAGACATAATATGCATAAAAGCTGAACTAGTATTTTTTATGGCTTGGCACATTGTATCTGAAATGATTCTCTTCTGTGAAAGTTACTGTTCTAGAATCCCTGCAGTATTTCATTTCTCTTTGAGAGTTGTAGGGCACTGGCAGCAAAGTCATTTTCTTTTTAAGGCTTTAGTTCACATTCAGCCAAAGAAATTAAATTAATGTTTTTCTTCTTGTCAGCAAGAGGCACAAAGAGAAACATATTACTTATGGCTGCTATCTAGTGAGCAGTTACTGACTTCAAAAAAATAAGAAGATCAGTTTAGTTGTGCAAGGTCCCAGCATTCCTAATTGTCTGGAGTAAGAGAACAGTAGTGTAAGTCAGGCATAAACATTGTAAAGGTTGGAGTAACTTGGGTCTTTCTGTATGTCTCAGCATAGTGTCAGAGTCAGTGAAAACAATAAAATATGTGTCTGTCGCCTCTTTTACACAAATGAAAAATGCACTGTAGAAGATTTTGGGAGACTGAAGTTTGGTGTGGCATTTATATGGCAAAAAAGCATTTGAGTTCAGAGATGGACATATGCTTTTCAGTAATTTGATTCACTGACATCAGGAGGAAGAAGCAGGTTAGTGTTCTCTTCTGGCAAAACATCTCCCCAAAATGGTTATGTTTGTGGTAATACCAGAGGAAACTTTACAGAATCGGAACTTTACTCAGTCTCTACTGACCTGGCTCATCCTCAGTACAGAGTGAGGAAAAAGCAGGACATTTCTGGTTGCCATCTGGTCTGAAAACTCCTCTGGGGATGCACCAGAGCATGGACTCAACACATTTGTGCTCCACTTCCAGTGCCTCTTTGGGAAGGTATTTTCTCCTTCATCAACCCCTCCTTGTGCAAGCACATGGAATTAACTCTCCAGGTGGTACATCCAGGTAGGGCTTCCAGGTGCAGGAGAAGGGCAGAGAGAGAACTTTTTTGGCAGGTTTGTGTAGGGATTTTCCCATTTTACAAGAATAACGTTTAGGGTGGACATTCTCAGGCAGTTTGTGGATATTTTTTTATTTAGCTAGCATTTATCCCAGAGAACATTTTGCTTGCGTTTTCTCTTTTTTTTTTTCTTTTCCTTGTGTTCCTCTAAAATTGTTTGTGGGAGTTATTTATACTTATTTTATTTTTTGTTTTCTTTTAGTGCTTTTGTTTTCAGAGTTGAGGTGAGGGCCAGGTTGATGCGTTGTTTTTTTTCTGCTTCATCCAGCAGCCTTTCTTGACCCCTGCAGCTGCTGAGGCAGGTTATCCCTTGCTCTGGGTTAGCCGTGTCATGGATCCAAGCTGTGGCCATCCATCCCTTCTGGCAGCTTCCAGGGCCTTCCATGGCTAATGGCTTCTCCAAACTTCCACATGATAGGTGGGATCCTGCTTGTTAGCTCTTCCCTGGTAGGTCAGCTGGTGGGAAAGGGGAAGGTGACCCTCTTTTCCAAGGCTCCACTTTCCCCCACTCACTCCCCACCATCCAATTTTTATAGTGCACAGACACACATCAAACTTGCTACTCATAAAATAAATTTTATTACAAGGACATGACCTGTTTAAAGAGCATTTTCCTAAATGTTAGCAGGGAATTCTAAGTCACCCCTATGTTTTTCTCCCTTCTATGAGCTTGTGGTGCACTGGAGAAGTGGCTCAACTTTATGAGAAGCTACAGTGTGAAGCACTGCAGACCAAGGACATGGCTGACTCAAGAGACTAAGGCCTGAAGAAGTTACAAAATAAATAAAAGCAGTGTTGGGTAACTTTCTTAACAGATATTTATGATAGCTCTGTAAGTGCCAGGAAAGAATGAATAAAAGTACAGGAAATCAGTTAAATCAAATCTTTGGATGCAAATGCTGATTGCTGTTCCTGAGTACTTAATTATGGGATCTTAACTTTCAATATCACTTTCTTCAGAGAAGATGTTACAGTAGCTTCAATCTTTTTACCTCATCAGAAAACGTCAGGCATAGTACTGCATTTCAGGCTGTGGGTTGAGCTGTGGAGTGCAATGGGAGTGACTGAAGGCATGGGAACTGTCCTGTGGGCAGCATTTCATTGTCTAGAGAGGTTTGCAATCAGTGCTGGGTTAGAAAAAGAGCACAAAATATCTAGTGGAGCTATGAACTAGCTTTATCATTCTGGTGCTCTGAATTGACTAATTAATACTAACAAATGCATTAGCAAATGCAATTAGAATTGTTTTATAATTTCCTATTTTTTTTTAATAGATGGCCTTTTATTTGGTGTTATACTCACACTTCCAATGTTTCTCTGTACAATAAAGGCTGACATTTAAAGTCTTTCTTATGCAAAATATGGTGTAGGCTGTGACAAGCCAGAAGGATGCTGATGACTCCTGTGTGAGGAGGAGCATGATGCTGCTGGCAGTGGCTTCTTTCTTCTCATTGTTTGGGTCCACTTGGGTTTCTTTAACGCAGCCACTCACACCTAAAAGTCTGTGATTTTTCTGGCAGTCACTTGGGGAGTGAGTATGACACTGTTCCCAGAGGGACACCCCCAGAGCCAGAGCTGGATAGGGGAAGCAGCAGTCACTGAGCACAGCATAGATGCTCCAACACAGCAAATCCAATTCAGACCCAAACAAGCTGAGACAAATCTTGAGACCTTGCAGTGCCAGGCCAGTGTAGGGCCTGTATTCAACTGTTAAAGGCATAAACCACATTCATTGCAGGACAGTAGGTGTTGTGCAATTGTAATTTTCCTTCTGAATCCGAGACACACAGAGGGTGGTAACTATGGTATGCGGCCTCTGGGAAAGCTAAGCACTTCTGGAAATGTAGCAGGAAGCCTGATGAAATACATTAGACTGCTGAAATGGCTCCTTGGTATCTCTATGCATGTGACTGAATCCCACCCATAACGCTGTAGCTAGCAACCAAACACTAGAGAACAAAAAAATCCACAAGGCTGTACACACTGCAGATGGCAAGAATTAAACTTTTAATGAGTATAAATGTTCTAAACAGAATGTAACAAGTAAAAAACACAAAGCTGAGTAGATAAGGTCTATATTCAAGGTTGGAGATGCACTTTTTAGGCAGATAAGGATTTGAAAAGAATCTCCACCTTAGTCCAAGAATATAGGAAAATAGTTGGATTGTAGTAGAAATGTTTCAAGTAAACAGAACATAAATGTCAATGGTAGTGAAAAGGGATGGATTAAGATAGATATCACATTATTTTCATAAAAACCTTTAAAAATACAGTTTATAACTGAACAATATATAACAACCATCTTTATGGTCATGCTCATTGTATCCATTTCAGGGTGAAGGAGTAGGAATGGGAAGAGGAATCTGATTCTTACCTTTAATCGGGAGCTAGGTATGATCTGTTTTCAGCAGCATTGATAACTTACCACAGATAGTCATTAATATTTGTAAGATACTAGACAATGTAAGATGTAAATTTTCCCTTCTCATTTGTAATAGGTATGCTTGCCAGGGGAATATCCTGTCCTAAGAAAAAAGAAAGATGTGAAAATATGGGGGAAGTGACATTTTTTATTCCATCTACACTAGAAATTGCGAGTATGTTTCAATACATGTCCCTGCTTATCCTTAATATCTATTTTAGCTATCTGCTTTTACCGAGAGCTTTACTGTCTGTGCATGTGTTATGGAAGATATGTACTAGTAATAAAGTCTAGAGATTTTTTTTGTTTCTATGCAGGATCTTGCACTTATACAGTATAAGATGAAAATCAACTAAGGTTCTAGTTTTCATGTGGCGCTCTTAGTTAAAAATCAACTCTTACTTCATCCCCATTGACACCCATACGATCTTTCCAAGCATGTAGTATTGTTCTACATGATTGTTCAACAGTCATCTGGAACAAAGAATAAGTACTATACAAATAACACAGTCAGTAGAATGTTTGCACTAAGATGGTTCTTCCTACTAAGATGGTTCTTCTTTTCCCACTAATTTCTTTTATTGTGTTTTTCGCTCTCCAGCAACTATTATAGCTTTGTCCATTCTTCTGCCAAGATGCTCTGACTTTTTCTGTGGAAATGCTGGTTTTAAGTGTTTTAACTATATTGAAGGCAGTCAAATGTGTCCCCTGATAAATAAACTGACTTGACAGTGTTCTCTACTGCTATTAAATGAAGCTATATGCTCTCCTAAAATATCTGCACCACAGAAATCGTTGTGGATGCTAGTAATCCAGACAGATTGCAATGTTGTCTCATCATGCTTTTGGGAAATTTAAAGGAACAGGTTTGATTTTAAATGAGTTTTTCCTGGTGATTAAAGGAATATTTTTATATATCACAGTTTGTTCTTGCTGTGGTAGCTCACCAGCCTTCTCCCCTGACCACCACTATGGGAAAACTTTTAGTTTAGTGTTTCTCACATCAGCCAAAGGAACAGTAGCAGTTATTTATTAGTCATGATCATGGACTGGTAAGGCTGCCTTATAAGGAAAGACTAAGAGAACTGAGTATGGTCAGTTTTGAGAAAAGAAGGCTTAGGGGTGGGGCTTACAGGGCATTATTACCATGTTCCAGTATCCAAAGGGTGTCTGCAAAGAACATGGAGACTCTTTCTTCAAGGAATCACATGGAAAAAATGAGAGGTCATGAGTACAAGTTGCTCCTGAGGAGATTCTGGTTGGACGCGCAAGAAAAGTTTTTGCAATGAAAACAATCAGCCTTCAGAATAATCTTGACAGGGAAGTGATGCATTGGACAACATCGGATACTTTTAAGATTCAACTGGACAGGGTGCTGAGGCATCTTGTCTAAACAGGGTTTTGCAACAAAATGTTGGACCAGATGATCCTTGACGTTGCTTCCAATGTGGTATTCGGTGAAGCAGCATTTTTTTCCAGCTGACATTATTGCTTCACTTTTATAAGTCAGTCTGTGTTTAGAAGGGATTAATTTTTGTCAGTGTTTCCAAATTTCTTAGTGCTTAATACTAGAAGCGCTCAGCAGAGCCTGTAGGTGTAGAATGTACTACAGATATGAGAACAAGTTGAGGAAAAAAAATGTTCAATTAAATTTTAAGTCCTTTTGCCTCTACTAGTGTCATATTAAAACTACAGTGTCTCAACTGGACAAGAGACATGCTTTGTATGTAAAGTCAAGACTTTACTGTAGGTCTAATTAGAATCATAAATCTTGCCAAAAATGTATTATTATTCCAGTAACAGAAATTATAAAACTTACCATGCAAGTTATCCAAATACTGAAGTTCAATCATGCTAATAATAGTTTAATGCTTGAAACTTACAGACAAACTTTATACTTCCATTTGTTTCATTCAGGGAAGAAGGGTTCTGGTGCATTGTCGTCCTGAATCCTTTGCCAAGGGAATGCAGTGGGGGCTTCTTCTTTTCTGTACTTGAGGGGCTTATGCTAGGGGACACTTTTAAACATTTTCTAACATGTCCTATACCTTGTTTCTTTTGCTTTCTGTGTTACATCTGTATTTTTTAATGTAAGTGGTGTTTTATTTATGTTGGAAAATTGTCGTTTGTTACTCCTAAAGACATTTTAGCCCAGCTTCAAATGTATTATCTCTTCAATGACCAGTAGTTATTCAGTGATCATTTCCTGATAGCCTTGATCTCTCATTCTGTGTTTATATTTTTCAAGGCATCAACTGTTATCCAGTATTGTGTTCCATAAAACCACATAATTTATTCTATGCACAAAAAAATATGTCACTGGAATAGTACTTGTTTTCACTATCTGAGCTATATTGTAATTATTATAAAAAGAATAATCAGCATACCATTGTACAATGAAAATCAAAACTCAAACAAATTAGATATAAGTCTACTAGACCTAAAAAAGCTAAAACAAAGCTCCAGGCAAGCCTAAGACAAGTCCAGACAAATCAGGCTTGATAAGCCCCAGCCTATGGCCTTGCAATGTTAGAACAAACCCTGTAGTTTCTTGTTCAGCAATACCATATTTACTGAACTAAAAGGCTACAAAAGTGAGATACAGGATAAACTGTGTTGATATTATTTGTAAAAACTGTGAATATATGCTGAAATGGAATTTTTTACACTTCACTTGTTTTTTAACAATACATAGCCAAAATTACTAACACTGAGAATCAGCTGAGATAGCCCCTGTGAAATGATCCCTGGGGATTCTAGCAATAAACTATAAGGAGTAGGGAGGCTGGTCTTCACAAGAAATAGCAGGCTGATAATGATGTGCTCACAATTCTTCATTATGAGTGTTTTATCTGTATTGTCAGAGTTGGGAAGTGCAGAGGTCTTAAATTGTACTTTAAAAATTAAACTAAAGTAGTACAGAACATTTTATAACAGAGGGTTAACTGTGTTTAACAGCTCTCTTCTCCTGTTCTCTTGTAGTATTTTGTGAGCTCTTAACTTATTTTGTAAACTGTAATAACTTAAATCTTCCATTTTCATGTGCATGGTTCTCAGTGCAGTCATATACACACAGTCATGCACATATGAGCTAATTTAAACCAAGAACACTGGACAAGTAAATGAAGAATACGAAAATAGTGTCTGATATTAATCTGGATTTTTGTATCCTGGATTTTGAATGAATGCCTGGATAGCAGAAAAGCATGGCAAGGCTGATATTACAGGAGTTTACATCAGCTAAAGACCTGTCTTAACTTATCTCTTTATGTATAAGAACTATTAGTAAAAAGCTTAGAGAGATTCTATTTGAGAAAGGATTGACCAGATGTTAGCTTTCCTCTATATGAAATCTCACAGCAAACATGGATTATTTTAGCAAACAGCTGAATGGCGGCTTTTCATCAGCTCTACAAGGACAAAAGCACACACACGCACACACATTCCTGTTCCTCTTTTAATTCTGCCCACACTACTGGTATGTGAAGAAATGCATATAGTTTCCAACTGGGTAGGTTAATAAAATAAAGGAGTGTCTTAGTTCTAATATATTTTCATCAAGGCTTAGCCATTCTGGTTATTTTACTGTATTCATTGTAGCCTGATATTCCACAGATTAACCTTTCCTTTAACGCTGTCACACCCCACCAACTGTGATTTAGCAAGTACATAATTTATCACTTAATAAGAACGTCCATGTTAAGCACAGTGGGAGCTTTTACTGGCGGTAAAATCTGCTTTTCTCATAGGGAAAATAAAGACTGAATCCAAGTGGACTGAGAAAGTTTAACATCTCTTGTAATAAGAATGACCTTAGAAAGAATAGAACTTTTTATTAGCAAATGTTTAGTATGTGTTGAGATTGTCCCAAAACATTCTTTGAGAATAAAGACACTAATTTGACATACATTAATTAAAGTCAAAAATTTCCAGGGTAACACTGTGTCCAGAGTAGTTAAAAAGTACTTTTATATAGTCCTCATTACACTTATATTATTATAGTCAGGAATAAAGCTCTTATATAAAAGTCCTTACTGTCCTATGATTCCATGGTGTTTTCCTTTTTTTCTGTAGACGCAATTAGTTCTCTATTCTGTTAACTCTTTACAAGTTAAGAAGAAAGATGAAGAAAGTTGAAAAATGAAAGCTGAAAAGTTGCAAATCTTCCAACTCCAATCGGAAAAATCTGAATCTGTTTTGGGGTTTTACATGCAACATTCCTCCTTTGTGAAGAAGGATGCCTTGGATTAGGGTATATCCAGTTCAATATGATGATAGGGTCACCTTTCCAAGGGGATAGAGAATAAATTTCTTCTGTTTCCTTCATTCTTTACAAAGTCTTGATGTATCAGTTCATTCTTCCTTACATTTACCCCTGTGACTATAAATTATAGGTAATTATACATTTATAATTATATATCAAATGGCTGATATCTTTAAACCAGTCAGACACTCTTGTAAGCCTATGGTAAATTCTCATTGTTAGTGAAAATATGGGGCTGTTAAAAGTTAACATATGGATAAGGTTATAACTTTGTGGTTTGTAGCTCCTGTTCTAAAAGTAGTCCTCCAAAAGAATGGCATTATTAATTATACTTTTAAAATTCATTTTACCTTTGCAAAGATATTCAGTATAAATTAATGATGAATATGGAGAAGTTACTGACTATCAGAACCAGAAAATTTACTGAACTAGGGACTCTTGGATTATATAATGTACCGCTCTTTTCAAATGAATTTTTCTCTAATAACTATTTTCATACCACTCTAAATTATATTAATAACTGAATGATTTCTCCCATAATCTAAGAAAGACTGCAGAAAGAAAACTATATCTCTTGTTATTTCAGATTATAGATCTGTAATAGGGACTCTGATTCTGATATGATAAGAACAGAACTTTAGATGAATAAATGGAATACCCTTTAAAAAAATATATATATACTCAAGTGTGCTAATACTATTATTTTCTTTTTTATCTATTTTTTAAAATAGAACTAACATTTCCTGACCACCATGGAAAGCTATAATGTATTTTTACTTTATTCCATGTGAAATTTTTCTGCAGAGTAAATAAATTTGCTTCATTCTAGGCAGTACCTCCAATGAGAAAACAGAGGAGGAAAAAGAAATTAAAAAAGCAATGTGGTATGCTATACTTGTAGCTTGGGGAAAGCTGCATTGTCAGTGTTCTAAAATCAACAATCATAGCATCACCTTTGGGAAGGGTTTTAGAGATAATAATCTGAGAAAAGCTCTCAGGAGATTTGTTTAAATTCCATAGTGGCTGCTTTCTCAAGTTCTTTCCAAAGAAACGTGCTTCAAAGTATATCAGGAGAAGAAATTTTCAGTAGTATTAGTGATGAGACAGCTGACTCATATTACTTTGAACACAGAGCCATTTGTCTTAGGACAATCAGTTTAACCCATTAGTGAAAACACAATACCAAAAATATCCATGCTGATCCAACATAGGATCCCAGAAATCACTAAGAGTTCACACACATGTGCACACAGAAGTCAGTGTTCTTTCTTTTTATCTCAATTTTTCACATTCCAAGAGCAGTAGAACACATATTTATTTATGTATGTATTTATTTAACATCATACACATTGATTGGTTTGTCTGCTGCTTCATCAGCAGCATCCACAATCTTCAGACTAGATGTATAACCCCACAGCAGATAATCTACTTTCATGTGATACCTTCCTTTTTTCAGTGTTCCTTGGGGAATTGTTGCATCTGAATATAAAATGATAAAAGTTTGTTCTTGTATATCTTAAGAGAAAAAAAAATCAGTTAAATAAAATATTATTTGTTTTTTTATATTTTGTCTGTGAATAACCCTATTTAAAAAGGCAAAAAATATACATTGGATTCCAGTAAAGTGAAATTTACTATCCAAAAGGTTATCTATTAGAGAGTAAAGTATGATAAATAATGAATTTTTTATTTATCACTCTAGAAAAATTCCCTACTGCCAAAAATTTAAAGCTTTAAGAAATCATGTTATAATGGTAGATATATTTAAAATTAATCACTACTCTCACTCATTTTTTTCTTTAAAATGAAAAAGGTTCTGCACAAGTTTGTAATGCTAATACTTCTCATGAAAGTCATGCCTCAGTAGTGCTGGGGTCATGTATTTCACTGGAAATGTCTCTAATAATTCTGAAGATGTTTAAATTATCTGGTTTTCCTTGCTCTTCCTTTTTTCCTTTCCAAGCTGGCATATGAGCATCGATTAAATGAATTATAAGGTCCATGTTTGATCGATTTTTCATTTCTTTAATTTAGACAGTAAAACTTTCTATCACATTTGAAGTTAAGAATTATGATTGGGATAATAGATGTGTGATTCCATTGGAAGTTAAAACGGAAAAAGTTGCCTTGCAAATGTCAAGGCACCTTGTGATCCCAGATGATTAAAACTAAACTGTTTGCTGTATGAATCCCAAGGTACTGCTATATCTCAGCATCCATGACATTTAGCCAGTGACTTTTCATAGCTTGTTAATAATGTATAGCAATCCCAGTGTAAATTTGCAGTGACAAATCTGGCCTGTTACAGTAGAGCAGTTAACTAGATTTATTTTGGCCAGAAAATTCAGCTTTGGAAAAAAAAAATCATGACTAATGTCAAAAGAGATTGCACATTTAAAGACAATTTTAGCTAAGGCATTTGCTCAGGAGATGTTCTTTTCATATTCATCTATTATTCTGTCCAAGATCCTAATTATCTGACCTGAAGGTATTAGCAAAATATTAACAAAGTCATCAGGGTTAACATTCACAAAAAAATTTTATGGTGTGGACTGGTCCACAAAATTCATTGATTCTACCAGGTTGACTGAGTCACATAAGCAAGTAAAGGTTACAGCATGAACATTCTCTTCTAACTACAATTGCTGTTAATTATTCCTCCAGATAAACCTAATAAACTTCTGTGTTGTAGAAACCATGTTTTTTCTGAACCTCATATCTCACTGATACACAAATAATTCATAAGCTGTAAAAGGTCACAAGGCAATGAAGAAAGAGAGGGAGAGAGAAGGAAAAGAGTACAGGTAAGAAAAAATGGACTCAAATGGTGAAATACAAAACAGACTCAAAGAGTAGTGAGTTACAAAGAGTGAGTTGCAAGATATAAATCAGTGTTGCAGAGAAAAATGTGGCTGATGTTTGGATTCTTGTAGATTTTCTCTGAGGCTGAAAGTTTACTAACAAAGGAAAAAATTACTGTCACTGTACCAGGAATTGTCATAGATCAAAATCCTTCATTTAATTCTCTCTTTTCAGTCTTTTGTTCAGCTATTGCTTTGGCATATGCTGAAATTAAGATAATCACTCCTGATAATGATTGATATAAAGGCACAGCGCAAAAGGGATTATATTTGCACCACAGTATGTCAGCATCTTATATGAGATGAAAAAATCTGCAGGGAATGACAGAAAAGAGAAAGATCTTTGTCAACATCCCTAAAACCGGTCATAAATAAATTGTGAATGCATTATTCTTACAGCAAATGAGTACTATTTTTTGCTGCCTTTCAGTACAAAACTATTGATCTTATGTTGATCCTTCTGTAAGTTTAAAAGCTCAGACTACACAGTGCACCAACTTACTTTGTTAGATAAGCCCTAGGAGTTATTTGCTGATAAACCTAGATATGCATTTACTTACAAAAACGTACATTGTTTTCTGTTAGACGGTAATCAATATACAATATTTGCAGTGATCATACTCTCGTATGAAAGCTATCTAAAAGCCGCTGTTTTTTGTTTGCAGGACGTTCATGTCTTAAACAACACATAGAAACATCTTCCAGAATGTTTCAGTTATGTTTATTTCTATTTATAACAACAAGGACTGTATTCCATACCTACTTAAACTTTCTAATATCAGTTGTATTTAAATACTACTGTTTCTGTCCTTCCTAATGTTCTAGAAAAAATGACAGAAGGGAAGTAAGAATGTGGAGAGGCAGAAAAAAAAATGCATTATTTTAAAGGAATAGATATGAAGGAAGGTGGGAGTGAACAAAAGATTAAGAAATTATTGAAGTGTTTGTCACATCCTAAGTGTTAATTTCATTAAAACTCTTAATAAAGCATAAAGCTGGTTGCAATTTTGGGAAATTTGTGAAAGCTGCTGATACTAAGCTGTTGTTTTAGCTTACTTCTAGTTGCTTATAATTGTTCAGAATAATTTAGTTAATAGCATGGCTGCCTTTGCAGTGATTAAGCACTTTTTATATCATATCATGCTTTTTGAACAAACTGAATATTCTGGTATTCCACTTTTTACAAAAAAAAATATAACACATCAGTATATTAAATGCTTCCAACATTCTAAAGTGTTCTATAAGTTGAATGATTGTCTGACATGGGAAAAAGAGCACCTTGTACATATTGATATATGTAAGACCTGATACACTAGACATCTGGGAAAATTTGCTCCCTTCAATTTGGTTTTTTCTGGTCTTTTAATTTTTTTTTCTTAATATGCTCTGTAGACAGTCTGAAGACAAAGGTATATGAAGAAAACTATTTAAGATTTCAGTGAACAGAATCATTCCTCTGCATTCCTCATTCCACTGAGCATAGGAGAATGTTAGGGTGACTAATGCTGTGTATATGAAGTTGTGTTCTAGCTACTGGACTTTGACATTTACAAATAGGATCAAAGGACCAAACAGTATCTTCTCAGTGGATTTTAAAAAATGTTTTTCAACCAAATAACAGGTGGGTTTATGGAGCACTCATTAAGGTGTATTTTCCATGCTTTTTCTCTCATATATTATGACTCGATATTTGAAAAATAGTGTGTGTGCATCCATTTGTTTATTTTCCAAGCAGTGTGCCATAGCTGTCATCTGTAGTTGATGTAGATTTTGACAAATCTGTTCTGTTATTATTTTTGTGGTAGATTCCAAATTGTCATTACTCAGAGTGTATTCCATACAAAATAAAACAAACATAGTCTAATAGTCACAGCAAAAATAAACCAAAGTATAATTCCTGATACATAGTGTAATAATCCCTCAGGAGGTGTCACACACATGTGTTTCATGGTGCACCCTCCTCTTTTGCTGAACAATGTGGAAAGCTAAGGTAGGCACTGCAGGTACCTCATTCTAATTATATATGTTGAATTCATTCACTGTATCCCCTTGAGGAGTCGGTGACTGTGACTACTTGGATTTACTCAAAGATACTTGGGTAAGGTTCTCATCTCCCTCTTAAGTGAGGCAGAAACCTTTATGCTTTTCACTAGACCCAAAAAAACATACAAGGTGTGCACCACCCAGTCAGTAAAAGGAGGTTTTGAAAACATTGTTTCATGTGAAATATATCCATGTACAACACCTCTCAAAAGAGTAAATTTCATTAATACCATCATGGGACCATGTTTTTTAGAACATATTTGCATATATCCATAAAGCTGTGTGCATATACACAAACATATGTTTCAATAATGAAATTAGTAGGATTTTTGAACTTCATTAAAAGTCTTGTAAATCTTGTAATGTATATGTTGAAATCATATGGAATTACTTTGGTATCAATTATCACACAGAAGTTACAACCACAAAAATACAGAAGTTTTTTTTAAGAAAACTAATATTTTATACCTACAATAATGATTAAAGCTTGGGATCTGAAGATTAGCTTTTATGCTGTTGTTTTTATTTGATAGTACACATTTGTCAGCAAGCAGCTTTTCAGACATAGGCTGCAGTTACTTAGCTAAATTATTTTAGTAGACAATCTCCCAAGAGTACATAAAAAAAGGTTTGTATTCACATTGATAGAACCGGTACACTCTAATTGAGACTGTTATGCTTGATTTTGGTCCAGATGTGAAATTTTTGGATGGGTTTTGCCATCATAAATCCCTTAAAAGATCAGCATGTATCACAACGTGAAGCTTGGAAGTGTTCCAGTATAATACCTTGAAACAGAAAGCAATATTTGATGTCTTAATACACACATTTTAGACATGTTTCCACACAAGGTATATTTTATATGACATTTCTGCATAGTATAACCCTTTGAAATGTTCTCTTCAGGTGTCTTGCTGGATTTTCTGGACAATTTTGTGAGATAGAAGTTAATGAGTGTAATTCATCACCCTGTCTACATGGCTCAACCTGCACTGATCATATCAATGGATACTCTTGTAAATGTCAACAAGGTAACTGCCATATGACAGAGCAATCTTAAACAATAATCGTTTTGAATTATCACTGTTACTAGCGAGAAAATTGGTAAACTATATAAAGCTCTTTTGTTATATATGAACTATACGGTACAAAAATGCTATCTCTTTGGCAAGATTTTTGAATGAAATCTAAAGAGAATTAACTACTCCAGCAAGCATATGTGAAAGGCTTCAAAGTAAAGCAAGCTCACTGAGCTATTATCTAGAGGCAGGTTTATTGTTTATGATCTTTATTAATATAACTTACTGACCAAGCTGTCAAATTGCTACTGTTTAGCAGCAAAATAATTTCACTACCTATAGAATGAGATTGACTGAGGAGAAATTCTGAAGACTTTAACTAACATTTTTATTATTATCCTTAGTGTTGGTGTTGTAAGGCATACCTGTGCTTATTTTCCTAGCTGGGATTAAAATAATTTTTAAAATTTTTTTTAGTTAAATAATTTTAATTAAAAAATATAATTATTTAATTTTTTAAATTTTTTTCATTCTATTACAAATAGAATGAGGCACTTGTTTAAAAAGTGGGAAGTGTTTTCTAATTCTGACAGATATCAACTAAAACAAGTCTAGTGGCTTATGAAAATATAAGAGATTTAGTATTTATACAAAAGCAAAGGTCTCAATCAGCCTGCATTGTCTTGCAATCACAAATTTAATCTGTTCAGGACTATTTACAATCTCCTGTCATGTCTACTAATAAAAAGCCTTTTCTCAACATAAATAGGATTTCTAATCCATATACATAAGTAGAATTCTGCTCCATAAGTCAGTGTTAAAATAAGAAATATATGAGTACCTGCCTCCTGAAACTTTAATTTTTTCAGTTTAAATCTATTTACTATCTTACTCACTTCCACTGCTGAATGATTTCTGTGATAGTACTGACACAAGGCTTCTTACGGGCTATTTTAGAGATAATTTAGATATATTTTAGATTATAAATATTCTGTTAACCCATGCTATTTCCATATATCTGATCTAGTTACATTGTGCCAAAATATATTCACATTTTTGGTTTCAATTTACAAGTAAAAACATGCTAGCAATCTCTCCTGAAGTGACCATGTATACATTATACTTCTCTAGAGTCTTTCTCCTCATTCTTGTTCTACATTCAAAAGAAAGAACATAGCAAATTGAATATTAATATATTTGGCATTTTTTCTTATTCTGAATTCATCTTAATGCAGCTTACAAAATTATATGTAAGCAATGTTTTTCAAAAAAGTATGGAACATACTGAAGTAAACAAATGCATGTGTTTAATGAGAGTCGATTTGGCAGTTTATTACTTTGTTTAATTGCTAATAAGGAATGATTTTCTAACATGTAAAACTTAAATATAAGTATCTTTGGCTTACTAAAGGCTAATTATGTGTAGGACTATGTTGATTACAGCTTAATATTCCTTAGCAACTTTTCTTAATGTCAAAGAGATATTCAATAATTCAGAAAAACATCATAGTTCTGATATATGAACCAATGAGTGAAAACTTTTTGGACTTTTTCATGCAGAATTCATGAGAATAAAGATCTTTCCAATCCTAAAAAATCTGCGTCATGACCTAACTTCAGTACTACATATCCACCTGGTATTGCATATGGCCATATCCCCCTCCACCAATACTAATGACTTAAAAATTTAAAGACGTATTTTTTAGTCATTAAAGATCTTCACCCAGAATACATTGCCAAGTCTGGTTTTTTTTTCTTATTTTTAAAGTTCATTAAAATAATACATCAAATATATTTTAATACAGACATTTAAAAATTGCTCACTAGCCAAGAACTGTGATTGCTGTCTCTGTGCAACATGGAAACTCTTGGTATAAGTAGGAGAAAGTTCTTTGGGGCTTTGGAACTCACTCCTACAGCTAACATGTTTTAAATACCTCCCAACCCAAGCATGGCTGACTTTCTGTTATGTTCCTTTCAATAATACCATGTGCTAGTAGGGGTGAAAAATCTGTAAATCACTTTTCTATTAGGTAAAAACACAGAATAAAAACCACATGCATTAAGTATATACATATTTTTTACATATCTTGAGGGGGTTTTTTGTTAATTAATACAGTATTTTCCAATGTTATTTGAGCCTCTAAAATGTCGGAACAGATGAGGTTACAGCTCTGAAAAGGGGTGAATTTGGAGAGGCAGGGGAACCTTTGAGAAGAGTAACTTTTTCAAAGTTGCACATCTAAAGAAAGGGATTAGAAGAAAAAAATATCATCCAGAGAGAGAAAGTAGAAATACCTAGGAAAAAAATTGTCATTTTTTGCAGGTTTTGACTGTTCACATATAATAGATCTTATATTTCTCTTCTTAGCTTCACCTATAGAAATATGGAGCTGGGATTGGGGATTCTTTGGTCTATAAAGGCAACAATGGGAAACAACTGGGCAGATAGTCTGATATACCCCTTAACAGATTCCCTGTTGTAATTTAATGAAATGGGAAAGGGATAGTACCAAGACTGAAATAGGAACAAGGCAGATGATTGCAGCTTTCCAAAAACCTCCAGAGAACAAAGTGAAGCATGTGGTGACAGCATATGATACCAGGAAAGGAAATGGATTTAGCTCTGACAAATGCATTTTGTAATGGATCATGAATTTTGTCAGCTATTGTCCCAGTAGCAGCCCCCATACCCTTAGAATAATAGATGCATGTTCAGGTTCTGTGGCTGCAGCTTCAGGCTGTTCAGGTGCAGAAGCAGTGCGGAGAGATGTAAACTCTGTTCTAACAGCACCTCAGACATCTCAAAAGCAGCAACAGCAGCTGTTGGAATTAATAGCAGGCTCATGGATTAAGTCTTTAACTGGGCAGGCTGCTCTTCACCAGGGCAGGTAAAGCAAGACTGGAATGTAACAGGTGAATCCCTTTGATGCATACTCTGAGGCGAAGTCTGAACAGTGACAAGTAGATTTGTAGCAGCCAAGGACTGCTAGGGAGCTTGTGAGGCTGTTGCGGTTGTCTTTGTTAGTTTGTTTAGAAATAGTAAAATAGAGAAAAAAACAAATCTGTAATGGGTTATGGGAATATCATGGCAGAAAGTCTGGTGCTCTTCATTAACTAGCCATATTTTACAGAGTTTTGGGTTTGTATTTATCATGCAAATGGAGTGATTCCATTTCAGTTTAGCCTACAAGGAGCGAGTTCGAGGCAGGATTAAATTACATGATCTAAAGCACAGCTTCAAGATGAGAATTTAGCCTCTAATTTATGGTGTACGTACTTGTAAAGGAGATTTTAGTAAGAAATGCTTATCAATAAAATTCCCAGTAATCTGACTAATGAACTGTGAGAAGACGGAATCTCATAGCATTTAAACACAAAGTATTTGCTCAGAAAATCTCTTCCTCATTGATCTGGTACAGTAATCTCAGAGTTTTCCTTTTTAGCTTCTTCTCTTTATTTTTTTCTACTCTGAGAAACCACAGCCCAAAAAAGTTCATATTCATGCCTTAATATATATCTCTATATATGTGAGAATGGATGATAGTCACCCATACCTTTTTTCCATTGACACTCAGTAAGTGGATGTAGATTTTAATGAGTCTCGCTTTGGGGTTTGCTTTGCTTTTTTTTTTCTGACAGGATGGGAAGGCCTCCATTGTGAGTTGGATGTTGATGAGTGCATATCCAACCCCTGCATACATGGTATCTGTGTTCAGAAAGAGCCCAGCTTTGGTTACTCCTGTTTTTGCAAGCCAGGATTTGTGGTGAGATGCTGGAATTCTTTCTTATCTTTCCTTTTACCTGGCTGTTCAACATTGCACAGAAAATACCTATTCTTTTTAAGCTTGCTCAGAATTGTTGATATATTTCTTGAATGAAATGGAATCACAGAAGTGACGTATGCTTTGTTCAAGGAATTCACCAGGAATTTCTCCCTGTTCCAGCGACTCTTGGTCTACAATTTTGTAAAGTCTTATTTTACCGTAATGGTAATGGATCTTAACAATGTAAACAATCTGACTAAATTTACTGACAAACTATCTTGAGAAGGAAAAAAATATCTCATAAAAATTAATATCATTTTTGAAAGGTGGTTTTTACAGAATAGAATGGGTAACATTGATACTTCCCACAGACCACAGTAACTGCTGCCTTTTTGTCTTCTAAAGCAGATTGGCTTTCAAAACAATGTCAAGTAGTCATGAAGGATACATCACTTAAAGTCCATGGTCTTTTTATATGGAAAACAGTCAGATCCTTATGTTACAATAATCTCATTTTTTCCTTAAATATTCATGCTTATCTTACATGAACAATTATAATGCAGAAGATCAGATTCACAATTTTTTTACCATTTATGTCTGACCAAAAAAACCACAAAAAAACTTATGAGTACCAAATAAAACCACCAGAGAGAAAGATCAAAATCTGTTTCGAAAAATTATTTTTTCAATTAGTGCAAAATTTATTGGTAGAAGTCAGTGTTGTGTGATGCTGTAGAGACTAGAAGTACAAATAAACCAAAAACGGGTTAGAAGGAAGATAGAGTCATTGTTATTCAAATTACTCTTCTGAATGTTAACCTGGCTTAGGGAATCTTTGATTTACTTATTGCAAAAGGTTTGAATAGCATATTTGGTGAGTTACCAGATGCTAGCTCTGCTTGTTTTCTTCCTGTTTTCTTCCCAAAGTATTCATTAATATCTCAGTAATGATGGAGCTAGATAGATATTTGACCCATGGGGGCAGTTTTTCTATTAGTACATAGCTTGAGTATTAATTGTACAGCATATTGCAGAACAAGCAAGCCTTTGCAGAAGGAAAAGTAACAAGCTTTTGAATCAGCTTAAATTTAAGATGTATCATCTTTGCTCTTTATTCCATTATTCATTTTTCCATCTTTGGTCCCTCCAATTCCACTATGCTTTGGGAAGAAATACAAAAGTAAAAAAAAAAAAACCACCACAGAAACATTTTTAACATACCTATCTTCAGTGTCAAGGATAAGAAGTTATGGTCTAAACACCTCAAGAGGTATATTTGTTAGGTCCCAATGGGTTCTGGTTCATAATCATGAGTAGGTGTGGAGTGGAAATAGTAAAACTCACAGAGAAATAAGTATTCAAAGAACTCCAGCTACAGTGTGTATGTAAATCTTCTGTACTCTGTGTCTGTACTGCTACCCAAAGTATGGATCATAAAGCATGGATTGTGAAATCTCTCATAAATTTTCAGAAGAAAATCATAGTCAGTGGTATATGAAATAAGTGTTTACTTTTTAAGTGGAACCATCGATAGACACATACCTACTTTTAAATACAAATCTGCACAAGCTAAAAGATTCCATCCCCCTGCATGGAAACTGTTAAGGCATTTACAGGCACTTTCAGTGCTATCAAATTTATCTATGACTACTTAATGTACCCTTCATGCACACTGGAGGTTATCCACATCTGCTTTGTTTCTATGAGTCATAAAGTCGCAATCAAATGCTCTTTGCCATTAAATGCAGTAGTCATAAAAATGTACTAATCTGTCACAGGAAAGTCAGACTGAAACATAAGTTTTATAGGATTAAGAACAATTATGAGCTTGCTCAAACTGATCATTTGTTCTATATGTGAAATTAGAAAAGAGCAAGAAGGAAATGCATGAAAACTGACACATTAATTGGCCTGTTTTTCCTTTGTGTTTTGGAATACTGATACAGTGAATGATTTTATAAGATGCCATGAATTTACCAGATAGCTTGTCTGCTTGCCAAAACAAATTAAGAAGTTGATTGAAACAAACATGAATGCATCAAAATTACTCAAAACCCATCAATTTAACCTTTTCTGTTTTAAACCTCAAAAATTTTAAACTACTTGTAAAAAAAGTCATTTCAGTCGTTTCATAAATTAATATAATAATTGACAGAGATCTCATAAAATATAAGTTGTCCCAAGCTCTGTGTGAGTAGTTAGTCAGGTAGACAAGAAAGACTATTTAGGCATTTGTCTGAATGAAAGTGTGTAATGAACAGGAGTGTATAAGAAGGCTTGGATTTTTTTACATGTGCTCCAGTTGCAGGAGAACATTCAGTCAGAAATTATATAATGATAATATGTTGTGAGAGATGTCTGTCTTCAGGGATGACAGTGAGTGTATTTTAAATAGTTATCCAAATATGTATTATCTGTTTAAGATAGCTGTAAGCTGTCTTTCTTCGTGTAGCCTATTAGTTCATTGCAACAGAAGTGAAAAAATGAACCCAGGCCTGACTTTAGCATATATTTATTTCATACTTCAAGAATGCTTTTAATTCACATAATTATTTCTTGCCTTTTTTTACAGACCACTGAATTTGAACATTTTTACTTTATTACTAGGGAGGACATTTCAGACTTTGCATGACTTGTTACTCTTGATAAAAAAATAGGAAATTAATGCCTGGTCCAATTAGAGACTGCCACTATATTTTTTCTTTTCTAAGCATTAACTGTGAATGCAAGTTATTAACAGGCAGCTGTGTGCAGATTTGGTAGCAACAAACAACAAACAATGGGCTTGCAAGGCAGAACAAGCCATAGATTATTAGACAGCTAAGACCTCTGTAAAACGTCTTTTTTAAACCTACATTCTAACTGAAGATTATTATTTTAACCACTTTTTATTACTGGTAACAATATTATCTTTAATACTTTGCAATTACAAGTCTGTAGGGAAATTATTTTTCTTGATTATCAGAGTCAAAATGCCACTCAGTTAAAATTTAAAATATCCAACTATACTATTAAATTAGTTAAGGAATATTTTCCACATGATATTTCCTTTTGAAAGTGTAAACACCTTAATATAAGCAAACAATATTTTAGAATCAAAAGAATGCAATAATTGTAACTAACATTTCTATGAAATGTAAATGGCCTTCAAAAAGTGTTCTTTTTTTGAAAACTCTCTTTCAGGGACGAAGCTGTGAGCTTAATTACAATGATTGTCTTATACACTCCTGTTCCACTGGGTTTCTTTGTGTTGATGGAATAAACAATATCACCTGTTTACCTACTATGCCCCAAAGCAAGAAAACTCTCACTGAAGTGGCTGAAGTGTTTCCTACTGAAATTTTAGACAATGACCTTCCATCAGCACTGGCTGTATCTATGGAACTTTGGTCTAAACATGTTTCTCCTGATTTACATTCAGGAGAAGTGTCTGAAGGTGAGTGGAAAGAAATTCTGAACGATACATGTATCAAACTTTATCCTTGTTAATGCTTCTAAAATGGTAAGAATATTGGAAATATATTAATTTCAATTATTAAGACCCCTTCTAACTATTTTTTGTATTTATTCCAACATCCTTTCTTAATTGCATTTATATGTAACTGCAAAATTACTCTTTTCTCTCAAAATAATTTTTCCCAGTATCTTTCACGTCCAGTAAGGAAAACTCCACTTTCTTTTAGCTGGGTTTTCTGTTTTCCAGAGTCTACAATTTCGTATGACTCATATTGTGTTTAATCTCTGATTCTAATGCCAATCTTCCCTTTTTCCTTGGCTAGTCAGCAGGAGAGAAAGATAATTTGCCTTATTCCATGGGGACTTTGATTCTTTTTTCCTAGTTCATGTCTTTTCTGAGTGCTTCTTTTTCTGTGCACCTAGATGATTTTATACTAATAATATATTGGACAAACCTCTCAAAGTCTCTGCCATTCTAGTTGTTTGTAGTGATGTTTTTGGGAAGCCAAAATTAGCATATCCTGTTTAAAAATATTTGCCAAAAAGTCAAAAGTAACAGAAGTGTAACATTTCATTGTGAAGATTGTACTTTCATTATAGCCTCTTCATTTTACTAAAAATAGTATTACACAGGTAGCATGTATGAGGCATTTTCTTTACAGATAGTTTCAGATTTTTTACTTCTATAACTCTGCAAATGGATTGCTTGTATAAAAAATAAGCTGAGATCTGTTTTGTTCTTTTAGTTTGGTTTTTTTTTTTTTGGTTGGTTTTGGTTTTGTTTGGGTTTTTGATTGCTTTTTGTTTGTTTGATTTTTTTAATTTGGGTAAATGAGTTCTAGAGAATATTGGGTTTTGGTATACAGAATTCTCTTGAGATTGATTGATTGAGTGATTGACTGAACTGCTTGGTCTTCCTTTTTCTTCACAAGAATCACATACTCATCCTCCATTTTTTGATTGATATTGTCTGACTATTTTCCTTCAAAGACTGTCTGTTAATCATCATTTTCATCAGTTATTTTCTTTAAAGAGACAAATATAAACCTGAAAAAATTATTAGCTAATGTTAAACAGCTGACAACAGAGAAAATTCAGCTAATACTGGCGACAAAACTGCATGATCCAGGCATGGAGATCAGTTGTTCATGAAGTCAGGGTACTTTTTGAAACATTCAGCTGAGTAGTGTGTCTCAAGAACTACTTTTCACTAAAACAGATAACAATAGTTCTGAGTTCAAAACACATCTATTTGTAAAAGTAAGTGAGATTCTTAAAATATTTTTTAAAACAATCTGATCAAGTGTTCTTATGTAGATCTTCTTCTTACAAAACCTTCAGGTATAAAGTTACTGATGGATACTGAAAAGTAATCATTGTTTGAATACCCTAATGATGAAATTTCCTACTTGGTTTTATTGGCACAAGTCACATCTGTACAAACAGAATTTTGTAAACTTTTAAGGACAAACCATTTATTTTTACATACCTGTTATCCTGCTTCAAGTTCTGCCTTATACAAGTATATTAACTATACTGTACTGAAACAAATATATATATATATATATATACATCTATAGTGTACTGACTGCTGTGTCTGACAAAGAACTCATGAGTGTGCCCTGTTACCTAGATTGCACGGTACATCTGCAGTGGAGTAGGTTCTGGCCTTTATCAGCTGGTGTTCTGTTGAGTTCCTCATTTCTATTCAGAGAACTTTTTGAGGTGGTGGGGTGTTTTTATGCAAAGATAAAAGTGTCTGTCAAAGTTTCCAGGTGCTTGGAAGAGATTTATTGTCACCTGACAGCAACTGCTGTGGCACCTGCTGCCATACCTGTCACAGATGGGTATTCTTCACCTTGTGCCACACAGACTACTCGGTCAGTAGAGAAGCAGGTTGGAGGCTGCTACAATGCTGACAGAAGATCAGCAACTGAAGTTTCACCTCACTACATTAATTTTTTCAACATTTCAGGTGTTCCTTTCATCATTCTTACATCTAAACTCAGGAGGTATTTCTACAGTTATAATACATAAGTATAATCAACATTTTAAATGTAAAATAGGTACAGAGTATACACAGGTATATATCTGTGTATATCTTTTGAGGTAATTTTTTTTTTTTTATGTAGTACAATTAGCTTGCTGCTTCTCGTTTCACAATGAGACAATTGATTGATGCATTTTTTAAAAGCAGTACTACTTTTAGAACATTGCAACATTTCAAAAATAAATTCAAGGAATTAAAAGGACATAGAAAAACCTAAGAATTCTGGAATTAAGTATTAGGGAATATTGAATGGTTTGTTCTATGTTTTTATACTATACTTTTATAAAACAGAAGGAGTACCCATAAAACCAAGGAGAGGATTTTTGGTGTTTTTTTGCTTTTCACTTTGCTTGAGGATCTGTCTTGGAAAAAATTATTTTATATCATTGACTTAAAGCACTTAGGGGGAGAAAAGTATTCTAGACCAGGAAAGATATGTATAAAGGTGCCAAAAGACAAATAAACCATATTTGTGGGGTATAGAATACAGTTGTTTTCCTGTGAATGCTTGTCTACATAGATTTCATTCTCGGTATGCATACATAAATACACAGATCAAATTAATACTGCCAGAACTGCCTCCTGATACTGTGCCTATACTCAAGAGGTCATATTGTCTGAGCATACCACTGTGGATTTCCAGCTGATCAAGATATGACCTAAAAGGAATTTTATTTGCATTTTTTGTTGTTGTTGTGGTTTTGGGGAGTTTTGTTAGCTTGTTTGGGTTTTATAGTGACCCACCCAGATAACTTGCAGTCTCTGGAAAAAAAAATGGGTAGTATGTACTTTTCATATATTTTAAAATATCTATTATTATCTGAAAATCAATAGATATATTACAGAAAGTTCTAAGATACCTTAGAGTAGCAGGGATCTCTAGAAAAGGGCTATGAGAGATGAGATATATCTGTCAGAAAAAAAATTTTATGTGGTCTCCAGGTGTGCTTCTCCACTGCCATGACATTGTTTGTGGCAATGTTTTGTAAATACATTTACTCTTAGAAATAAAGTATTTCTTGTTAGAGAAATTCTTTCATGTGGCCAGAGGAGATGACCTAAGTTCTTAATCATATGTCTGTTAGCACTATGTGAAGTTCTGTATGACTTTTTCAGTTTCCCATACTCTGCCAGCAAGTAATTGCCCAATAAGCAACAATTGACACAAATTGAATGCCGGGAACTTTCCTTCTTTCCTTCTTTTCTTCTTTCCTTCTTTTCTTCTTTCCTTCTTTCCTTTCCTTCCTTCCCTCCTTCCTTCCTTCCCTCCTTCCTTCCTTCCTTCCTTCCTTCCTTCCTTCCTTCCTTCCTTCCTTCCTTCCTTCCTTCCTTCCTTCCTTCCTTCCTTCCTTCCTTCCTTCCTTCCTTCCTTCCTTCCTTCCTTCCTTCCTTCCTTCCTTCCTTCCTTCCTTTCCTTCCTTCCACCCATCCTCTTAGGGCAGCCAAGCATTGAAACAAGTTGTCCAGAGAGATTGCAGTTTCCACCCTTGGAGATACTTAGACTCAAACTGACAATGTCCTGACAAACCTGTTGTAGCTGACCCTACTGTGGGGAGGTGAGATTAAATTAGATAAACTTCAGAGGTCCCTTCAAACCTCAGTTATTCTGGGATTCTGTGGTACCTTGTAATGGTTAGGACAGAATTTCCTTTCAGACATTGTTTATAAAGACTTAGAATTTACTTCTATGCAAGCATCCAGTCACCAAAAGTGGGATTCATCTTACCTATAGCTATCCATTCATTAATCTGTGTAAATCATATCACTGTAATAAATGAAGAAAAATCACACCATCTGCTTTAGATGACTGTTCTGGGATAGGATGCAAACTTTTCTCCTTTCCTTAATATATACTATTCTTCTTTTTGTACTTTGGGTTTTGGCAAAGGAATTGAATATTGCTTGGAATGTTCTGCTTTTGTAATGTATGTGGATCACAGAGCTCACAAAGACATTTGAAAGACAAAACCCGACAGAACCAGATATGAATGCTAACAACACATCTGCTACTACACAGCAGCTAACTGGATTTACTTCCATTAATAATGGAGAAAAAACATACATTAAAAAAATACTTTTACTGAAGTGGATTTTCATCCCTCTATTGAGTCACCTACTTTCACTGCTTGTGTTCAATATTTCATTATTTCCTTCAAGATTCCCTAAAGTATCAAATATGTTCTGAACATATCACTAATAGTCAAATTGGTACATTACTACAAAGCTCTTCCTGTTCTGTATTATTTTGTTTAAAATCTTGCTCTGCAAATATTCCAATTTTGAATACATTTTGATTAAACACCCCTATCATAAAGTAAGTATCAGGGGTTTCGATTTTACACACTGCTTTTCTTGGTAATGTAATGCTTTTTCAGCATTCTCCTTAATCAAGTTCTATTCAATTACAGCAAGGTACACTTGGTTTCTGAAAAATGTTGAAACTACATGAAGCATTTGCCACCTAATCTGTCTTCATCATATTGAATTGTTTATGTTATATTCACTGGATATCTCATCACTCTCATTATTCCTTTAAGCTTTGTCTTTTATCAGTTCAGCCAGACATATTACTATTCATTCCATTGTAATTTCCCTGTTCTCAGTATCTGTAATCATATGCTGTTTTTAAACACTTGCTATTATATCTGCCACATCAAGAAGGTAATTACTTTTGACATAATGAAGTTACTAGCTATATAGGTTAGCATGGAATTTCATGCAAAGTGAGTGCTTTGAACACTGATGTATTTGCACTTTATTTGTAATTGATAGAAGTTTGAACTTGGTAATTTTCCAGACCTCTTTCACAAGCAGTCATTTTCCCTAGAGTTCTGAAAAGAAGACCTAGAAGAGTAATCACAAGCCTGGCCTATTTCTGGTCTTACTTAAGTGCAACCTGCTGCCCTGCAGGCAAAAGCATTTTGATAGCCTGCAACTTTTAAGTGCATTTTTTACTCTGCTGTGTGCTCAGACTTCTAAGCAAGCCAGATGTATAGGAAAATCTGTGGGAATTCTATGTAAATGGCTGTCACAATGAGAAAAAATTTAAGAAATTAAAGTTTCATTTAAAAACTATACATAATTTGATATTTTCTAGGTTTCTGTATCAAAGTAAATTTAAATTCCCTTTTGAGCTGAAAAATATCTTTTGTTTTCTAATCATCAAAAGTGTTCTAGTAATATTTAAATGTCTTCTAGGCTATGCATTGTCCATCTGCTCAGAGGTTCGTTGTGCTTGATATTCCTAGCTACATTAAAGCAGAAAAAATCATGATAATGGGAATAAAACTCTTGGCATACCTGCCAATGAAAGCAGATATTGAGTTTCAGGTATGAGGTAATTTGAGAACAGTATTTATGCCACTCAGTATCTCCTGTCATTTAGAGTTTCAGAGCCAGTGAGATCCATGAGCATCATCTGCTCCTGGAACCGGGAAATATTCCATAGCATCTGTGTTTGAAAAATGTTACTCTAAGAAATTTCCTACAGGCATAGTTAACTTCCATATGATTGGAAAATAACAAACAAACAAAAACCAAAACAAACACAAAACAACAAAAGATACATTGACTAGTACAAGTATTTCTGGGTTAGGGAAGTTTTTTTTCCTGTAGCTCAAAAGATTTTCCTTGATATTTTGATTACTATCAGCATTGTATGTTAAGATTGATTTATTTTGTAGATTTTTGAACCAAGCAAACTATATAACATGTGGGCTAATATTCATCAGCATAGCAAGTGTACTGTTTTGAAAATTTTAAAATGTCATTTGTGTAGTGGGTTCTGAGGAACCTAAAACAATGAGGATTACTTTTTCTTTGAAGAATAGCAAATAAAATATATGAGGTGTTCCATGTAGCTCACACTTTGTATTTACATTTCAGAGCAGTTATTGAATTATGCTTTGCTCTTATACCTTATTTTGATTATATTGAAAATAAATCATAATTATCAACTTATACAGGTTAAAATAAGAAGGGATTTTAGAGTCCTCAGAACCTCTGAGTAAGTCTTTTTCTTGTTATTTATTCCACAAACCTATTTTCTGGCATAATATGAAAAATATCCCAAACGCACAGATTGCTCCTCAGAGGCAGTGTTACATTCCCTGGAGTTAAGAAATCCTTAGAGATGATTTAGCAGCATTCAGGAAGTGTAAACACTGTCAGTTCAGCTTTTTCTTCATCTTAGTTTGAGGAAGCAGAGAGATTCCTGTATGACTCCCTTGAGCAAGTAACTGGTCACCAGCAGTGGTAATTTCTAATAGTGTCTGGGATCTGAACCAAAGAGAGGAGTACAACAGGAGTGTTGCCCTATTGGATTCTAGTGCAAGGTCTCTAGTCTTGTAATTGAAAAGCATTCTTCAAAATCTTAGCAAACTTGATCTGTAGTGAAGTTTAAATAATGTGAATTCCTTCTCAGGATAAAAAAAAAAAAAGGAAAATCATTCTTTATCTTTGGATGGGATCTCTGCTTACATGGATATTACAGTAAAATAGAGGAAGTGTTGGCTAACCATTATCTATACATCTCAGTTTTGTTCTCAGATCACTCATATGTGTGCAGATGTAAAAAGGTTAGTGGGCTTTGGAAAATAAAAGAAGGAAAAAAACAGATCTTCCAAAATGCTGTGATATGTGTTTGCAATGAAGCAAGTTGTAGGATGGGGAGGGTAAAAAAGAAAAATTGTCTCATGTAGATGGATGGGGAACATTGTAGGGTCAGGACAAGACAAAACAAATGTATACACAGTGACGTAACAGGGGATAGGATATTCAGGGTGACATGTTTAGGAACAAGACTTGAAATAGTACATATTATTGGCCTGAATAAAAGTAAAATGCCTGTGCTCTTCCTGGGCACCCCTCAGCTTCTGTCAGTGTATCAGTTTTAAAATTTTCCATATTTATTCTGGTGGAAGCAAGAGGTAATATCTTCTCACGAGTAAAACAGTATCCCTACTGCAGTGTGTCATGTTACCTCACCATTTTGCCCTCTTATTATCTCAAATTTTAACAGCCTTGTAGATTTGTGAGCAACAATGGCTTCTGCACCTGAAACCTTTGACCAGAGGGTTTGTGATATTTCAGGTAGCCAGTAAATCTTTATGTGCAGTTATGGAAAACATAAAATGACTTCATAAGCCAGTCCTACTTTTTCTTTTGATGTCACATGGGTCAACATGTCACAAAGATTAAACTGATTACTCAATACTCTTGAGATAATTGTTCCTGATTAACAGTAAGCTGCCCTGTGACTTGGCTTAGCCTCCCAGCTATTTTTCATATATAGCTTTTCTTTTTTTTTCTTCTTGAAAAGAAAGGCACAACATATTTTTCACTATTAGTAAGCACACAATGTGGAGCTGGAGCAATTTTTCTCAAGTCTTCGTTGTCTTAGCTCTGCTTCAGAAATTAGAGGTGCCTTAAGTAGCTTTAAATGATTGTCCATTTATGTATAATTAAGCAGTTGCTAAGTGCTTGTTTGCAGAAGGGAAAGGCTATGCCTATTCTGCATATCTAAATAGATCAAGAATATACCAAATGAATAATGCTTCGCTGTTCTTATTGGCTGGAAAAGGCTGCTCTCCAGCTAAAGTTTGTATCTTACAGCTTTTCAGTCACTATTTTCCATTCTGTGGGCTAAGGAAAAAATTTATTTAGCCTATCTTGGTATGATTTATTGTAAACAGTCTTTTTTTTATTGCAAGATGGGCAGGTGCAAGATTGTTAATCCTTACTTACATCATGATTTGACTTTTAGCAAACTGTCATATATTCAAATACCAAAGAAATGCTGCAGTTTAAAGGGTCACAAACACTAAGTCATATGGCAGTTCAGTCATTTTGTGTACCACAAGCAGGTTTTACACTATTAACTCTAAAAGAATAATTTGAGAATGACCTTTAGAACTATTTGCTGTTTGGAATTTATTTAGTATCACAATAATTAAGTCAGGAAAATTTGGAGGGTCTAAAATATACTGAAGATAGTAAATTTAAAAATATGAGTTCCTATCCAGTCTTTCAGGATATTTGTAGGACTGAAAAAATATTTTTCCTTACACAGAACAGCAATTCCGTTCTGTTGTGCTTCTATCATGGGTAACACAGTGTCTTTAAATCCTGGAGCCAATTTCTCACTCATCATACAACATGGTTATCCAACTGAGTGCTGGACATTGCATCCAGAAGGATACAGTGAGGGACATAATAAAAAGTTCAAAAAGTTTGCACCTAATGGCTTCCCTAGATAACTAGGTGAGTTACCCTGTCATAGAAGGAAATCAAGTTTGATAAGCAGGACTCCCTGTTCATGAGGCCCTGCTGGCTGTGACTAATGACTCTGTTGCCCTCCATGTGTTTCTCAATACTCCCCAGAACTGTATTTTCCATGATTTGAGGAGGCATTGAAGTGAGAATGACAAGCCTCTAGTTTCCAGGGTCCTCTTTGAAAACCAAGACAACATTTTCTAGCTTCCAATTAACTGGGACCTCTCTGGATTCCAAAGACCACTTGAAAATAATCCATTTTAATGGATTATTTTGAATATATTTATCTTTGTAAATATTAGTAAAAATAATAGTTTTGGATTTTTTTTTTTTGGTAAGAGGAATTTAATTGCTTTTATACTGTAAAATAGAAGCACTCTGAGGGAAGTGGAATTTTAAACAAAAGATAGACAGATTCGATTTTTTTAATAGATTATTTTTTATACACCTCAATTTAAAAAATAAGATATTGTAAACATCCTTTTTAGAATTAACCTCAGCATGACTGTTATTATCTGTGTTTGATTTGAGGAGTAAGAACTGTCCAGTATACATTTTTTTCTCTGTTGAAGAGAGATTAAAAGTGTCTGATACTGGACAATCTGCTACACATTTCTTATTTTGAAGTGCAAGTTTCAAACTTTCTATTATGTAATGCTCTAGTATTTCCTCTGAAATTTAAGCTCGGCACCAGGTGTTTCAGTTATTCTGGTGTTTGTGGCTTCTGTGTCTTCTGCAAACCCTTTTCACGTAAGTAGAGTATGTTTCAGACCTTTAGAAATATCATGAATTCAAAATCTGAAAGACCATCAGCCTCCAAAAATATAGAACTCTTCCAAGATGCATTACATCTGATTATCCCACCTATCTCTCTATGAGTCCTCATAATAATTGGTAGAGGGAGAATCAGTAACTGTTCAGACACTCAACTGCAGCTTTTAGCTGTGGCGATATGACATTTGGTAAACAAGCTTCACATGCTGACAAGCTTTATGTGAATGTGGTTATAACACAGGTTATTTTAGGCCAAAAAATATATATTTTGTGTTGAATTTATTTAGTACTTAGAAATTAAAAATCTTCAATTTCAGAATTAAATATAAACTAAGAATTTCATTATCAGGATTAGAAATAAACTTAATTTACTATACTTATTTTTTCATGGGTCTATATCAAAAGGCAGTAGGGGGAAAGAAGTGAAGGGATTTAATTTTTTTCCATATCATGCATTGGAGCAGATAGGTCTATTATTCTACTTATTTCTTAAGTTAATTATTTCTTATTTCTTAAGTCAATTCTTCTAACTTTGTTAATTTTTTCTTCTAGTAATTGTTTGCCTTTTATATTCTGCCTTTTTCCTTAACCTCAAATGTAAAAACGATATAGAGTATCTATCAGTGATGCTCTGGTGGTAAGTTATAATCCTGACCACTTCTAAAATTGTGAAACATTAAATCTTGCAGCTTTTATTTAAGACTACTGGATATCCATCATGTTGAAAGATAGGTTCCTGTTCAAGACTGAAAAATAGAGCCAAGTTCTATAATACTGAATCAACCAAAATTCCTTAGTTATGGGAGACTCTTTTTACTGTAACCTCACTGGATTTTTTTTCCACACTGAAGAGATTTTCTCAAGATCAAGGAAAGAACTATTAAACTCTGTTATTTATCTTCCATTCACTTAAAGGTAGTAGCTTCAGGAATCATATAAAACAATATGTGAGGACAAGGACTTGGCAAAACATCTGAATTTACATTCTTATATGGTCAATAGTCCAGGCAATGAACCTCAGTAGGTCACATAAATAAAAATAGAAAAATTGCTCGGTTAGAAATTCAGCCTTCAAACTTTTGTTTAAGATTTAGATTGTTCGTATTAACAGCATGCTTAAGTATTAGAATTGCCAACTCCTGGTTAAGGAATAAAACCACCTGAATCCTCCAACCACAGTAAGCAGTGGAAGTTATACCTATATTGAGTATGGAGGACTTCAGTACAAATTCACTGTATTTTACTTGAGCTGCTTCTACAGGCAAAGTGTATATTAGATAATCAATTAGATAATCTGTTTCAGTTATTCTTCCATGAGCTTGTATGGCCTGATCAGGAATTGGCACTACTGGCATAGAAACTGTGCATTGTATTTTGGTTTAGAGTGAAACACAATATCCTTTATGTCTGCTTCATCACCCTTGGGTTTATGTTTGTCTGCCTACTCCAGCCTACATCCCCAAATTACTGCTGGGGTCACAGGAGAGGTTTTTGAGACCATGGGAAAGAAATGGCTGTAGGCACCCTCCTAGTCTAAAGTCGTGCCCTTTCTGTTACTATTCTCTTTGAAAGCATACTAACATGTCTGACACAGGAGCACAGTGAAGCACTTGAACAAACATATTGTTTGGACATCTTGGGACTCATAGAAATTCCTGAGTTTTGATAAAATGAAATGGTGTTGCTTTCCATCTTTTGAGATGGAATTTGTGCTTTGGGGTATCTTAAGACAATTATGAATTTTGAAATATTTGAAAACATTGCAAATGACAGCATCCCAACTTCTGAAAAAAGCTATTTTTATCTTTTCAGTTTTCATTATTATGGTTATAGTATCTTCTATATTTCTTCTGGATTTTGGAGCTCTTTCTTTTTTTGATTCTTAAATCAAGTCACTAATTCGTGCTGTGTAAGTGTGTTAAATGAATGCTGGAAGCCTGGAGCAAATAAACATAAAGAGGGCCATGCCTTTAGTGCAGTAACATCTCTGGTCCTTTGTATGCTTTCTTAAGATAGCTAAAACCTCCTTTCTTTATCATATTATGAAATATTTCAGACATCTAAAAAGTAATGGTTACAATATACATTTCTAAACTTGTGTCAGTAACTGCTAGCTTGAACCTATTTCATCATTACTAATATGAGAGTCAGTAAAGGCTCAGAAATGAGAAAAATATGTACATATTATAATCTGCTCTTTCTCAACTGTAAATGCTGTTGTAGTTAAGTCTCATACATTTTAGAATTATATTTCTTTGTAACCAGTTGACTCCACCAAAATATTTACTTAGATTTGGACATAAATGGTACAACTGTATGCATAAGTGAGACTTCCATTCAATAGATGAATAAAACATTTATCAAAGGTACAAGAAAAAGAAATGAGCACTCATTTTAATTGTTCTGATTATTTATAATATACTTTTAAACTTGCCGGTTCCCATCTACTAGATGGGACTAAATAATATTCCAAGACTGACTTTTTTTTCCTGGGAGTCTCCCACATAGTAAGCATAAAACATTTATTGGTGAATCCACCTAAGGCTGATGTTGCATTCATTAATCTGGGGTATTTTTTAATTTTATATTTAGGTTTTGTGCTTTGGTTGTCTGTGCCTGTTTTGTTCTGGAACATATCCATAACAACAAATATAAGAAATGTTCACTTGAGCACCAGTGTTAACAGTAAGATACTACTTCAATGCCATTAGCAGAATTCTTATCAGAAATGCAGGGCATTTTTTTTTTACTACTCAGTGTTATGATAAGACTACATATAAATATTTATAAATATTCATGTTTATGTAGGTATAAATTTCATAGGACAGCAAGTTCTGTGTACAGTCCTACAAGCATTTGCTAATGGGTGTAATGCTTCCTCTCATGAACTTGATTTTACTGTGTGCAAGTTGTAGAAACTAAGCCTCAGCTAGCTATATATTTTTTATATCACCAATTTTAAAATATTTGTATGCTCTGTGACTTTTTCTTTCTAAAAATAGAGATATTTTCTTTATGTATATTATATATCACTATTATATACATTTTTTCAGTGTGGCTACACTTCAATGTAGTACATTTTTTTTAGTGTGGTTAACTAAAAATTGTCTTTACTGCCTTATTTTTTTTTAATAACTGCCTTATTTTTTTAATTAGGAAAAAGGAGCAAATAAAGTTTCAGTGAGTTATTATTAGATAAGGTTATTTCAAGTTATTTTTATTGAAGCACCTTCTTTGCTACTTAAAAATCATTACTGTTATTGCTATAGCAACTGTTGAAAGTATCATGCTCCATTTGCAGAGTAAGAAAGTGTGGGTCATACAAATGATACAGATGTTCTCAGACTTAATTTGTAAAAACTGTTTAAATAACCACTTCACTGAACTCCAGCACTATAAACATTGTTCTGTATGTTTTAGAGCTATTAAAGCTTAATCCACTACATTTGTAATGACTGGTTAATCAGTGCTCTTTACTAATTTCAAATGAAAATTTTCAATACCAACATTTACTGCAGTAAAATAACTTTAGTTGTAGTAATACAGCGCTACCTTGATGAGATTGCAAAGTATCCACTCATAATCAACAAGTTCATTATAAAACTTCTGAATACTCTTTTCCTAAACCTTTGCTCTTAGATAATGCTTTATGCTAAAAACTACTTTGGTTTTGTAGTACTACAGGCTGCTATTATAAGCAGCTTTCATTTATCAATCAATCAAAGTGCCTTTATGATGCAAGCGTGATACAAGCTTGATTCAGTCATTACTGGTAACTGTTTCATTCAGATTTTTATTAGGAATAAACACAGTAAGAGTGACAAGAAACACAATAGCAATTCCTCAAGTAGTGAAGTGTTTGACTAACGCATAGGGTTATCCCTGGGAATGTAATTTGCTGAGCATAATACAGCATTGGCTCATAAAATGTAATCAACTGCTTATGCAGGTGCATTTCATCTGTGGAAATGAAGCAAAGAAATTACTCATCCTTCTAAGCAGTGGGAGGTAAGGTCAACATGTTTTTGTTTCCCAGGAGATGACAGATGATGAGCTGAGATTTGATTTCATAATTGAAAGTCCCAGCAGGCTCAAAAGAAAAACAGCAAAGTGTTTCAAAGGAAAAAAATATTCTAATGT
Organism: Taeniopygia guttata; assembly: GCF_048771995.1. Taxonomy (NCBI): domain Eukaryota; kingdom Metazoa; phylum Chordata; class Aves; order Passeriformes; family Estrildidae; genus Taeniopygia; species Taeniopygia guttata. The sequence continues at coordinate 28,219,980 of NC_133027.1, read as the reverse complement.
ACTTTAATATTTGTCAGTTTTTGATTCATTTAAAATTTAGATGCCTAACTGTAAGGGTCAAACTTAAATAAATACTAACGAAATTTTAAATAGCATTTTCCATTTGGCAACAGGTGGTAACTTTATATTTACAATCATTATAATATGTGTGTTTCATAAAGGTTATTTTTAAGGTCAGATTTTGCAAGAAATTATGCTTCTGTTCTATCTGTAAAGGATCTTGATTTTTGCTGGTGTAACAAACTGCATAGAGTTCTACTCATCAACACAGAAAGTTGTTGTGTGAGTACAGCCATTCCCACTGCCTTAAGTTGCAGTGGTGCCTTTAATGGTCTTAAAACTAGCAGATGCTCAAATGCTTCATCAGAACTCAAATTTTTTTTCCATCTTCAGATCCTAGTCAGAATTTCAGAGACTGTGAAATAAAACCTTTGAAATCAGAGAAAAACAAGGAGTTACATTGAGTGTCGTTTCAGAATAAACTGCCTTTGAATACTGTGGGACTTTCCCTATTCCTTTTGCTTTTAGTGTCTTGACATTGTACTTGATATTAGATTAACAGGCTTTACGTATGCAGATAACGTATGCTTCTAAATGGAAAATTAAAATCAAGTGAATAAACCTCCCACAATGTAGTAATCAAATAGAAACTTTCCTGCCCTTTCTCAGAAAGTTACAGTAGTATTTAAATTAATGAATCACATTGGCTTTTATTTTATTCATGAGCAAAATTATTTTTAATTAGAATACTAAACTCTATTCAATTAAACTCCAAATATACAGCCCGAGTCTACAATCGAATGAAACATCTGATCTTACAGATCACTGCATGTGACACCTACCACATATACTAAAATTGCTGTGTCTAGAGACAGAACAGATCAGTAATTACTTTTCTTGCATGTTCTTGCATTTAGTCTCCTAATATTTGCATTATAAAGACCAAAAAAAAAAAAAAATTACAGGCCCATCAAGAAAATACTTATTAGAATCTTAAACTCTGTTTTTGGCTAGACAATAGATTTCATATGTTACAGTAGTTGAAAAATGATATTGTAGACCTGGAGTTCTTTGTGAAATTTGGATGAGATTTTAGCATTATTCTTTGAAAAAAAAATTCTATAGATTAATTGTTATCAAACACATATACATCTCTTGCCTGGATGGTGCTAGAGTTTTCTTTGCTTTTTGCTGAATAAGAATATATGTATCAGTTAGCAAAACCTATTGACAATGTAATGGTATCAAACAAGAACTGCTTTTTCCACTTAAATCTGAACAAGATAATTGCACATATTGGTTTTTTCAGGTCCTTACTTCTTGTATTAGAATGGTATAGTTCTTCTGTGAATTCTTGTTTTTTTCATTTGGCCCTTTTACCTTTCATGTCCCTGACTTTATATCGACTCTCTGAGTACACCAACCGCAATGCTAAAAAGTTACTCTTTTCTGACAATGTATGAAACAGTAGATGACAAATTTCCCCTGAAAATGTGATTGTAGTTTATGAAGCTGGTTGTAAAAAGGCTGCATAGCCAAACTATAATTCATTCTGAACTGTTTTCACTTTTTAGTTTGTTTAAGAAAAGGAAGAATGTCCTGATGAGAAGTGTTGAGGAATCCATTCAGTGCCAGTATCTCAGTGAGCAGCTGCAGCAGCAGCCGCAGGCTGAGCTCTGGAGTGATGAGCCCGAGGTTGGAGGTCCGGAGTTGCTGCCCCTTTGCCCAGCAAAGCCCCTGGGGACCTGTGGCCTGGCCAGGGGACCAGAGACACAGAGACACGGCAGGAGCCGAGGGATCCAGACGTTCCTGTGCTTAGAATGTGGGAGGATAAAAGCCCAGGGGGTCCTTTGGTCAGTGTTCCTCCTCAGAGGCACCAGCTTGAGCTGGTTTTGTGTTATTGCACCAAGATTAAATTATTTTAAGGACTGCTTCATCGGAGACTGCTGTGGGAAACCTGGGTTGGCACCAGCTCAGAAGCCTGGTGTGACTGTGAGTGTGGGGGTGCAGCTGCAAAGGGCCTCGGTCCCGGCTCAGGTGTGTGAGGGTGACTGACAGAGTGGCTCCTGGAGGGACGGGCTGTTTCCTTTACAAGAAGCATCAGTAACTTTTGGTTTTCCTAGGCAAGATACCAGCCCTCATTACTGAATTTATTTCTAATCCTTCATGCTTCAACACTTAAATTTAACAAAAAAAAAAAAAAAAATAGTAGCAATGTATAGATTTTCTTAATTGCTTACATGATCTAAGCACAAATGCATAGGTTAAAAATACTATATCAGAATTTTATTAGAGTTCCAATTAACAAAACCTCATTATTTTTCCTGATTTATTACTGAGTCTGAAAATGTTTGCAAACAATGTGTATAATATCTGAGCTGAAAAGTGCAAAGTTAGCCAGGGGTTATGCAGTGGTGGTACCCATTCCTTGAGAGTCAAAGTTTTCATCAGGATAACTTTCTATTTTTCATACTTTCTGTTTTCTAATGCAGAAAAAAAATATGGTTTAAGAAGCCTTAAGTGTAATATAAAGCATATTTATTGAATAATATAAGAAAGGCACTTAACTATGAAATTAAAGTAAAACGCACACATCTTTCAAGTATTTGCAAAGCAAGGGATTTAATGAGAGAGGGTTTTTTATTGCCAGGATCCATAACTTATTTGTTATATTACTTATAACTTTCTTCTGCTCAGTATGATCAAAGCGCAGTCTCCAAATTAGCTGAAGTCTGCTTGATGTTTTATTGTTTATAAGGCACACTGACTGTAATACCTCATGGTGTTGATTTAATCTTCTGTCACTTTACTTAGCAGATATCAAGTATCACAGACAGTCATGGTATAAATTTGCACTTAAAAAGAAAACAAGCATTTAGGAACTCCTATGCAGTTCAACATGCTTGAATATGCCAGGGAAGAAATGAGAATAGAACCTCATCAGCTAAGGCTTTTCTGGCCATGCTTTTTATCTCAGTCACATTTGCATTTAAAATGTGCTTATGATTTGTGGAAACAGCTCTGGAAGCAGATATGGAAACCAGTAGTCTATTCTGGCTGTTTTATTCACAGAACTAGAAAATTGGGTGCCCCCATCTCTGAATATTTAGTGCTCTTTTTTACAGATCTAAAGCAGCCATGATAGAGATTATCTGTCATTGAGGAGTACTTAGCACTTTTTGGAGTCCATTCCTACAAGAAATTCATATGGCTAAGTATTATGTAAATGAAGAAAATTAAATATGGTAAATTCTGAAACTGTTAGTCTAAACAAAAATTTAAGGCAGATCAAAAAAGGCTTTGAAGAACAACTGGCACAATATGTCTTATCTATTACCACATTTTCCTCTGTTATTTCAAGAGTAGGGTGTCAGTGATCAAGGCTGATGAATGAAGATTAAAAAAATCTAGAAGCCAGGGACATTACAGAAAAACTACATCTCTGCACTTTATTCTGTCTTCACGTACAAGACTCTGAGGAAACATCTAGGTTGGACTCCTTCTTTGCATGTGAGTGTTCAAAAAATCCTCTAGTGGAAAATAAACGACATGTCTTCAATGACAAGTCAGTTTCAGGCAAGATGTTAACTGTGATGACAGAAAAGGTTTTAGGATGCCTTCAGGAAGCTACAAGGCAGAAGACTGATGCCCTGCTGTATCAGGTAAGGTAATAGAAATAATACTTAATAGAATTAGTGAACACACAGCTAAATATTACCTAGTTAGGAACAATCAAAATGTCTGGTTTGGTTGGGTGTTTTTTTTTTGTTGTTGTTGTTTTTTGTTGGTTTTTTTTTTTTTAAGAGAAATTCTATTCTTAAACTTCTTGGCAGATTTGGAAGAGTTAGCTGTTATGTGAATAATGGATTGATGGAAACTTTCTACATTTTCAGAAGCCTGCTGATGAGTCCCATAGAACAGATTTTTAAGGAAAGGGAACAGTTAGAGGGTAGGAAACAGAAAAACATTAAATGTCTACTGTAGCTGAATATCGGTAGTGAAATTCTTATAAGCCAGTAAGTTCTTTAATGCCTTGAAAATGGAATAACTAGTGGAATGGAAAACAGTTTACTGAGAAAATCAAACTGATCAGCTAAAGAACTGATTAACTAGATTAGTAGAGTCTTACAATACTGTGGAATTGTACTACAGAATGGGCCTATCCATGTGCAATTCAGTAGTTGATGCATTTTACCTTGACATGCCAACATAGTCTGTCCCTTTTACAGTAACATTAATAGTTTTACAGTTTTACTTCTGCTTTAAAGAAGACTTGTTTGAAAGCCTGTTACTCACTTCCTTTAAGATCATTGCAACACTGCCGTGAACAACTGATTATATTATCCTCTCTCCTACCATATTTTTTTTTCCATTAGTAGTTCTAAGAAGGTATAAAATCAGTTGAAGTCTATTCCTAGAGATTAAACTTCTGAAATGGGAAACCTTTCACATGGCAGGACATATGGTCTTATTGTTTCACAAGTTGATTTCTTCTCTCTTACAGCTCCTAGAGAAGAAGTTTCCAGGTAAGAGGTATTTTTTTGCAAGAACTTGGAACAAGTCTTCCAGGAGTCTTGCTCTTAACCAACACAATGATTAAGAAACTGAAAAGTGTGTCATGAAACCTGGGACTCATTTTATCTTCCTTTTCTAAAAATTGTTAAAAATTCTCTTGTTAGAGAAACAGAGCTTAAAATTTTGGCTTCCTTGTGACAGCAAAAATGTAGTACTTGTCCCAAGTCTTGACAGCTGTTGAGATACAGTTAATGTCAAAGAAACCTTATAGTCTCTTTCTCTGCAGAAAATCCTGCAGAGTGGGTTTGTCTAGTGTAAAGTGAATACAGAGAATTAACTAAGGCAGGGTTAATGAAACAATTGCACCAGATGGAAATTTTTAATATGTTTGGTCAGTTAAAGCCACAAATTTAATATGCCAATTAGGATTTTTTAATAAAATAAGCAACAAGATAAAATAATTTCTGTCAGGTTTGAAAGTTACAGTAGCTATGCTGGTTTCAGTATTTGTTCTGAAACTGTCCTTGACAGCTAAGGTGAGTAAACCTTGTTATATAAATCATTATGAGCATTTTGAACTCCCTCAGGGTGGTTACAGAACAGTAGATGAAAAAGGCTTATTCAGTCCAACACAAACCTGTTCTTCAAGGTTTGAAGATTTCTACAAAAATCACTTTGGAAAATGAAAAGCAAATGTAGCTCTTAAAAGCAACCAATAAATTATCCACACCTAACTAAAGAGACTCTAGTGTTCCCACTCTTCCAAGATTTTTTTTGGTCTATTTTGTATTTGAGAAGTTACTGATTTTCTGTTTTTTCTTTTATATTTGTTTCATAACTTGTCTTTGCCTGTCACAGAATCATAGATTCACAGAATCATTAGGGTTGGAAGGGATCTCTGGAGATCATATAGTATAATTCCACTGCCAAGGCAGGGTCACCTGGAGCAGGTGACAAAGGAACACATCCAGGTGAATTTTGATTTTTTTCTACAAAGTGAAATTCCATTACCTCTATAGGCAGCGTGTTCCAATGTTGTGTCACACTCAGTGTGAAGAAGTCCTTACTCATGTTGAGGTGGAACTCCTTGTGTTTTCAGTTATGGCTGTTGCTCCTCATTCTGTCACTGGGAACCACAAAAAGAGACTGATGCCATCCTCTTCACACCCGCCTTTGACATATTTATATGCGTTAGTGAGATCCCCAGACTTAGTCACCAGACTGTAGTGCCAACTCTAATCTTTCTTTGTAAACTTCTAAAGACCATTACTCTTTGAAATATCTAGTGTTGTCCAATTTGACAAGGGATTTGACTGTGTATTTTGTGTTACAACAGTTTCACAACTGTCATAGGATAGGTGGGAAGTATCCTTATAATCTAATCATCAACAGGCAGCAGAAGTAGATTTTGATAATTTAAGGTTATAAGTGGGCTAAAATGCAACTAATGGCTAATTAGCTGTATGCATGAGCAATTGAAACCGAGACAGCTTTAAAATTATTAGTCTGTTTCACCCCTTAAATAAGTGTGAAAGTGAAAATGCTCAGAATGTAAAACTTCTAGGTCCACACAGTAACAGGGAATGATTACTAAATCTCTCATAGGGAGAAGATAACAGTACTTCATGATATTGGCTTTTTGCATGCTGGGGAAAAGTGTAGAAAACCCTAATCATCCCTATGCTATATTTCTTGATGTTCCAATAAAGTTTGTTGCTTACCAGAAAGATAAAAAATAATCTGAATTTGTCTCAAATGTAATGTTACATTGAAATTATAATTTAAGTGAAATCACAGAAATGTAGAATCATTTTGTTTGTAAAAGGCCTCTAAGATCATGGGCCATTTTGCTCAACATCAAAATACTGGTTTAGGCTTTGAAAATACAGCACCTTTATATGGCAGTGAATACCCACTGTATAAACCTACATTATAATAAGAAATTATTTTTTTACTGGGAGTTGTTGAAAGCTTCTTATGAAGCTCTGTGCTAGCAATATTGCTTTACTCTGTATTTTTCATGCTGTTAAGGTTTCATGAATGCCCAAATTCTTAGTAATTTTTTTCACAGTGTTGACTTTTTTTTGTCTTTATTTGTGAAGAAAAATATTCATGGGTAAGCTAGAACCATGTGGGAAAACTCACACTGTCTTAACATAAACCAGATATCTTCTCAGATATCTCTCACACCTTGCTGTTGTGCCACAAGCTCTTTTCTGGTAGTAAATCTTGTTATGCTTATCCCAGTGGGGCAGGTTTAGTTTGAAGAAAGGACCATTCTCCTCCTTCCTTGCAGTGTTTCTGTTCACTAGTAGTGCAGTAGAAGGGATAAAGCTTACGGGTATTTCCTCTTTGCTGCTGGGAGTCATCCCTCTAAGGATAAACTATGAACAAAGAAGATAAAGCCTCTGTCATCACTAAGTTCATCTCTACATTAAAAAACCTGTCTTTGAACAGAGTAAACTTTGGTTAAACTCTTTTGAAGGTGAAGAGGGAAAGGAGACAAAGTGGATGTCAGGGAAATAGGATAAACATTCGCTGACTTAAATGAAAAAAGCTATTCATGTAAGCAATCACTGGGGAAAATACTCCAAAATATAGAAATTTAAGTACTCTTGGGATCTTGCAGAGTGAAAAATATGAGAAATTAGATAGTGTGTTGACTTATAACAGGCTATGAGTTGAGCCAATATATTTTCTCAAGTGGATGTTCTCAGTATTTTTGAAGTCAAGGAGAAGTATTGAGTGCTTTATCTGCTCACAGACTTATTAATTAGATTGAATGAAAGAGTGGATTTTGGGGGCAGATATGGTGCAGGTAAAATGGCAGTGAAAGGAAAGGTAGTCTGGGCTTTTTAGACCTCCCCCCCTTTCTCATTTATTTATTCTGTGTTTCTATGACTCGTCTCTGTCTCTCTCTCTGAATCTGTCTTCTGCTACAACTTTCTGATCAAAAGTTAATCAATTTATTCACAGCATAGAATATCTTAAAATCATGTAATTTCTGATACTGATGAACCTATACCCCTGTTGCAAATAAACAAGGGGTCCTCCTCCAAGAGTCAGCTGAATTGGCTTTAATTTTGAAGTACATTTTAGCATCAGGATGTGAATGCCATTCTTTTCTTTGTGCAATAATGCTTCAAAGTGTAACACTTTGTAAAGTGCCATATAAAACTGAGATTGAAATTTTATTGTCAACAACTTTAAAAAAAGTCAACAAAACCCTAAAAAACTCTACACAGCAGTTAATTTCAGAACTATGAAACATTGATATCTATTCTGTAACCGTGAGATCAAGCAGAAAGCACCTTCATATTTTATTTTTTATTATCTGTTGGCTTTAGGGAAATTCAGTAGATATTATATGGCCAAAGAATATTTGTGTAAATATTCAGATTCTGTTCTTATATTTGTATATAAAGGATAAACTGTCATTTGTCTAAATTTCTAAATAATTAAAAAATCCACTCATATGTGTAGTGTTTGAAAAAAACCATAATGATTGCACTTGAATAGGGCCATTAATGATTCAGTTAATTTTTAAAGAGTATTTTGATAGTGCTACTTGTGAAATGTTCAATTTAACACAAAAAACAGGATTGCATGAAAATGTTCAGCCAGTCAGTTGCCAGTAGCTACTTTACATGGCCCAGTGACTTTAGGTTTAGGTTTTTTGTTTTATATTTCAATTGCTTACATATTTCTAGAGAAGTTTAGTTATTCATATTTCAGACTCACTCACTGAAATGAGAAAGAATTAGGATTATGTCAATCTTAAGTGACAGTAAATTATATTTTTTGGCAAACACCATAGAATTCTATAAAAAGAACATGAAGTTGCAAGGGCATTTTATTATTTGTGATTTTTTTACCTTGAGCTAATTTCCAGTAGCATCACCTTTTAATAGAAAACAAAAAACACAGAAAACCCTTTAATATATACTGGCTTCACTTTTCCTTATTTTTTACAAGGGTAAAGGGAAACAAACCTCCCTTCTAATAGCTCAAATATCTCATCCTGTGAATGCTGTCATTTCTTGGTTGATTAAAACAGAAATTGTGATTGCAAGCAGTACTATTCTTTTTTTCCCATTTCAAAATAGAAGAATGAATTAGAAAAGGAATACTCAAGCAACTCTAGTTCTTACTATTCTTTCAATCTATATGAAATTATATTCATCACCCTAGTAGATCTCAGTGTCCTTACAATCTAAATAGGTCTCAACTAATATGTCATAATTTATGCCATCTGATATGAAAAGTATTTTCAAACCGACATAAATTTGCTAGTATGCTTATGTAAGAATACTTTAGAGATCCAAAAAGCTAATTATGAAACCTAATAGATTCTGAAACTAATCTGTTCTTTACTTTAGTTATTGCCTTTAAAAAAAGGACGGCTGTGGGGAGATGTTTATTTCCAACAGTATTAGCAAAGGAATACAAATAGAAATGTATTTAGGAGAGCTTTTCAAACTTCTTACAATCAGCTTCATATAATGCATGTAACAACTCTGTAAATTTGAGTGATAGATTGCAGTTCATGATTATTTTTCTCAGAGTACATGCTTTTTAATCATCTTTTTAAAAATATATTTTAAAGCTTAACATATTGGAGAATAGCTATGCTACTGCTTAGACCCTGGAAGAGGTGAAGGAAGTTTGAAGAATCTGTGGCTTTGATTACCTTTGGAAAGTTAGATATAGTTCCATGCAGACAGAGGACAAAATGTTGCATAGTGTCCTGAATGTTTTGTAGCAACCAGCTACCTTCTATTTTCTACAACAGAGAAGAACATTCTTACAGAAAGATGTGTCACAGAGATACTGAACAATATCTGAAAAACTATAATTGCAGTGGCCCAATGAACAATTTTCTGGTTGCAAATATACACAGTAGAAATGGAATCAATGTACACAAATTGTTAAAATTTCTTATGCTCTTTTCCTGTGGCAGAGGAGATCATTACTCTGACTGCAAGTAGAGAACATTTATTCAGGATTTGACTAGTTAACTGAAGAGGTTCCCTTCTCAGAGGATAAGCTCTCTAAGCATCTGTGGGATGATATGCAGGAGACTGGCAAAAGCTATATTAAAAGTGCTTGCTAAACTCTGCTGATTTTGAAAGTGAGGTGATAGTATTACATGTAGTCAGAGTGAAAACCATGGTTTTAAAAACTGTTTTCACAGCTTAAAATAATATTTTTGTGTTGTAAATAGTGTGGTCAGTCTGCTTACTGTTTGAGTTCTGGGTGGTTTTACATGTTCAGGAAGGTTTCAGAAGTGAGAATTACAGAAATCATGGAATCAGTGAATATGCTGAGATAGAAGGGACCCATCAAGATCATCAAGTCCAGCTCCTGACCCTGTGCAGGACACCCCAACAATCACATCATGTGCTTGAAAGTGTTATCCAAATACTTGAACTCTGTCAGGCTTGGTGCTGTGACCACTTCTGTGGGGAGCCTGTTCCAGTGTCCAACACTTTTTTTCACCAAAGGGGAGAAACTTTTTCCTGATATCCAGCCCAATCCTCTCCTGACTCAGTGTCATGCTGTTTCCTTGAGTCTTGTCACTGGTCACAAGAGTAAAGAGATGGTACCTGTCCCTCTGCTTCTGCTCATGAAGATGTTGAAGAGCACAATGAGGTCTCTCCTCAGTCTTCTCTTCTCACTTCTCTTCTCTTCTCTTCTCTTCTCTTCTCTTCTCTTCTCTTCTCTTCTCTTCTCTTCTCTTCTCTTCTCTTCTCTTCTCTTCTCTTCTCTTCTCTTCTCTTCTCTTCTCTTCTCTTCTCTTCTCTTCTCTTCTCTTCTCTTCTCTTCTCTTCTCTTCTCTTCTCTTCTCTTCTCTTCTCTTCTCTTCTCTTCTCTTCTCTTCTCTTCTCTTCTCTTCTCTTCTCTTCTCTTCTCTTCTCTTCTCTTCTCTTCTCTTCTCTTCTCTTCTCTTCTCTCCTCTCCTCTCCTCTCCTCTCCTCTCCTCTCCTCTCCTCTCCTCTCCTCTCCTCTCCTCTCCTCTCCTCTCCTCTCCTCTCCTCTCCAGGCTGAACAAACCAAGTGACCTTCTTCTTTGAAAAGGGGATCCAATTGTGAAAAGCAAACTCATTACCATACAAGTAATGCTAAGACTTAAACTTGAGGAGTTTTGTTATAAACACTGAAATTACAGAGAAAAGCAGGGCTGTGGAAATTAGGCAGGGTGTGTTTCACACACAGGTAGCTAGATTAGTCAGGAGGGAGCTAGAATACAGTTGTGCAGAAGTCAAAAGAAGGACAAATTTGGGAAGAAGTAGTTCTGCCAGTCCACTTAGTGTGCTGGTGTATATAAAGTAGAAACAGTGAAATGAAATTATTGTTAGAGCTTGTAACAAGCAAGCAGGCTGGCAGACTGGGCTCCAGCTCTGCTGAGAAGAGCCTGGATGTCTGCAACCTGACTGTTAGTCAGCAGTGTGCTGGTGGTGGTGGCGGTATGTTTCCCATGTTCTTGTGCTGTCATTCTCATGTCCATCTTCCTTCAAGTCCTGATGGTGTCATTAGGGTGGGTTTTCTTGGGGAGAAAATGCCAATTGCAATCTTATCACCTCATTTCCCATTTTTTGTCCCCCGCCCCTTTCTTTCTTCAACCTAGCAGTTGTATCTTTTGTTTTGCATTAGAGAACACAATAAAATGTTCATACACAGCTAATGCCCACAGTTAGTGGGCAGCACTTGTCCATGACCAAATCATGTTCTAGTCAATGCTAACATCATCATCAGCATGAGCAATCCGTAAGGAGTGTGAGCAGTTCCTAATGAAAACTGCATGGCTCTTATGGTTCAGTTTATGCACCAGAAAGGATGCCTGAGGAGTGATGCTCATCTGAGCGTGTGTTAAGTCTACACACTTGGAGGTAAAATTTTCAGATATATACCTAATATACTGGTCTTTGTCCATCCCTGTGCAGATTCTAAGTACTTCTTCAGTGTTTTGGTTTTTTTTTTCCTCTCACCCTTTGGAATTGTGGCTTTTCTGTGCAGTGGTGATTATATGACAGCATTTCTTCATCTTAAAGAGCGCACAGGTACTATTTAAAATTGCTGGAATAAAAGTGCAATATTGTTTTGAAGAAAGTAGCTGCAGATTCTTAATTGCACAAGTGATAAAAACTGATTTATTTGTTAATTTTTTTCTCTGTATCACTTTTCAATGTACTTTAAAATCTTTACATTTCAAGTGCATTAAAAAAAAAAAGAAAATGAGAAAATGAGTATACTTCTTTATGGTCTCAGGAAAATTAATAAGCACTGCTCAATCACTTACATTCAACGCTGAATCTAAAGTTCATTTCGCATCTTCCCAAAGGCAATTTCTAATATCTACCATAGCAAGTCCTGTCCTGGCAGAATAGAACTGTAGATATTGACTGGAAAAAAGTTAAAATGTAGAAATTAAAACAAACCAGTGCATTTCCTAGTTTTTCTTGATTAGCAAATATAGACTTAAAATAATACCTCTGTTTTTTCTGTTGGAAAATGTTGAAGGCCTTATTAACATTTTTCATGTTACTGATAGCTTTCTAGACCATTCTCCTACTATTGTTCCATTTTTCCTACTTTATTTAGTAAGAAGGTGTTCATCCTTCTATGTTGTTTTCCCAGTTCTATATTGACAATTTATGAAATGTTGGACCAGACCATTGAGTATTCACAGTAGTGGCACATCACCAGTACATGAGCCTAATGAGACCTTTCTGTTTCCTTGCCTTGTTGTTCTGTAAGTCAATATTGCAAAAGCCTTCTACATTATGTTCATTTGGTGTAATTTGCATCAGCTCAGAAACTTAAGCCATTGCAAAAACTGAAGGGGTAAAGGTAGCTCTGTGGTTTGAGGGAGTTATTTTAGCTTTTACCACGAAGGCTGAAGAGTCATAGTGGGCATCTGATCTTAAAAACAGAATAAAGTGAAATTTCATGGCTTTTACTTTTACTGCACTTTATAAATTATAATTCACTTCATGAATATGTTTAGTAACTGCTTTATGCCAGGTATCTCATTGCTTATGATCAAATTTCTTCTTCATCATAGTTCCTATTATAAATCTAGGTACATTGTATATGTGCATATGTGTAGCAAATGATTTTTTTTTCTTTTGTACAGATGCAGGCATTATGCAATTTATCAACCTCTCTTTGTCAGGATCAGGTTCTTCTCAGTCAAGACTCCTGATCCTTAGCTCTCATGATCAGACTATTATTTTCAGTGACTCTCTTCATCATTTCTAGGTCTTCATTAGAGGCAGAAGAGACATGAGATTCTTTATTTTGAACAAAATAATGACCCAGGAAGAGTGAGATTTAAATCGAAGATCTCAGAATACAAAGAGTACAAATACTCATAATCAGTATGATGCAGGTATTTGCACATACAGTTTTATTAAAAGCAGCCTTTAAATAGGATGAGAGGATTCAATTAGGGTAACTGACTTCTTGCTCTGAAAAACAAAACTAGAGAGAATGTTTGTGCCTCCTTACCCTCTTCCACATCCAGGCAGATCAAAATTCCAAGAGAAAAGGTTCAAACCAGAACACAGGTGGAAGGCAGTGATAGCATTTCTTGCTTTCTTTTAGCATTTCTTGCTAAAAATTAGTATTCAACACTAAATACAGTTAGTGTTGAACAAGGTCTAGCCACTGGGAGATACTAAAGCAGGAACATACTAAATCACAGCCCTGTTTTGTTCTATATCAGTATGTCCTCCAGTCATGAATCAAATATTGGATCATCCTTAGAAATATTTCAATGTTGGCTTTTTCAAAATGGTCCCCTCTTCAGTACTGCTCTTCTTCAAATTGATGAGAAATTTATATTAGGGCTTTTCTTGTACCAGAGAGTTGGCACTGCACACTTTTACAGTGTGGCTAGTCCTCATCTCACTGCAGAAAAGTAATGATTCCAGGATTCCTCTTCATCTACTCTCTTGGGTACAGTCAGTTTTACATTCACAGCTTAGCACACATCAGTAAGATTTGAGTCTTCACCAAAGTTGGCTACTTCTTTATAGCTCTGGGTGATAACTTCAAGCTTCTGAAGTATTCTCAGTTCACAGAGATTGAAATCTGCTTTCATAAACTCTTAAAAAGAACAAAATAAGTACCAAGTACATTGAGGAAGACACTGACCCCTTTCTTCAGGAGGGGATCTGACAGACAGAGTTGACCTTCAGCAGCAGTAAATCAAAAGTACCTGTGTATTCTGGTTATCCTACCAATTACAGTTCATCAATTTTCATAACATTTTTTCATGCCTGACACGTCATGGGCTTTGTGGAAAGAACTTTAGTGCAAACATGGACCTTTGTTCAAGGACTAGATCCAGTAAACAATTTAATATCAGTAAAACAGCACCATCACTGTATAAACAAATAGAATATCAATCTATTTATTAGGCAAGAAGCACATGGGGGAAATTTTCATAAGTGTGATGTAGCAGGAGGCAATGGTGATCAGAGAGAAATTGAAAGAAAAGAACAGAAGTCTGATATTTCATTAGAAAAGCAAAAGGGAAGGCAAAGTTTAATCAATAGAAATGTTTTTAAAAGATGTGTTGGTAAAAGAGAGGAGCAGTCTATCACAGTAAAAGGTAAAGATAGAGCTATAAGCAATGCACATAACTTACGATTTTGGTGATGCATGGCTTATAGACAGCTTTATACCCTCCTGTGACAATAAAATGTGTTTCCCTCTTTGTTTTAGGAGAGGAAAGAGCTCTCAGAATGTGGTGGTTATTAATAAATATGTTGGCCATTACTTTTTAGACTTTCTAATGCACAATGTAGTAAAAAAAACAAAAACCAAAAACCAAAAAACCAACACATACACCATTCTTAAGCTCTCTGTAATGGCTTTTGTTATTTGGAAAATACAGTGGCCTATCAACTGAAGGCATTCTGTTTAAATGATATTATCCCAATAGCTGGTTACATGAGAAATGGCACCATGCTCACAATCTGTCATTGCTGGTTCCTGCAGTTTCCTGGTCTCTGAATGTCAGTAGCTTCTCCGTTCTACTACAACTGCACAATCTTTTCAGGCAGCTGCAATCAGCAACCTAAAAGCTGTATCAGACTTTTCAAGACTGTTTGTCAGTCATATTCTTGGGGTGGGGGATAGGTATGGAACAAAACTGCATCTACACAAGAGAGATGCAAAATTGCCAGAGAAACTGGTGCTTGCCATTTGAATTTGCAGGAAGAGCAAAGAAAGCATGCTTTGATGGTATGAATAAAAAAGTTATAAATATAGTTTGGAACAAGAGAGTCCTCATTTTAAGGGACGTGGCTGGCAAACTGGGATTTCTTCAAAGAAGTAGTCCTAGTAAAAGCCCCATCAGTACAGCCATATACAGCTAGGTGTTTCTGTGCTCTCACAGGGACTTACACATCTCTAACATTCAATTTTAAAATTCAAAAAAATATTAAGTAGGGAGTAGGTAAATAGTTCTCCAGTATCTGATCTCAGAAGGTTGTATTGAAGGGCTTTACAACCCTTTTTCTGTCAGCTATTCCAAATTCTATTTTGAATTTTTTTGCCAAGAACTTTTTTCCTCTGCAGATTTAAACAATTATATTTTAATCTGTTAGAAATACCTCAGTCAAGGTTTTAATGCTGAATGAAAAAATTAATCACAATGATTTTCCAGTGTTCAGTCTCAGATCACTGCTTCACAACTCAGACAAAATGAGACAGGAAATGAATTTTGCACTGATCCTCTTCAGTGCCTATTGTGATTCTTCTGCCGAATTGACTTGGGGCACTCATAAAGCATTTACCTGCAAAGAGAATTTGGGTTCTGTGCCAGGAACCAGAAAGGTAAACATTAAACAGTATCATGTCAAATGATTAGATGACTGCATCTTTATGTGAATCTGGTCCTTTGAAAGAACCCAGAAGATTAGTAAAAGGTATCTAAGAAACAAAATAATTTCTAAGGCATTCAGCTATGCAACTCTGAGGAGCTTGTCAGGATATTTGAAATGTGTATCTTGATGCATAATAGAAACTAATCATAGACATAAAGTTTTAAATAGGATAGTGACTGTCACAGAATCTCCTTCAGTAATCAGCATCTGCCCATGTTTGGAAAATGACTGGATAAAATCTTTCACAAACAAAAACTAAATGTATGAGCCCCCATAGATCTAAATCTATAGATATTTGACAAGAAACTCCAGTGAAATCACTACAGTCCGGTGAAATATAAAATTGTGCCAGTTTGGATTCTTCTGTACTGTTCTGGCAAAAAGTACTCAATTCTCTGTAAAACAGAATGGCTTCCTCTGTCTCTTACTGAAGAATTAAATCCTGTCCTCATCAAAGTGACACAAAATTTTAAGCAGTTTAAGGTTTGGTAATTCAGGGTACTGAGGTTGTAGTATCTTGTAGCCTTTGCTCTTGCTCTTGCTTTAATGTGCTGTTACCTAAGTCACTCTGGAGAGATTTAACAGTCTACAGCTGTGCACATGGTATAAGATCTCTGTATGCTAATTTTAACATCTCTAACTTGTCTCTGAGTAATCTGAAGTTTCTTTATAAGATACACTGAATCCAAGGCAGTGCCCCACATCTGGCAAGATTGCTTAAAACTAAGCTTACACAGAAATAGGTATTTTTTCTTTCAACCTAGCATGAATTTCTGAATATTAAAATTTTCTGTTTCATGCGTTATCCTTCTGAGATTCATACATACAGAGACAAATTTATTTTCTTAAGATGATAATAAAAATTATTTTGGGAAAAGCAAAATACACAGTGTGTTATCAAAAGAGAGCAAACAGAGTGAATGAGCCATACATTAAGTATGATGACAAAATAATAATCAAACCTCTCACAAAAGGAAAAGAGGAAAAGATATTATCTTATACTTTGCTGAAGCTCATAATAGTGTTACCGCATAAATACAGAAGAAAAAAAGGCTTTCACGAATTTCTGAATTTTAGAATAGTACTGTCAATCAAGACCCTAAAAGCAGCCATGGTAAATAAAAATTGGAAAATATAATTCACAAGTTAACGTTAATTAATCTTTTCCAATTTTTAGTTTTAATTTTCATCTAGAGTTTACTGAGCATATCTTAAGAGAAAACTGTCCTGAGACAGAGATAGCAAAATCCATATGCAGACTGCTTTTTCAATGAACCCAGTTATACAAGGAAGATCTCTTAAAGGATGCATAGCAATTTCTGCCAGAGGATTCCAAGGTAAAAAATAAATGCTTCTGAACTGTCACTTGCCCTAGAAAGTTTGTCTTTGACACTCTCTTACCATTGTGTTATTAATCTTTTCAGCTGACTTCCTTCTTGTTCCAGACATACATTAGTTTTCTTACTTGTTTTCTTATCTTCTTAATTTTTTTCCCTGTCACTGGTCTCATTTTCTTTTTATATTAATGGGGAGACATTTTATCTACAGGTCTTTGGCAGCAGTCTTTCATTTTTGTACACACCTCATTCTTTTATCTTAATTAGCTGCAGCTTAGTTTTTTTGGTTGTCTACCCATTCTTCCTTCATGTTCATCTATATTTACAGGTACGTGAAATTAGAAAATTATACTAAGAATTCCCTGGGTTTTTTTGTCAAATCCTCTTTTTTGAGACTAGGATCCTTCTGTTATCATTAAAACATGCTGATGGCTAAAAACTATCACATATTGTAATCCTCTGTGTCTGTACCTTATAGCTCTCAATCGGAAGACTGACTACCACTGATAAGTAACAATATTTTTGAGCAATCTGTGCCCAGTACTTGGGGCAAAGAAGAAACAAGAGAAAGAAAATACAAAGCCCTTCTTTTCCCTCAATACATAGTTCAGTCCTGAAATGACTGTAATTAAAAAAAGTAATTGAATTTGTTTTTATGCTCCCACATACATTACTGGCACACTTTTAATGAATTAGTCTCTCTCTGATGTTTTATAATCAACACTATTTTGTTTATAGTCATCAGAACTCCATTTTATTTGCAAGGTCTTTTATCAAACAGATTTCTCATCAAATTGCATCCTCAAATTCTACCATACTAAAGATAATAGAATTGTAAAGATGTAATTTAACGTTTTGGGAATAGTCAGCTTCCATAGAAGTTGCCCAAGGAAATGCTTGACCTGCAGAAACTTTATTACTAGAGATTTTTTTCTTTTTCTTGACTAGGTATCAAGTTGACTTTGAGATCCTGACCTTTTTCCACCAAGGAAATAATTTTCTTATGAACTTTTGTATAATTGTGTACTACCAGGCACAGAATTTACAAGATAATTTAACCATCTGTTTTTGACATATACCTACCCTCAGGTTTTTTTTTTTTTTTTCCCTTTTTAAATCAACCTTAATAAAATGGCAAGTAGAAGTTTTATGGTGCTTTAGGAAGGACTAGAATAATAATATACACTATGAAATAGAAAAAAAAACCCTAAGTACTGCCACTGATTTTCAGCATTCTGCAAAGGCTTCTTTCTTTTTGGTGGTAAAAACACTGGAAATACTAAATGAAGTTGATATGGGTGGATCTGGTGTGCCACTTCTCCATCTCCTCATGCAAGTATCTTATCAAGCATACTTGCTCAACACAGAATTTTTAAGTCGCAATTTTTTAAATGCATATTAAAATAATACATCCTTCTAAATGGCAATGCTTTGAGCAACTTATTTATAACAACAACAACAACAACAACAACAACAATAATAATAATAATAATAATAATGTGTCGTAGATTTTGTTAAAATCTTGAACTTATACTGTTCTGGATTCTTTATTTCTTCTACTACATTTAAGTCACTCTGTTATAATAGGTTAAGATGACCTTTAACATAAATATTTAACATAATGCCATAGTATTCAAGTCACTTACAGCTTTCAGATGACCACAAACTCCTGCTGGAGAACTTGCATATGTGGTATAAAATTACTATGAAGTTCTCAACAGTTTTAAATATTTCATATCTGCATTTAGCTGACTGTGTTTTGAGGATGAGCAAAGAACTTGGATAGAAGCAAGTCATTACTCCAGTCACTCCCCTCAGTGTGACTGTGGCCAGAGCTGTCACTGCTGGAGTGACAAGTGTTGCAAAGCTCTTTTTGAGTTTAACATTGCCAATGGACTGAGAAAAGGGAGAGAAAGCCAAAAGGGATTTGGGTTTTCCCACTAACTGCTTCCTGGAACTGTACAATAACCTAAACAAAATTTTCATTTCATAACTCAGTGTTTTGGATTTTTTAAAATAGAAGTAAAGAATGGTGAATATCTGGCTTGCAAAACTATAAACTACATCCTGCAATTTCAGAGGTAGAGTTGTTGGTCCCCGTCACGTGGATTTCAGTCACTAGGTGACCACTGTCTACCTATGCAGGGAATTTCAGTTCTATCTCTGCAAAAAAAGATACACAGTCTTAGATTTTTTCCTGCTATTCAGTGTTTTGGGGAGGTTTTTATGTATATATGGTCTAATTATGTAGAGAACCAGGAGAAACTATTTGAGTGCCAATATTCCCACAAAATGATCAAATAATGCTGTTAGCATTGAACATGTGTCACAAAAAAGAGCCTGTAAAGACCCCATCTAGACTCAGTGGAAAACACATTTCAAATTCACACTTACAAGCCAAGCATCCAAAGTTGCAAATTTCAATTACAACTTTGGATCTTAATGCTCTTACCCTGGAGAAAGAAGATAGGTAGTTCTGTTCCTTCCTAAAACAATTTCTAGTTTCTAATGGGAATTTTTTGGTTTCTAAAGATTTTTCTGCAGTTTTCTTATAGTGTGACTTATACGTTTGTTGATTTATTTTCTTTCTGATAATTAATTAATGTGTTTTGTGTGTGCTACTAACCTTTGTCTGTATATGTTTGTTCTGAATTGTCTCAACCCTGAAATATAGAAAAAGCTAGAGAAGAGAAAGCACCAAGCTTATTTTTTCCCTTAGTAAACTCCACACAGAAATATTTTTGGTTTTGCAGTTGAATAACAGATATACCTCAGTTCATTTTACATTGGAATGAGAAACTTGAGAGAGAAATAGTGGCTTTACTGAAGGGACATGAAGGAACATAAAGGTATACATGGAGGAAGACCTCTAATATTTTTTGCTTCTAAGTGAGGCCTGCAAATTTTCTTCATGCACAAATAGCAAAGAGTTCACTGAACTAAAAATCAGGTACTGGACTTGGTTTCTGTGTAAACTTGGATTAGATATTTCTTTATCCTCTGTGGCCATGTTGCTCGAGGGGATTATTCTCTGAAAAGTGCTGCAGTCAAAACTGTTACTTTCTTTGTTACTTTTAGTTTTAACTTAAAAAAAAAAAATAATTCTTATGCTTTTAAAATGGTTTCACATGTTTCCAGCAGCTGCTAGTATAATTTTCTCATCTGTGTGCATATTGTGAATATTGTTATGTTGCTATAGGACACGTGAAAGCACAACGCGAGTTACCTGCTATTTTGCAAGGTAAAAGAGAAAGTTTATTTTCTGACTCCAACTTTTATACTTTTCCAAAGGTGACAGTGGATTGGAGAGTGAATGGGCCACCTCTCCAAAGACATTGGACAAACCACTAGTACATCAAGTTTCTCCACCCCCATGAAGGAATGCAAAACAATATGTTTTTTACAGAAATTGTGTGGGAAAGTTTTCCAACAGTATGTAAACTCAGAAGGCTTTAGAAAAACTTAAGAATCAGAGCAACATTTTTAGACCATTTTTTTCACAGGTATGTCCAGGCAGTTCAATAAAATCCTGCTGTTATTCAAAAGAATAAAAAAAATCAGCCTGTTTGGATTCTCAAAAGGAGGCTAAAGGGATGGCAAGTGATTATGTTGTGCCAAGAAATATTCAACAGAGAGCAGGTACCTAATTATGGTTTGTAGCTCTCTGTGTTTGAGACAAAGACACTCGTCCTGTGACATCAATTCTAGACTGACTGCAATGCAACATCCTTCATTATGTTGTATCTAATGTAGCACAGTCCTACCTTTAATATCCTTACCAGTGTAATGGCTGCACAAAGTTTAATTCTTGATAGCTTTCCCTAAATGTGAACAGGAGACAAATGCCTGGTGAGTGGCTGTATATCATTTAGTCATCTCCCTGTGGAAAACAGTCATTTGAGCTAGATTTAAAATTAGAGAAGTCACAGACTTGGGCACTTACAAAGTTTCCCCTTTATCCATAATGGAGAAGAATAATGAGTTTCAGTACAAATTGCAAAAGCTAAAAATATCGCTTTGTGCAAGGAAAATTGTGTTGTTATATATCACCTCCTCCTTTCAATCAGCTTGTCTGCTTTTACTGGTAGATAATTGGATGAAAGCTTTGCACTGAGTAAGGCTTTTTGCTCAATTGTATACAGCAAACATACTGCTTGTCTCAGGACCAATTAATAATGCTGAGCATGTTTTCATACATATGAAAAGTTGCTACAAACCTTTCTTCTGCGAAACACCGGGATCCTTGAGGATAGTGTTAGCAGTAGGGACTAATGGCACCCTTTATAGCTGGTCTAAAGATGTTACAGTAGCCAGCTGATAAATTTGATGACAGATGACAAATTTCTGATACATTACAATGCCTGTGGACTCCTGGCAAGCTCTTTGAAGCTTCCTTTCTCATGCTTGCTGTTAACCATCAATAAAAATGTTAGTCCGTGCTAATATTTCTCCCTCATTCTTGCCTTCAGGAAAAAGGGGACCTGGCAGTTAAGACATTTGATACTAAAAAGCTTTGTCTATGTTCTCATTCTTTTATTTTTTTCTTCATGAGACTATAAATGCCTGTGATTTTCATGACATTTTCAAATCAAAGAACATAATATTAAAAGGTATGGGTAGAAATAACTGATAAGGAGAATAAGAAATGCACAGGAGCTTTTCCTTACAGAATTTCAGTTTCAAAATAAATTTTTCTGAGCCTGATATTATTATTGACCCACAGGATATTTCTATATTTTGTTTACTGGACATGATATGTCACCTGGGGAGTGCAAATACAGTTGTAGAGTCCACCTGAACTGCAGGATCCGAGGAGCTGAGAATTAAAGTAATGAAAAAATTAATGTGGCAGCTACTTGAGTAATTTGAGAAAAGTGTTTGCTGCTTTAGTGGCTTCCACTCTCCCCAGTTCTCTTTAATTTTAGATATTAATATTTGCTTATAAGTTATAGAAAGCTCATTTGTTGCTGTGTTAAATAATTTAATATTATTTATTATTATTTTTTTCCTTCAAAGATTTACAAATTTACCTTTCCCACAAGAATATAAGTTACACATTATATTTGCCAGGGGAAAATCCTACCTGTGAACACATTTTCTTCATTTTTAATTTTGTGATACCTGTAGCACAGCAGACCTACCAGAGGAATTGTTAATTAGTTCTTGATTATTTTATAGTTCAGTGTTATAACTTCACTCTCTCTTCAGCTGTAGTTGATATGGAGAAGAAACTTAAAAGACAGACATTAAAGTTAATTTGATGGTCAATTCTGTGTTTTAGCTATTTATTCTGGGTAAACATTTTAAATCATTATTAATTCAGAGAATTTCTCATGATCCTGAACGGTAATCAACAGATTCATTAATAAGACCATATAGGATTCACTGAATTCCTAATTCTTTTGACTAACCCCTGATTAATGTGCATTACTGTACTGCAAGGCTTGTCTTTAAGAACTATTTATGGATTAGCTGCATATTTTTCATGTTTGCATTAATTTATTTTAGCCAGAAAACCCTTCCTACTAACAAACATGAGTAGTCCTACTTTTACTGTATTTTCATGCATATTCAATATCTAAATTGAGAAAATTACCCTCATAGGATTTTTTTATATCATTTACAAAAAGCATTCAAAAGTTTGGAGGTTTTTTTTAAATTTGTTTGTTTTTAATAGAAAATATAATTGCATGCTTCAATTATTGATAACATTTTTCCTAGACATTTTTAACAACCCATGGAGAAATTAGATTTACATAAAGATGTATTAGAAAAAGAGAAAAAATATGCAATACAGTCTCTATGTAATTCCACTAGAACTGTGCAGGTAATGAGTATAAATTCATGGTGTCTGGCAGCACAGACTTTGTTTTTATTTGATTCATTTAAAAAAATTCTGGTCTGGGTCTCATGGGTTGTATTGGTAGCTGGGGTAGGCGTGTGATTGAATACACTCTTAGATGTGTCATGCTTCATAGGGAAAAGAGGAGTAGATGAATGGATCCTCATACAAATGATGATATCTGAGGACTGTCAAGTGAAATCCTACAGTGTACAAGACAATAATTCATCTGCCTTACCAAGGGTCTTAGAAAAGACAATATCAATCATTTTTCAGTGAAAACATCAATAGTTTTCGTCTTGTTTTTGTTTTCAGTCCCTGCTTCTGAAGTGCTGACTTCATAAAAGTAATTTTAGCATGTGTCCATTTCTCCATCTGTGGAATGAGTGCCTAATATATTAGATCTTGCCAGCAAAGGGCTTTGAGATCTGGCAATAGAAACATACAATACAGTAACTTGTTATTGCATATCTCTTTATCAAAGGAAAGTGCTTGGAAGGAAAGCACTACCTATAAAAAACATTTCTGATCTTCTTTTATATCTTTTATATCATCTTCTGATATTCTTGTAAGTACTGTTCCAGAGGAGATATAGAGAAAATCAGTATTTCTTGTACTAATGGGTATGATACATGTGATACCTGGTTCCATTACTGAAGTCACAGTGCTGGGTTCAGAACAGAATAGAGTCATAGAATAAGTCTGGTTTGAAAGGACTCTTTAAAGGTCCAACCTCCTTGCAATGAGCAGGGACATCTTCCGGATAATTAGAGCTCCATTCAACCTGAATTTGAGTCTTTCCAGTGATGGGGCATCTACCACTTCTCTGGGAAACATAGTGCAGTGTTTCACCACAGTCATTGTAAACCAATTTCTTCATTGTATCTAGCCTGAGTCTGCCCTCTTTTAGTTTTAAACCATTACTCCTTGTCCAATTGCTACAAAAAGTTTGTTCCTATTTTTCTTAGAAGCCCTCTTCAAGCATTGAAAATCCTCAACAAAATTTCCCCAGAGTTTTGTTTTTTCCAAGCAAAAAACAGAGACATTTTTCTGTCTCTAACTTTCAGGATGTCCAGAAGTTGTCAGAACATCATATTCTTAATGATTCTTGCTTTGTGGGATCTTATATCGGATGCAGCACGAGAGGACTGAAGAAAATCAGTTACTGTTCTTAATTCCTTTGCGTTTTTCATAAGTAAATATTTCTTTTCTCCCACCTTTGAGAGACAGAAAACATGGAAACCCTTTGCCACAAGGAGAGAATAAGGGAACACCACAGCATGCCACTTAGATGTTGGATTTAGTAAGGGGACAGAAAAAAGAAAACATTGTGCACAATACACAGATGCACTGTAACTGAAACATCTCTCCTGCTGTGATGAGCAGGCATTACTGAGTTCAGGAGTCCACAGCTCTGGCCACTGTCAGCACTGGGCTCTAGCCAGCAGCATGGAACAAACACAAAACTGTTGCACCTCAGGTCCTCTGCATCCTCGTCGTTTTCCTAGTATTCTTTCGAGAAGGCTTCCAAAATTTGACCTCTGTTTGCATTGTACTCTGATCAGGGCAAGGCTATGAGTATGCTTTGTGGCTTCTGTACATCTGTGAGGAGATTGAACATAAGTATTTTATACTGAGTATATTTGAGCCAAATTTGAAACAAAGTAATAAGCATTAAGAGAAGGAGAAACTATGTTTGCATGTAAGTACTAAAGTGAGCAACACATGCATTCCAAACCTGATAAGGCTGCACATAATATCTTAAAGAAACCCAAGCCTTTTGCTTGGAAATAAGGCTAATAATGATATATCCACTTTTTTGTTATTATTTTTCAGATGATAAATTAGTAACTATTCAGAGCATTTAATAAACTTTCACAATTAATGAAATTCATTCTGAGTGAAATTATTCCTGGTCTGTTATAAAAGCATTAGATTTTCAGGCTCCAAAGAAGCAATGTGTACTAGGGTGCTTTACATTGTGATACTCCCAGCAAGGTGTTCTTTTGGGAATAATACATATTTGGCATGTTAATCCCAAAACATTCAGAGCTGTACTGCTGTAAAGAGTATTAGTTATGTATCCAATAGGTTTTGTATAGCAAAATGAAAAATCATGCCTTTGTATTCAAAACAACAAATAAAACATATTCCAAAATTCTGACTTTTTAGGTACAATCAGCTTGTTGTTATACTAGAAGCACTTGCATGCATGTGTCAGCTCTGGATATGCCCTGTGATATGATATAGTGGAGATATATGTGTGTGTGTGGATATATAATTCTGTAGAAAGAATTAGTATGGACAGAATTAGAAAACATGGCACTGTTGCAAGGACGCTTATAAATGACTGTACAGTTAATAAATCTGTTTTCAAATTAATGAAATTTAACATGTATATTGCTTCAGCAATCTGCAAGTATACATGTAGCATGCATTTGCATATTTTGAATTCATAATTTTATTATTTTATTTTAGTCTAGGTAAAATAGCAAATGTTTAAAGCTAAATTATATTAAATTCTTAAGTTTTTAGGTTAGACACTTAAAAATATATTACAGAGTACACTCTTTTTACATGCAATTTACGAGTAAATCTACCTCCGTGTCCTCTTCCGGTGTCCTCCTAGTATCAGAAAAATTGATACCAGAATAGCTTGTTTTGCTTATAGTCTGAACTCCAATAGCTTTATATAATTGTGTTGTATTTTATTAACTATTTTCTTAATGATAAACCATGCTTACTCTTCATTCTTCAGTCTTTTTGTTTATGTCCATTTTTTACATTTGATTGCATCAGTTGTCTTTCATAACCTATATTACTATATGAATTCTGAACCTTTATGC
The DNA here is from genome assembly GCF_048771995.1 of Taeniopygia guttata. NCBI lineage: Eukaryota > Metazoa > Chordata > Aves > Passeriformes > Estrildidae > Taeniopygia > Taeniopygia guttata. Next base: position 28,194,542 of record NC_133027.1, on the reverse strand, counting down.
AATGATTTGTTTCTCTGCTGATGCTTATTTCATCTCCAGATTAAGTTAGTTGTTAAAAGATCAAAAGGATTTGATCTTATTTATTTATTCACAAAAACTCAGCATTGAAAATAGTAATTAGATTTTAGATGCAAATAGATTTTCAGATGCATTTAGCTATGTCTTACCTGGCCTGTAAGACCTTCATTTTAAAACTAGAGAATAAAAACACACAAAAAAAAAAAAAATCCAGACATTTTTTCAAGAACTTTTACAAATTATTTCTGTATTTGTTTTGAAAAAAGGATGAGCCATGGTAATTTGTTAAGTTTTCCCACCACAATTAAAAAGGAAATGGTGTTCTTATTGCAGATTTTCATACCCTTAACATAAACCCTACTCAGATTTCTCTGACATACTCTTCATTTTTTGCAGTGTTTTCTGTAATCCATTAGTGAGTTACAGTGACTGGTCAGGCAGAATAGATTCTCCCAGCAGTCAGCCTTTGTCACCTTGCAAAAGCAAGGGAAGCAAGTGGTCTGACCTTGTGCCATAAATAAAATGTAAAAAGTGGAATGTTGAGGTTAACATCAGTTCAGTTCATCTTTGTTGTCAAGAATGGCGTGAGTTTGCCAAGGTAGGCATGCCTAACTCGGTGTGGGTGTGTAAAGGGTATGATTCTGGGGATATAAACCTTTTTTGATGTTACAGTGATTGCAGGGGTTTCTGTAAGCATACAGCATTCCCTCTGAATGACACACTCTTCTCAGTTATTTCAGTTGAAAGTTAGATCAAGAATGCTGAAACTGCCTGTGTTTAATTCCTCTCAGGGTTTGCTGAATTTAAGAAAGATGTAAAATGTAGTGCCTCTCATGTGATTGGTATGATTTCTTCCCTCATGGATACAATCACAGGATTTAAGAGTGTCTGTAATGTCTCCTGCCTCATTGTCTCCTGTAACTGTGATACAGTTACAGTCAAGCGAAACATTCCTGAACTGGTCAGGCTTAGGAAAGAGAAAAAACATTTAGCAGGGAAAAATAGGTATAGAAATTTCTGTGGGAAAATTTTGCAGACTCAAACTTGGAAAAAGCAGTCATTGTGCAAAACTTACGGATGGTGGGTAAATCAATAAGCTTGGTGAGAAGTCCAGGGGCTGGATAAAAGAGTCATTGTGGACTCCTAAGCAGGTCTTTGGGATTTTTACAGTAGGTTGTAATCATGAAACAGTTGCATAATTTTGGGGTGGAGGGGAGTAGTGCTAGACTAGACAGAGCCATGATTTTTGAGCTTCTGTAAACCATGGAAAGATGGGGATGCAATAACGCCAGCATTTAGCTGAGGGAATGGATATATATATGCTGAGGAGTTGATTGTTTAAGTAAAAGAAAAAAATTGCTAAAAGACTCAAACTAGAAGTAGAGTGTTATGGTTTGATACGTAGAGGTATCATAATGAAGTGTATAATAAAATATAAATTATGACCCCGATCTCCATAGAAATCTCTTTTGTTGTTTGTTTAGATATTTGGGGTATGTTTGATTGGTTATAGGGATTTTTATATAAAAAATAAAAACAACCCAAAAAAATTTTGAAACAGGATACATTGTAGGAGAGGACACATTTTCTCCTCTTACTAAATCCCTCCCCTATATATTTTGGCTTCTTTAGCTGCTTGCTTTAGCTCCAGCTGCAACTGTCTTACAGTATCAAAAGTGATACTTCAAGGATACAACTCAATTAACTGACATGACACAGTTACTTTATTTTTTCCTGTAATCTGTGCAGTTTCTTAAGTGAAAAACTTAGAAAATTATATTGGCATTTTGCAGACACATGGAAACATGGTCCATTTCCCCATAGAGCTGGCAACAAATGTGTCAGCACATAGGAGAGATCAGCAAACTTAGGACAAGAAAGGGAAAGTCAGATTTCCAAGAATGGTGTCATGACCAGCCCCAGAATGTAGGGTAATGCAGGCTGTTGTTAATAGATCCCTTGGGTCAAATTAGGGTGAAAGGACACTGCATGACTGTGTTTGTGTGTGTATATATATATATATATTTATGTATGTATGTATTTTATTTTTGAACAATTTATGGTATGGTTTAAAGCAATTTATGTATGGTTTATTTTAGAACAACTTGGTTGCAATAGAAACCAGGTATGTAACCATTTTTGTTATTATCGATAGAAAGACAGCAACATAAAAGCATTAAAATATAATTTAAGAAAATGTATGAGGAAAAAGAGAAAAAGAAAAGATGAGTAGAAAATTGCCACCACCCATGGATCTGTGATAAGACTTGATTGTTGAAAAGTGATGGTAACATTTTTGTTGATGTGAAGGTTGTGGTCTTCATCTGTGGAGGGTAGGGCAGCCTATGAAATATAGAATTCAATGGGTTAATGCACACTCAGGCCTGGGGGGAGCTCCCAGGTAGCACCCTTGAGGGAAGGAGCTTCAAGTCCTGTGGTGGAAGGCTTCAGAAATTAGTCTGGGGGTGCTTTGGCGGTCTTTTATGGGTTATGACACCTTCTAAGACATGACAGCCTAGAAGGTGTCATAACCCATAAAAACCTTTCAGGTCAGCTCAGGTGAGCCAGTTGTGTCCCATTAGAAGGGATGAACAATGTCAGGCCCACGTGTGAATGTGAATGTTGTGTGAATGTGACCTTCCCCAAGGAGAGGAATGGGGTATGAGAGAGAACAGGTGGCACAGTAAAAACCCACCCACCTCACAGGATCTGCTACTTATCTGCCTCAAAGCCTGGCTTGTTGCCTATGGTGGTAGGTGTTCACCCCTGTGTCATAGGCTTGCTGCTACAGACCCAAAAACTCACCTCTTCATCTTGGGGAGTGCAAATCTCGCCTCACAAAAGCACCCTGCTGCCTCCAGAAATGGAGTTTGAAGTCTTTCACTGAACAGTATGGTTTTTCAGTTCCTCACTCTGTATCCTGGTCATGAAAATAACCTGACATTTGGCAGTGTGGCTTTAAAGCATGCTGTTATCAGGAAAAAGGCACTACTCAGCTGGACAATCGCACTAAAGTAAAATGGATTTTTTTCCCCTCCTGTGGATGTGCACATCATTCTTTGCAAAAATCCCTCAGGTTCAACAAAAAAATGATAGGCATATCAATGACAGAATTGTATTTCCTCCTCTTCAGTGCAAAAACTATGCTTTTCCTCACAGCTTAGGGTGATCCTAATGACCATGTTTAAAGCTTTACTTAATTTCCACAAGAAAATCATGTTTGTCTAATACAAATAAAGGTTGTGTACATACGAAGATAGTTTAGCAACACATTCTTTTATCAGGTCATTAATATTGTGAGAGATAGCCCAGCTGATTTTTTATTCCTTTGCTCAACTGCAAAATTATGACTTATTTTTCTAGTTTTTCTGATACATATAGACGAGTGTCTATCAAAAGATTGATATTCAAAATGCAAACTGTGATGAATAAAGGAAAGCTGCTGCTATTACAATTATAATCAACTCAACCTGTTGCTTCTAAGTATTTCAATTTACTGACTAATATGATTATTGAGACATCATGGTTTAAGCAATTGAGGAGAATTCAGATTTAATTTTATCCCCACCAGTAGGGCTTGGATAGGGAAACATTACAGTTTGCAACTATGAGACCTCTCCACTTACATGTTTCTTGTGTAAACAGCCTACTGGCAGCAGTGCTTTATTGTTGTTTTCAACACTGTATCCTGATGGAGTTCTAAGAGCTCCATCTGTTACACTGTTTCAATAAACCTTACAGCTCACCTCCTGAAGCAATATATTCTATAACACTGACATTAATTAGTTATATCAGGGGTCTTGTCCCTGCATGCTTTCTACAAACTCATTCAATGTTATAAAGGACAATTTGCCTTGTAAAACTGGAAAAAAAAAAAAAAAAAAAAAAAAAAGGCCAGAAAACAGCATTAGCCAACAGCATTAGCCAAAGTGAGAAGGAGAGTGCAAGTCTATGGGATGTGGATAGCCTTGTAATTATGAGTTGTGGGGTTTTTCCTGCCATGCATTCTTTGAGCATCCCTTTTTACACATGGACAAACTGTGGTGTCTGTCTCTATAGCAGAGTCCTGTTTCAGCTTACTTAACACTGAGAACAGAAAATTCCTCAACTAATGCCACCTTTAAAAGGTTATTTTTTTTTTCTCTGGCTATGTTCATCTTGGGTTGTAGTTTCATCTCTCTGATGCTGTTTTGCACACAGTCCTCCATGAAGTTGTATTCATTTACCCCTGAATATGGATCACATATTTACTAAGGCTGACAGTTGTTCACTAAGACAGAACAAGTTTGTGCATGAATGAAATGAAATTGCTGATCCACATGACCCATGCAGAAACTAGGACAGCTGACTGAATATTAGGTCTGTATGCCATTTCCATCTAATTGTGAGTAGCTCAGGTTCATAAAGCTTTTCTTTTAGCTGAAGAATCTTTTTAGATTTAATGGCACCTAGTATTTTAGTTCTATATGTTTTACTTATTTCTATGTATTTATGCACAGTAGTCAACTAATACTTAACTACTACAGTAGTCTAACAACTAAAGCAGAATGATTTAACAGATTTATTCCTGAATTTATTCCTGAATGTCAGAGATCTAGTAAGACAAGATAATGAGCCCACAATATCTTAGAACACTGCCGACATTCTTCAATGTAAATGAAAAATTCTGAACACATTCTGAGTTAGATTGTATGAAAATATGATAGACCTGGCTTGAGTGTGTTACTGAGGAAAAAACTCAGGGAGGAACACTGACAGCCTCAGATGTTAATTATTACAAATGCTGAATTTTAATGGTACATTATCACTAAGATGGACAAAGTATAGAAACTAAAGTCTCCCAAGTAGAATTCAGCTTTTCTGTATTATGTGTCTATCTCAAGAACATTTCTGATTAGAAAGGTTCATAAACTGGGGGTCAAAAATTGAAATTGGAAACTTTGCTACCATAAATATCAGGTTGGATTTGAATGTCCCAGAAATTAAATATCTTCTCTTTATTTTCTGTTTCCCAGACCTAAGTATTCTTACAAGACCCCGTTATAATTTGCAATTTTAGCTGAAAGTCATAAACAGAGACTATGATTCAGTGCCCTGTGTAGCTCTAAAACATCAGCGGCATTCTGGATACTATAGTCATGATGTACTGTGCGGAGCCAATCTATCTACATGAAAGTTGTAGACCTCCTATATGAGATTTAATCTGTTTTCCATTTCAGCTCTGAGAATTACTAGAGAATATCTGGAAGGGTGACAGCTCTCAATTCCCATAGTTATCTCTTCACTGAGATGCTTGTGGTTTTCATTTCTCTATTCTAAAAATCTATTTGTAGGGTAGCCTTGTGTATATCAACAGAGATCACATATTGCACAATCAACATTTAATCAAGACATTCCAAACAGAAAATAGGATTCTGCTTAAAGGATTTTCAGGTTTGTATTTAATTATACTTAAGGTCCAAACTAAGTGGCCTCTGCTATTTTTTGTAGAATGTCTAGGAAGAAAAGGAAAGAATTTGTAGACTGATATTCACGGACTAAGATTCAGTTCAACTTTGAAAAGTAAATGAGGGTATTGCTAACAGTTTCAGGTGACTGAAATATTTTTAGTACTGATTTATGGGAAATAGAAAAATAGAAACTTAACAAACACTGAGGAGTTTGATTTGTAGCTTTGGAAGAAGCTTAGATTGATGCAAAAATATAATACACAAGTATTAAATAGAAAAATCATAAATTTATGTTTCTAGAGTTGTAAGTAAAAATATGCCCTAAGTAAGTGAGAAACTGTATTGATAAGATGGTGAAGGGTTTATAATGTAAGGGTGTGGTTGTATAAAATAAGTTAAGAGTTTAGAAGTTATAATAGAAGCATATATGGAGACCTGAGACAGAAGCCCATTAGATGAATGTATCTTCAGTGCAGCAAAATTAAGTACAGGTGATAGGTCAAAAAAGCAAAATAAACCTTGTAGCAATTCTCTATTGAGTTTGAAAGTTATGTATTGCTATATATGGTCTTGTAACAAAGAAACTTGTGACTATTCTTGAGCTATGGTGGCTCCTCTAAAATTTCACAGTCTCTGAGAATGACATTTATCTTAACAATAAATTGTTCTTAGCCCAATAATAGTCTCATACCTTCATTATTAGCAGCAACAATGATACTGATTATAGTGAGAATTTAGAATGTCTATATTTTCATTTAGGCATTTACATCTTGAACTGGAGCCTATCCGTAATATATTTCTTATCCCTTGAAAATGCTCTCTGAGCTTGTGAAATCTGTCAAGTGAAGTGACCTCGAGGCTCAGCAGATACTGCCATTTTAAAGAGTTTTTCACCACATTTCCAACAAATGTAATACCCAAAAGTGGAACCCACACCAAGTGCAATGCCTTGAAAAAACATGGCAACTACAGGACAATTAACAGCTCTTTCAGAACTAATAATAGATAACTGATATGCTGATCTGTTAACTAAGAACTGTTAGTTTTATGCTAGCTACACATTTAAAAACTATGCAGGGAACGATCACCTTTTTAAAAATACATTTGGTGTATTTTAGAGTGAATTTTGAAGGTAGTGGGTAGAGATAAACTGACAGGTGTGCTTTTAATTACTAACATGCAATTTACATGTATAATTGTATAAGATCTTGTTATGGATCAATCTCATTTATTGCATTAAATAGAACTTGCACCCCTTAGATTAATGGCAATGAGTAAAAAGGGATCATGACCTTGCAAGCCTTCCTTCTCCAGCTGATCTAGCAGATCCAGTCAATCGGTTCTTACTGTCCTGGCCAGGTGCCACCTCCATGAATCCAGAGTTAACCAGTGTCCTTTACAGCAGTTTTGACAGCCTTTTTTGACATGGTCTCTAATGTTCTAATATGTCATTTAAGTGTGATGTTTTAAAATGACATGTGGTAGCTATTGTACATTTTGTTTTATTTTCTGCTAAGTCTTCCAATGCAATTTTCCTCAACACTTGGTACAACCTAAGAAGTGACAGAATTATTAGCTAGTGTTTGTCACCTTCTTAAGCTCGGGTATTATATTGGACTTAATACATGTATAAAAAGCTTCTGAATAGCGATTCACACCATTAAATGCCTCTCAAATTGCCATAAAAGGCTTGCCTGCTCATCTTAATTTGAAGCAGAAAATATTCACTGCTATAATAGATTTTCTGTGATCTACAACGACAGGTTTATAGGTGTTAAGCATCAAAAGGCTTTTTCTAGTTCTGCATTATAGGTATAATCACTTTAAGACCACTAAAACAGTTAAATTGCTGAACCTCTCATATGTGGAATGGTATTACAGCTCAGTGATATTGTGTTAAATGAGGAACTAAAGGTAGAGCGAACTCCAGGGAGATAATAAAAACTAAGTGCATTATTTGGAATTAGTATATAGAAACTAATTCTGAATTTCCCTTTGCAGTCCCATCAATAGTTCTATTCTTGTAAACAGCCATAAGGAATTTCTCATAATCTGTATGTGCCCATTAATGGAAAACAGTTTTGCTGTAAGAGTATTAAACAGAAAAGAAAGGTCTATGTTGCAGCATATCTGCCAGAATCTTATTCATGCACTAATGAAATGTGGGATATATGGGTGTGTGTCAGAATAACTACAAAACTTAAACTTTTGCTTACTCTTTTACAGCTTCCTTTACTTTTATACTATTCTCCACAGACAGTTAAATCAAACATTACCTTAGATTTACTCATCCACTGTAGTCAGGTGGAAGAAAAAGATCATAAAACACTCTCTTTCTTATTCTGCAGTGTATTACACTTTTGTGTCTAGTTTTAATCCCTTTGAAGAATCTTTAGTCTTGTAAGTTACTGAGTTTTGCCTTAGTGTCTAAGAGAAAGAAGTGTGTTATTTAAACTCTTGTCCTTTATCATTAGATAACCTGTCTACAGGATGGGAGCATTAACTTGCCGAGGAAATTCTCTTAAAGCAAGTTATACCTGTAGGTATTAAATTAATTATCTTATTCTCATGATTGTGGTGCCATATTCTCATTCCTTTTTAAACACTGCAATCTGAACCTTAGACAATAGCTTAAAGGTAAAACTTGAAAAGGAACATTGAAAATTGCGAGAGAACAATGCATTTATATAAACAGCAGTCTTGTAAACAAAGGAAAATAAAGTTAGGATTTCTCTACAGGTACCAGAGTACCATGGTAGGTTTATCACTTGCTGGCTCTGAATAACTAGCTCTTTTCAATGATGAAACAGATGGAAGACTTTATGATAGACACTGGCTCTGAGTTGGCTACACTTGATTACAGAAATGAACCTAAAAAAAAGTTAATTTTGCACCGTGATGGGTTTTATTTTAACCTTTATATGTTGAGCTTCCGTAGCACTCATGATGAGAACTTGGTCTAGTTGGAGTTTAGTTTTCTTTAAAGGAAATCCCTCCACATATTCAGTGAAGTTCATACCTCTAAATGTAAGCACAATTGCATCACACCTGACAAAGCCAACAGCAGCTACAAGGTTAATCTGTCATGAAATGATCTACTGCTACTTCAGGCAAGAGAATACTTTGCCAGCACATTACCTGCATCATCTGGAACACAGGAGGAGTGGATCATATTTGCAGTTATTGCAGTTATTCCAAGTGAATTTATTGTATTTTTTGCTGAGAACAAGTTTTTATTTTTCTTTTTCTAAAACTCTCAAGTAGTTCACTTTACAAGAAAAGTTGTATCTATGCTAATCATGAAGTGCTAGGTCAGGAAAATGTTTCAGTTCACAGTCTTCTTGATTCAACTCTTTAAGAGCATGCTGCTGTTCTTGGAGAACAGCTATAGATATTGCTTAAGTACTGTCTACTACTCCCATTAAATTTTCCTGCAGACAACCTCAGGACTCTTCATACTGAGGACAGCAGAAGCTACAAAAATGTGTGCCACATAGGTCAGGCACAAAGTACCCCAGCTATTCATACTGAAGGTGAGTTCACGTCTTGTTTTAAGTTTAATAATGATGCAGGTATTCTTGTCTATAATTCCCTGTAGCTCTCCATGTCTGGACTTTGCAATCACCTTTGGTCCTCACAGTGCAGAAAACAGAGTTTTGGTCTTGGGTATATTTTACACACCAATGTCTGAAATGTGATGCAAAAGCAAAAAGAAGCATTTACACTACCATGGTTAAGAGACACCACTCTGAAAAAGTCTCCCCACCAGCCGTGGCCCAAAGTTAGTTACTTCTTGAATGAGCAAATGAAAGTGCCCCAAAAAACAATCAAAGTCATATAAGCAGCTGGACATAAAATCTGCTCTACAGATTCACCTAAAGTTTTCTTGTTTGCCAATAGGGATTGAGAAGAAGAAATAAAGTGAATATAACACAATCAGTAATCTAAACAGATAAATTCAGACTTTTCATCACTAAAAGACACACAGACAAAACTTGCACAGTGTGTAAATGAACCTGTTAAGAAATATCAACTACATCTTTGTGTTACAGGAAAGTTACAGCTTGCTGTAGGTATTTATTGTTCTCCCATAAGTCTGATCCTGGTTGCCAAGCAACCACAGCCATTTCGTTACATGTATTCAATATGAACTTCTACTGCATTTTTTTTTTCTTGGCTTAAAATTAACTGTGAGAAAATTCATCAGCTTCAAGGTAGTTCTTCATTATGGTTCTCCTCAGTGTTACAGATAACCCATCTTGAACAATCTGCATGAAAGAAGTCCTAAGAGCAACAAAAGGCATAAATTAAAGGATACTATGACAAAATTTAATTTGGTTAAAGTATTATGTGTATTAAATTTTTGAGACACTATCTTTCTGTCAGGAACTGAGCAATAGAGGAGGATAGAGAAAAATTCAATAAAGTTAGTTTGGTATGTACCCTTCCCCTTTGCAGGATGTAAAATGCATAAATTCAACACTAAACAGTTATTGAAGGCTGCTATTTTTGATAGCAGAAAAGTAGATATGTTAACTCAGACAAACTAGTGAGACACTGGTAAATCAGACAGTTTTTATTTAGATTAGGTTTCTACTAGAAATCATATCTGAGATCAAAACACAGCTAAAGTTTGGGACTTGTCATAGTCAAACCTCTGAGGAGTTCTTGTGACAGATTTGATAAATCTGAAAGACAAATCTGAAAGACAGCTTGCTACACTGAACCCAGTGTAGTCAAAATATGAAATATGTGGTTTCTTGAGTTTTCTTCTAGCTTGGAATTAACCTTAAAACAGCTTTTTTTCCTTAATAATGTGAACATGTACTAAAATATTTTCTAGGAGGGAAGTGACATTTTTTGTTACCTTGGCATTACTATCAATTTTAAAATGTATATATTTATTACAGTGAAGTTTCTTGACACACTCCATTTCATTCTGATGATTGAAAAGTAAACAGTCACTTAAGGTTTTGAAAAAATGGTTCATTTAATATCCTAAAATTTTAAGAACTTGCTCAGCAGAAGAAAGGGTGTGAGGAATTTGGCTGTAATTATTTTTCATAGAATATGAAATTAGAATATTACTGGTTCGGTAATGTCAGAGGCTTCTGTTTGGAATCACCAGTGGATAAAATTTTACCATATATTATTACTTTCTAGGTTACCATAGAAACTAAGATGAGAAACAATTCAGTGATGAGTAAAATCCTGATGTAGTATCCATTCTGTCCTTCAGCTGAGCAGAAAAAAAATAGAATTTTCTCTAATCAAAATTCAACTACACAATATAGTGCTTCAAATGAGTTTTAAATAAACAGCAAAGAATGGGGTGAGGGAATCAGTGATACAAAATCTCGAGGACTGTATTGAATGAATATATGAGACAAACTAAGTATTGCATTCTTATTTCAGTGTCCAGGAAAGCAGTAGTACAACTTACTTTATTTTATTGAAAACTGTAGTACTTGATTCTTAAGTTCCTTGCATTTGAGGTCATCTCACATTTCTTGAATTTGAAACTTTCTTCTCTGAGAGATTAGGTTATTTGGAGGAACTGTGAGGGAAGATGGTCAATATTTCATTCAATTGAGCTTCTCTTGTTCCGCTCAAGTGAACAAGAGAAGTACTTCTCAGAACCTTGGAGTTATATGTTCTTTACCAGTTATAGGGCCAACATTGCCCCAGGCATCTGCTTTTCTTACTCTCCGTGGCTTTTGAGGACATTTAAGGTAACTATTAATCAAATCAGAAAAGTTAGCTTTGCTGACTAAATTTGGAAGAGATGCTGTTCATAATACACTTGATCATTTAAGAGATCATTAAGAGCCCATAGTCCTTAGCAAGACTTCAGACATCATCATGACTTGCCTTGGAGATTAATGATATTATCCATATGGGATCTAGGTAATCAGTGCAACCCAGTAAATATGGTGTCTGCCCTGACCTGGCAATTCAGGGGCTTATACTTGCTCTGGTCTGATCTGGGTGTGGCTGGCTTAACCCCTGTGCTGGGACCAGCGGCTGCTGCCTCCCCTGCTCCAGCTTCAGCCCCATGGTGGCCCCGCTGGGGAAGGGGTGACACCCTCCCCCTCCATCGCTGCTGGATAATGCACAGCCCTCTGTGTGCATGGGGCTGGTGTGGGGCCGGAGGCCACTGGAAGGCTGGAGCTGGCATTCTGGGAGAAGGAAAAGGGCTGTCACAGGGAAACATTTAAAAAGAAACCAAAGCAGTGACCAAGCTTGAGGACAAAGAAAGGTGACAGTTTTTCTGGTGAAGATCTGAGGATGCTGACAGCTGACTGTGACTCTCTCCAACCTCTCACCCCCATCACTCCTGAGAAAGACTGAAGTGTCAACCATAGGACCCAGCAGGACACAGGAAGGATGAACATAACAGCTAAGAAAAGGGACAGATAACAGAAAAAGTTTATTACATAAAAATTTTAATGTTAATACAGCATTTCCATATTAATTACACAGCATATGCTATGATGTTTTAAAACACTGATGTCTAGACCCCATATAAGTGCTTCTTTTCTCTTTCGGCTATGGCAGAATCTGCAGTCTGACACTAGATGGCCTCTATACAGAGAAATAGTTATTTTTAGGATGTCATTAATCTCAAGAAATGCATCTAAAATTATTCAGGTAAATCATGTTGGAAAAGTTCTTCTCTCCTCATCCACCATAAAGTAAATCTGAGTCATCCCGTGTCTCCCTTTTCTCAGATAAGTGCCCTCTTCTAAGGCTACAAAATCAATACTTTCCTCCTCACTTAAGTTTTTCATGAATTTTGCCACTCTGAGGGACAAAATACCCTCTGGGCTAGCTTTCTATATAGTAGCTGGGACATTTGCTAATACATGGAGGACAGAGATATTGAGTCCCAGACCTAGGAAAAAATTAACCTGGGTCTCCCGCTGGCTGAACAGTATAATAATTGCTTTGTAGCATAAAAGATGAACAGTGCCACTACCACCACTTTGTGGAACTGCTGTAAAAGAGAATAATAATCCCTGTTTAGTTCTCTGAAAGTGCAATTCTGCACATCAACACACAGCATAAAATTGTGGCCTTCAGCACCCAGGTGGACAGATCTGCATGCAATCCTTAATCTGATACCTGGCAGCTGAGGAGGGCTTAGCGTCCCAGCTACGGCCTTCCCTGGTTACTATTAGCTAGTGTTGGATACTTTCCTGATTCATTTTCAGAAGGAACTTTTTGTTTTGGTTTATTGCTTTAAAATGATTAATTTCACAATTACTGCATATTTCTTGATCCCTTTTTGAGGGGCAGAAAGACACAGTGTAGTCATGACCACTCTAGAGGACATGCTGTTTCATCAGTATTTCCCCAAATTATATAAGGAAACAAAAGGGTATTCTTTATTTAGAAAACTGAATTTTTAGATAGATATTTTTACAGAGTTTTGATTATTTGAAGCATTGTACTTATGATTTTACTCTTTTTGTCAGACTAAATAAGAGGTCTATGCCACTAAAGCCATGTTATTTTTTATTTTTTGCCTTTCTAGGCATAATGCAAATTATATAAATGACCATTACCTTTCACACACTTATTTGCAAATATATCTCTTCTTGATTCTTACAAAGGTTTTCTCAGCCCACATCCAAGAATGATGCATTCTTTTTATAACCTAGATTTTCTTAGTGTTAAATATGACCTAAATTCCATTCTTCTCTATATGGATGGTACAGTTGTAGTCAATATCCTGTCACATTTCTGCTGTTTCTAGCCAGGCAACAGCCTTATTCACTAGGCTATAGTGAGATGTCTTGCACATCTCCTTCCTTTTCTCTGTCCCAGTGGATTTTACATTCACTTCTGCTGAATGGCATTATTGAGACATGTACATGATCCGTGACATGCCTGAGGAAGATGGGAGCTGCAGGTTAAACTTCTCCAGGCAGTGGAGTTTTGTAAGATGTATGTCTCTACCTTGCTTGTAAATGTTTGTGAATTGTCATGTATTCAATATGCCTGCTAAATATAAGAGAAATTATTTTAATTCCTTCAGAGGGCTTAGGACTGTGCTCCTAAGGAATGAGAAGCCTGCTTTGTACTTTAAATAAGGGAGACAATTCTAAGTCCTCAGACAAAGCTCAGTGTGCTGTTTTAGAGCTGTATTAACACATTTCTAGTACAGTGAGTAGCTGATCTTCATTAGACTTAACTGAAAACAGTCAAGTTATAAATATCAGGTCATTTTTGGTACTGTCCTTAGAAATTTGATAAAATTTGAAAGTATGCTGAAGAAAAAGTTTCATAATGAACCTCATGGAAACAAGCTATGGAGTTTTCTTCACAAAAATGAAGATTTTAATACTAGCAGTTGGGATAAATTTTTGATGTTTTGGTTCACAAAGCATCAAAAAATTCAAAAGTATTAAGTTAAAAAATAATAATTTAGGAATGGGCTATAAAAGACACAAGGTAGATGTTTAATTTTTCTTTATAACTGTGAGAGAGTATTTTGATATGTTTTCCAGATATTTTTTAATATTTCTCCAATATTTATTTATAGTATTAGATATAAAGAAATAGTCATCTTCATAGTCATTATTAGCTAGATTGAAATTTCAAGGTAACCAAATTGACTATAAATTTCCAATCCTGTAAAGAGAAAGAAACAAAGGACCTTTACAAATTAATTAATGAAGACAGAATGAATGGCATCACCAGTTAGAATCAAAATTTCTCTAACACTGTAAAGACCATCCTACATAAGACACGCATTGTATACCACCATACAATAGATTACACTCAAAATTTCTTTGTACTGAGCTAATATCAATTTTCAGAACAAAGCTTTTGTATTCCAGAGTCTGTCTGGTTTTCGTTAATATCTGTTTCTCTCAAAAGTGTGCACAGTACCTGCTCCTGTTATTATAAAATGTATTGGAACTAATTTGTTACTTTTGGCATATTAGAAATTGAAAACAATGAATCTTAAATACTACAGTGCTTCTCTTTAATCAAGTGATTTTCACATTAATATTTTTGGTAAAAATCATATCTATCATACAAATAGCTATCAGATGCAGATATTCTTGGTTTTTACGATTTTTTGTGTCTGAAATTAATTGTTTTAATTGTCTGCATTTATTGTGCCTAACATTCCTAGTTAATCTAACTAACATTTGGAAGAACATTTTAAACATAGATGGATGAATGAAACACCATTATATCCAAAATTACAATAAACATTTTTTTTCCAAATTTTATTTGGTGTAAAATAGGGGTTTTTCTATTGTTATCAATATGTGCTATCAATTCCCATCTAACTTTCAAAAAAAAATTAAATTTGGGAACTCTAGCTCCCAAATAATCTATTTTTGAAGGTCTTTGACTTTTTTATCAAAACAGAATTCAGTGTTTGCCAATAAATTCTCAGTGATTGTTGCTATGTGGTATTTAAGTATAAGTCAGTATTAGTAGTTTGATTTTCCTGAGTAAACTTTACTTGGAGGCATGGGGGACAATATTGTTTTTCTTAAATTATATTTTATATAGATCCTGTAAACCATGGGCTTACCAGAGGTGAATGTTAAATTTATGAGAAAATTAACAAATACATTTAGATGGAAGTACTTGGCATATTGCCAGATTTTGCAGAAGAACAAATAGCAGAAAAGCAACAGCTAAGAATTTTGCAAAAGCTTAACTGTGAAATTAGATTATTTCCAGCTCCTATACAAATTGTAATTTTATACCTCAGTCCTTTCTCAAATATTTCTATCTTGATTGTTTACATTCCATGGATATTGGAGATGTCTAAAGTAAACTAGCTGGTGTTTTGCATTCACCTTGTTTACAAAGTTTTTTATCTCTTAGAATATAAATATGCACATTGGTTTTAGTGCTATGCACAAGATGTAAAAATATACTGGATTTACTCCTACTTTGTTTCAACAAGCATTTCAACAATATAAACAGTCATCATCAGAAAATTATATAGAAGTTATGAAACATAAATTTTAAACAGCAGTTCTTCTGTATATAATTTTTATATACAAAAAATAAATTATATCTTGTTAAATCTTCTTGTTATATAATTTTTATCTTTAAAGGATGAAGCCATATTAGGAAATACATGACCCAAATTATAGAGAACTGGTCCTTTCAAACTCACAACAGTAAAGGGAACTTCCTAAAGGAGACCACAGTTTTGATGGTGTTGCTATTGCAGGCATGGAGATTTATTGAACTAAACAAAAATTCCTGTTCTCTGCTAGGGCAAGACACTTTCTATATAGACATAAGTCATTTCCCATATGACCAAGATAAGATGGTGATCTATTTTAGTAGTGGCAGCTTTGCAGTTTTCTTTCTGTTCTTTCAGAAAGTTCTCTTGGGTTTGAGTCAAATGGGAATTCCTCTCCATTGAGTGACCAGGATGACGATGTGGTCTAAATTCACATACTAGAACAGAGGGAGAGAATGACACTGATGCTGATAAGGACATCAGCAGAATGTTGCTATACCTCTGGTAAAAGTCAGGGCTAAATCTAAGCAGAGAAACAGGTGCTCTTTTACATTTTAAATTATTTGTGTTTTATAATTGAATATGTTTGGGGAAACTTAGTGGAGAATTATTTGTGGTTTATTATTGAATATGTTTCGGGAAACTTAATGGAGAAGTTGAAATTGCATCTCCTGGGTAAAATACTCAGCAGAAATGAATGATGGGTATCACAGCAGTAGCTATGTCTGTAGACTTCTAATATGTGAAGCTAGACTGTTTATATAAAGAAGGCATTTAGCGTATGGTAAGAGCTGAGATATGAAACAAAGCAGAGGCTACAAGAGTGATTAGGGGGCTGTGGTATGTCTCTTATGTGTAAATCCTGAGAAAGTTGGGCCTGTTCCACCTAGAGAAGAGACAACTGAGAGTGGATTTCATTAAAGTATAAGAGAATTGAATGGAGGGTGTCAAGAGGATGTTTCCAGACTCTTAGTGGTGCCAAGCAATAGCAGAAGAGGCAATGGGCAGAAACTGTATGCACAGAAGTTCCACCTGAATATGAGGAAGAACTTTCTCCATCACTGAAGATATTCAAGTACCATCTAGACACCACCTGATGCTATGTGCTCTAGGATAATCCTGCTTGAGCAAGGAGGCTGGACCAGCTGATCCACTGTGGTGTCTTCCAACCCAACCCATCCTATGATTCTGTGAAAGCTTTG
Organism: Taeniopygia guttata; assembly: GCF_048771995.1. Taxonomy (NCBI): domain Eukaryota; kingdom Metazoa; phylum Chordata; class Aves; order Passeriformes; family Estrildidae; genus Taeniopygia; species Taeniopygia guttata. The sequence goes on along the minus strand of NC_133027.1, from coordinate 28,177,863 downwards.
GGAATTTTCTATTATGGACCTAAAAGTAATCACATTCACTACAAAATAGGAATTGAGGTTTATTTTAATTTTTACCTTAGAGATAAACAGTATCAAGTGTAGATACTGTCTTTAATCAGATTCTTAATTACATCTTAATTCTAAGATACACCTGCTGCACTTCAAGCAAGTAATTCCAGACCAAGCAGAATTAACTATAAATTTTAGTATGGCAATTTCTATTCTGACTATTAGTTTATGATCTTTCTGAATTAAATCTGAGTAAGATATCTGAATACATCTGTCTGAACAATAGTACTGGGCAGATTATTTTGAAAACTTTACTTTAGGTCCTTTACAGACAAAGATACCTTTAAATACTTGGCCTGTCATTTATCTCTTAAAACTTCTAGAGATCCCTTTGTTTCCTCTTCATTCTGGAAGAGCTAATATCACACCATCAGTGCAAGAAGAGCTACTGCTGTTTTGTATGTGTGACGTGAAATTTAAATCTGCCCCTACTTGCCTCATCTTACTTCAGTGCAAGCATAGGCATAAAGATGACACTGACTTCTGCATACTGAATTAGTTCTTCTGTTCTTGCAAATAGGCGGTATAAACACTTTGAATGAGCTTCCGCCTGAGTTCTGATCACACACAATCCTGACTATTTTTTTCACTAGTTTCAGAAATGCCATCCATATTCCTCTTTATTCTGAAGATCTTAACACATTTCACTCACTTTACTTTCATTCCATTACTATTCATTCCTGATTTCTTAGTCTCAGGCTGAAATTCTCCTGTAAGGCTATGGTAAAGTTATAATTGATACATCAGACTTTGTTTTTTTTTCCCTGTAATTCATGGAATGCATTGGGAAGACCTAGCAATCTAACCACAGTGATAAGCAGAGGCACCCGTTTTGAAGGAAGCAGATATTGAAGTCACTGTGATCCAATGAGAAGGTTGAACAGAGAGACAGTGAAATGAGAAACCTTGCCCCAGGGATGAAAGAAGAAAATCTCTGTTCCCAGAGATAAAAGAACTTATATAATAGAACAGCTCATCCTTAAAATTTTACCCCAATAAGTTGAAATGACCCATTGTGTTAGTTGTAGGAAAACTACAAAATCATGGGAGGAACTTCACAATTGCAGATTTCTGGGTGCCTGCTATTCATGAAAATTAAAACCACAAGGGAACTGTTTCTTTTGTAAAAGTCTCCATGAAATGGCAGGAGAGACTCCTCTCCCTAAGTGGACTGAAGAGAAATTATTTTAAAAGTGGTAAACTGGCTGGAAGTATCAAATTTGTCTCTTTACTTTGTTAGTGGGAAAAAGAAAGAAAAGTCTGGTGGAGAAGAAGTCTTCTGAAGGTTTATTCTGATTTCTTATTAATTTTCTTTTCGTTCTGGCAATAAAATTTTCTTGATACCCTTTAAAGGTTTGAGCCTGCTTTGCTCTCCCCCCTGATCCTTATCTCACAGAAGAAAATGAGTAAATAATTCTAGTGGGTGCACTGGCATTTGGCCAACACTGGACCCACCACATTACTTGGTGCATTGGCTGGGAAACTCAGACTGGTGAACCAAAACTACTACATTTAATGGGTGTTTCTGCCCAGTTTAACCAAAATTTTGCTACACAATATATTCCTAGTTTGTCAACTAGGGTACACCCCAGAGGGAGGGGGGCCTTTTATCTTCTACCACCATTTTCTTTGCTCCATAGACTCCTTTGAATGTATTCTAAATTTGATCGGTGTTTTCAGCTTTTGATATTATCATCTTAATTTGTGAGCACATAGGAAAATGTCATGTATAGTATATGACTTCTCAACACAGTTGAATATTATGTATTTTGCATGGCTTCTTCAGAAGCAAAAAGTTTGGTTTTGCCACCTTCATTGTTTCTGTCATCTTGATAACAGACATCTTTACCTATTTGCTTTTTTTTTTTTTTTTTTTTGCCTTACCAATAGAGGTCTATGGGTAACTTACTTGTTTTGCAGCCCTGATCTAGGCAGCATTTTTATGTTGTCTATCTTTCAGCCATGTCTGCTTATTTAGGTTTGCAGTCAGTTTTGTGTTTAACTTGGTCTTGGTATAAAAAATTGAGATCTTTCCACAAATTCTCATTTAGAAAGCCCCTATCTCAAGCATGGTGCAGTTACTTCAGAGTCCAATCTGCATTTAACCAAAGACACTAGTTAAGGATTATACAAATCCACATATTTGCTCCAAAGCAACAAAAAGCTACTAAATTTTTCATTATCACCAATAAATTCCATACATACAGTTATTTTGGAAGATGTCCAGTGTCTGCACACTTAATTTTCTCATCATGATTCATACAGAATCTTTGCTATAGAAAATTTGTGTGAAGGCCTTCTTTTACAGCGTAAGTTCTTCTACACGGGGGAAATTATTCTACAGTGCTTACATTAGGACACCAAATGTAAGGTTGAATTTTTCAGCATATAAATTACTTCAAATGCATATCTTGAAATAAATTACCTCAGAAGCACTATTATTCTAAACCTTTCCCACCTTTTGAACTGTCAGTTCCCATATTTAAAAGGATACCAAAAAAGAATTTTGCACATGTATGTTGCAAGTAGCTAAATCACATACAAAACAGAAATGCGGATCAGCCAGTATTGTATATTATTGTATATCTACAATTTATGGACCATCTATTTGAAGTTTTGAGTTGAGGTTTGTCTACAAGGTTATGTGTCGTAAATTATATCTACTAAATTTTTGATCCTGTTTTTAATCAAAGTTTTTTTGTATCTTCAAAACAGTCACTGATTTTTATGTGTTGGAATGTTGGTGTGGTGTGTTCTTCTGTAAGAAGTGTGATTCACTTCTTACTTGTATTCTTTAATACTCAAGGCAGCATTTGCTTCCATAGTTCTCCTACATGTTAGCAGATCCTAGACCACTGGCATTCAAAAAATGAAATAGAAAGTGACTTCTTGTATGCATCTATCTTTTGACTTCTCTATTGGACATCATTGAAGAAGTTAATACCATGAATTATTCACGTTTTTAACATTCACTCATGTAAATGTTAAAAATGTTTTATTGTTGATGCTTTGTGTGCATGCAGGTCTTCATTAGAACAAGTTAAATAAGAAAACAGTGCATTAGAATTAGAATGTATTAGAAAATGCTTAAGAAAAGAATGCATTATATGCCTGCAGGCTCCTAATACATTATTTAAGATGAAGGAAGCAGAAATAATGCTCACCAGACTCCTAATTGAGGCTTTAGTGTTTCTCTCATAGAACAGCTGTTTATTTGCACTGTCTAACTGGGGGAAAGGAAACCAGGGGGATACAGAAGTATTGAATACAGTACTATATGTAAGGTGCTAGTCGCAACTTCACCAGAAGGAGTGAATGAAGTACTACTTCAGAGCACCATAGCTTTGCTGTTGGGGTCATGAGTGCCATCCCAATTTGTAAAAGACAGCTTGATATGGTAATACTGTGAATACTGTTCATATCTGAAAGTACAACTTCAGCTTGGAATGTTTTAAGGATTCCTGTGTCCAAGATGAAGACAGATTGTGCAGCTGATATTAGCCTCCCATTTGCCACCAGCCTGAAAGATGTCATACATATGTGTGACCAAAACAATGCTTACTGAGGACAGAAATACGCACTTCACCAATTTAACTGCAACTCAGTAGGCAGTTAGGAGCTAATGCAAAATCACAACTGTAGTAAATACAACAATACTTACAAATGCAGAACAAATAAAATTTAGTTGTCAATTTAGTGGGGCATGTGCACAATTAATAGGTAAAAGTAATTACTATAAATTACAAAAAACAAGCACAGCTAGTTCACAAGCCTTAGATTGCTATCTTGCTGCAGTATTTCATCAGTGACTGACAGAGGTGGCTCTCATGTTAAACATGACTTGAATCTAATGTCTTCACAAGAATTTATATAATAACCTTCCACAGGAAGAAGCACACTCCTGAAAATACTTGTCAGCAAATCACCTGAATTTCACTTCTTCCAAAGCTGCATAATCTTAAGCAAATTCAGTGTGAATTGCTAAATCAAAATGTTTGATATCTGAATATTTGGATTTGGAACAAGAAAAAAATATTCACTGAGAGTTCCGTTTTACTCCTTCTAGATATTATGCATTCATCCTCTACTAAATGCACAGAATAGACAATATTATTGTGTGTGTCACTTTAAAACAATACCCAAGGTTGGATAGTCTGTGCACCTTCCTAATGGTGATTTTTTGACTGCAATAGAAAAACACAATTCCATGAATGCCATTAAAAAGAAATTTTTAAAAATACATTTCTTCTACCAGTGGACTTGACCAGATATAAATATTGTCTTTTTCTGGATTTCAGAATGGGATTTTTCATTATTTTCCAGTCCAAAAATAATCTTGCTTATATTATAGACTTTGTACTGGGGGTAAGGGATGACTTTTTTTTTGTTTTAGGCTTAAAAAGTTCTGCTTTAAGTGTGCAGCTCTCACAATACATTGCAAGACCTTGATTCTCTTGCTATTGGCATAAATTGTTTTTATTCCGAATAATGGGACGATAACTCCCTTTGGAATAGCTTATAGTACTATAAAGGTTATCTTAAATTCACATTATGAACTCCTCTTGCTTTGACCATTAATATGGTTGTAATCTTTAAAAGAGTTAATATATGCTAAAAATAGTTCTGTTCTGTTTGTTCAAAGTCTAGTTGTAAGAGACTGAAAAACAACATGTTGGTTTATGAGTAAAGAACAAAAAACTTGGTTTCCTTTGGATAGAACTGCTTTTCTCCCAGTGGTGGCTCTAATGCTTTCTAGCCATGGGGGTTATCAACATGTAGGCAGCAGCACTGGGCTTGGTGCTGGCGGTGTGCCAGCTGCCAACGCTTTGTAAGAAAGAGCAGCAGGAGGGAAAGATTTTAGCAAGGCTTGTGAAGTTCTGCTGAGAGCAAGCCAAATTATCCCCAAGGTAAGATCTGCTCCTGATTTCTGCTATAATACTACTTGATCCTCGCTGTGTCTCTTCTAGTACATTTAAAAAAGAAAAAAATCACAGTCTTTAGCTGAAGTGGAACCACACACTGCTGATATTTTTACATATATATATATATGTATGTTTTACACCTTCAGTGAGAGAATCTCTTCTATTCACTTCTGACCACCATGAACATAACACCTCTTTCCATTATCTATATGTTGATGAGTTAGCCCACAAGGCAAAAAATCCGTTCTGGGACTGGCAGGCAGCAGTCAAGCAAGTAAGAAAGTATCAGTTAATCTCACTAGGCTATTACTGCAATTAATAGATATAGGCAGTAGATTTGAACTTAAAATCTACACTTCACCAGGAAACAGAATACTGCTTTAGAAACTATTAATAACTTTCTGACCATAACAAAACAATTTCCTGCACTAATTGCATTCCAAATGCCTACTATAATTCAAATGGATTACAGCTAGAAGACTCTGCCCTCCTTTTCCCTGAGTTCAGGGAGAATATTTTCAGTTCTTTGTGATCAGCATTTTTATTTTAAAAAATCTGAAAAATTAATGGTGTAAGAATGAGGGAAAAACTGAATATTAATATAAAATGCAACCTACTGTCTCCTACATGGAGTGAATAGTGAAAGTGAGGACAGACCTCACTCCAAAAGCACTACAGACTGGCCATTGGACACGTAGGAATTAAGAAGCAAAATTTGGATCAACAGACATAACTGACATATGTGTGAGGAAAGAAGAGCTGTGTAGTAACTTCAGTAAAATAGAGGGAGCTTCCTGGGATGTAGGGTCTGATGTTCCATACCTTTAAGGCACCTGAATTCTATGTATGTGTTTTTGCATGTGTTTATGCATATGTTTAGGCTAGTAGTGAAGATCTTGTGAAGCAATAGGAGCTCTAAAACAGTAATGTTTTTGTTTCAGAAGAATTTCAAAGGCTACTCAAATCCCTGGCTCTGTGTAAGCATGAAAAAGCAACAGTAAAGGGCGTTTATTTATAACTTGTTTTCCTTTGCTTGAAAGTTACTTGTGGGCTGCACTGGCAACCGTTCTGGATGTTAACCACATTTTATTGTTGTCTAACACGCCACATTAGAGAACATTTCAACTTTGAGAGAAAAACATAACTATAATTCCCTGCTAGTCATGCAGCACAGACTTCTGTGACAGCATAAAACATGGATTCACTGTAATTGTGGGTTTGTTATGTGGAACCAAAGGTGAAACACATTGCAATGAAATAGCTCTGCAACTGTAAATAGAAATAATGGTTGGAGAACATTGTTCTGCTCTGCCTTTAAGGTGTTTCAGCTAAAAAGATTAAATTAAATGTATGGAAGTAAATGAGACTCATTTGAAAATAAACTAAAGCCTTTTAAATTGTGGTTGCAAATATGAAGTAGATTATTTTATTTAAAGGATAAAAGAGTAAAACTCATGGATTATTTTGCTGTGGCTGTTCTCCAGGACTTCCTGGAAAGATTGACCTTATTTTAGATGCAAAATAGAGTGACTAAAGTGACTCATTAAATATTAAACTTAAAAGAAATTAGATTTTTTTGAGAGAAAACAAATGTAAGGAAAATGAAAGCTGAGGCATTTTCAGCACATTGAGAGTGAAAAAAACCAAACCCCACTCCTACATATATAGGCTACCTGAAACAGGGTAAAACATCTGTGAGCTGGGCAAGCCTGCTGGTCCCTGTGTAGAATCCCAGATCCTTGCTCTGACAGACAGTCAAGCTGACAGACAAGCCTCTGAGGACGTCAGGTTGGATTGGTGTAAGGCCCCAGAGCTCACTCATTGAGTATTTTAAAAGGATTTAACATTATCTTTTGCAGCTTGAGTTAGATGCAAGGGAGAAACACTGACAAGTTATTCCCAAAAGGGCAAACAAATAAAAACTTTACTGTCAAACTTCAGAAAATCTGGAAACTTTTTAATGTCAGAGCAACATTAAATTAACATAAAGCATTTCACAAAGCATTAGTTTAGTAAACTCTAAGCCCATTCCACTTAACAAACTCCAACCCAACTGACTTTAAGTTACTTAAATTTTGAGAAGAAGGAATTAGAAGAGAGAAAATGTATAGAAGAGAACAAATATAGCTACCACTTCTGGTTCCAGTGGTGTTCACCTGAGAGAAATTCCAATTCCAAGGGTCAAGACCTGTTTGTGCTTTGTGCTCTGGCTTACACACCTATTAGCTTTCCTGGGCCCTTCCCTTAGGTGGGACTTCTGGTCATTTTGCCACTTAGGAGCTGGGTTAGCAAGGGAGCATTGGAGTGGGGAGCATTGCCTCCCACATGCAGGGCTTTGGCCCCACTGCTAGAATACAGCCCCTGGGGGTGCAGGGTGTGTGGAGTAGAACATCCCTTGCCGGGGGAAGTCCTGGCCTGCCCATTTCCCCACACATGTGCCTGAAATGTTTCAAGCCAGCATTCTCCTGCAGTCTTGCACAACTAATGAATTGTTGCCTCCATTAATCGCCGAAGGGACACCTCAGTAATGGTCTCCCTTGTCTTTGCCTCCTTCTGCAGATAGCAGCTCTGGGCTGAGCTGGCTCTGAGGGTCTCCTGAAGAGCCTTGTTTGCCTTCAGCAGTGCCCTGAGCAGCTTCATGTCTGCTGGTCCACCACAAGTTTCCAGCCTTTGCTCTCTCAACAGCCCACCCATCCCTACGTGCGGGGTCGTGGCGTCTGGCCATGGCTACACCCTTTCTATGTCTGGCTCAGTTTCTTCTCTGCACGTGTTTATGCAAAATTCTACCTGATGGTGGCAGCTGCCTTGTCTGTCCCTACAGCTCCTTCACCAGACACACAGAGCTGCTGCCAGAGCCCACAGAGGGTTGTTCTCACCACAAGCAGCAGCGAGGAGTGGAAGGGAACTGTGCAGCACATGGCAGCCAATGGCACAGCCATCGGCAGGGCACTGGATCCTGCCAGCCAGGCTCACAGGAGGTGCTGGCAGGGCTGGATGCCCAGTGTGATGGGCCAGGAGCACACCCTGGCTGAGGAAACCACGGCAGTTTGTAAGGAGGAAGCTGACAAGCTGTCCCAGGGAAGGCATTGCTCCTTGCATGCTGTTTGTGTAAAGCTGGGACATGAACATCCATTGGAAGTCATCTGCTGGGCTCAAGGGGTCTGCAAACAGCCCTGTGAAACAGTCCTTGCTCTTTCTTGATTTGCTTTTCTATTTTTTTTTTTCTTTTGGCGTTATCCAGTTTTAAACAAACATAAGTGGTTTTTATGACCACAGTTTTATGCTAGTAAGAAAGGTGTTCCTTTTTAATAAAAAGAAATAAAAATTCAAATAGAAAATTATTGTTCTGAATTTTCAGGACAGGTCCTTTCCATAGGCAATAATGTCTTTTATTTGAATGTTGTAAGATAGTTCTAATTAAAAGACTAACAAAAGATGTGATATATTTGTCTATGAAAAAGAGAAGAAAAATAGCTTGAACAGGAGGATTTTGTAACATAACAAAAAGAATAGCAGAAGAAAGAAGAAGAGCATTATTATAATCCTCTTTGTGCCTGAGTGCATGCAAACTGCAGGGGGTACATTACACATAGAAATACCTGGAGACAAAAGCTCAATCACCAGGAGTGCATGCTCGTGAACATATTAAAAGTTTTTATTATCTCTCCCTACCTGCCTTTAAAAACCAAGACATACAATTGTGTAGCTCTCAAAATTGTTGCATTTTCAGGCCTCCATTCTGAAGCTGATGCAGCTGGTATTCATTGGAATAGAGAAAACCAGTAGGGAGTGGCAAGAGCTAATGAAGCTTGGCCTGTCAGCTGGGTATCAGAACTGCCTGTGTATCTGCTTACTATTACAGCTGAATCTCAAATTTTTAGCATTCAGACATTAATATGAATCTAGTAAACACAAAACCATGAAGAGCTGGATGTATGCAGGGGAGAAAGCTAAAGCTGAGAGGATATTATAGGCCAAAGGGCTTGTCTGTTTCTTAGGAAAGCAAGTGTTAGGCATTCTTAGGGAAAGATAAGATATGGTTTCAATTTTTTTGTTTGTTTTTTTGTTGGGTGTTTTTTGGGGTTTTTTTTTTGTTGTTTTTTTTTGTTGTTGTTGTTGTTTTGTTTTGTTTTTTTTTCTAAAGGATTGGGGGAAGAGTTCTCTCCATTAGGACAAAAAGGAATCAAGGATGCCAACTCCAGAGGTCAGATGAAAAAACTGCATCTAAATGCAGTAGAAGGATTATAAGCAAAGCTTATGTTCTATAAAAAGAAATTGTGTACTGTTACAAACAATGTGAGAATCTTAATAAATAAAACCACACCAGTGATTTATGTTAATAGCTTTTCTGGGAAGATATGTAGCCTGTTTGTTATTGAAGTAGTATTTTTATGGATTTTACAGAAACAAAAATTTTTTTCTCCTCATGATTACAGATTTTACTCTTCTGTGAGATCTAGGGTCTAAAATGCCTTGTGTTAGCAAATCTCTGAAGAGCTGACCTCTTCTCACATGTCAACTTTATTATACACTGATCAATGTGGGAGAGAAAAACAACTCAACAACGAAACCACCCACCTCCAAAATATTGGGAAGGTAGCAGAAGGGATTTTGGACTGCAGGGAGGGGATGTTGTGTGCAACTTTTCTGTCTTTTAACCAAGCTGATCTCCTAAATGGATCAAGAAAGAGTTGGTTAGATATCAGGCTTTCAGGAGTGTGGGGATAACTGACTGGTTCCTTGGGATAAGCAAAATCTATTCAGGGGCAATTCAGGGCAAGCAGAATGAGATAAAGATTTAGAGCTCAGTGGCTTGCTCAGGAAGGAAAACAAACAAGGGTTACAGATTGGCAATAATTCTCAAAAGCCTTTTTTTTTGAGAAATTGTCCTGTCTATAAAATATAAAAAGCTTTCTGTGCATTTCTTTTTAATTTAATTTTCTGAAATTTACACCTACAGGCTTATAGATCAAAAATAATTTTTAAGGACTACCTACACTTAAAATTGTAAAATCTATTTTATTGCAGCACTGGTTATTGATTGGTATTGCTTGAAATTTTTGGTCTATTTTACTGCATGTTGTATGTATGCATATGTTGATAATTCTTATATAGTACTGAGAATTTCTTAAGAGCTTTGTTTGAGATTTGACCACACTGACTCTGACTGTATAAATAAGTCATGAAAGAATAAAATCTGGCATACCCTTATAGTGATACACAAAAGTTTGACATCAACAGTTCTTGTTTTATCCCTGTATCATTTTTGGTCAGAATTTAATCATATATAGTGAGGTATTTGCTATTGGAGTTGTTGTCACAACAGATTAAAATTTTACCTATTTTGGAAAATAAAAAGAGATCTGTGACCT